>NC_138207.1:35986825-37186825 GCF_964194415.1 Vipera berus
ATTGGAAGTGCAATTATTGAAATGAACTTTCATTCTTGTACACTACTCAAAGCACATAGTTTGATAATTCTAATAGTGCTAACATATATTTGTTAAATAAAATATAATACTTTGTTCTTTGGGACTGAGATTAAAAATAAACACAGATCAGAATTATGTGAATCTAGGAATGACACATGTGAAAGAGAATATTTTGACATAATTACAGGATAAGAGATGAAATAAATTATTCCTTGATATAGAAATATTAGAACTAGAAATACTTGGAAATTTTTAAAAAGTATGGATTATAAGACAGAGAAGACAGCTAAAATGTTGCTTGCATACCTCTCTCCAAGCTGTGTAGCAACAGCTCTGCCTGGGCTACTTGACGCCCTCTCGGGATTAGCGGTTGAATTTCCCAGACTTATGGTTCTGGGAGATTTTAATCTGCCTTCCCTGGGCGGTGCGTCGGAGGTGGCCCGAGAGTTCATGGCTTCCATGATGGCCATGGACCTGACTCAAATTATTCAGGACCCGACTCACGAGGGGGGAAACACACCTGATCTTATTTTTATCTCTGGGCAGTGGCTTAATGGTCTGGGGGGGGGGTTACTCCAAAATCTCAACCCCTTTCATGGACAGAACATTATCTCCTGCGGTTGGGCCTCCGTCACGTCACCCCCCGCTGCCGGGAGGTGGAACCGACCAGATGGTTCTGCCCCAGGTGCCTGATAGACCCAGATAGGTTCCAGATGGTGCTTGGATTGATTCCTACCTCCCTCTCTCACAGCCCGGTCGAGGCCTTAGTTAATGCCTGGCAACAGGCTGCTTCGGAGGCTCTCAACCGCATTGTGCCTTTGCGGCCTCTGACCCGGGGCAGGTCCCGGCTTGCTCCTTGGTTCTCCAAGGACCTGTGGGAGATGAAACACCGGAGAAGGGGCCTAGACAGCATTTGGAGAACCAGTTGGTCCGAGTCTGACCGAAAACAGTTAAGATCCTTTTCTAGATCTTATCTTGTGGCAATGGAGGTGGCAAAGTGTGCTTACTTCACCACCCTCATCTGCAGATAACCGCCCAGCTGCCCTGTTTAGGGTGGCCCGCTCCCTTTTAAATCAAGGGACAGGAGAGGACCCCTTACAAGGATGGGCCGAGGAATTTAGTAAATACTCCCATATTACACCCCTCCTGTGTGAGCTGCATTGGTTACTGGTTGTCCTCCAGATGAGATTTAAGGTGCTGGTACTTACCTTTAAAGTCCTACATGGCTTAGGCCCGAGATACTTGCAGGACCATCTGCTGCCGGGAACAACTTCCCATTGCCCAGTATGCTCACACAGAGAAGGCCTCCTCAGGGTACCGTCGGCTAGACAATGTCGGCTAGCGACCCCCAGGGGGAGAGCCTTCTCTGTGGGAGCGCCAGCCCTATGGAACCAGCTCCCCCCTGAGCTTCGGATGGCCCCAGATCTCCAGTCCTTTCGCCGTGGCCTCAAAACACTTCTTTTCCACCTGGCTGACCTGGACTGACAGGGATTTTAATTATGTTTTTAATTTTTAACTCTAATTTTTAATTTATTTTAATTTTAATTTTAATTTATTCTACAGGGGCCTTTAATTTTAATTTTTATTTTAACTTCTGTATTTATTGTACGTTATTGTTGTTAGCCGCCCTGAGTCCTTCGGGAGATAGGGCGACATATAAGTCCCAATAATAAATAAATAAATAAATAAAATGGAAAACCGAAGAGAGATCAAATCTTGTGACAGCATCTGAGTGAATTAAAGATCAAGATTGTTACAAGTAAAAAAAAGGAATATAAAGTTAGTTTGTTTGATCTAGGTTAAAATAAGACATGTTTTTATAAATGTTTGTTAATCCTTTATGAACTGTTTGCTGACAGAAAAATTTATGATTTATGGATATGAATTTGGATAAGAGATGGGTTAATGGAAAAATATATATTTGTTTATAGCCTTATGGAGTAATTAAGTTTGTTTATACTTCTTGGACATAAGTTCTTCAAATATTTCTTTTTGCTGCTATTTTTCTTTTTATTAGCCTTTTTATTTATTCTTTTTTTTCTATCTCTCTTTTTCCTCTCTGAGGAACTTGATGGTTGCTTTTACTATTGTAATTAAATTTTTTAATAAAAAATATTTACAAAAGAAAAAATATTGTGTGAATCTAACACATTTTAGTTTCTTTTTTTTCTTGGTAAACGTTTTGTATGCATCAAAGGAGTATTTATCACTTTTTTATATTCACTCTTTCACACTACACTAGAGATAATGAAAGAGCTTTTGTTGTTATTGAAATATGTTTATAGGGTAGATCAAATGTGTATTTGACTATTTTCCAGAAACCACATGCATGAAGAAATATTCTTTCCAGAATGCACGTATATCTTTTATAGACATTAAGCAATTTAGAAACCACATTCTCCAGGAAAAGAAAAAGAGGAGGAATTCCAGCAAGATTTGAAAGCATCAGGGAAAGTTCCCCTGGAACTAGCGGGTTTTAGTGAAGACTTCTTTCAACTCTAGTAGACTTTCAATAAGGTAATTAGAAGTAATAGAGATTTTGATATAACTCCACTTTGAAGCTAGGGAAAAATTGAAATAATTAAATATTTAGCCAAATGGAAAACAAGCTTATATAAATTTCAATTTTCACATTGAAATTTTCATATAGTTATACAGTTTAGTTATTTAGCAGTAATTAAAACTGGAAAATCAGAAAAAAAGTTTTTCTAAGCTCTTAATAATGAAATTTATTAGAAAAACAGATTAAGGTGATAATAGAATTCAGATTAGTATATTCCTTCTAAACATAAGCTTCCTCAGTCCAGTCTACTTCATGAGGTTGTGGGGAAAATAGAAGTGCATAATATGTTTGTTGCCTTGAGCTCCTGAATTAAATGTGAGATATAAATCAAATCAATTCAAATCAATACATACATACATACATACATACATACATACATACATACATACATACAATTCTAACTAGATAGTATACAGGGTATTGCTTTTCTAAGCAAGTGGACTAGCCTTATCCTGGATACTTTTCATACAGTGGTTACTATATTCTTTATTAGTGTGAGAATCCACTCTCACAGTTCTATTGGTTATCATCCAAGACCTAGATATAACTAATCAGAACTTGCTATTCTAGATCTTTAAAAAAGGGAATTATGTTGTTATGGAGCTTGTTTGACTTTCTTTCTAAAGAACTTGTCAAAGTCCATGTCAATTCAATAAGGTAAAGGTAAAGGTAAAAGTTCCCCCGCACATGCGTGCTAGTCATTTCTGACTCTAGGGGCCGGTGCTCATCTCCGTTTCAAAGCCGAAGAGCCAGCACTTGTCCGAGGACGATTCCGTGGTCATGTGGCCGGCATGACTAGACGCCAAAGGCGCACGGAACGCTGTTACCTTCCCACCATAGTGGTTCCTATTTTTCTACTTTCATTTTTACGTGCTTTCAAACTGCTAGGTTGGCAGAAGCTGGGATGAGTAACAGGCGCTCACTCTGTTATGCAGCACTCGGGATTCGACCCGCCAAACTGCCGACCTTCTGATCGACAAGCTCAGCGTCCTAACCCACTGAGCCACCGCGTCCCCTGTCAATTCAATATAGAGTATTAAATGTGAGCGATTTCTATATTTTCAAAGAACTCATGTGTTCTCTTGACTTATTTCAGGACTGGTTTTAGAACCTTTTGTAAATTTGCTTCTTTTGTTTCTTAAATTACTTATAATTTATAGTTATCCATCATCCAATAATGCTGAAAGTGTTAATAAAAATTATACTATAATAAAGCATGATTTCAATATATGTACAAAACAACAGGTTTCAATGTCACTTTTTAAAAAAATAGTTGTCTCTAATAAAATCAAAAACTGTAATATATAGTAGTTGCCAACCACACCTCTTTGTGGGAAACATTCTGCTCTTCTTTTTCATGGTCTCACATTTAATGGGTTCACTATCCTTGATATAAAAGCACCTGGACATGCATTTCATCTGACAATCTGAAAACATGATCAAACAAATATGGGAATTACTGAAAAGTGATGAAAAGGCCATACATTTTTGAGGCAATAGAACCCTGGATTTCAATTCAGCCCTTGCATTTATGGCATATTTACAAAATGTTAAAGTTTACGTTGAAAGCTAAATTCTATATTTAAAATAGGGAGAATAATAGGCTTTTCTACATTCAGGTTTATGTAAAAAAATGTGTAATTTTGCTTCATTTCATACCAAAAGTCTTTGAAATGACCTGCCAATTTAAAATACTGTTTAAGACACCTTAAGCTGAGCTGTCTTAAATCAGTTAATATCCCTAGGGATTCCCTGCTATCATCATGGTTTGATTTATATTATTTTAAAAACAAGTTTCACTCCTTTAGTAACATATATAGTTTGTATGCAAAGTTGTTGTTATTATTCTTAAACTATCTTAGTACACATTCTAAAAGCTGTTTGAGGCATTTATTATTCACCCAAGAAATTGCACAAGGTACTGGAATGATCACTGCACTTCCAATTTAAATACAACACACACACACACACACACACACACACACACACACCATATTAAAAATATAATAGTTATATACAAAATAGGAGTTTTCTAAGAAATAGTCTAATATTCATTTTGAAGGTTTTTTTAAATAATTGATTTACGCAATTATGTCATAATTCTTTTTTTTTTTGAGGGAAGGAGGGTGTAAGAAATGTTTCCACACTGAGAGGAAACAGTAAGAACATTCAAGCACTTTAATATGCATCATTCATATTCAGGGCAGCTAATTTCAGTTCTCAAGACAAAATAAAACAGAATGTACAACATACATAGTAAATGAACTTTTATGAGCATGTTGAATTTCTCTGGAGAACTGGCTGTTCTTGTCTAGGCAAATGCAATGACCCCTGACAAATATGTGTCAAGGATTTTTAAGGAATAGATTTTAAAGCTGTACCCACTTAACATCTATTCAGTGTCAAAAATATTATTACATATGTTTGAATATGCTGCCATTGTCTTCAGTCATTCAGTTATCTTGCAAAAATCTGCTGTCAGGATGAACCATGTACTATGTGCTAATAGGTGTGGGAACAGCCTTAACAATATCCTGGGGTGATTTCAACCTTCAAGAAATCAGGAGAATTAAAATACACCATTGCTCTTAAAAATGACAATTCCAACTTCTTGTGAACATACCAGGATAGTGGGAAGAAACAGGCAGTCTGGCAGTGGGAAACAAGTGGAAAATATAGATAAACTTTATTGTCATTTTTTTATTGTGGGCGCAATGGCACACATCAAAAATGAAATTTAGTTGCCTGCTCTGAAAGAGCCTTGGTGGAGCAGTGGGCTAATGCCTCCTTAAGTAACACCAGCTGCCTGCAATTAGTGCAGGTTCGCATCCCACCAGGCTCAAGGTTGACTCAGCCTTCCATCCTTCCGAGGTAGGTAAAATGAGGACCCAGATTGTTGGGGGCAATTAAGCTGACTTTGTAATAATGCCGCTTGGGGGTGTGTGTGAAAGCCCTAATAAGCAGGCATATACATAGAATGAAGGCTACTGCTAAGCTTGTAAGCCGCCCTGAGTCTTCGGAGAAGGGCGGGATATAAATGGAATTAAAATAAAAAATAAAATAAAATAAATAAAGTGTACATATACATAACACACATTTAAACATACTATATACAACATATGTATAGACCTACACCCTTACATGTAAGTAACATATATTAATCACTATCTATCTTGAATATATAACGGAAGGAGGAAGCTTTAGAGTTCACAAAATTAATACTGTATGGAACAAAACTGTGACTGTGAAGAAGGTAACAAAGAAAACAGATCATGAAGAGGATGTGTAGTGTCCCAGACAATCTTGCGGACTCTGCTCAAGAAACACTTATGTGCTATATCCTGGATGGAAGGAAGGGACTTGCCAATAATCTTTTCAGACATCCTCACCACTCTCTGCACCGCCTTCCTGTCTGAAGCAGTGATGCTTCCAACTGACTATGATGCTGTATGACAGGTTGCTCTCGATCCTTCCCCTGTAGAAAGTAGTCAGGACAGGGGAAGGAAGATGTGCTTTTCTTATGTGATGCAGAAAATGCAGGCGCTACTGTGTCCGCTTCACCAGTGTCTCGCTGTTGAGTGACCAAGCCAGCCTACTTGTTAACTGCACACCCAGGAATTTGATGCTGGTATCCATCTCCACAGGTGAATCATTAATGCACAGAGAAGTGTGGCTGTGCCTGTCTTTTCTGAAATTTACGATCTCTTTGGTTTTTCCAGTATTTAAAACTAGGCTGTTTTCCTTACACCAGTTCGCCAAACCCTCAACCTCCTTGCAGTAATCACTCTCATTGTCATCATGAATAAGGCCCACAACTGTTGTATCTGTGGACTTCACAATATGGTTGGTGACAACAGTCACGGGTCAACCCTGTGCTCAAGAAAATGCTGTTTGAAATATTTGTTCCAGCTTGCACATATTGAGGCCTGTTAATAAGAAAATCAAGAATCCAGTTGCACAAAGAATGTTTAAGCCTAAACATACCAGATGCTGGGGAATGATTGTGTTAAATGCTGAACTGAAGTCGACAAACAACAAATGCACATGAATATTTCTTTCCTCTAGGTGTTTCAAGCTCAGATGGAGAAGAGAAGAAATAGCATCCTCCATAAAGTGATACAATAATGTCCTTTATCAGCTTCTCAAAGCATTTCATAATGATGGATGTCAGTGCAACTGGATGGTAATCATTGAGGCCTCTAATTGTGGAGTTTTTTGGCACTGACAAAATGATGGTCATCTTAAAACATGATGGGACCACTGCCTGCTGCAATGAGAGATTGAAAATATCTGTGAGAACACAAACCAGGTCATCTGCACATTCCCTAAGAACACGTCCAGGAATATTATCTGGGCCTGCTGTTAACATTTTCCAGTGTTTTCTGGACAGAGGTGACATCAAAGCTAAGCACTTGTTCATCAGGAAGGGGCACAGCTTTCTTAGCAGGAGTGTTATTTGATGCCTCAAATCTACCAAAAAATGTATTCAATTTGTTTAGGAAGTCTGTGTCGTCCTTGCATCTTGATGGAGCCACCTTATAATCCGTAATGGCCTGGATTCCTTGCCACATTCGCCTGTTGTTTGTTGGGTCCTGAAAAAAGTTCTGAATTTTCCGGCAATGGGCTTGCTTTGCACCTTTCATGGCACTTTTCAAGTTAGCTCTGGCTATTCTAAGTGCCAGCATCTCACCGGATTTAAAAGCCATATTCCGTGCTTTCAGCATCTTGTGGACCTCATGTCAGCCACAGTTTTTCATTCACCCTCAGAACAATGCTTTTAAGGACACAGACATCCTCTATGCACTTTTGGATATATGCAGACATCGTGATGGCATACTCCTCAATATTTATATGTTGGTTATCCGTACCTGCTTCTTTAAACATGCCCTAATCCGTGCACTCAAAGCAGTCTTGTAATGCTTCTATAGCTCCCTCTGTCCAAACCCTCATCTGCTTTACTGTAGGTTTCACTCTAACTAATAAAAGTCTATATGCTGGAATAAGCAGCACTGAGAGATGGTCAGAGGGGCCCAGGTGAGGGCGGGGGATAGTTTTGAATGCATTCTTGATGTTGGAATAAGCAAGATCCAGTGTATTGACCCCTCTGGTTGCAAAGTTCACATATTGATGGAAATGTGGCAGAGAAGCTTTCAAATCAACTTAAAATCCTCCACTACAATGAATGCACCCTCTGAGTGAGGGGTTTGTAAGTCACTGATGGTATGATAGAGAACATTCAGGGCCTCTTCTCTGTTTGCATCAGGGGGGATATACACAGCTATGATAATGATAACAGAAAATTCCCTAGGCAGATAGAAGAGTCTGATTTTGATGGTCAGAAGCTCCACATTAAGGAAGCACAGACTTGAAAACACCTTGGTATTATTACACCATCTGTCATTTATATAAAAACAGACATCGCTTCCCTGGGATTTGCCTCTAAGAGCAAAACTCCAGTCCAGCCAAAATGTTAAAATCCCATCAAGCTAACGGCACTATCTGGGACAGAGGGCTTTAATCAAGCTTCTGTTGCAATAATGACACAGCAGTTTCTCACCTTCTGGTTTGTTCTTAAATCTAGCCTCAAGTAATCTATTTTTAGGTCTAAGGAGCGAGCATTTGCAAACAAAATAGATAGAAGTAACACTCCGTAAGTTCTAGCTTTTAGCCTAGATGTTAGGCTTCCGTGTTTGCCACATTTCCTCTTTTGGTTACACATCCTTCTCTTCTTCCGAAGATGGTCAGTGTTGTGTATGGGGTAGGAGCAGCAGCTCTGCAGGTACCACCAGGTGGCGCTGTGCTGTGGCCGGATTGGCTGAAGGGTTTTTGGCGGGAGATACAGATGGATGGATTGGCTAGAGTGATACATGGCTAGGTATATAAGGTGTCCAGGCAACCCCATTTGTTCAGTATGCGCCTACCACTAATAAAGAGCTGACATGCAGTACTCATCTGTTCATTCATTGCCATGCGGTCCAGAACCCACTACACAATAGTCAGCAATAGAAAAAAACTTCCCAGGTGCAATGGCTGCCACCCCACTCTGCATCTGCTACCCAAAACACTGCCTTTGCTGCCCAAAACACTGAGCACGGCGCTGATTCCACCTCCAATAATTCCCTTTCTTCCTCCCTGCTCCTCCAGACATTGCAGCCGATCTCTCACCCTCCGTGTCAACCACTGGTGCCTCCATTTTAATTCTTTCCCCCATAGTAATCCGAGGCCATGCAGACTCTGACCAGAACAGTTTTCTCAACAGTTCCTCTCTTGCTAAATAACTTCATATCCAATATGGACTGCCATTCGTATGAAAATTTAGCAATCCAACTCTGCTTACTTGTCACTATTTTTGTAAAGTACTTCAGTCCAAATCATTCATTCCCCTCCATATCTCCAATACTTTAGAGAGCTGAAGCAGTTGCAGCCAAGTAAGGCACCACCATCTTAGAAATATGGCTGTTCCCACAATTTTTACTCTTCTCCAATGACAGGACCTAGAGACTTTCTGCATAAATTCATATGAAAAAGGTAGCATTTTCTTCACTTAGTGCTTTTTTGATGCTACCTCTTGTTGTAGAAGAACAATTAGTGCACATGGAGAAACACAACATTTCAGGTTGGCATTCTGCTCAGATCCAAATATCTCAGTAGGTACCTGTGGCACAGTCACCACCTGCCTATTCCTCCATGCTCATTTTGGTCATGACTGCAAGAGTCTGGATTGGGACCTTTTTCTGGCCTCCCTCCAGTCTTCCTGAATTAACTCATTTGGCACCATACTTGTTGGTTTTTTTCTACGTTTTATGGGATCTAATTAAAGAAGAAAGTAGGGTTGTCTTAAACCATTCCTCATGTTTATCTGATCATTGATTGAAATAAATATTCTCTCTGTCACTAAAGATCTCAGGAGTGAAAGAAAATGCTCATTCTGTAGCATCTCTACTTTCTCTTTGCTATCAAAATATAGAATATTTTGGTTTATCAAAATATAGATTACAAAAGGTAATTCAAAAAAGTAATAGAAAATTAGGAGAAAGGGGAAGAAAAAGAAAAAAGGCACCAACTTTCAACTTTCTTTAGCACAGTGGAAGATAACATTACAATCACAACTTTTTACTTTTGCACAACAGTATGTACAAACCATTTCTATAACAATAAACCTATTTAATTAGAAAAAACAAAATCAAGATTTCTTTTTCTTTTACTGCAAGCAGAAAATCTGGAAGCAATTTCAAAATAAAAACAAGGTTAGATATATTCTCTTCTTTGGATATCAGAATCAATTTGATCATTTCTGCTTCTCTTTGCTGTGGGGAATATATACCTCTATTGACTCATTAATCTTTATCATAATTCATATTAAGAAAAGCCTCTATATAATTTCATGCCTCTATATAATTTTTTTAACCCTAAAGGGAGAAAACACTTTTTCTAATTTGAATATTTTTCTAACTTTAAACAATATTCAAGTATTATATATAAAGGGGAAGGAAAAACCCCTCTTCATTTTAAACTCAGAACCCTAAACACAAACTACATTAGAGCTTTCATAGCATTACATTAAAAAAACAAAACAACCAGAGGACTTGCATTTACAAATTCATTTTATACATATGAAGCTACCTTAATGCTTTCTTTCAATACATATATCAAACTTATAAAAATTCATCTTAACTAATTGAATCATTAAATTTAAGTCATTCCCTCCAGCTTGTCTTCATAGAATAAAGTGTTTTTCTTGTTAAGGGTGTCTATCAAGTCTTTTTTCTTCAAGACGTTTTCAGCCTTATTTATATCCATAAAAAAAGTCCCAAGATTGTTCTGTTAGATACTGTTGATTAACCTGGAACAAATCCTCATAGAATGAAGTTTCCATCTCTAAGGTGTCAATCATATCTTTTTTTCTCAAAGTGTTCTTGACCTTGTTGGTATCCATAAGGAAAAAGATCACAGACTTGACCTCTTAAGAATTGTGAATTTACCTGACACTCTTGTTTCAGTTGCATTGGGAGGGTTATAATCAAACCATCACCATATTAAAAAAACTGGTATTAGATTTATATTCCAAATTTTGACTTCTTGTATAGTTTCACTGACCAGAAAGAGCAAAGGAAGTTATTTCTTTTAATGCAAAAGGCAAATACACAACACTTATAAACGCATAAATATATGTCCAAATTTAAAAACTTTAAATAATACTCAAGTATTATATATAAAGGGGAAGAAAAAAAAACACCTCTTCATTTTAAACTCAGAACCCAAAACACAAAACTACATTAGAGCTTTCATAGCATTGCATAAAAAAAACAACAACCAGAGGACATACATTTACAAACTCATTTTATACATATGAAGCTACAGTAATGCTTTCTTTCAATACATATATCAAACACACACACACACACACACACACACACACACACACACACACATATATATATATATATATATCCAAATTTTAAAAAAGAAAAAAACTATTCAGCTATTTAATATCAAGCAACAGTTTTAAGTCTGAAGTCAAGAAATAAAAACTAAGTTTTATTATGCTCATGTACTACATAGTTTTTTCCCCATACAATTCTCTAAATCAGGGGTTCCCAACCATGGGTGTGAGATATTCCAGGGGGTGCGAAAACTTGGATTTTCAAAATTATAGTGTATATGCATAATTCATTGCCATTATTTCAAACTTTTGTAAGGAATGCAAGAATATATCAGAAGCTTTGTATGGGTCCGGGATATAGAAAAGGTTGGGAACCACTGCTCTAAACTGGTGTCTGTCTAGGCATCATTTCTATAGGACAGGTTAATGCTATGACTGGAACTCACTGTTTTATCTATAGACTGTTATTTGATTCTAGTTACATGATATATGTTAAATATTCAGTAGATGTGATCCACAAAAATTAATTTTCTCTTTAAACTCCCACATTATAAACTCTGGTAATATAATAAATATATTTTTAGAAACCATAATATGTGAATTGCTTTACCCTGATTGAAGAAAACAAAGTGTTCCCAGTGGAGAGCTTCTGGCTAACATAATTAGAAATTAGTTGGCATATCACATATCTTTGTGACTATATATAAACCTCCCCTGAATAATTTAAATAATAAATTCTGCCCCAGTGGAAAATAAAGCTCATATCTCTGAATTTGTTAAATGTTTTCATTTCCAGAGACATGAGCTTAGGGATATTACTAATAAATTTTAAACCTTGCTATAATCTCTACAGGTATTATTTATGTAAATCCTTATTCTACAACATGCATTTATATTTCAGCTGCTACTCAGCTGCTATTCACATTTACCTTCCTGGTTGGAAGTGTAATCCATTTCCTTTCCCCTGCTACTTTTTAAAAAAAGCTTTGAAAATGAAATCTACAAATCTGTATGCAGGATTATAAAGGCTTTGGTTATACTATACTAATATAAGCCAGTGAAGCAGGAAGACAACTCTTGGCCAAAAGCTTGGGATAAAAATACTAGCTGGATATGAGTGATGTACTTCCTTTAATCCTAATTAGAACCTTTTCATTTATAGCCCTGTTTCAAAACACCAAAGCACATTTAGTTTTTATTCAGAAATGTGCACATTCTAGAATATCATGCAGCAACCATGGTGTGGTGTTGCAAAATAAATAAATAAATAAATAAAATTCCAGAGTCATGGTATACTTAATTTTCTTTCCCTTTCCTACTATGAAAAACGTTTGTTGCTGTCATGTTTACATCTGATCTGAGGGTTCATTCTACTTGTAGCTTACTTTAAAAAAGATATACCTTCCAAGTTTTTGACACTGTTTTGTTTAAACAAAACCAGAATTTGAATTAACTACAATTAATGGTTCGTACATAGCACTGAAATGATGTATTAAAAAGTAAAGCAGGATCTTTACTTTCATGTTTAAGACAAAATAGACTATCCAATGATACATTCTACCTTAACTCTAACCCCTTCTAAGTCATAGATGGAGCAAAGTTTATGTTATCATATAATCTGTATCTTTTAAAATTTTAGCATAATAATTGTGTAGATGCATTCTTGCTTAAGGACACCACAGGGGAAAAAACCTGCTGTTTTAGTTAAGATAAAGGTCCATACAGTTCTGTATTATTTGCAATGATTCCAACCAACTTTCTATATGAGTATTTGAAAGTTGCCTAGTAATTAAATAGAAGAACATTGAGAGACTGTTTTCTATTTTTGTGAACAAGAAATTAAAGGATGTTTGAGTCAGCTGTCTTTCTACTGCTCACTTTCTAACTGTTCACTTTTTAGTAAGGTGCTTGAGAAGGTATAGGATGTAAAATCCAAGAAGTTTTGAAGAACATATTTTAAACTACTTCAACCTAATGTCAGGTTTAATTTTGATTAGAAAAAAAATTGGTCACCCTCACATTAAGCATCTTATCAAAAGAATGAGCAACTGGTGTTAAAGTACTATGCCAGGAGTTAGGAATAGTTTCAACAGAAGCATCAGTCCAGCTCTTCTTCAGTTCTTGGCTAAAATCTGTTTCTGCATCATAAGGTTTGTTTCCTTGAAATACAGAAGATTTGATTTAATTCCACCTGGAAAAGTATGTATAATAACAGCTCATTTCTTCTTTCTAGGATTTGCTATAGCATTGTGTTCTGAAAATGCTAAAAAACAGACCATATATTTGGGATTCAAATATATTGCATTCTATATTTTGCATGCTGCATCACATTTCTGAAACTCTCTTTTCAATTACACATAAGGATTCTGTGTAATTCTGTGTAAACAGAATCTTACTGCAAATCTGATTGATTCTATGACAAATCATTCTGGATCTTGCTCTATTGCAAACTAAAATATCCTGGAGGCTAGAAGTGATCTTTATCAGTTTGCCACTGCTGCTCTTGTTGTTGTAATATGCTATTACTAGTAATGGGATATAGACATATCTCCAGGACCACTACTATTTTAATCTTTAAAGCATTGAACATTTAGTCTAGGTTATTTGAAGGACTGATTATATATGCATGGAGCTGCCTACACAGTATACACTTTCTCTCAGCACAAAGCATCTTACAAGGTTGTTGTGGGTTGTAGCCCATCTTGAGTTGATCAAATAAAGGTGGGATAAAAAGATAAAGAAATAGTGTACTATTCATACAATTCGCAGCTTTTTCTTTTGGTTATAGAACATCTCATTTCTAATGCAGCTGGCTCTGCGTGTGCTGGGGTGGGGTGTCTAATCCCCACGGCAATAGGGAATGGCAGCAGGTGCTTGCACGGAGGGCTGCATCGACCTCTGGGATCGCACCCTCGCTATCTTCGAGCAGTGGTGCGCTCCGACCCTCCGGTTAGCACCCTTTTGCCGGGGATGAGGGTGATCAGGTCCTTGAGCTTAGGCTGGTATATTTTAATGCCAGATCCGTTGTTAATAAGGCTCCCCTCGTTCGTGACTTGATTGAGGAGGAATGCGCAGATCTGGCATGCATTACGGAAACCTGGTTGGGCTCAGAGAGAGGGGTCCCTCTGACTGAATTATGCCCCCCAGGCTTCCATGTGCTACACCAGCCACGGGCTCAGGGTAGAGGTGGTGGGGTGGCGGTGGTTATTCGGGAGACTTTATGTCCACGGGAGACCACCATTGTTCAAATAGGCGGGAGTGAGTCCCTCCTCCTGAGATGCGGCTCTCAGGTTCAGATGGGCTTGTTGCTCACATACCTGGTGCCCAGCTGTGTGGCAACAGCCCTGCCCGGGCTACTCGACGCCCTCTCAGGATTGGCGGTGGAGTTCCCCAGGCTTATAGTTCTGGGTGACTTCAACCTGCCTGCCCTGGGAGGGTCATCAGAGTTAGCTCGGGAGTTCATGACTTCCATGATGGCCATGGACCTCTATATGGGGCTGCCCTCGAGGACCACTCGGAGGCTTCAGCTGGTTCAGAATGCTGCTGCGTGAGTTGTGATGCAGGTTTCCCGATACTCCCATGTAACACCTCTACTCCGCGAGCTGCATTGGCTTCCGGTTGCCCTCTGGGTAAGATTCAAGGTGCTGGTGATGACCTATAAAGCCCTAAATGGCTTGGGTCCAGGATATTTGAGGGAACACCTGCTGCCGGCATCAAGTTCCCTTCGTCCTGTGCGCTCCCACATGGAGGACCTTCTCAGGGTGCCGCCGGTAAAAGACTGCTGGCGGATAACACCCAGGGGAGGGCCTTCTCAGTGGGTGCGCCTGCCCTTTGGAACCAGCTGCCCATGGAGCTTAGGACTGCCCCCGACCTTCGGTCATTCTGCTGGGACCTGAAGACCTGGCTCTTTGAGCTTTCCGGCCCAGGCTGAGAGTTTTTAAATGGGGTTTTATATTTTTTTTTCAGGGATCAAATTTAATTATTTTTAACTGTTTTTAACTCTTGTATTGTATTAACATTTTTTAAATACTTTGTAAACCACCCTGAGTCCTACGGGAAAAGGGCGGTATATAAATTCAATAAACTTAAACTTAATAAACGTAATGGTTCATGTGCTGCTAGGACAGAATATTTCTAAACATACTGAATATTATTTTCCAGCCAAAGAATTACATTAAAAGCAGAGGACCAAAGTTTTTAGTGAAGGGACTGCTTCCTCATTTATACAGCAAATTATATGCCAAAGTTAGTTGCTGCCTATGCTTTTTACTGTACATGATTGAATGGAAAGGCATTACATTTCATTGTCTGATCTTTTAAGAATAGCAATGCTTTGGCTCTTGTCTGCACAGGTCTCTAAAACAGAAGGTACCTTGTAAAGAGGCTCATGACCCGTGGAATATTAGCCAAATAATACGCTGCTGAAATTCAACAACAACAATAAACCCAGGTTGGAGAATGAAATAAAATCCCATTTTATTCCTTTTGGGACATAATTATATATCACAACTGACTCCACCATGGCCCTTAGCAACCAAGTTTCTTGTAATATTTTATTTCTGCTCTAAAATCACATTCAGCTTGCAATGCAAAAAACACCATGTCCTTGAGAGGAGAGAGAGGCAATCATGCAGATCAGAATATATATCAGCTAGTTTTTAATGGTGGCCCAGATGTGACATTCTTGTGATGCGTGGCCTCCAAGTGACAGTTTTAAAACTATTGTTTTTCATTATTTCTTGTGTGAATGAAATGCTTTATTTTTCAAACCACATCAAGAACTATAGCATCCTAGATTTAAAATGAGCCATTAAGTCCAACCCTAGTTCAGTGCAGGAATCTAAATTTAAAAATTCTCAAGAGACAAGTGTTTCAATTTCTACTTGAACAGAATAACTCTTCTCCCGAAAACTAAACAGCCCCCTTTTCTTTAATATGAATATTAAACCATGAGGTCTGTTCCTCCTGAGGTCTGTTCCCTCAGGAACTAAATGTGTTCTAATTATGCACTTGTATGATTGTGCCTTTCCAACCTTAGATATATAATTTTATGAATTTATCTAGACTATGTACTTCATTATTACTTTCATACAAGGTTATGAAGATGGAATTATATACCTCTGATTAAAGCAGGTTACAAATTCTGCAAATACATTAAAAGGCATATGAAAACCAGAGAAGGTGAGTTCAAGTCCTGCCTCAGCCATGCAAGCCAGCTGGGTGACCTTCTGCCAGTCACTCTCTCTCAGTCCAATCCACCTCACAGTGGACAAGGTAGGAGGAGAAAAGTGTTGGATACGCTTGCCACTTTGAGTTATGTGTAAAAATAATAAAACTGAGATACAAATAAACTAAATTAAGTAAATCTCCTTTGATAATGTCCATCAACAATTTTTTTGCCATTAGTAAATATATGAATAAATGCTACACTGAATTTACTGCCTGTAATATTGTATCTCTCTTGGTTTTATAAGACCTGTTTTAGTTTAGATCTTTTTCACAGTTAAAATACATATAGTATGACTCCTTCCTTCCATCAACCCATCCCATACACTACATTATTGCAGTAAAGATTAAGGTAAAATCTTTTCAAGTAATTTCTGTCACTGATAACTTCATACTGTCATGTAGTTTTCTTGGTTATCTATAGAATACTTGCTATTGTCTTATGTATTTTTCCCCACTTCCCAGTCTAATATACAGCCAAAGGATTTCTTGGTGGCCTCCAATTGAGGTACTCATCAGATCTGAACTTATTTAACTTTATGAGAGCAGCCAAGTTTGTCATGTGTGCTAAATATAGCCAGTCACAGGATAAATGTAATCAACCAGGGAAGGAAAATACAGTATAGGCAGGGAAATAAAAATATGAAATCTGGATGAACATTTTTATTTTCTACCCAAAACGTATCATTATTAATTATGGATTTTCAAGACAAAGTGGTTTTTATAAAAGAAAGTGCTAATTACATGAGAGTAACATATCCATGCATATTAAAATATCTGGATGCCCCTCCTCCCATTTTATACCCAGAATATATTTTGGTACACACACACACAGAGATCCATGTCCCTTTTTGTAAAATCAAATGCTAGTCCATCCATCTGTCCATTCCTCATTTGGTCATTGACCATAAAGATTTATAATCAATACTAATATTAAAACCATTCTATTAAATAACATGTATACTATAAGAATAACTAGAATTTAAGGTCCTAGCATAAATATAAAAGCATAGGACCAAGTACTATCTGCATATGTGTTTCTTTGGGTGATTGTGTGTCTGTGTAGGATTTCAAAATCAACTATGAATACAACTATATACATTTATGTAAGAGGCTTACAATTATATAATGCTAATCAACAGCACACAAATGGCTAAAACAGTACATAGAATCACTAAAATGTTAAAATTCACTGGTATTTCAAATTGATTATTAATAGTATGGCTACAATATTATGGGGTATAAATTTAAATAGAACCTAGAGTTAACAGAGTATTTAAAGACTGAATATACATTGCCCTAATCATCCTGAGGACTCCAGTGAATAAGAGCAAATAATGTGGCAAATAGCTGTAACATCCTGCATAAAATACCCAAAAAATAAAATTAGCAACTTGCTATGTCAATGATACTCATAAGCAAATTGAAAAACATAATATACCTTTTTCTGGCTTACTTTAGTCCACATTGCAGGGGCTGCATTTTTTGGCCATGTCAAACTATTAGGAGATGAATAAGAGGATTCCTAGTGCAGGGATAACCATTTTTTTTGCAACCATGTTACATTTTAAAGTTCAATTTGTTTCTGAAAGAGCAAACAGGTCACCAAAAGATAAAAATAAAAATTCTTGTTCTTTTGACTTGGGGGTACAGTATTACCCCCAAAAACCTATTCACAAAATGGGGAAAATCATCTAGAAAATCAGTGATTTTGCCTCTCAACTTTGGCACTATGATCTTTAGTTTCACTGAGGGTCACCAAAAGGCTGTCAATATTTTGCGCAGTCTTGTGTACCTCTGTAACTTTGTTTCAGATCTCAGTTAATGTCTGGAAAATTCCAGCCAAACCTGGTAGATTCTTCTGAATATAAGAGCAGTAATGCAGAGAATGTAAGCAACAATCTGCCACAAACAGATATTATGCAGGTTAGGGATAAGAGAACAGAGTTGTGCTGCAGAAGATGAAAGCGCTGACATGACTGGAAAAATATTCTGGCTGAGATTCCTAGTCTCTTAGAAACAGCAAATATCATATATGGTTACTAAATATATGCTTTATAGTCATGTTTATACAGGAGTTTATGACAGCCTGATCCAGACATAGAATTGGAATAGAGGGACATTTTAGAGTGAATTTAAAACTGTCAAGTAATTTAGTCATTGTATATAAGAAACTTCACCTCAGAATATGAATAGTATAGCAAAGATCTCATCTGAGAAAGAAAACTTAACAAAGAATTTATTAAAATAAGTCTCTACTATCATCTCAGATGCCACACGTAACTAGGCATTCAAGTGATTCTATGCCAGAATTGCTCGTTTTATATATTGTTTTTGCTGCCAATTAAATTGAATTAAATTAAATTAAATTAAGTGGATTCATAAAATATTATTTCATTGTCATACACATATTCATGTCATTTTATTAACCTGATATATAGAATTTGTTAAATATATAAAATCATTAAGTAGATGTTTATATTACACACAAACACACACACACACACACACACACACACACACACACATACAGGGCTTTTTTGTCATAGAACGCTCAGAACGGAGTTCCAGCACCTTTTTTGGATGGAAACTTGTAGGGTAGGCAAGGCGGGTTGTATGACACGTGTGAGTTCCGGCACCTTTTTACATATATATATATATATATATATATATATATATATATATATATATATATATATATATATATATATATATATATATATATATATATATGCAGTTACTACATAAACTACATAAACTGTGCATTCATCTTCAAATATAGATTATAAATAATATCTTGTACATTCTTTTCAGTGGACACATATAAAAATCACCTCATGCTGTGCAATATAGTTTTCTTAATTAAGTAGGTTTTATTTCCAGGAGGGTATAGAATAGTAACCACAATCACTAATTAATTTGTAATGATTCTCAAATAAGCACTACTATAGCATATGGAAATTAAAATAAAGAAGAATTTATTCAGTACAAAAGAGGCATCTGCTAGTTATCTTGCAACTTCAAATAACCAAACTAAATGAATGGTACAGGTAGTTGTTCCTTTTATAACCATTCAAAGTTAGTAGGACCACGGAAAAGTGCTTTACATCCCATAAAGGACCCCCAGCCATCATAAATGATCATGCCGCTCCATGGTCATATGACCACATGTTGGGAGGGTCGGCTTTACAACTACTTATAGCATTCTGCAGTCATGTGATGATTCTTGATGTTTTTGCTGTTTTTTTTAAAAAAACCCAGCCTATCTGCAATCCACTATGTAAGAAATATGTGTATAATAAGTAAACAACATGTGTTTTTTAAAAAAATAATTGTGGAATGTTCTAAGTATGATATGGGAGGGTGACATGTTGCATTCACAAGAAAAAAGTATCACTGAACAGGCTAATATTTAAAGGCATTTTAATTTAAAGTTAAATTGCTATTGGTTTAAAATCAAAATCAAATTTAATTCTGAGATGAAAGCTTTTTTGTTATATAATCACTCCCATTTTTTAAAAAAATTCTAAGCATTTGTATAAATTTTAGGGAACTGGTAAATGAGTATATACAAAGAGATTTCCAAAACTAAACAGAAAGATATAAATGTAAAAAATCAGGATTTTTTTTCCTTTTGGTATCACTTTCTAGTTTAGGAACATTGTCACAGGAAAACTTCTTTTACTTTCTAGTTTAGTTGATGTATTGTTGGAATAAATTGCCTTGTCAACTGATAAATACCAGGGCAGCACTGGCTTCAAAACTGATTTGGAAGTACTTTGGACCTCATGAGAAAATAACAGTTCTTAGTTCTTTTAGAGTGGCATTACCTCAAAAAAAGACCTTTTTTTTAAAAAAAGTCATAAGGTGATTCTTAAAACAATAACATCTTTTCTTATGCCTTGCACAGATGTCTGAATAACATTGGGCTCCTTAATGAATAGCAAAGAGATATTGTGCTCTCACTCATGCAATCTCCAAGCATTTCTTTCAATTCACTTGCAAAGTGTTCAAGCTCCTAATATCTATCCATTTCAGGAAATTTATTACATTGCACAGTGTTAACCTTCTTCAGTACCAACTGTCCACTTGCATGAGGTCACATGGCTATTATAAGCAATCAGCTTGAAAAAAAGATTTTCTGCACCTCACAGGCTGAGTAGAGTGAAAATATTTCTTTATTATAAATTTTCAGTAGAGTTGCCACAACCTTGTACACTTTGTTCAGTGATGGTGACTCTATGGGATAAGTGTGCTGAAGGAGATGAAAGACTCAGAAAAATAAAGTCTCTGAAAGCACCCACTGTAATCTCTGATCACTTCCACATGAATGGGCTATGCCATCATAGGATCAGTTCTACAGCCTAAAAGTTACAATGCTTTTGAAGTTCCTAATGCTGAACAGCTTAGCTTCCAATTCGGCTGCTGCTTCAAATTTAACATTCTGTAAACTTTCTGGGAATCTTCAGAACTGCTTCTCTAAATTGCACTGGAGTGTGTGTGTGAGAACACCTTTTAACTTCCCAAACAAATATTATATATCTTAAGATATACTGTATATCCTGAAAAACTTGGAGGAAAGAAAAAATGATGGAAGACTAAATTTTGGTAGAAACAGAAATAATTTAATGTTCAACCATAGCCTCCAATTCAGTGGTGGAATCTTGTTTTCTCTAGTTATAGTTGGACTCTTAACTTTCATTAATTGAAATTGTCCTGGTTAAGAACTTCAACAACATCCAGTAGAGCAGAGCCCCCCAACCTTTTGAGCACCAGGGACCAGTTCTGGGGAGACAGATTTTTCTACAGATCGGAGGGGGTGTGGTTTCACATGCTGCTGGCCTTCTGTGAATGGGGCTTTGCTTGTTTGTGTGGCACAGTTTCTGGCATGCCGCTACCTGGTGCCAATCCATGGATGGGGTGGGGTTGGGGACCCCTGCAGTAGAGTACTCATTCAGTCATAATTCATGGTTTAAGAATAGATACTATTATCTGCAGTAGAAAGCTGTTCAGTCTGGACTTTCCAAGCCTGGTGCTCTCTAGAATATTGAACCTTAAGACCTAGAAATTTCAGGTTGGTAAATGCAAATTTATATTATGCACAATTAGGTACACTATTCATGCAACATTATAGAGGAAATTTTAAGGAACAATGATAATAAAAGGTAATCTATGTACCTGGTCAAGCTTCCAGTGAAATTCTGCAGGACGGAAGGTATCAGCTTGGTCAAAATCTTTCCGTAACAAAAATACTAGTCGACAATTATGCACATAAAGTGCATAGTGGTGTCGATTCATTTCTAAAAATAAATAAATAGATCAAGATGAGAAATATATTGGCATGTGTAATAATTTATTAAAATCAGATTATACAATTATTTGAAACTAAATTATTACAAATCAATACTTAATTCAGTGAAAAAAAAGATCTTGAGGCTAATTCTTATAACATTCTTATGGTATTTTTCAATATCTGTTTGTATTGAACATTTAAATCTGAGAGAAGAATGAAGGAAGTATAGATTCTTAGTTACCTGTCTTATCAGAATTACACAAAATAGTTTCTTTTTCTGCTCTTAATCCTGGACTTGGGCCATGCTTCATCCACATGGTGATGGTAAAGTGATCAGTTAGATTCTTTGGTACTATTCCATCAGGAATTTTGGCACCTTGCTTTCCATCAAATTTAAAAACCATGTCATTGCTGTCCATCAGAAGACCAGCTGTCCAGTTATTTGTAGCACTGTGTATTGGTAACAGGTCAATGGCACCTGAAGATGCTCCTGTGGATGACATACAATGAAGAGGTTGATGAGATACTAATGGGAAAACTGTTATCTGAATTTAGTGTATAAAAGTCAGGATCACACTTCATTTTCTCATTTTAATGACAACAGACATTTTTTGCATTTAATCTTCTCAAGCTTAATTCCTGTCCATTAAAAGAGTATTAGTGGTAACAGCAGGATTAAGTAAGTTTGTAGATAGTCACTGTCAGGATGCCAAGAGGCTAAGCTATATAGACCAGCAGCCCTGTTTTAATTATATTTTAATTTATAGAAATAACTTTTACCTATATAATCATGCTATTCATATTTTTAACATGTGGAGTATGGGTATATGTCAACCTAATAATCAATAATTTGTTTCTTCAAACTCTTTCACAATAGATAATTTCTTAAACTATGACCAATATCACTTTATACACTGATTACAAAAATTAATAACAATAAAAAGAAAAATAAATTGTCCACCATTATATGAACCTTCTCTTTGTTGGCTCAGAATTAACTGGATGCATAAGGAGGTTCACTACCAATACTAACACTTCTTTTACCCAGATGTGCTCAGACATACTATGGCACATTTCAGGAAAGAGTACACAGACTATTATAGAGGATCCAAAAAAAGAGAAAGGAATAGAATATTGAAAGTCAGTTTCCATTACTGGGGTGACTTATTTTTCCTTCCTTCCTTCTTTCCTTCCTTCCTTCCTTCCTTCCTTCCTTCCTTCCTTCCTTCCTTCCTTCCTTCCTTCCTTCCTTCCTTCCTTCCTTCCTTCCTTCCTTCCTTCCTTCCTTCCTTCCTTCCTTGAAGCAATGGATGGAAACTAATCAACCTAGAACTAAGGAGAAATTTCATGACAGTTAGAAAAATTAATCAGTGGAACAACTTGCTGCCAGGTGTTGTGGGTCTCCATCAGAATAAAATCTTGAGGTTAGTTCAGAATAAGAAGAGATTGGACAACCATTTGTCTGAAATGTTACAGGGCAATGGTGGGATTCAGCCAGTTTGCACCACTTCAGCAGAATCGGTAGCTAATTTTTTGTTGCCCAGGCCCAGAATAGGCTTCCAGAATCGGCATCCACACAGAGAACTGATTGTTCACATATTTGAATCCCACCACTGGTATACGATTTCCTGCTTGAGCAGGGGTTGAACTAGAAGACCTCCAAGGTCCTTTCCAAATCTGTTATTATGTTACTTTTCTGCTTAATACTCCATTATTTTCTAGATACAATATGGAAAGTCCATTGCTGTTTACAAGATTTGTGCTGGAATTTGCAACTGTTTTGATATATAACAGCTGTTGGTTGGATAATGTTGGGATTGAAGTCATCAATTTCCCTCCGCCCTGTGCGCTCCCACAGGGAGGGCCTCCTCAGGGTGCCACCGGTCAGAGAATGTCATCTGGTGGCCCCCAGGGGGAGGTCCTTCTCTGTGGGCGCGCCAGATTTGTGGAACCGTTTGCCGGTTGAGCTCCGGATGGCGCCCGACCTTCGCTCCTTCCGACGCGATCTGAAGACCTACTTGTTCGAACAAGCCGGCCTGGCCTGATGGGGATGGGTTTGGATTTTAATATTGTTTTAATGTATTTTAACTTACTGTTGTTAGTTTCTGGGCACCCTGTTTAATCTCTTTTAATGTTTGTATTCTTGTGGCAGTTCCAATAAAGGCATTTGGCTTAACTGAGAAATTCAATTTGGTAACTTCAACTTAGTGATGAAGATTACTTTAAAAAGTCTAAAGAGCCTTTTCACTATCTTTGCAGAGCCCCAGTAAAAGAATTGTATTAATTAGTTAACAAGCTGGGTATCTGGTCATCTGTATCCTTCTACATAAATAAATGGCCTATTTTCCCTGATATACTGATGATGAGAAGGATCAAGTTCTATCATAATAATTCAGCAAATATTTCAAAATAAGTTTTACTGCTGACTATGTACCAAGCAAATCCATTTTTTCCAAGAATATTGTTTATATGAATTATCTATGCACTTATTACTGGCTTCAGGCATGCTAACTGCAGACATGTGATCCTTGTCCCCATATAATCGAAGATCAACAGAAAAGAAATGTGCCTTTTAGTTTCCACATAAATACCAGCATTGCCACTAAAGGTAAAGGTAAAGGTTCCCCCACACATGCGTGCTAGTCGTTTCCGACTCTAGGGGCCAGTGCTCATCTCCGTTTCAAAGCCGAAGAGCCAGCGCTTGTCCGAGGACGTCTCTGTGGTCATGTGGTGGGCATGACTAGACGCCAAAGGCACACAGAACGCTGTTACCTTCCCACCGTAGTGGTCCGTATTTTTCTACTTGCATTTTTACATGCTTTCGAACTGCTAGGCTGGCAGAAGCTGGGATGAGTAACAGGCGCTCACTCTATTATGCGGCACTCGGAATTCGACCCACCAAACTGCCGACCTTCTGATCGACAGGCTCAGCATCCTAACCCACTGAGCCACTGTGTCCCTAGCATTGTCACTACCAGCTCATAAACACCCAGAATTATACATAAATTAATATGTACCACATAATTTCTGCAGAGATTTCTCCGAATATGTCTCACGATCACAGCCTTTTCCAATATAGTTGGTCTGAAGCTCAACAGTGGCATGGATAGAAGAAACAGGTCCATCACAAGTCTCCAGGTGAATAATGGGAAATAAAGGTATGCTCCCCGAACCAGGCTTATATTCAATATGTCTTTTCCAGTCTAAAAATAGAAATATTACTACATACTACAACACGGCCAACAATGTAACATGTTTTATGTCTACAGACGTATTTGTATTTTGTGCATTTTTAGAAACAGAAGTGAGATGCTTGTGTTTTAAAAAATCAAGGACCTAGTCAGAAGTGAAATTTAAACAAACATTTCATTAAATAATATGTCAACTGCAGATTTCTTTGTTCCCAGCTGTGTAAACAATAAATAACTTAATGTAAAAGTCAACCAAACTCAACAAAATTGTTGGGAAGCTGTTCAAAGGCTGCTAAGATAAGATTTTATAATAAAGATATTTGTTTTAGTTCCATTCTATTCAAAGGGGATACACACTGAAATCATACATACTGTACATTTTCAATCTGTTCAGGTGTTGAGATTTACCACATTGCTATAATGACTTTCACTTTCCAAGCAGACATTCATCTGAATGCGTGCAGGAGATAAGCTGGGCTAGCTTTTCTCTTGCAATCATTTGTACCGAATCCTGAAATGTTATAGGAAAACCTTCAATTGTCTGGATGATATCTGCAGGGAATAAAAGTTAAGTTTAGATTATGCTTGAATGTGGCTTTAAAGTGCTTTCCTATTCTTTAGATTCTAGGTCAGATCTTATTTTTTCCCATCAGGCATTTGACTTATCTCGTGAGTCTACACACCTTGTTGCAAAGTAGCTGCATAGATAGGTTTTAATAAACTTCCTTGTGCATTCAAGCTATATATGAGGATAGTTCAGGGTTAGTCTATTTTCATAACCAACATGTTCACTGATTAAATTTTCCTTGGCCAAGAACCCTTAGTGTATTCCAGGAAACAAAATCCTGATTCTACAATTATTTCCACATGTGGAATGCTTTACAAATACAGGAGCAAGACTACTCCATACCCTTAATTACAAAGTGGCAAGCACATACATACTCTAAAAAACCTCATAAACACATTTATATTTCAGTGAACTTCACTTATGTATAAATAAACATATTCATATATTACTAATTCAATCCCTGCCTCTTTTCTTTTGACCAAGACCTGTTATGTTTCTCATTGCAAAAATTTAACTCATGCTATTAGACAAGCCATATATTTTGCAAAATCATTTTATATTAATAACTCTTTTGGTTCTGTAATATTTTGAGGGATATAAACATTTTTAACAGTTTGATGATTCTAATTGTCTTTCCCTAGCCACAAAAATTCTAATACAGACATAATGAAGTAGACTCAGAAACACTTGTAACAATGGGTCAGATATAGTGATTTGCAATAAGAGTCACTGCTTTAAGTTGAATGATATCACTCAATGCCCTTGATCTAAAGATACTTTTAGTTATATTTTTCCAATGCTATGAATTTGTTCATATATTTATGTATTATGGAAGGATAGGAGAAAGCCATCCATTTCTATATTATTTAAATTCCTAAAGTGTTTTTAAATTTATGCCATAATACATTGCCAAACACATGAATGTAATATATATTAATATTCCTCTTCCCTCCCTCTCTCCTTTTCTTCCTTTCTCCAAGAAAAAAAATACATTCCTACATCAATACATCAATATTGGTTAATATAGTTCACTGTACCATGTGAAGAAGTGATATAACAGCTGTTCAGAATTTCCCAGCACAAAATAAATCCTATGATTTGTCATAAATTTCAACATGTTAAAGTATTATTTGCAACCTGAAAATCTAACTTTATTTCAATTCAGTGCAGTTTGGAACATTAATACTTTTATAGACCTTTCACCCCCTTCATGCATTACTGCCCTGTCATGGCGAAGGGGCTTGTGTAATTCAATGAAGCTATGAGCTATGCCGTGCAGGGCCACCCAAGACGGAAAGGTCATAGCAGAGAGTTCTGACAAAACGTGATCCACTGGAGAAGGAAATGGCAACCCACTCCAGTATCTTTGCCATGAAAACGCTATGGACAGTACCAAAAGGGAAAATGATATGATGCCCCTCAGGTCAGAAGGCGTCCAATATGCTACTGGGGAAGAGCAGAGGGCTAGTACTATTAGTGCCAGAAAGAATGAAGCGACTGGGCCAAAGCCGAAAGGACACTGAGCTGTGGATGTGTCTGGTGGTGAAAGGAAAGTCCAACACTGTAAAGATTTTTTCTCCATAGGAACCTGGAATGTAAGATCCATGAGTCAAGGCAAACTGCACATGGTCAAAGAAGAGATGACAAGACTGAACATCGACATCTTAGGTATCAGCGAATTAAAATGGACAGGAATGGGTGAATTTAATTCAGATGACCATCAGGTATACTACTGTGGGCAAGAATCCCTCAGAAGAAATGGAGTAGCCTTCATAGTCAATAAAAGAGTAGGAAAAGCAATACTACGATGCAATCCTCAAAATGACAGAATGATCTCAGTTCGAATCCAAGGCAAACCATTCAATATCACAGTAGTCCAACTCTATGTGCAGAAGTAGTCCACAGTAGTCCAACCACCTGTGCAGAAGAGGATGAAATTGACTGATTCTATGAATACCTACAGCACCTTATAGAACTAACACCAAAAAATGATGTCCTTATCATCATGGGGGATTGGAATGCTAAAGTAGGAAGCCAAAAGATAACCAGAATAACAGGCAAGTTTGGCCTTGGAGGACAAAATGAAGCAGGGAACAAGGCTGATAGAATTTTGTCAAGAGAATACGATGGTCATAGCAAACACTCTTTTCCAACAACTCAAGAGACGGCTCTACACATGGACATCACCAGACGGTCAACACAGAAATCAGATTGACTATGTGCTCTGCAGCCAAAAAAGGAGAAGCTCTATACAGTCAGTAAAAACAAGACAAGGAGCTGACTGTGGCTCAGACCATGAGCTTCTCATTGCAAAGTTTAGGCTTAAACTGAAGAAAGTAGGGAAAAGCACTAGGCCACTCAGGTATGAATTAAATCATATCCCTGTTGAATATACAGTAGAGGTGACAAATAGATTTAAGGAATTAGATCTGATAGACAGAGTGCCTGAAAAACTATGGACAGAGGTTCGCAACATTGTAGAACAGGTAGCAACCAAAACCATCCCAAAGAAAAAGAAACGCAAGAAAGCAAAATGGCTGTCTGAGGAAGCTTTGCAACTAGCTGAGGAAAGGAGGGAAGCGAAAGGCAAGGGAGAAAAAGAAAGATACGCCCAATTGAATGCAGAATTCCAGAGAATAGCTAGAAGAGATAAGAATGCCTTCTTAAATGAACAGTGCAAAGAAATAGAAGAAAACAATAGAATAGTGAGGACCAGAGATCTTTTCAAGAAAATTGGAGAGATGAAGGGAACGTTTCATGCAAAAATGGGCATGATAAAGGACCAAAATGGCAGGGAGCTAACAGAGGCAGAAGAGATTAAGAAGAGGTGGCAAAATTACACAGAAGAACTATACAAGGATGAGCTTAACATCATTGACAATCACAATGAGGTGGTCACTGACCACGAGCCAGACATCCTAGAATGTGAAGTGAAGTGGGCCTTAGAAAAGCTGAGCAAGAACAAAGCTAGTGAAGGTGACAGTATTCCAGCTGAGCTATTCAAAATCTTAAAAGACGATGCAGTAAAAGTGCTACATTCAATTTGCCAGCAAATTTGGAAAACTCAACAGTGGCCACAGGATTGGAAAAGATCGGTTTACATTCCAATTCCAAAGAAAGGCAGTGCCAAAGAATATTCAAACTATCGCACCATTGCACTCATTTCTCATGCTAGTAACGTTATGCTTAAAATCCTACAAGCTAGACTCCAGCAGTATGTAGATCAAGAACTACCAGAAGTACAGGCAGGATTTCGAAGAGGCAAAGGAACTAGAGATCAAATTGCCAACATACGCTGGATCATGGAGAAAACTAGAGAGTTCCAGAAAAACATCTACTTCTGCTTCATTGACTATGCTAAAGCCTTTGATTGTGTGGATCATAATAAACTGTGGCAAGTTCTTAAAGAGATGGGCGTACCAGACCATCTTATTTGTCTCTTGAGAAACCTATATGTGGGCCAAGAAGCAACAGTGAGAACTGGACATGAAACCACTGATTGGTTCAAAATTGGGAAAGGAGTCCGGCAAGGCTGTATACTGTCGCCCTGCCTATTTAACTTATATGCAGAGCACATCATGAGAAAGGCAAGCTAGATGAATCAAAAGTTGGAATTAAGATTGCCGGAAGAAATATCAACAACCTAAGATATGCAGATGATACCACTCTAATGGCGGAAAGTGAAGAAGAACTAAAGAGCCTCTTGTTGCGGGTGAAGAAGGAGAGTTGAAAAGTTGGGTTGAAACTTAACATTAAGAAAACCAAGATCATGGCATCCGGCCCTCTCAATTCCTGGCAAATAGATGAGGAAGAAATGGAGGTAGTGACAGATTTTATTTTCCTGGGCTCCAAGATCACTGCAGATGGGGACTCTAGTGAAGAAATTAAAAGACGCTTGCTCCTTGGGAGGAAAGCCATGGCAAATCTAGACAGAACACTAAAAAGCCGAGACATCACCCTGTCAACAAAAGTGCATATAGTCAAGGCTATGGTCTTCCCAGTTGCAATGTATGGCTGTGAAAGCTGGACCATAAAAAAAGCTGAGTGCCAAAGAATTGAGGCCTTTGAACTATTGTGCTGGAGAAGACTCCTGTGAGTCCCTTGGACTGCAAGGCGATCAAACCGGTCAGTCCTAGAGGAGATCAACCCTGACTGCTCTTTAGAAGGCCAGATCCTGAAGCTAAAACTCAAATACTGTGGCCACCTAATGAGAAGGAAGGACTCACTGGAGAAGAGCCTAATGCTGGGAAAGATTGAGGGCAATAGAAGAAGGGGACGACAGAGAATGAGGTGGCTGGATGGAGTCACTGAAGCAGTAGGCATGAGCTTAAATGGACTCCAGAAGATGGTAGAGGACAGGAAGGCCTGGAGGAATTTTGTCCATAGGGTCGCGATCGGTCAGACAAGACTTCGCAGCTAACAACAACAACAACAAAAGACCTTTCACAAAAGTACTCAGGGCATATTATTTCAAAGAAAGTCTTCTAAGGAGTATTCTACTTTAATCAGGATGATTGAATTATAATTACCTGATTTCAAATTGAGACTCAGTCATAAAAGGTTCCTACTTTTAATAATATTGCTAGCTTTTATACCTATATATGTTTCCAGATACTTATTAGAGATCTTTCATACTAAAGTCAAAATAGTAATTTTTGTTGTTGTTGTTAGTTCCGAAGTCGTGTCAGAGCCATCAGATACATCCACAGCTGAGCGTCCTTTTGGCTTTGGCCCAGTCGCTTCATTCTTTCTGGCGCAACTAGTACTAGCCCTCTGCTTTTCCCCAGTAGCATATTGGATGCCTTGCGAGCTGAGGGGCTCATCTTCCAGCGTCATATCTTTTTGCCTTTTGGTACTGTCCATGGGGTTTTCATGGTAAATATACTGGAGTGGGTTTGCCATTTCCTTCTCCAGTGGATCACGTTTTGTCAGAACTCTCTGCTATGACCTGTCTGTCTTGGCTGGGCCTGCACAGCATGGCTCATAGCTTCACTGAATTACGCAAGCCCCTTCGCCACGACAAGGCAGTAATCCATGAAGGGGTTAGTAATTTTAGTAATCACTAAAATTAATGATTCAAAACAATCACCATAATTAAAGATTCCTGTTTGCACAGTGAATTTTTACAAATATATTGCTTAGTTGTCAGAGACACTTAGGTGTTGCACTCATTCTTTAAATTAATAGTCCTATTTAAACTGTAATTAGTATGTCCAGATATGCCTTATGCAAGACTTTTAAGGCAGAACAGGTTGCTCATATGCAAAATTTTGTTAATGCTATATTTTGCTTCAGTTCAAGTAATAATTTACTCAGTTTGTAAATGAAGACAGAAATAATAATTATTCCATATAAATAAAAGGAGTTGCAAACTAATGTTTCAATACTTAGAATTTAAACTGTAAACCTTGCTATCTTTATAGTTAATGCTTTAATTCTACCTTAGAACAATTGCTGAACTAGCACTCAGCAATACCTATGGAAATAATGTTCTTTCTTTTAAATGATCCAAAGTAGATTTGTTTTTGATTTTGCAATAAAGATGAGCTAAAATTGGTTTTTCTCTCCCTTTTCATCATAATCCTAGATTGGGGTGGGCTACCTATTACGGTATAAAGGTAAAGGTAAAGGTTCCCCCGCACATGTGTGCTAGTCGTTTCCAACTCTAGGGGCTGGTGCTCATCTCTGTTTCAAAGCCGAAGAGCCAGCGTTTGTCCGAGGACATCTCCGTGGTCATGTGGCCGGCATGACTAGATGCCAAAGGCGCACGGAACACTGTTACCTTCCCATTGGAGTGGTCCCTATTTTTCTACTTGCATTTTTACGTGCTTTCGAACTGCTAGGTGGGCAGAAGCTGGGACGAGTAACAGGCACTCACTCTGTTATGCGGCACTTGGGATTCGACCCGCCAAACTGCCGACCTTCTGATCAACAAGCTCAGCATCCTAACCCACTGAGCCACCTCTACGGTACAGAGACAAATAAAAGGCCATTTTCCAGTAGCACTAAATGGACAGAATCAAGGCAATAAAGGTAATAAATCAATGCATACTGTAAGTGAGACATTCTAGGACAGAGATCAGCTAGCAATTTAAAAGACCATTTCAGGAAATCAGCATCTTTGCATGTGCAAAAAAAAGTTTGGCATTGGCACACTGTGTTAAGTTTGTTTGTAAGTACATTAATTATCCATGCTAGTATCTGTTCCAATAAGACAGATACAACAATTGCTATGAAAAGAACTTTTTATTTCTTTGTTAGCCTCTGCTCACTGATCATAGAATTTATATTTCACAATAGTATCCTTTTTTATGAGTGAATTTTAACATTTCTGCAAAGTGAAAGCAGCACTAGCCATCAATATAATGTGCCTGGTTATGTGATGGATATGGGCTTACTTATTAATAAATATATATAGCTGCCCATCTCACAAAAGCAACAATGTGTGGCTAGAGAAATTAAAATTGAACATAAGCAAACCAATAACAATAACATTAAAAGTCAATAATAATGTCAGCAAAAATGCAAGGAAAATGTCCTGAAGTCATTGAATGCAACCACAAGCACTTCTGTGACACCCATTTCACAGCCTCCCCATTGCCCCCCCTGTACCTTAACTAGCCAGGAAGAACATTTCTTCAAGTCCAACAGGATCAAATTTCATGTGGAATTTTGTCGGGAAGGTTATTTTTTATTTTAAAAAAATCTTGTTAAGACTTCTTTCAGCATTTATACTACAAAGTTTCCCACCTCAAAATGACAGGAAACCCTGCTCAAATATTCTGGTGCTTGTGGTTAGAGGAGGGGTTATAAGCCCTGATCTGGGTAAGAAAGGGCTGAAACTGTCAAAGGACACTCCAGAGAGCAGCATTGTTTCTGAGAATGAAGAAGAAGGGAAATGTGAAGCCCTGCAGATGCTCCAACCAATCTAATGACAATTCTCTATCCTAAGGGTACAAAAATTTAGAAAACGAGAGCATTTCTCTATTTTTTGCAAAGCTATTTCATAGTTTATGTGACTGTATAGATGTGATTATCTGTTCCATATATATCCATGTAGGCTGGTAGCAGCAAAGGTTTATAAAAGAAAAAAGCTGCCTAAGCTTGATCTAAGTCAGATAAGAAAAGATTGATCAGACAAGCACAAACACTGTACAGTTCAATGGCCATGAAGGCTTTTAGATGTGCTTTCTGCCATGATTCATAGATTGTGTTATCCTGTGTGATTTTGGGCAATATGCAAAGAAACAAGAATTATTATGACAGTCCTAAATGAATACAGATATTTTGATATGAGAAAATTTATGAAAATGTTTCTTCCACAAACTTCCTTTTAATATTTCACCTTTATTTACTTATTAAAAGAACAAAAAAATTAGCACAGATCACTAACTGAAATTGTGCAATTTTTATATACAACTATGAAAATCTTTATATAAACCTGTTTAAAATTCTGTAGCCAATGAGAAGATTGAATTAAACATTATCAATATGCATACAAGTGAGCCAAGAAAGTTGTAACAGCTGAGATTAGGAAGGACAAACTACTAAAAACAAGTCCCAAACTGTATTCGCTCTGCCAACATTTACAATGTTGTAAGTTGACTTTTACGATTTTGAAAAAAAAATCTCACTCTCAAGGACAAGAACTTTTGACTTCTGTAGCCTTAAGACGTACATATAATATACTGCTCAAAAAAATAAAGGGAACACTTAAACAACACAATGTACTGTATTTAATAGTAGGATGTCTTATCTTGTGTTCCCTTTTTTTTGAGTAGTATATAAGTATATATATTCTTATATTGTATATCATCAGCAAATGCCATCCGGAGAAAGCTTACATATTAATTCATAAATGGGAATATGGAAAAGAAATAGACCATATTTATATTTCTGTTCAAGATGATACACTTCTCGCTCTGTATAAAAAAATCTTTTTAAGCACCTGGGAACATTAAAAAGGAATGTGACCTAGATATGTTACCTGAGATACTTTTATATTATGTTTGCATTGATTTTAATGGATCATTAAATAGGTCAGACTTGATACTTAATCAGTCACAAAGACAATGCTAAAAATAAACCCTTGGCTGTTATTGCATGCTATGTACAAAACATAAAACATGCCTAATTATTCTTTCTTTTGAAAAATATAGATTTACCATAGATTTACATGATCAAATAATTTATTATCTGTATTTTGAAACCAAATATTTCAGATCCCATGGGCTGAATTAAAACATCATAAGACTCTGTTCTAATCCATCAACTTATAACTTTCAAGTCTTGGCCCAAATTCTACATACTAATGGGATTACTCTTTGGATACATTTTCAAATTACTGAAGACTGGCATGGATGCCAGTGCTACTACAATGGAAAAGTTAGGATTTTGAGTGACTCTTTGTGCTGAACAGGAGAGAGAAATTCTGCTCCAAATTTCTGGTGAGAACATTCTACCTCACACCTATTTTTAAGGCCTTATTATAATTATTTGGGCTAGTGGCAGCCAATTGTATTGGCCTTATTATTACTCTGAGCCTACCAACTGCTCATTTATGAAAACCAGAAACAACTGAAAAATGGTCACCAAGCTTCTGTATAAATTGTTGGTTTTATTGGTTTTATTAACACCATTGGTGGATTCCTTTCACTGCTGATGGCAGTTGTTTTATTGTACTGCAGCTGATCAGTTGATCAGTTGAGTCTAGCAGCCAAGCATTTCTTATTGGTGGTTTAATTTAGCCAACTTCATAGTTTTTAAATAATATCAGATTATAACCAGCACTGAGCAAATAAATTGTATACTTCATTTTAAAAAACTAAAAATTAAATTATGATTAAGTTTTTGCTACTTTAATTTCTTTCTTCTTTAATTCTTATTTATTTCCAGTACAAAATGTATAATTAAATTAACACTTACATTTAATAATGACACACAATTATTACCTTGCCATCCAGGTTTACACACAGGTTTAACTTCAACACGTACCAGGACAACTTCAGTTGCACGTTTCTGCCCACAGTCAAAAGCTGTTACCATTATTTCATACTGATGCTCTTTGTCATAACTGAGCTTTTCAGTATTTCTGATATTCCCTGTAGGTATAACACAGAACAATAAATAGCTATTATTTCATTGCCAACTTACTGGACTAGTGCAATTTACTATAATGAAATTTATAAAAATTGCCAGTAGTCTACAAAAGAACTTCTATATAAAAGGAAATGGGGACAAAACGCTAGAAGAAAAACTGATCTTCATGGGACCTTTTCTTAAATTGTACTTTTTATTTTATTTTCCTCAAAGTTCTTCAGAACTTTACAATCAAACTATCTTTTTATACAAGGTGGACCTGACTCTTTAGATTAGGTTCATCAGACACAGAGAAAATAGCAAAGTGTGACAAGCATAGTTTGAAATAGAAACATACTGAATGCAGCACTTGTGTTGAAAATGTGTACCAGCCTCTGCATTAAGGTCACATCTCTAGGCCAATGCAACATGAAAAGGTATGTATAGGTACAATGTCTCTTTGATGAATTAATATGACACATAGCACCTTCAGCAAAATTAAATTAATCATAATATTAATAATTCTATTCTTTGATAATTGCCTGGTGTCTGGAAGACTCTGTCATGTTAAGAGTTCCTCTTACAATAGAAATAGTTATAGCATTTAGACTTATATACTGCCCCATAGTGCTTTACAGCACCCTCTGAGCAGTCAGCATATTTCTCCCAACAATCTGGGTTCTCATGTTACTGATCTCGGAAGGATGGAAGACTGAGTCAACCTCGAGCCCTGTCAGGATCAAACTCCAGAGTTTGCTTTCAATACTGCATGCTAACCATTACCCCACCAGTGTTCTTGAATTGAATGTATGGGAAATGGCCAAAGACTGGACTAATTAACAACAACAATGGCAATCTGGAGGTTTAGTTTCTTCTTGTTGCTGCCTCTCCAGTTTCCTCACTTCTACTTCACTGGCAAGATTTATTTTGGTTGCTAATGGCTTTTGTCAATATTTATGGTAAATTTGACCAGTACTTCACTTAATTTACTCAATATTGCAAAAGATCTTTTTCATATCATCGAAAAACTGGGTTTCAACTTTCAGCTAAAGGGAAGATTCAGCCTTGGCCCAATTTGGCCCAAACTGGTTCTTCTTACAGTTCACACAATAGTAACTATTTTCAAGCAATGATCTGAAGGCGTCTCTTTCTCACAGTTTATCATTGTTCTATTTTCACAGCCATTCATTGTGAAAGACCATTCATTTAATATTCTGTCTTCACTGTCATTAGACTTCATGAACTTGCCCAAAGTAATAATTTCCTTCCTTCCTAAAATTAATCTTTGTTTTCTTTACTACTCTAGCATATTGTCCATTTTCACCTGTTCCAGATTCCATGAAAACAATTTGCTTTCCATGCTCCTTCGCCATCAACTGTGAGTAATTCACTAAACATGCTGATTGACATTACTTTCTTTTTTTAAAAAAAAAATCTCCATATATATTTACCTTCTAATTTTGTTTTCTTAATTAAGTTCTCTAAAACTTCCTATATGCATACATCAGATTCTTAATGTATCAACCTCTAATTTTGATTCCAGATATTCTTCCTTTCATTTTTACTATACTTATTTACTTTTTCTTTCCATTATTAAACTTTTCATTTGATTAACTGAATTTTCTTCTTAACCATTCTCTTTTTCTCATTTTTCTTAGAATTAACTCTGCTTTCCTTTTAAGATAGCTACCATTTAACTAATTACTTACAAGCTATCATTTCATCTGCCTTCAGGCCAGTTTTGACTCCCAGAGACTGCTTGAATAAGTCCATGGCAAAAGAAAAACATTAAAATTTTTAGGCAATTATAATATAATTATTGCAATACCAGCAATCTAACATATGGAGATTAGAATGGCCCCAAACCCAGTTAGCCTTCCATGAGGCCCTAAAAACCAAGCTATGCTCCTGAGCTTGGGGTGCTGAGTGTGTTAAAGGACTCCATTTCCTGGCTGTATTGCTAGCTAGCTAAGTATATTGCTCCTGTGTATATTTAATCTGGATGTTTTAATGGATTTACTGTTATAGCATTTTTTAATTTTAATATTTCTTTTAAACTGTGGGTCACCCAAAGATACTGACTAAGAAGGCTACATAAATTGAATGAATGAATAGTAAATAAATAAAATCTGTTTACATAAATACACATTTTTTTCTTACAGGCTTTTAAGTTCACCTTTTTAATCTTTTCCTATTTTGGAACTACAACATCAATTGATTGAAAATAGTTTTTTTTCCTGATTGAAGAAAAAAAAGATCCAGACTTGTTTATATTTGAAATCCCAGTTTACTGATTTCAGAGCTAGCATCTTCAATTGAAGAATTAAGTTTTAACAGGAAAGGCACTGACCTATGTTCATACTTAAATGATGGTCACAGTCCATAATAATGATATATTCCATGCACCCTCGGGAAGCACTCCTTAGCTATGTACTTAATTTCAAACTGAGTCGATATTATAAGGTTTCATTCAAAACCTCATTCCATCAACTTTGCACTGACTCCAGCCAGCTTGAAAACAGCCTCCAAGAGAACAATATAGGAAACTAGCTCGTTCTAGTGACAGCTAAATAGCTAACAACTTACTTCACTCTCCAAGGTCTGGCAGTCATTCTAACCATTAAAAGAAATCTCTGTACAGTTGGCCTACATCATAACCACAGTCCCAAGTAACACACTGCTTTTAATGAATAAACTCCTGATGATGACATAAATCTTAATATCCCCTAAAGCTAAATAAAAAGTTGCAACTGTTAACATACATGCTTTAGAAGATTGGTTTCTAAAAAGCCTTTTAATCATTCAAGAAAGATCACCAGAGCCACAAAACGCTTACAGAGAAAGGAAATAAATATTTCCAATGAGATCTCTAGCTTTATGGGGCTCAAATATAAGTGTGGGAACTGCAAACTCTGAAGGACTATTCTTTTTCTTTTAAATGTTGCACAATGTTCTGTATTCATGATCTCATTGCTCATAAACAAGATTACAGTAATCAAAGCCAAGAAATTGCAACTTAGTTACCATATTTTGCTCCACTTGAAGTCTCTAGAGTAACCACATTGTATTAGTAAGTTGGGATGTAACCAAGGCATGGGTACTAATGTCTAACTAGCTCAAGAATTGATAGAGTTTGCAAAAGAGGTCTTATGCAACCATCATAAACCAGGAATTGAGAGATATGTGTAATCAAGAAGCATGCCCAGATTACAGTTGTACTGTAAAGTAATAGTGCAGCTTCAACTGGAACAAGCTGAGCTCCAGTCCTAGACCTGACTACAATATAAATGTGAAATACAGCTCAGAGGATGTTGAAATAATATGTTGTTCTTCATCCCCTCTACAGCAAAATTGGTCAACGTTTGTGTGATTGTCTTTTGCTCCAATCTACTGTATATCACTTTATATTTATTTAAATTAAACCAAATATAACAATTGGTTGACTCCAAGGATATGTTAAAACCAGCTTCATCACCTTCAGAAGATATGTAGAAGAAGTTCAGTTCAAGGCCCATTTGTCTTGACAGATTTGACTTGTGCTCCAAATCCCCAGTGCCCAATAATTTAAATCCATCTCTCCTGACAACACTGTCTCATCTACACACTGGCATTCATAAAGTATGTTTGACTAATTGGCAGGTAATGTTTTGAAGAATACTAACATGGCACATGTTCCTAGATTACAGTCTCTACCTAGATGCCTATTTTTGACTTTTACAATTCCCCAAGTATGTTTCACAGTGTCATTGAATCCAATATGGATTATGACCACTATTGTGTAGTGGGCTTTAGCAGGCAAGGAGCAGACCAGCATAGTTACAACATCATTTATTGACTCAAACTAGAACTGGAGAACTGCAGGCAATTGCCTGTAATTTATACTCTGAACCCACAGGGCCTTAACCAATCACAATACTTGAAAAGCCCACCCAAATATGAATGTTTAAAGTTTCCCTCTAAAACAGTTGGAGTTAACAGTCAGGATCATCTAAAGGTTAGTTTCATTTTAGCTTCACAAGCAATTGGAGTTAAGTTAGTTTCACTTTAGCAGGGCTTAACACAACTTATATATATCCAATAGATAACAACCACCCTAACCTTAACACTTTTATAAAGATCGAATTGTTCATAGCCAAAGTCCATCTGCCCTTTAGAAAAGTATCCTTAACAAGAAATTATGTGAATTAATCATCCAGGCATTGGGTCTCTTCAACAGGAATATCTCCTTTATCCACAAAATGATGTCAACCCTTTCCAAAACTATCAAGTGAATTATCAATTTGACAGTAGAATGTTGCTATCATATCTCAGAAGATTTAATCTACATATCAATCTGGCTGCATAACAGCTCAGTCATATTGGTTTCAAGGAAATTTATGATTTGCTTCCTGAAATCCAGGAGCTTGTTGCAGTGAATCAAAACACAATGTGCAGAGGCCTGATAATTATACATTGTGCCATCCATATGAATTTTTTCCTGTTCTTTAGGAACTATTTGACCTGAACACTAATCCACAGATTCAACTCACTGTTGCTAAATTCACCTTGATGCTCAGTCTTTAAAGGTAAGAGGTGAGATTCTTTTTCCTTTCTCTTGCCTACTATTCTGTAAAATTACTTCATAAAATTCCTAATCTGAGCATTTATATTCCAGAAAATGGAAAAAAAATATAAATATTGTCCATAATTAATTCTGAGCAAGTGTGATAACAATAAAATATTTGCATTACTCAAAAAAGCAAGCTTGGAAATGAAAAACTACAGCTCCTTAAATGATCTAGAAGTTACTGTAAACTGTATGAGACTTTGTTTTAGAACACTTTTAATAAAGAACTAGGCTAATAGTTTTTTATTACATAATATAAATTATATTGAATGTCTTCTTTTATAGAATATACAAAATATCAGTCTTTCAATTAAGCTATTGAAATATGAGGACCAATATAAGCATGTGTAGAGCACCTAGTGGGGCAAATGATAGCACCTCCGTTATATATCACATGTAAAGGGTAAGTTACACACCTGTGTATGTTATGTTTTTACATAACTGTATTACTGTGACATTATTTTAATGTCATCGAACACATAGTCTCTAACTGCCATCTGAATTTCACCAGTCCTAACTTTTTCCCATTATCCTCTGACTCTGAGCTATGCACTGTGAAAAAGCAGTTCAGATAGAGATAGAGGTCAGTGTCAAATGGGAAATTGCTTCCTCTAAAGCAGTGCAACATAAAATGGCTTCTAAGAGAAAACAAAGGCTTTGCACACATTTTCAATTTATAATTTTGAGCCACTAATAGAATTTCAGAAATAAAAATCCTCATTATTTCCAGCACCCTGGAAATAATTTTACGTGAATGTATGTTATAGCAAAACTAATAAATTTGTCTACTCAAGGCATAATAATTTAAACACAGAATGTTTCCAATCATATATTAATGAAAAAAAATACGGTTGATGTGCAACCTTGGGAAAAGACATATGGATTTTTTAAAAAAAATAATTGTACATTTGCCTCTTCAAACTATGAACTCACTGCAAATAAATAAATTTAGTTAACTAAGATCAGGAACATTGGGAATGAGGTATCTGTAACATGGAAGGCCAAAATACCTCATAGCTGAGGTTCTACACAATCTCAGTTTTAATGTTTTACAATAAAAACATCTAAAATGATTGAAATCCTATAACATGTTGGCATTATTTTATCAATAATATGAGACATCAGAATATTTAACTATTTGGGATAAATATACTGATACTCTATGAAAATCTTTCAGATATTAATTATTATATTTTTTGCAAAAAATATTGTTCTTACTATTTCATTAAATGGAGTCTGGTGCCTGAAAAGCTTGCTTCCTCCTTGCTTAGAAGTTAATTTTCTCTAAGAAGGTATTCTTACTGAATCCTCTAGGTGATTAAAAAAAAGAAAATAGTTCTGAATATTAAACAAACATCCACTAGATACTCAGAATGAATAGTAGAGTCTGAAGAATGTTGTACTAATTCTAAGCAGGATTGTCCTAAGTGGATTGCAGTTGGTTGACAAATATGGCTAATCAACTGAAGCCATTTCCTTTTTCAAGATAAAATAGGAAAATTAGAAGCCACCATAACACCAACATTGATAGAAAAATAAATGCTTTCTAGAAAGATATCTCTCAGGATATAGTCCAAAAAATGCATTATGTGTCAAATGTCAAGCACTCACCATTCCTATCAATAGCAAATGGAACATCAGTTGTGACAATTTCATAATTGCATATCTGGCTGTATTGAGGAGAACAGTCTTCATCCATGGCTTCTACCTGTAACACACTGTCGTAGATCTTTCCTTCTGTCACTGTAGCTTTATAAGATGCTTCTTTAAAAGCAGGTGCAAATTCATTAGCATCTTTTACTTGGATATGGACCACAGCTCTAAAAAGAAAGACTATAATTCTCAATTTCTACTTATTTTCTAAATCCACCATAGCATGGACAGTTACATTTTATGTTTAAATTTTATAAAGAATTGTTGATAAAAAAATACAATCTCTATAAGAAAAATGGGTAGAAAATATCTTAAGTTTGAAGACCTACCAATAGTTAATAGAATTAAAATATGTATTTTAATGAACTACTTATTTAAACTAATTTTTGGATTAACTTCAGTTTTCACTGCAATTCTCTATTATTTTATTTGCTTTTATGTACATGTTAAATATTGCAATTCTTACAATATTATTCCGAGATTGCCATATATACTGAATATAACCAACACTTTAAAAGTTCACATTGTTAAATTAAGAAACACTTGCATTTTTTATTTAGAATATGATTATAAATTACTAAGAATCCAATATAAACAGTAGAAATTCAGTTTACATTATGATCTATATTATAAATTACATGCAAAAAATGAAGGGAAATCAAAATAATCTGGGACATATAAGCTAAGTAATAACTTTTTTAAATTTCAAAAAGCAACTGATCATTTACTAATAGGTAAAAGAAAGTATATAGCTATTACATCTGTAGACATGAGTAAAATAATTGCTATTCTAGCTAAATGTACTATTAAAGAAACCAGTTTTCCTTGGTCACAGTGCAAGAAAAAAAATTCACATACAGTCCTATGAAAAAGATATTTGTTTTAATTTCTTCTTTAGCAACAGTGATGAATGTTAAAAGGATCTATTCAGCCTGAATTGTTAGTGTACATCCCAAAGCCCACACTTCTGGTTGTCACTCACTTGTGAGATTTTTTCCAGTTTGTTCCACTAGGCCCTGTGCCACAGTCATATGCCTGAATGATAAATGTGTACTCCTTCTGCAATTCACAGTCAATTGGACTTCTTGCTCGAAGCTGACCTTCTCCAGATGTCTTGTTTAGGACTACAGCTTCAAAGGGCATTTCTTGTCCATGAATTTTAAAAGCACAGATTTCACCTATAAAAAATAACAAAAATGAAATGAAAAGATCCAGAAAAATTACATGATCATTGTGCAAGCAGTTTATAACCCATTGTTTGAAAGAGTTTGGTATTTATAACGTTCTTATGTTTAAAAGACAATACTTTTCTAAATACAATTAACTAAGAAATGTTATCAACTGACTTGTCATGACTAATATACAAAATAAAGTTGTAATTCAAAAATATTGGATATTTAATTTTCTTTATACTTTGTAAAAAGCAGAATCCTCTATAGATAACATTGGGGACACAGTGTACACACACACACACACACACACACACACACAAACATATATATACTCATGGTGCATACATATTCAGGGCACTGTCCTTTCATACTTCTGTACTTACCATTTTCTGAAAAGAGCTATTCACAGGATTATTCATATATTTTACCACATATAGTTATTTTAATTATTTTTTCTATGTCTAGATTCTTCACTGCAGGCAGTTAAGAATGAAGAATTGAGCCACCTGATTACTGATTTGCAATTTATCGTCCATGCTTCAAGAAATTTTACCAGTTTATGTATCGAAATTTTGTTAACTTATTAATCCAAGATAATGTGCTAGCTAAAGTTAAGTCGGCTTTAAATCTCGGCTATCAATATTTGATAAGTGCATAGTTTAGGGCTGTCAATATTTGATAAGTGCATATCCTTCAGATAAGTGCATATCCTTTAGATAAGTGATCTGAAGGAAAAGGATATAAGCAAAATAGTAAAATAATTGGAGAGATGAAGGGAACGTTTAATGCAAAAATGGGCATGATAAAGGACCAAAATGGCAGGGACCTAACAGAGGCAGAAGAGATTAAGTGGTGGCAAAATTACACAGAAGAACTATACAAGGATGAGCTTAATGTCCCTGATAATCACAATGAGATGGTCACTGACCTCGAGCCAGACATCCTAGAATGTGAAGTGAAGTGGGCCTTAGAAAAGCTGAGCAAGAACAAAGCTAGTGGAGGTGACAGTATTCCAGCTGAGCTATTCAAAATCTTAAAAGACGATGCAGTAAAAGTGCTACACTCAATTTGCCAGCAAATTTGGAAAACTCAACAGTGGCCACAGGATTGGAAAAGATCAGTTTACATTCCAATTCCAAAGAAAGGCAGTGCCAAAGAATGTTCAGACTATCGCACCATTGCACTCATTTCTCATGCTAGTAAAGTTATGCTTAAAATCCTACAAGCTAGACTCCAGCAGTATGTGGATCAAGAACTACCAGAAGTACAGGCAGGATTTCGAAGAGGCAGAGGAACTAGAGATCAAATTGCCAACATACGCTGGATCATGGAGAAAGCTAGAGAGTTCCAGAAAAACATCTACTTCTGCTTCATTGACTATGCTAAAGCCTTTGATTGTGTGGATCATAACAAACTGTGGCAAGTGCTTAAGGAGATGGGCGTACCAGACCTTCTTACTTGTCTCTTGAGAAACCTATATGTGGGCCAAGAAGCAACAGTGAGAATTGGACACGAAACCACTGATTGGTTCAAAATTGGGAAAGGAGTCCGGCAAGGTTGTATACTGCCACTCTGCCTATTTAACTTATATGCAGAGCACATCATGAGAATGGCAGGGCTTGATGAATCAAAAGTTGGAATTAAGATTGCCAGAAGAAATATCAACAACCTAAGATATGCAGATGATACCACTCTAATGGCAGAAAGTGAAGAAGAACTAAAGAGCCTCTTGTTGCGGGTGAAGAAGGAGAGTGCAAAACTTGGGTTGAAACTTAACATTAAGAAAACCAAGATCATGGCATCCGGCCCTCTCAATTCCTGGCAAATAGATGGGGAAGAAATGGAAGTAGTGACAGATTTTATTTTCCTGGGCTCCAAGATCACTGCAGATGGGGACTGTAGCCAAGAAATTAAAAGACGCTTGCTCCTGGGGAGGAAAGCCATGGCAAATCTAGACAGAACACTAAAAAGCAACAAAAGTGCGTATAGTCAAGGCTATGGTCATCCCAGTTGCAATGTATGGCTGTGAAAGTTGGACCATAAAAAAGGCTGAGCGCCAAAGAATTGAGGCCTTTGAACTGTGGTGCTGGAGAATACTCCTGCGAGTCCCTTGGACTGCAAGGCGATCAAACCGGTCAGTCGTAGAGGAGATCAACCCTGACTGCTCTTTAGAACAGCTGAAGCTAAAACTCAAATACTTTGGCCATCTAATGAGAAGGAAGGACTCACTGGAGAAGAGCCTAATGCTGGGAAATATTGAGGGCAATAGAAGAAGGGGATGACAGAGAATGAGGTGGCTAGATGGAGTCACTGAAGCAGTAGGCATGAGCTTAAATGGACTCCAGAAGATGGTAGAGGACAGGAAGGCCTGGAGGAATTTTGTCCATAGGGTCGCGATCGGTCAGACACGACTTCGCAGCTAACAACAACAACAACATCTAATTCAGATTGCCAATTAGTTTGATAACATTGTTATTATGTCATTAAAAAGAGTCAGACAGAAAGTATATTTGCTTTTTCTTTAACTTTCATCATAATCTCAGTAAATAAATTATCTAAAAAAAAGTTCAATCTTCAAATGCTACTAAACCTGTCTAATCTATACTTTTATATGCCGATGGGACAGATATGTTATCCTTTACTCAGATAGACCTAAGGAGAAAGTTGCAAGTGCTAGCAGTATATTGTAGGAAAGAAAAATAGGGTTTTATTAATGCCAGATTTACTAGGATTACTAAAAAGTTCATTAGTTATGGCTGGAATATAAAAAATAACCATTTGAAACAATGAATATTTAGTTGTTACCTTCTAGTCACCTAGAGCTTCAAAAAATATGTGCTGTAATTATCAATGTAATGTCCTAAATGTGTTATCTTTTGGGAATAAGTAAATTATATAAAGTTGATTCTGAGACAGGGATTCAGATTTTCAGACAGTCATATTCTTCTGAAGTACATAACCTAATACATAGAAATTGATGGCTGGACATAGCCAGAAATTATTTCTATGTGTCCTTCTTACTGTTAAGAGATAAGAGTAGAAAGAAAAATCTATGATACTAGTTGCTCAGGACTTAAACCTGATGGAATTTACAATTTATGAATAAATCTATTTACAGAAATAGATTAGGTATGGAAATGGTAATAACTTATTTATTCCTTGCCTAGACTAGCTCCTGCACTTTTTTTTAGCAAGATAGATATTTGAGAATTGTTTGCTATTGGCTGAGAGTGAGTAACTGGCCCAAGGTTACCCAGCTGGCTTCATGTCTAAAGTATATACATGTGCTTTAAACATGAATAAGAGTGCAATGCTAGGAACACATATGATCCTATGCAAAATCCTCAAACTCCCAGGTCTCTGGTAAAGGACCCAAGGATGGATGGATGAATGGATGGGTGGATGGATGGATGGACAGACAGACAGACAGGGACACACACATATTTTGAGTCTCTGGTGTAATTCCCAAAGGCCTTCTAATGTACTACATATGTATTACATATGGTCCTATAGTTTTGTCTCTATGCCTGAAAGGAATTGTGGGAAGGCAGGTTATTGGCTGGTAGTTGGCTGGTGCTGTTCCCTTATGGGAGTCTTTCATGACCAGCATTGTCTTTCCTTGGATTATCCAGTCTGGGTGTTTGTCTGCTGCTTGCAGCTGTTTCATCTGTGCTGCTAGATATTCATGCATTATTGTTAGCTTCTTTAGTCAGTAGGTGTGGATCATTTCTGGGCCAGATGCTGTCTAGTTTTTCATGTTTGTGACCCACTGATGGAGGTCTGCTACTGTCATGGTAACTGCTTCCTGTTCTGGGAGAGTGATGTAGTCTCATGTCATGCAGCCACTCAGGACTGGTGTTACTGTATGTGTCTTCTTCTCCTTCTCTCTTATGCTCTTCCAATACAGTTCAGTTTCTGCCTTTCGTGGCTCTGATGTTATTGTGTAATTGCACTGCAGTTGTGAGTAATCATTACAGTAGATGGTTCTTTGAAGAATAGGGATCTTATCTTCTTGGCCTGTGAGGTGAACAGTGTTTATTTAGTAGTCTCAAAGGGTTCAAATGGAGTCAGGCTCTTATATTTTTGCATTAGCTGTGTCTTATCCCAAAATGTTCATGTTTCTATTATTCCACCAGCTGAGTCATCTCTCTCTGAGTTGCCTTGAACTTAGCATCTAAATTTACTCTCTGAAGGGAGGGAGGGAAGATGTACTGTTGTTCTTCTTGATTGTGTAACCAAGCACCTCCAAGATTACAGTGGCTATAGAATATATCAGTTTATTGGTTTGAGTTATTATGTTAGTAGGGATTGTTATAAGGGGTCTATTGGCATCTTCCAGCATAGTAACTGATGGTATTTCTCTGCTGAGGCTTGATAATTTGTCCTGAGAGTTGATTGTAGCTAGTTTAGCCATGATCTTAGACCTTGCATCAATGTCTGTGCTCTTTACTGGAAAGGTTGGTGACCTACCAGCTTCAAGTGTTGGCTGCGCATCTAGTTTTTCTTCAAGCTCTTCTTGAGTATGGGATGTAATGTGTAGTTAGCCTATCTCAAGTTGTGATAGCAGCTTCCTCTTCACTATGTTGAAGCATTAGGTAACTAGCTCTTTCTCAGTTAGGGTGGATGCAAGTCTTCTCTCCATATGCTTCATATATGCTATATCATTAGGTCTGCTGTTGTAGTAGCATTCCATCAGTTCCAGGTTCTCTTCTCTCATCCATATATGACTTGTACCCTTAACCAGTAACCCAATTATCATCAGATTGCCCTGGTCCCTCAATATCTTATGTGAACCTTGTTAATTTGGGCAACATCCAAGCCAGCATAACTCTTCTCGTTCATGTCACTCTATGTTTTGAGGTAGGCAGTAAAAAGATTTCTTTGCCTAAGGACTCCTTTTAGTAAGGTAGGTACCAGCTGCAATTTTAACCCCAATCTCTGACATCAAAGGAAGTGCAATAACCACTACTCTATCCTGCTGTATGCATGTCTGTGTGGGTGAGTGTTTGTGTTGCTCTTTTTTCTTTTCTTTTTTTAATTCATTCTGTTTAATTAAAGGCAAAAAAGCAAGAAGGAAACAATAGATATTGCTGTCTTAAAGATTACAATGATATATTACTATCAGCAAGGTAATATTTCTACTACTGTAAAACTGTTTTAAGACTAAGGTGGTGAGATTTTTGCTCAAGGGTATGAAGTTCTTTGTGTATAAGAATGCAACAGCTCAATTTACAAAAGTGATACTCCATGGTCTAGAGGTTTGTCAAGTGTTCTCTTGTGCCCAAAATCTGGTCTTCTTTCTATAAAGTTCTCATGACAAGAAGCTAGATAAAATGCTGATTAAAGCTAACTAGTACTGAGGGATCTAAGACCTCCCTAATTCTTGCTTCAACCAGGGTATAATAAAGCAATTGCAGAAATAAAGTAACATGTCCTTAATTCCAATTTACAGAAAGGCTGAATTTTGTCCCGTGAGAGTGGTCTCTGCAGAAATTCTTTTAGCCAAACCAAATATTTTTCTCAATATTTTGCTCCACTCAGAACATTTCCAATGGCTAAATTTATCATTTTGCCATTTATACTTCAATATGGAAGTATAATTATATGCCTTTACAAAGCCACTTCTGCCCCTGCTCAGAAAATTTAAATGAATCAGTTTTTCATGTTTTGTTATGTTGTCTCATAACTAATCTAACTTCTATTTAATAATACTCTTGTTAATCATCTGGACCAAACAGATAAGGAAAATCTGTTTTTTTCTGCCAGGAAATCTGCCTACAAAAATAAGCAGGAGTGTCACCAAATTTTGTTTAATAGAAATTAGTGTGAGTATATGGATCTAATTTTGGAATGGTCAACCAATAATTTACATTTGAGCTCTGATTTAGGTACCGCTATTATTATTCTGTATCTTGTTTTCTTGCTTTCTTTTATTCAGAGTTTGAATAAACATTTTTTTAATATGGTGTTTGGACTATAAAAGAATGATTAGGATTGTGCCAAATATTAATGTTGGAGAATTGCTTTTTTCAGGAGTTGAGTGGTCCACACATTGAATAAATGAATAAAATAAAAATGAATAAATATATTGATAGTCTTAGTATACCAATTCTTAAGCAGAGCAGGATTGGTGATAGTAATGAATACATGATACCTGAATTTTTAGAGATTTTCCTAAGTCAGTCACCCAAACAGTAGATAGGCAACAGGGGAGATTTAAGAATGGCAGATCATTACATAAGATTTCTTCTAGCTATCACAGAAATGTTGGAACATGAGGGCAACTTTAAACAGGGTAATATTTTGCCATTTTTTCTAGTAACATCTTCAATGCTGATTTCTTATATTTGTCTGTGGTGCTTCTAGGAAAGTAACAATGGCATAATGCACTGATTTATGAAAATAAGTCTCACTGTGGTTTACGATAATGAAGTACAATCCATCAATACAAATCATGATTTTCAGTTTTGTTTTTATATCCACCAGATAGCCCAGTTTATAGCAATATAATATTCTCAGAAATTAAAAGAGTTTTATTGGGGGTGGGGTTACTTTAGAAGTATTTTCAGAATTTGTCTCATTTTATTGAAAACTTCATTATCACTGTGCAAGAACTCATTAATTACAGAACAGGTTAATAATTGCATTGAATTGAGGAAGATCCACAATATCCTAAATATTGTACCATTAATGCCAGAGAATTTTAATTGCTTCAATATATTTTGAAGAATTTTGAAGAATTAGAGCCTTCTGCTAGTTAGTACCTTAGATACTATATGTTTTCTTATTCATATAGACAGATAAAAAAGCACTTATAGACATACAGTATGCATATATGCAGTAGAGTCATGTGTTCATTCATGCATTAATGATGGTGAAGTCAAGAAATCTGGCAAATACCTGAAGTGAATTAAATCCTAGGATTTCTTTATGACAGAAAATAATAGCAGACATGTACAGGTTAATGCTAGTGTTTGGCAAGATTCTTAAATAGAGTAAAATATGTTATATAGAAATAAGATTAAATGTCACAATCCATTTATATCACATTCATAAATGTATGTTTAAAACATTATCCCCCCCATGGATTCTGCCATCTCCCTAGGAAGGAGGAGCGCATGTGGATTCAGCCTGCCTTAGGTTATTTCAAAGACCAAGGGAAACCTTTTGAACTGGGGGAACAAAAGGGAGGGTTAGAGAAGAAGGGATCTGGCCTGTGTCTTCGTTTAATTCTGTAGAGGAAGAAGGCAATAACCATAAAGATTCGAAGTTCCTTTTTTCCCATGAAAGGGATGACATGAAGTAAAATGATGGGGGCTGACCAAATGGGGTTGAGGGAAGGGGGGTTGAACCGGGAACCCTTTATAAAGTTTCAATTTGTAAAACAATACTAAGTCCTGTCTTGTATTTCCACAACCAAGTATGTCCTAGTAAAAATTCCTTTTGGACTAGAACTGACTCCAAGAGTTTTTGTTTTCCTAAGACGTGGATTGGAGTAGGTCCTGACACTGTGTTTAACTGTCTCAAAAGAACATATTTTTCTTCCCTTTTCTTAGATCGTAGCTTTTCCCAGGCTTTTCATGCTTCTAATGCTTAAACTGAATCATCATTATATTTTAATATTAAATTTAAAATTAATGGAATGGAGAACATAAAAATTAAAACTCCACATGTGCAGCACAAACCAATAAAATGTAATGGTGTAAAAAACTCTAAAATAATAAATTGTTCCAGTAATTTAGAAAAGGACAATAAAATAAGTACATTTTTAATTAAGCCAACCTCAATAATGAAAATCATGAAATTAATTTCTGATTTCAGAAATAAATCTATAACATGTTCATGGTGGTAAAAGTGAAAACATTTCATTTTTGTTAACTGTTCAAGTTTATATATATATGTAACCAAGGAAGCTATTAAGGTTGCATCGCAAAACATCGTTTTTTTTAAAAAAAAAAGTTTTAATGAATTTACTAGATTATACATTTAACTAGATTCCAATATGAGTGCTACTATATGGTGATAAAAATATAAGCACTATTAGAATTGCTTGTTGTGATTCAGGGTCAGCCTGTGGGTTCGGCAGTTGGGTCGGACGACTCAGAGGAGGAGGGGGGTGTTGAAGACCTTGCTGAGGGGGTTGAAGATCTTGCTGATGAGAGCCCTCAGCCAGGCCCCTCCCACTTGGTCACCACGGAGACCCAGCTGTGTGAGCCTGACAGCGTGGATGAAGATGACCCACAGCTGGCCCTGTTCAAGGACGCCCGACGCAGGAGGCAGTCAAGTAGGAGTAAACAGAGGAAGGCAATGGGGCTCCTCGGAAGGAGGCAGAGAGAAGCCACGCCCTGAACTCTATATAAGGGGAATGTGTGGGAGGGCTGGTTTGCTGAAGGCAACCGCTTGGATAGTTCCTGTTTCTTAAAGCTCCTGTTTCTTGGTTCGTGTCTTGTTTGTTTTTGTAGCTATAAATTTGGCAGGCGTAATTCCAGCCTCTTGCCTTCTTGTAAAAGGGGTTGTCCCTGCCTTTTCTGCAGGGCCGGTAGCAGGCTGGTACAGAACATTGCTCATCATAACTGTGCAAGAAAATGAGAGGGAAGAAGCAACATGAAGCTGAGGTGACTTCTTAATAATTGGTTTCAGAATTTCTCTATATCAAATACTTGTTGATGATAAGAACAATAATTGTTGAACATTTGCTCTTCTCCAATTCTCTGGTGCTATGTCTATTTGCATGAAACATCTACAAGTTCCTTCAAGGTCAATCCTGGAGACTTAAAGACTTCATAATACCTACTGTAGGTGTTCCCTAACCATCTCTTTTCTTACCCTGGGTAGCTTCTCCTTCTCCTTCCATTTATTCATTGTTCTGCTAATCAGAATAATAATCCAGTCCATGGCTGCTCCTTTGTGATATGTCAAGGGGTGGTGCTCTCTCTGCTCCTTTTTAATATCTACATGAAACTGCTGGGTGAGGTCTTCCAACATTATGGGATGAAGTCTCATCAATATGCTGATGATACTCAACTTTACATCTCTATCCATGATGAACCAAGTGTTGCTGTAGTTGTCCTCTAGTAGTGCTTGGAGCTTTAGGGATTTGGATGGGAGACAGCAGGCTTCAGCTGAACCCACATAAGATTGTGGCTGTGCAGTCAAGAGGCCTCATGATCCGGGGGCCTATGATCCTTAGTTATCAATGAGGTTACACTACCTAGACAGACCCACAATGCACAATGTAGCTTATATGCTACATTAAAGGTGGGGAAAAAATCTGAAGTCTGATGGGTTTTTCCTCAATGCTGACAGTATTCAAGTGGTGTCCAGATGTTTTGATATTTTACCCAGGGCATCTATTACTATTGGTGCTACCTTTGTTTTTGTTTTTTTTTGACCCACAGTCATTTTATTTGAAGGTCTTTGCATAGGTTTTCCTACACTCCTACACTCATAACTCCTGCTCAAACAGCAGGTGACAGTTGTGGCTAGGAGAGCCTTTGAAGTGTTGAGTGCCAGTTGTGCCCTTTCCTGGATCATGAGGACCTGCACATAGTCACTCATGCCCAAGTTATGTCCCTGTTGGATTACTACAATGCACTCTATATGGGGCTACCCATGAAGAAAGAAAGGTGTCCCTATGAGTTTTATTCCATTAGTCTTAACTGAATATAGGAGACGGGCTCATCTCTGTTTCAAGAGCCATTGAAATATCCTTGAAGTGCATTTGTTATTATATTCACTATCAAAAAGAATATTTTTATCATTATTTTTCCCTCTAAAAAATTTCAGTGTGTTTTTTCAAATGAATTGTACGGCTTATATGCTACATTAAAGGTGGAAAAATTCTGAATTCTGATGGGTTTTTTCTCAATGCTGGCGGTATTCAAATGGTCTCCAGATGTTTTGAGATTTCACCTAAGGCATCTGTTACGATTGGTAATACCTATGTTTTCTTTTGCCCTACAGCTATTTTATTTGCAGGTCTTTGTATTTTGTTATCTTCTACAGTTCTTTATCTTCTATTCTGTTGTCTTCTAGTACTACTACATCCACTATCCAGATTTTTTAAAATCTTTATTAGTGACAATTGTTAAATATGTGGCAGTGCTCGTCTATTGTATTCTAAATATTATTATTTACTAAAGTTATTATCTGTTCAGAACAATGTGAAGTCACATCTGCCAAATATGGAACAATGAATGGGAAAAGTATAATCTACAAGCAAGTAGTTTCTCAATAATGTTTTACTGATTTTTTAATTTATTCCTTTACAAGGTTTATTTTTTCATTTCTTTTTCAAAGAATGTATCTGTAATGTATTGGCCTTTTGTATGTGTGGTAAGTGTTTGCTCTTGTTGCACTGTTTGCTAATTGCTTGCATTCAATTGCTAAGTGCTAGTTCACGTGTATATTGTAACGGTTGCTAGCCAGCCCAGACTGGTTGTCTCCAGCCGGCTAAGTAGGTCTTTGGGCGGGAAACCTATGCTTCAAACCTATTGGTCACTGCCTATCGGCCAACCGTATAAATAGCTCCACAGCAGCTCCCTTGTTGCTTCAGTTCTGTTCTGAACTTCAATAAAGCATGTTGCTGTTTTGAACCTTCCGTCTCACTCAATGCCTGCAAGAACCAGCTACACAACACTGGCAATGAAGGTGGGATCTGCTGCTTCTTTGTAAGAGCCTGAAGTCACTAGGGGGTGAGACCAGCACAGAGCCTGGTAGGGAACAGTGTTCCCCCCCACTCAGTCTGCCTAGTAAGCCACACTGGAGACCACCCCACCCTGAGGATCAGTCCCAGGGCCTACGAAGAAGCTAGCAGCACAAGGCAATGTGAGACATGAGCCACGAAGACTTCTCACCATGGCAAAGTTCGGAAAGCTTGAAGAATTCAACGTGATGCACCCAGAGAGATGGTCATCCTACATTTCCCACGTAGAGAACTACCTGCATGCAAATCAAGTCAGCAAAGATGGGCTGAAGGCCATGACCCTCCTCTGCATGTGCGGCCCCGCCACCTTCGATATTGCAGAAAACATGGTTGCCCCAGCGCCGTTGGAAACCATCACATATGCAGACCTAAAGAAGAAGCTGCATGACCATTTTGAACCAAAGCTTTCAGTGATAGCGTGGAGGCACACCTTTGAACAATGTGAACAACAACCCAGTGAGTCGGCGACAGAATTCATCACAGTGCTTTGTCAAGCTTCGCGACTCTGCAATTTCTCCAACCAAGAGAAGCCACTAAGAGACTGCTTAGTCTGTGGACTCAGGAATAGAAAGCTCCAACAAAAACTCATTGTGAAGGAGACTCTCTCACTTCAAGAAGCCTTAAAGAAAGTTATGGCGGATGAAGCAGCCAGAGGGGCCGTGAAGGCATTGCAACCCTCCAAAAGTGCACCATCTACAGAAATCGTCCACCACGAGGATGCTGAAAGAGTGGGAGACACCGAGTCCGACCACAAAGTCAACAAAATTCAGTGGCACCACAAAAGAGGAATGAGGCCGGCTGACAAGGTAGTTCTGTCCCCGAGGTGCTTGGGCTGTGGAGGCTGCTATCAATGTACGGATTGCCATTTCAGGACAGCCACAGGCCGGGCATGTGGAAAACCAGGCCACATTGCTGCTGTCTGTCGAGGTCGCCAGAGGGACTGCTAGCCAGACAAGACTTTCAGGAAAGGTACCAGGGCCCTGGGGTAACACTGAGTAGGATTCTGCTTCAGCCGCTGAAGCATTTTTTGCACGGGTGCCCATCAACCTCTTAAACAGAAGTTGCAACTGCAGGTCGAACTTCAAGGCATTCCATGTAAAATGGAACTGGACACAGGCTCTGCTGTGTCCATCATCTCCATTGGAACTTTTCGGCACATTTGCAGCTATAGTAACAGATAGGTCAAGCTACAACCATCTAATATCCTACTTACTGACTTCCAGAATTCCAGAGGGGTGGTCAAGGGTGAGGCCACACTTGCGGTGAAGTTCAAGGGGTTTTCAGGCCCGCTACATGTTATTGTGGTAGATGGCCAACGAACGAGCCTCATAGGGCTTGACTGGTTCGATGTGTTGGGCATTCAGGTCATCAGCATTCACTAGACTCAAACAACAGATTTGTCTTCTGTCTGCAAGGAATTCGCAGATGTTTTTGGCCCAAGTTTGGGAGAGTACAAGGGCACTCCGATAGCTTTTAAACTTGAAGCATAAAATCGATGCAGAGCTGGACAAGCTTGTTAGTCAGGGGTTTTTAGAGCCTATTAGACATTGGGGAGTGGGAGACCCCCATTGTAACACCACTCAAGGCCAACAAAGAGGTACGAATATGTGCTGACTACAAGTGTACCATTAACCGGGCAGTACAGAAGCATGCATACCCCATCCCAGTCATCAGCCATATTCTGGCGTCATTGCAAGGAGGCGGCTCCTACTTTGATGATGTACTCATCACCAGGGAGTCCACAGAAGTTCTGGCTGAGTGGCTTAGAGCTGTCCTTCAGTGGTTCCGTGCCGCAGGACTTAGATTAAGGAAAGACAAATGTAAGATTGGGGTTCCGTCCACAGAATTCCTTGGGTTTAGAATCAATGCTGAGGGCATCCGTCCTGCAGAGTCAAAGCTGAAAACGATTCAGCTGGCACCAAGCCCTAAGTCCAAGGGAGAGCTTCAAGCCTTCTTGGGCCTCCTGAATTTTTATCATTCATTCCTCCCCAACAAGGCCACAGTGGCAGAGCCGCTACACTGGCTCTTATACAAAAACACCCCATGGCAGTGGACCAAGCTCCATGAAAGGCGTTTTCAGGCAGTCAAGGCATTGTTGTCCTCAAACTCGGTGCTCACACACTTTAACGAAAAGCTGCCAGTTTGCATCGCATGTGATGCGTCCCCATATGGGGTTGGAGCTGTGCTGAGTCACTTGTCGGTGGATGGGAGACAGTCACCCATTGCCTATTACTCGAGGACCTTGTCCTCAGTGGAGCGTAACTATGCACAAATTGACAAAGAGGCCTTGGCCATCGTGGCCGGGGTTAAGAAGTTCCATGACTATTATGGAGGCAGTTCACGGTCTTTACTGACCACAAGCCCTTGCTAGGCTTGTTCACAATGGACAAAAAGACACCTCAAATTCCATCTCCACAAATGTTGAGGTGGTCTATTTTCCTTTCAACTTATGACTATAGGCTGGTTCACACACCCAGCAAAGAGATGGGCCAGGCAGACTGCCTTAGCAGATTGCCATTGCCACATGTGGAGCCCGATCTGGCTTCAGCTGCACACATTTTAGTAATTAAAGACTTGCCAGAGTTTCCCCTACATGCGGGAGATATTGCTGCAGAAACGGCAGCCGACAAAATCCTAAGTCGCGTGTTGGCTTGGATTCACATAGGATGGCTGGAAAATTGCAGGGGTCCTGAGTTCCAGAGTTTTTTCAGTTGGAAAAATGAGCTTTCGACTCATAAGGGGTGCATTATTTAGGATAGTAGGATTGTAGTCCCCAGTTCACTCAGGCCCAGAGTTCTCCAGCCTCTGCATGAGGGCCATCCGGGCATTGTCCGGATGAAGGCACTGGTGAGGAGCTACCTCTGGTGGCCAGGGCTATTGAGGCCCAAGTACACAGGTGTCACACGTGTCAACAGTCCAGACCAGAGATGCCACAGGCCCCTGTCCAGTGATGGAAAGAAACGCATAAACCGTGGTCAAGGATCCACATTGATTTAGCCAGGTCCTTTCAGGGACAGTTGTTTTTAATAGTGGTCGATAGCCACTCTAAATGGTTGGAAGTTGTTCCAATGCCCAGTATGACTACTGCAAGGACCATCCAGGTGTTGTAGTCACTCTTTGCAATGCATGGGCTTCTGGACGTCATAGTCTCTGACAACAGAGCCCAGTTCACTGCATCACAGTTCCAGGCCTTTCTCAGGGCCAATCTCATTAGGCACGCCACATTGGCTGCTTTTCACCCGTCGTCGAACAGGCAAGCAGAACAGATGGTTCGCACAACCAAAGAGTCCCTTAAATGCATTACTGCAGTAGACTGGCACCACAGGCTTGCCGACCTCTTGTTATGCCAGCATACAATGCCTTGTATGGCAATAGGCAAGAGCCCCACAGAGCTGCATTAGGAAAAGAGACTAATAACAAAATTGGACAGATTGCACCCTGATAGACTAGACTCCGACATGGCACGTCCAAAGGCACCTAGGCATTTAGAGATGGGGGACTGGGTTTGGACTCAGAACTATGGGCAAGGGTAGTAACAACCAGCAAAAGTTGTTAAAGTTTCAGGACCATTCTCTTACAAGGTGGTCCTGGAAGATGGGTGATTCACTCGCCGACATGTCGATCAGTTGCGCTGGCGACTAATGGAGCAGTCGTTGGCTCAGGACTCCCAAGGGGAGCAGACCTGGAGTTCACAACCTCACACTTCAGAACAGTTTGGATGGTCTGAGACATTTTGCGCGACAGAGAACAGAGATGGGGCCATGAAAGCACTTCCCCCAACTGGACTATAGGGGCTGGGCAGTCACCCAACACCCAGCAGCAGCCATGCCAATTTAGCGGCACCGTTAGACTTTGGGATAGGCCGACCGGGACAAGCCAGCCAAAGGGACTTGAGTTGTTTTGACTCCACCAAACCACAGAGCCTGGGTCTACCAAGCACGGCAGACAAACTGGTAGACTGGGAGATTCTGGCAACCCCTCAATGCTGTGAACGAGCCTGAAGACCCCTGAAATATCTTCAAGATTTTGTAACCAAATAATTGTGTGTTCCATCCAGGGGGAAGGGGTGTAATGTATTGGCCTTTTGTATATGTTGTAAGTGTTTGCACTGTTTGCTAATTGCTTGCATTCAATTGCTAAGTGCTAGTTCACGAGTATGTTGTAACGGTTGCTAGCCGGCCCAGACTAGTTGTCTCCAGCCAGCTAAGTAGGTCTTAGCATGTTGCTATTTTGAACCTTCCGTCTTGCTCAAAGCCTGCAAGAACCGGCTACACAACAGTATCACAATTCTATTTCAGCATAGTTGATCACAGCAGGTTATTCCTGATATCTGAATTTTTCAGTTTATTTTCTGTTTTTTAAATGACATAGAATATATAATTTTTATGTTTAATTGCAATTGTTCATTGAAAAAATATATTATCGCATTTATAAGCCCTTCTTTATGTACCTGATTGCTTTCTTTTTCTTTTTTGTTTGTATATGTTTTTTAAAATAAAGTTTGATTTTTTTAACAAAATCAGGCAAGGAGAAAAATGCCATATGTGAACAGTTCTAGTCTAGTTGAACTGCCTTTCAGAAATGAACATATCACTTACATTTTTTCCTCTATTTTTCTCTAATTTGCACACACACTTTTTTTTAAACAACATGTATTCATGAATATCATAAATGAGCACTGTCAAGATTTCAGTATCCTGAAGATCATTTTTCTTTATAGTCTTCCTTTAACAAGAAACACTGAAGGCAATGACAAATTAATTCTAACTGAGTAGCTCTGTTTGCAAATAAATCTTTTACTCTTAAAATTAATTTGTCTGGTTCAACTGACACAGTTTTCTTGTTCACATCACCTGCTATTCTTTCTTACCTAATAAATGTGACACATAAACAGACAATTTGTAACTCTATGTTTTTGCATTCAGCTGAATCCATGAATAACTTAAATTCCATTGATTGCAATAGATTTTCTCTTAATATATTTAATTCTGAATCAGTCCACTTCTGTCCACACAACACAGTTATGGGTAGTAGTAATTAATAATAGTATATACATTTGGGTTAAAAAGGCTGGTTACAAATAAAGGACATAAAAATGTAGGAAAGAATATGTTGTCAACCTACAATTTGGCTTTTATTTGGCATTTAGATAATGAGATTCATGTACTACATGAATTCATCTATCATCCATGCCCACTTTAAGCAATAAAGGAGAAGGGGGGAGAGGGAGAGGGAGAGAGAGAAAAGTAAATATGGCAAACTTTATTTTAAAATAAGTTCATATGTTCTTAGAAAGAAATACAAAATCCAAGTTGGTTGTTATATTCAAAATCTCTAAATATACAAGAACATTGGTCTCCAAAGATCTCTATGTGATTAGTCTGAACTGGTGTACATAATAGGAAAGATTTTAAATACTTATGTTCCTAAAGTTGAGTAGTTCATTTTCATTTTCTTTACAAGGATTATAGGCCACTCTAATTCACCAGTCTGAGCAGCATACTACTCCATAATATGTAAATAGGATTAAAATCAGATAGTCAGTATAAGACACAAACATACAATATCCTATGGAATTGGGAATCACAGATGAAAACCATTATTAATAATGAAATATCCTAAAGGAATTACAAATATCCAATCTTCCTCATTTCATAACTTAATCAAATAATCAGACTTTCACCTATTTTCTAAAAAAGACAGGTAGATCAAATTACACTTTTGGCCAAATGCTTTCCAAAGGAGAAGGTTAGTGAATGAAAAGGCTGACTCACATGGCCTCTGTAGAGGAAAAATGATAATTTAGGGAATGTGTAGTGAGCTTGCTGTACTGGATCACATTGGGTTGGTAGATGTTACTGGGAGAAAGTGATCCCACACATACCTGGATTCCAAATGATTAAGGGTTTTAAAGATGACAGCCAACAACTTGGATTGCATCTGGAAGCCAACTGGCAACTAATGCAGCTCTAAGAGTAGAGATCTTACAATAAAATGTACCTATCTTTACCCAATCTGCTTCATTCTAGACAAAATGTACATTCTGATTTCATTCAAGGGCAGGCTCCTGTATAGCACATTGCAAGGATCCAATCAAGAAGTGACTAGGCATGAGTAATGATAAATATTACCTGCTGTTTTATAAAGATTGTGATTGGTACACAAAATAAAGTTATATGAAGGCCTTTTGGGACACAGCAACCATTTGCTGTCAAACAGAATCTGTTCAAACTAATTGTGTAAGGAAGTGCAGCTATGTTCAGAGTTAACAACGTGCTATCATTAGAATAAGCAGGCCTTTGAATCTAAAGCCACTCTGCCTGCTGGGATTCAGTCCCAAATTGTTCTATTTTATTTTTATTTATTAGATTTGTGCACCACCCATTTCTTAACCATCCAGAACTGGGTAGCTTCTAACATTACATCCCTTTGACAGCGTAACTTATTCAGTCAGGATTAAGATGTATAGTTGGTATCCTCAGCTAACTGATATTAATCCTATGTCAATGAATGATCTTACCCAGGAATGGGATGAGAGGGTGTTCTATGGCATTTTCTACTTAGGAGGTCTAGGGTGAGATCTCTCTCCTTTTGCTCAACTGGAACTGAACCTTCAGGAAGGATCACCACAGAAATAGTGATCTCTACTCCTAACCCATGAAGACAATTTTAAAAAATACCTTGATATTGAAAGACACTAATCAAACAGGAATAAAAGGGTGATATTATTCTGGTTCTACCACAGATAATTAGTAAGTGTCATAAATTCTATTTCCATGCTAAATAATCTGTTTTCACCAGAAATCTCTGTAGTATTTAATAATGCTATGTTTTATTTATTTTATTTGTATTTATTTTTCATATTTATATGGCTGCCCATCCCAAAACCTTATAATTGTCAGTGGAACATTCAAAGTACAGTGTTAGTGTAATTGTTCAATTGTTTGGAGCCTATTCAGTGTATTTGAAACTAATGAAAAAATGGCCTAAACTATTAATGATTATTTAGATTAAGGTAAGATAAAGAGTAGTCTGACAAAACTTCATGGTCAACTCTACCTAGCTGTGGCAATACTGATATGATTTTAATTAAAATTTAGACATCTGGACATCATTCTTTCTCTTAAGGATGGTACATACTCAGCTAGCCAACATATGCATTGCTAGTACAAAATTCAATACTTAGATATGTCTTGGCAAAAAAATTGCTTAAATTTTATTTTACTAGATTTTTGTAAAGAGGCAGTAGCCAGTTATGTATCATGAATCTCATAGTTTACTTGCATCATTAACTTAATTAAATACTGACACAATGTTAATGTAATAAATTTAGGGTTGTCAATGAGAGGCTTTGAAATGACAGGTCCAACAAAAGCTCAAAATTACTGTAATGACTAAAAGTAATGGAAATCACATATGCTAGCTTCTTACTAATTAGCAAATGAACAATATTTGGCAGAACTTGATTCAGCAGGCTGACATCTGAGCAATCTACAAAACTAGAAACATGCCAGCAAAAGGTATTAATCCAAGCAAGGAAAATCACCATGTAAAGAAACTTATCTAAAAGCAATAACAAAGGTATTAACATGACATACTTCTTCTGTGATAAAAATGTTGAAGGGCAAATTTCTTTCAAACTATATAACCAGGATACCAGCCAAAATCACATGAACACAGTACAATCATCAAAGGATACAACAGTTTATACAAAGTAGGTTCTATGAACTCCTTCAAGTTAATATCAAAAGGAACAATGAAATACAATTTGCATGTCCAAGTGGCAACAGAGAAAAATAAGTGAATGATTAAAAGGTCATATTTCCAATCAGCAATGAAACATATCAGCAATTATTTCACTGCACAAAATTTGTCAAAGGGCTGTTGTTGAACTTCTTGTGAGCATTTCTTTAACATTCCAGTGGAAATGGGTGTACATTTAAAAATAAATGAATGCTTGTCACTTTTGAAGATTCTGAAATATAATTAGGAGGCAGGACTAACTTTCTTTTATTCTCCAAATACAATTTTATTAAGAATTTTAATTACAACAGTAAAATCTAATACAAACTAAACTAAGATAAAGAACAAAATGTACAAAAGAGAAAAAGAAATGACTTTACTTTACTTTAGAAATGGCTCAACCATTTTCCTATCCAAAAGCCTAGGAGAATGCAGCTGCCTGCAGTTTGGTAGTTCAGTTCTCACCGGCTCAAGGTTGACTCAGCCTTCCATCCTTTTCAGGGTGCTAAAGATTGTTGGGGGCAATATGCTGATTTTGTAAACTGCTTAGACAGGGCTCTGAAGCACTGTGAAGTGGTATATGCATCTAAATGCTATTGCTATTACTATTCTTATTATTACCATCCCACATGATGAAATAATTATGTGTTCATAACTCAAAATCACATTTTATATTCTATTATACAATCTTAAAAAGAGCAAGCCAACAACCATGTTTGCTTGGAATATTCATTCATATGTGTACCTATAATGAAACAGGGTGGTACATTCCCTCGCTGTCTACTATGAATTTTTGGCTAGTTTATTTTCATTCTTCCCCACCACATAGTTTCCATAATGTACAATGGGAAGTACTCATTTACCATGAAAAGAAACCTATCATCTCAGTATCTAATGAATCAGAGTCAGTGATACCCCAAATAACTTTTAGTAAAGTTTCATAAAGTTAAACTATCTACCATAGTATTTTACAAGATTTTAGTTCTTTTAGCTTCAATCTTTCTGAATTGCACAGGAAGGTAATAAACCCTTTCTGTTCATTTTAAATAATAGCAGCAGAACAACAAATGTCTGTTCATTTTAAATAATAGCAGCAGAACAACAAATGGCAACAGCCAAATAAGCAGTGTATTATTAAAACAAATGAATTGGTTCAAGACTATAAGAAACAAAATATTGTATGAAGTAAGAAATGATTTAGAATTAATAAGTTTAACAGCTTAATCTAGCTGAAACTTTGCAATGATTTGGCTACAGTAACATGAACTTACTCTGCTATAAGGTCTTATAAGTGTGAGATGATTGCCAATAACACCCTCAGGCATGCCATTTAATTACACTGACAAGCAAGCAGGATTGTGAATACCGCTGGAGTAATCTTAGTGTTGCACAGCAATCATAGTAGTTGTTTTCAAAGTCTTACCTCCTTAAGCATTAGCAAAAAGGTCAGAAATAATAAATATAATCTAAAACATGTTGACAGCATCAAGTTCCTATTGTTGCTATGGGCTCCAATAACTCAATCAAAAACAGAAAAAGTGACACTAAATAAAAAATACCTTATTAGATTCAAATTTCATTCTGCAATGCTTATTTTAGGAAGATAAAGACATGTATTACTGCTTCATCAGGATTCTAAAAGACAATTAGTGTCAAGCATCAAGTTTTCAGATTGGCTATCATCAAAGAACTTGAATAGTATAACAAATACTATGGAAATATAGCCTTCTTTACCATACTACATAATTTATTGCATAGAAATGATCTGAACTTTCATTAATTGTCACATCTGTTTTGATATCCTATAGGCTCCACACATGAGCTTTTCACTATTTGAAAGATCTATGGTGGATTACATTATGGGAATCCAGAGGTAGAAAATATTACAATATTTTAAACTATTATTGCTACTCCTCAGTAGCCTGAAGATTTGTATCATTTGCATTCCATGTTTTGAGCCAACTGTTCTCTTACTTTCAGTTCTTCAGAATATTAAATACATGAAATGGGTTTATGTGTATGACATAACCTTGATGATGGCTATGCAAATTTGCAGAAAAATCTTCCAGAGAACTGAAAAAATATTTAAACTTATAATTCTCCAGAGTAACCTATGAAAACTAGGTGTGCTTCAGTTCCACTCTTAAAACAAAACAAAAAACCTAGACTTATCCCAATTGCTTAATCCAAAACATACCAAGTTTAACTTTTATTTTCAATTCATTGACCTACTTCCCTTCCAGGTAAGAATTAGAATCCAGGAAATAGTCCAATAAGGCAATCCATTCATCTTTAAAATCATATCACATTGCTTTTAAAGCTGGTATCACATTTTTTAAAAAACACTCCACCTTTATTATTTTTATAAATAAGGCAACAAATATATATAACTATTTTTTTCTAGCACTTTACATTTTATTATATTGTAAGTTGCTCAGAGTTGCTATTTCAGTGAGGTGAACAGCATAGAAATTTAAGAAATAATCAAATAATAATACATAAATAATACTCATCTTATTTTCCAAACCAAAAAAAACCCTGTGAGATAGGTAGGGCTAAGAGTGATTGCCCCAGGGTTTCATGCCTAATGTGCAACTAATGCTCACAGTCTCTGTAATTCTGTGTCTCTGTGGAAAGAGTGCAGAGAAAAGCAACGAAGATGATTAGGGGGATGGAGGCTAAAACATATGAAGAACAGTTACAGGAATTGGGTATGTCTAGTCCAGGGGTCAGCAATCTGAAACAGTGAAAGAGCCACTCGGAACCGGTTCCCTCACAAAAGGAAAAACTGGGAGCCGCAAAAAATGGGTGTGCATGTGTGTACATGCGCGCATGCGCAGAACAGGGTTTGACTGAAGAGTGGAGCCAAGGTGAGATATGCACCTACCCTGCATATTTGAATTGATTGGTTGAACTTTTTTAGTCCCACTTTTTTTTTTTGGACTGCACATGGCAGAGGACTGGGAGCCGCAGGAGACGGCTGAAAGAGCCGCATGCGGCTCCAGAGCCGCAGGTTGCAGACCTGTGGTCTAGTCTAATGAAGAGAAAGACGAGGGGTGACATGATACCAGTGTTCCAATATTTGATGGGCTGCCATAAATAAGAAGGGATCAACCTATTTTCCAAAGCACCAGAAGGCAAAACAAGAAGCAATGGATGGATAGAAATCAAGGAGAGAAGCAACCTAGAATAAGGAGAAATTTCCTGACAATAAGAATAATTAACTAGTGGAAGAGCTTGCCTTCACAAGTTGTGGGTGCTCCATCACCAGAGGTTTTTAAGAAGAGACTGGACAGCCAGTTGTCTGAAATGGTATAGGGCACGGGTGTCAAACCTGATTGTGTCCCATGACGTATTGTGATGTATCGTGATGTTTTATGCCTTTGTGGTGGGCATGATCTATGTGTGATGCATCCGGCCCAGGGGCCGCCAATTTGATACCCCTGGTATAGGCTGTCATGCTTGAACAGAGGGTTGGACCAGAAAGCTTCCAAGGTAAGGTCCCTTCAAACATTGTTATTGAATCTCCTGCTTTCTGGGCCAGCACTTTCACCACCTCACCAAACTGGCTTTACTAAAACATGCTCAAAGTGAACTAGGCACCATTTATTTAAGGTAAATATTTCCTTTTCCACTTCATAGTCAATATTGCCAAAACTATACATGTGAACGAATCTTTGAATCAAAGCAAAAGTTTTTTTCTTTTTTTTTCTTTTTAGTCACTTGCCAAAACAAAGAAATATGTAAGTTTGTTAGAAGCTTTTCATATTAGCATCATTATTCTGGGGAATAACTGTGATAATGACCAAGAAGATTGAGAGATCACAAAATATAACAAAATCTCTATTAGCCAAATATTGACTAACGTCTGCACATATAATCTGAAATAATCTTACAGATCTCTAATATTCACTTTATTCAGTTTATGGATAAATGGAAATCATTTTCCATTCAATGAAGAGCAGTATCTTACTAACACAAATAAATTAACTGCAGCTCAAGCAGCAAAAATCAATTTCTTTGAAAATTAATAACTCCATTAATAAATATATTGATTAAATCTTACTTTAAAAGCATGTCAGATAACGTGACTCATTAATTTCACTTGAAACCCCAGTCATGTGTATCAATTGATTTTTCCCAGATGGCAAGGCTTGCTGCAGTTCTCAGTTCACTATCTGTTTCAAATATAGTAAAGCTTTGTGAAATTAAACATTTCTCTAAAGAATAAAAGCCACTATCAATCATTATATGGTCTGGACCATACAGAATAACTCATTATCTTATTTCATATACCAATGAAATAATTGTAATTAAAATAATTCCCAATTAATTATTAATAAATTCCACATAAATTCCACTTTTGTTAGTTTTATTATGTTTAGAAATAATAGAAAGCTACATCATTATCCCCTCCAAATTAAGAAGAGTCAAGAATTTTCCTCTCAAGGAAGATTCTGGAAGACCAGTGTGATAAAAATAAATGTTCTCTTTTTTTAGAAACTGAATTAGAAATGCAGTATATAGAAAAAGAGAAGGATATACTTCAGCAATAGAGTGTTAAGCTGTAAATAGCCATTGCATATAACTTCTGGTTGTACAACCAACACATGACTCAGCTTAGTAAAATAATGATGTGAAGAATGCAAGAAATTACTTTTCACACTTAATGCTTGTTTCCAGTTATCAGATCAAAGCTGAAAACTTGAAGAATACTAAGCATACTAACACGTGATGTTTTCTGATAGGACGCCTTCCAAGTCATACTTAGAAAGATCAGGAATTAATCAGAAAATTTCTCTATGGATTCTTAAAGCTAGTTTCTACTATCCCAATACTTAAATACTGAGGTAGGAGAATCCCTGTAAGAAATAGAAAAAATAATAAGATCAATAAGATCAAGATGCAACAAAGAGGCAGGTGCATCTTACTCTGCCATAAATTTTTGCTAGGTGAGAATAGAATAGAATAGAATAGAATAGAATAGAATAGAATAGAATAGAATAGAATAGAATAGAATAGAATAGAATAGAATAGAATAGAATAGAATAGAATAGAATAGAACCTTGGAGGTCTTCTAGTTCAGGGCTTTTCAACCAGTGGTATGGGTACCACCTGTGGTATACTGGCACCTGGCAGGTGGTACATGACCATCCTAGAAACATGGTAGCGGGGGAGGGGAATGAGCTGAACCAGTGGTAGCACCGCACAAGTCTGAGCGAGAGACAGCTGGAGCTGCAGGGCTGTCAGGACTCAGTGGAAGCGCCAGGATCAGTGCCAGGCTCCAGCTGGAATGTTGCAGCATCTCCAGGGTCTTGTGATTTATATTCAGATGCTTGGCAACTGATTAATATTTATGATGGTCACAGTGTCCCAGGGTCATGTGAAGTGACCACCCAGCTTGGGGGGAAATAAAAACCAAACACCCCACCCCCACTGCCAATCCTCAACAGAAATGCTCACAACATTGAAAACCTCGGACAGCAGGAAGAGCACTGCCTGGCAGGCAGGCAGGTGTCTTGCTCAGCTGTGGCTTGGGGGGCACTTTTTCAGTGCCATTGTAACTTCAGTCACTAAGCGAACTGTTGTAAGTCGAGGACTACCTGTACTTCATCACTTTTTTCCTTTTTTTTTTGGTCATCAAGTTTTTGACACCTTGCTAGGCGACTGGTGGTACTCTAATGTTGCCATATCCCAAAAGTGGTACAATGGGTGAAAAGGATGAAAAGCCCTGTATCTAGTCCAGCCCCCCACTCAAGCAGGAAAACCTATATCATCTCAGACAAGTGACTGTCCAATCTCTTCTTAAAAACTTTCAGTGATGGAGCACCCATGATTTCTGAAGGCAAGTTGTTCCAATGGTTAATTGTCTTCACTGTTAGGAACTTTTTCCTTAATTTCAGGTTGCTTCTCTCTTTGATCAGTTTCCAACCATTGTTTCTTGTCCTGCCCTCTGTTGCTTTGGAGAATAATTTGACCCCCTTTTCTTTGTGGCAGCCTCTCAAATATTGGAATACTGCTATCATGTCACCCTATTTCTTATTTTCTTTAGACTAGTCAAACCAAAGTCCTGCAGCCGTTCTTCATATGTTTTAGTCTCCAAGCCTTGGATCATCTTAGTTGCCCTTTGAACTTTTTCCAAGGTCTCGACATCTTTTTTGTAGTATGGTGAACAAAATTGGCTGCAGTATTCCAGGTGTGGTCTCACTAGGGTTTTATAAAGTGGTACTAATACTTTGTGTGATCTTGATTCTATGCCTCTGTTTATACAACCCAGGATTGCATTAGTTTTTTTGGCTGCTGCTTCACATTACTGGCTCATAGTCAAGTGACTATCCACTAGGACTCCAAGGTCTCTCTCACAGTTATTATTTTTAAGCCAGGTCTCACCTAATCTGTACTTTTATATCTTTGATTTTCCCTGCCTAAATGTAAAACTTTGCTTTTCTCCACATTAAAACTCATTTTGTTCGATAGCGCCCATTTTTCAAGTTTGTCAAGATCTTTTTGAATCCTGAGCTTGTCTTCTGGGGTATTGGTGATTCCTGCCAGTTTAGTGTCATCTGCATTATGTCTAAATAAATGTATTTTCTATTGGATGGTACTGCCTGATATTTCTTTTTTCACAAAATATTTATTCTAATCCCTGGTTTGTCATTCTCTTGAGAAGAAAAATGCTTGGTAAGCAAACTGAAAGTAATTTTTAAACATTATTTCAAATATTGATCCTTACTAAAAAAAAATAAGTGAAAGGAATAATTCAGTATGTTTGCAGGAAACACTCCTAAGTTGCTAACCTAGGACAAACATCCGAAAATCAATTCTCTTTATTTTAAACATAATGAAAAGTAAAGATTTTTTTTAAAAAAAATGGTGATCAAAATAGACTCTCCACCATTATAAACAATCTACCTCTTCATTTTCTAACCCTAATGTGGCTATCAGGTAGGATATAACAAGTAAATCAGAAAAAAGAGCAGAATTCCTACATTACAAATATATTACTAAAGACCTGATGAAAAAATCAGTTACCAAATAAAATCCTTTTTTTATATAACCTGACCAGGCTTAAAAATATGTACATATGGTGCTATTCTATATAATCAAAGTCCATTTCTGATAGGCTTTTGAATAAAATAGAATGATGGCATTACACAGATGATCTCAAAGGCTCCTTTAAGAATGTAAAATAGCACTGAAGGAAGTTTTATTATCGAGGAAACTATTTTGGTTTTTAGAAAATGATGAGTGATATGTTTTTAACCTATCAACTATCAGCTAATAACAAAAAGTTAGAGTTTGTGTCTCTCTTCACTGCCATCTACTGGTTGGATAGATTTGTGCAACCAAGATGCAGCAACTTGATAATTGATGGAGAGCTAAAGTTTGAAAAAACATTTTACTGATTATTATGTGACACACAGCATACATACAATCTGATCATCCAAAAGTGTAGGAGAAAAAAAAGCTGCATGCTGAAGCCATACTTGTACCAGATTACATTCTCTATCAAGTATTCAATTTTCTTAAACATGCTCTACATTTCCTATGTACATTTTCAAAACATAATTAAACACATTCCAAAAATGTATACTGTTGTAATCTAACAAAATGTACATATATTCTTTTGGCTCAATGAATTAGTCAGTTTTGTTTTCTATAACATTCAGTTAAAAAGAAATTAATCTCAAATTCTTTTTCTCTCACTTATATACCTATTTATAAATTTCGGTACATTTGTATATTACAAAATTTGACATATTATTAGGTTTCTGTGGATCAGCTAACATACAGATATGTATTACAGCCTTGTAGGATTGTATTCAAAATCAAGGTTGAGACAAATCAGGAAAGAGGAATTGTTTTTAATTATATTATTTTTATCCTGTAATTTTTGACTACACTAAGCATTACTATTTACATATATATTCAACAGTAAATCACACCGTGGGTATCAAGGTTTTTTCAGTAAACATCAAGCAGTAATTAATGAAAATTGTCCTCTAAATATTTTCAATAATTATCAAATAATTTCTGAGAGTACTTTTTTAAAATACATATTGCTTGCAAAACTTTCTTCAGGTAAATCTCACAGTATAAATTAAAACTTTTCCCAGGGATAAGACAGAAGAGCCAATTAAGAACCAATTAAGGCTAAACCTAGATCAGTATTTCTTGGCTGCCTGAAGATTTGTGAACTTCAGTATGTATGTATCGACTTGGAATAAGTCTTCCATTCCTATATAATTTTGCACAAGTCATTCTTTATGAAATTTGGATTTGTTCTGTATTTCAGTGATAACAGATGGGAAATTCATTCCTTATACAGTATTCCATTTAGAAGTAAGGGAACACAAGGGGTATGTCATTGCTTGTAAGCATGTAAGCTTTTAATCTTAGGTGGCAGACCAAACAGGAAACACAACCAGATCAAACACCACAAAAAGAGCCATTAAGCACAGTGGTTAGAATGCAGTATTGCAGGTTAATTCTGCCAACTGCCAGCTGTTCGATATTCACCGACTCAAGGTTGACTTAGTTTCCATCCTTCCAAGGTCAGTAAAATGAGGACCCAGATTGTTGGGGGCAATATGCTGACTCTGTAAATTGCTTAGAGAATTATGTAAAGAAAGGGTTCCCAACCAGGGGTGTGAGACAATATTCTAATTGGGTTTTCAAAATTGTAATGTATATGCATCATTCATTGCCCTTATTTTGAACTTTTGTAAGGGGTGCGAGAACATATCAGAAGTGTTCTAGGGGTGTGGGGTATAGAAAAAGTTGGAAGCCGTTGCTGTAAAGCATTATGTAGCTGTATATAAATCTAAGTGATAGTGCTACCAGTTAATTCTACTTTATTGTAAAGCTATTGTACATTAACACCATCTTGAATTGAAAGAGCTATATCAACTCTGAGGTCATATTGTAAATATTTGCTTCCTTTGAAATCCTGTACCAAATATGCCGAGTAAATATAAAGAAGCAAAATTTTGGTGACTTCAAGTTTTATATTAGTTAGATTGATTGATTTTATCCCTGGGACCTGAAGTTCTTTAGCCAAGATTTTTCAGAAGTGGTTTACCATTGCCTGCTTCCAAGGACTGAGACATAGTGGCTGACCTAAATGCACTTAGTAGCTTCCTGCCTAAGGAGGTACTAGAACTCATGGTTTTCTGGTTTCTAGCCTGAAGCCTTATCCACTTCACTAAACCAGCTGTCTTTTTAAAGTAAATTGGTCATCTCAAAAATCACTTTTACAAGCATAGCAAATCCTGGCTTTCTTAGAAATCAGTTTACTTACACCTGAATGTATTATAGTCTTAAAATGTATCCCAAAGACTAATTAGAGATCAGCCTCGTTAAACTCTTTGGAATTTGCTTCCAAGTTGTAGATGAAGTTGTAGCTCCAATATAACATTTTTAACTGATACTTTTGTGCAGCAATCCTACAACATAAGTGCCATTTTGTGGATTTGTATCCTGCTTCTCTGTCAATGAGAAGTTAATTAGCAGAATACAAACAATTCAATATAGATGCAATGAAAACATAACAAAGCATCACTGAAAACTCTGCAATGAAAGCAAACAAAACACTCTCTCAACTGAGTAGCCAAAATACAATTAGCCCAATAGTTTTATCTGTTGATGAAAAACACCACAGTGGAAGCTGGCATGACCACCTTGGCAGGCAGTTCTGAAATCTGGGAACACATCCTGAAAAGCCTTCTCATAAGTATATTTTAGATATGTGTCATATGCTCAGATCTGATTATCTCTTAGATTAGAAACAGTTGGGCAGGAATCAAAAGCTGCATCTTTTGGGCAAGTATAATCTACTCTGACTTTCAATGACCAGAAACATGTCTCCTGCTTTGATTAAGCTTCAATTTATTTGGCCTCAATCACTGCAGACATTAGATAAGAATTCAAAAGTTAAAACAGGTTGCTTTGGGTTTGATGAAAAGGAAAGATAGATGTAGTGACTTTGCAATATGTTTTTTTATTATTGTATTATTTTGACGATCACCATGAATGAACCTTTATTGTCAAAGTACAACCATGTATACATTGAGATTTGCATATAATGCTAAAGAATAGTAAGAATAGAATTAAATATTAATAGTAGTTAATATGTTTCAGTATTCTAATCAATCTTATATTACCATATTATACTCATATGATTATAAATTCTAAATTAACAAAATTAACATTTGAGAAAATGTTTGATTTATTAAACAGTTGAGAATTACAAATGGACACATTAGTAAATTAACTGAATTTGACAGCTATTTACAAAATTTATAACCCTAACTATTTGCAGGGGTAGAGAAACTTTGGCTCTCAAGATCTACTTATTGGACTTCTGGCAACATGGTCTTATAATAAAAAAAATCAGAAAAAAGATTTGGCAATACATAACAGATTGCAGATCTATTTCCTTCGTGACAGCACCAACACTTTAAAAAAGTTCTCTTCTAAGATGCACATGCACATACTCACAAACTGGTATTTCATGTGAACATGAATGACAATTTGTGATGAGGTAATTTTAAAGGCTCGTCTAGAAGAAAGAAAGTAATAATCTTTTTTCATCATCTTATCTGCTTCATGAGTACCGTATATACTTGAGTATAAGCCGAATTTTTCAGCCCACTTTTTGGGCTGAAAAATTCCACTTCGGCTTATACTCCAGTCAACAAAAAAAACTTACCGAGGACTTGTGCGCGGCCGAGGCTTTGGTGCTTCCGGGATCGCCCGCACCTCTCCCAAGCCACCGCCGTCCGAGACCTGCCGAAGTTTGGGGAGGTTTGGGGAGGTGCGCGCGCACCTCCCCAAACTCCGCGCCTTGCCTGCCTGCTTCTTTCCGCAGCGGAAAGAAGCAGGCAGGCAGGGCGCGGAGGAACGGAGACTTGCCGACGTTTGGGGAGGTTTGGGCGCCTCCCCAAACCTCGGCAGGTCTCCGTTCCTCCGCGCAGACCTGCCGACGTTTGGGGAGGTTTGGGCGCCTCCCCAAACCTCCCCAAACGTCGGCAGGTCTCCGTTCCTCCTGCCGACCTTTGGGGAGGTTTGGGCGCCTCCCCAAACCTCCCCAAACCTCGGCAGGTCTCCGTTCCTCCTGCCGACCTTTGGGGAGGTTTGGGCGCCTCCCCAAACCTCGGCAGGTCTCCGTTCCTCCTGCCGACCTTTGGGGAGGTTTGGGCGCCTCCCCAAACCTCGGCAGGTCTCCGTTCCTCCTGCCGACCTTTGGGGAGGTTTGGGCGCCTCCCCAAACCTCGGCAGGTCTCCGTTCCTCCTGCCGACCTTTGGGGAGGTTTGGGCGCCTCCCCAAACCTCCCCAGGTCTCCGTTCCTCCTGCCGACCTTTGGGGAGGTTTGGGCGCCTCCCCAAACCTCGGCAGGTCTCCGTTCCTCCTGCCGACCTTTGGGGAGGTTTGGGCGCCTCCCCAAACCTCGGCAGGTCTCCGTTCCTGTTTGGGGAGGTTTGGGCGCCTCCCCAAACCTCCCCAAACCTCGGCAGGTCTCCGTTCCTCCGCGCAGACCTGCCGACCTTTGGGGAGGTTTGGGCGCCTCCCCAAACGTCCCCAAACCTCGGCAGGTCTCCGTTCCTGTTTGGGGAGGTTTGGGCGCCTCCCCAAACCTCCCCAAACCTCGGCAGGTCTCCGTTCCTCCGCGCAGACCTGCCGACCTTTGGGGAGGTTTGGGCGCCTCCCCAAACGTCCCCAAACCTCGGCAGGTCTCCGTTCCTGTTTGGGGAGGTTTGGGCGCCTCCCCAAACCTCCCCAAACCTCGGCAGGTCTCCGTTCCTCCGCGCAGACCTGCCGACCTTTGGGGAGGTTTGGGCGCCTCCCCAAACCTCGGCAGGTCTCCGTTCCTGTTTGGGGAGGTTTGGGCGCCTCCCCAAACCTCCCCAAACCTCGGCAGGTCTCCGTTCCTCCGCGCAGACCTGCCGACCTTTGGGGAGGTTTGGGCGCCTCCCCAAACGTCCCCAAACCTCGGCAGGTCTCCGTTCCTGTTTGGGGAGGTTTGGGCGCCTCCCCAAACGTCCCCAAACCTCGGCAGGTCTCCGTTCCTCCGCGCAGACCTGCCGACCTTTGGGGAGGTTTGGGCGCCTCCCCAAACCTCCCCAAACCTCGGCAGGTCTCCGTTCTTCCTGCCGACCTTTGGGGAGGTTTGGGCGCCTCCCCAAACCTCCCCAAACGTCGGCAGGTCTGCGCGGAGGAACGGAGACCTGCCGAGGTTTGGGGAGGTTTGGGGAGGCGCCCAAACCTCCCCAAACAGGAACGGAGACCTGCCGAGGTTTGGGGAGGTTTGGGGAGGCGCCCAAACCTCCCCAAAGGTCGGCAGGTCTGCGTGGAGGAACGGAGACCTGCCGAGGTTTGGGGAGGTTTGGGGAGGCGCCCAAACCTCCCCAAAGGTCGGCAGGAGGAACGGAGACCTGCCGAGGTTTGGGGACGTTTGGGGAGGCGCCCAAACCTCCCCAAAGGTCGGCAGGTCTGCGCGGAGGAACGGAGACCTGCCGAGGTTTGGGGAGGTTTGGGGAGGCGCCCAAACCTCCCCAAACAGGAACGGAGACCTGCCGAGGTTTGGGGACGTTTGGGGAGGCGCCCAAACCTCCCCAAAGGTCGGCAGGTCTGCGCGGAGGAACGGAGACCTGCCGAGGTTTGGGGAGGTTTGGGGAGGCGCCCAAACCTCCCCAAACAGGAACGGAGACCTGCCGAGGTTTGGGGACGTTTGGGGAGGCGCCCAAACCTCCCCAAAGGTCGGCAGGTCTGCGCGGAGGAACGGAGACCTGCCGAGGTTTGGGGAGGTTTGGGGAGGCGCCCAAACCTCCCCAAACAGGAACGGAGACCTGCCGAGGTTTGGGGACGTTTGGGGAGGCGCCCAAACCTCCCCAAAGGTCGGCAGGTCTGCGCGGAGGAACGGAGACCTGCCGAGGTTTGGGGAGGTTTGGGGAGGCGCCCAAACCTCCCCAAACAGGAACGGAGACCTGCCGAGGTTTGGGGAGGTTTGGGGAGGCGCCCAAACCTCCCCAAACGTCGGCAGGTCTGCGCGGAGGAACGGAGACCTGCCGAGGTTTGGGGAGGTTTGGGGAGGCGCCCAAACCTCCCCAAACAGGAACGGAGACCTGCCGAGGTTTGGGGACGTTTGGGGAGGCGCCCAAACCTCCCCAAAGGTCGGCAGGTCTGCGCGGAGGAACGGAGACCTGCCGAGGTTTGGGGAGGCGCCCAAACCTCCCCAAAGGTCGGCAGGAGGAACGGAGACTTGCCGAGGTTTGGGGAGGTTTGGGGAGGCGCCCAAACCTCCCCAAAGGTCGGCAGGAGGAACGGAGACCTGCCGAGGTTTGGGGAGGTTTGGGGAGGCGCCCAAACCTCCCCAAAGGTCGGCAGGAGGAACGGAGACCTGCCGACGTTTGGGGAGGTTTGGGGAGGCGCCCAAACCTCCCCAAAGGTCGGCAGGAGGAACGGAGACCTGCCGACGAGCCGCGGCCACACAGGGTATTCCTGTGTATTCAGGCTTGCAGAACGGCGGATCGGCTTATACTCGAGTCAATAACTTTTTCCAGTTTTGGGGGGTGAAATTGGGGGTCTCGGCTTATACTCGAGTCGGCTTATACTCAAGTATATACGGTATATATTGTGTAAAAATAAAAAATGAAAGTCAGCTACAGATGAAGACACGTCAAACAACAAGCATTGTAATGATCACTTTAATTCTATTACTGTCATAAATAATTATATCAATACTGTATCTGCAGAATTACTATAAAATTAATATACCAGTGAAAATATCTTTCAAGAAATATTCAAAGACCATACGTTCAGAATCTGCAATGATTTGTTCTGCCATTAGTGAGACTTTGTTCAGCAATAAAAGTGCTGTTTCAAGCTTTTAATTCATTGTCCACAGACTGATGTACAATAATAAAAGCTATAATATAATAAATGGAATTGCAAGCACTACAAATATATTATAATACATTTCTCCTATCTGTTCCTATGTCTATATAATCAAAGAGTTTCTGTAAAATAGGAACCATGTTAGTAGGTGAGTGACCATACAATATTGGAATTCAACATGATGCAAGGACAAGTAATAGAACAATAGAACTGCAAACTAAAGTCTTGGACTGATTTCAATAAACTTAGCACTTGGGAAGGATTCCATGAATAAGAATCCTCAAGGGGAAAAACAACCCAAGAAGTTTGGGAAACTTTGAAAAGTGAGATTATGAAAGCCCTGTCTAGGACAATACCAATGAAGAAGAAACAAAAGAGTTCCCAAAAGAACTCAGCATGGCTGCACAAAGAACTCTCTGATAAACTGAAAGAAAAAAGAACAAGTATAAAATGTGAAAAGAAAGGCACATAACTAAGACAGAATATCAGCAAAAAATGAAGTCAGAAAGCTAAGGCTCAAAATGAACTAACGCTTGCAACAAATGTCAAAAATAACAAAAAAAGCTTATTTCAACATGTAAAAAACAATAAAAAAGTCAAAGAAACATTTGGTCTATTAATAGGAAAAAATGTCAAGAAGGTGATGAGCAGCTGGGAGAAAGCAGAAATGCTTGACTTATATTTGCATCTGCCTTTAGACAAAAGGAAGACAAAAGGAAAAAAACAGTCCAACCTATAAAAAAATACTGTAAAATGCAGATTAGGAATGCAAATCAAAATAAGCAACAAAATCGCAAGAAAACACCTATCCATTCTAGATTAATTCAAATTACCATGACTAGATGGATTATATCCAAGGTTCTAAAGGAACTGGCAGATGTGATCTCAGAACCACTGAACCATATCTTTCAAAGATCCTGGAGCACCAGAGAACTACCAGATGACTGAAAAAGGGATGATATAGTCCCCATCTTTAAAAAAGGAAAAAAGAATGGATTCAGGAGACAACAGATCTATCATCTTGACATCAATTCCTGAGAAGAATGTGGAAAAGATAAGCAGAAAGAAATCTGCAAACATCTAAAGGCAAGCAAGCCATAACTAGAAGCCAACATGGGTTTGTCAAAAACTGATCATGCCAGACAAATCTTATTGCATTCTTTGACAATGTGACAAAATTAGTGGATCAGCGAAATGTTGTGGATATAATTTATTTGGACTTCAGTAAGGCATTTGACAAAGTAGACCACAACCTTCTTGGTAAGATAGAAAAATGTGGGTTAAACAGTATCACTACCAGATGTATTTGTAACTGGCTGATTAACCGCACTCAACATGTAGTCCTAAATGGAACTGCATCTACATGGGAAGCATGCAGTGGAGAACATCAAGGCTCTTTCTTAGATCCAGCACTCTTCAATGTCTTCATCAAAAGAGGAGATAGAAGAGGAACTCAACAAATTTGCAGACAATACCAAGCTGGGAAGAATAGCCAACACTCCAGAAGATTCAGTGGTAATAATGCAAGGTTCTACATTTAAGCAAGAAAAAACAAATGTACAGATATAGAGTGATAAAGATGATTAGGGGACTGGAGGCTAAAACATAAGAAGAAAGGTTAGACGTAGAACTAAGGAGAAAGAACAATTAATCAGTGGAACGGCTTGCCACCAGAAGTTTTAGGTGCTTGAACACTGGAGGTTTTAAAGAAGAGATTGGACAACTATTTGTCTGAAATGGTATAAATGGTGTCAGCCCTTGAGTATCTGACATTATCCTGCTTTGGTATAATACAGAAAAAATAAATCCCCCCTTTAATAGGAATTATTTTAATATACTACCAGCTTAGAGAAATCATGAATTCTTTTTAAGCACTCATGATGGGAGCTGACAATCTAATCTAATATGAATGTCCTTTTCTGATGCTGTTTGTTTGTTTTGGCTGCTAAAGAGGTTCAATCTCAGGTGTCATGAGAGGTTTTATCTTCTAGCAACTTCTGTTTTCTTTTTATTTCTTGAGAGGTAATTGCTCCCTGAAGAGAGATATTCCAATATGTACTGAAAATTTATCTCATAGAGATCTATGGAATACAAACTGTAAAAATACACAATTTAGCCAATTCATAAAGCAGGAAAATGAATAAAGATCCTAGTAAATTTTCCTTTCAATTTAAATAGAAATAAAGGTTTCCATGAAATAAAGCTCAGATTGCTTAAATGGATGAAATTGATAAAAACAACACATTCAAAATCTGCAATGATTCTAAATGATCTTTTTCTTCCTCTGTTTACAACAAATACATTTATATCTGTTACAATAAGTCCAGGCATAATAACCAATGCTATAATCCATATATATAGCACTATTATTATTATTAGTCAAACTATTTGTATAGCTGCCTATCTTATGCAGCATAATACTGGGTGCCTCACCAACAAAAAAATTCATTAAGCAATTAATCATTAACCACACTTCAGAAATCAACTTATATATTGTAACAACCATTGCTAAACAAGCAGCTTAAATAATGATATAAACAAAAATGCAATTCATAATTTAATTTTAATTTTTTTATTAGATTTATATACCGCCCTTTCCCGAAGGGCGGTATATTATTGTTATACAGTTATTTACCACAGGATCTGTGACTGTACATACATGATTTGAATTAATTGAATATTTATTGTATATCATATATTATACAATTAACAGTATAAACTGTCTATATTTATGAAATTAAATAAAAGTAGAAAAGAAGCTTGAAATTTATATCATTAAAGAACCTAAAAAATGATTTCTTATTCCTTCTTCTCTCAGAAAAAAAGATGTATCTATGAACAGTATAACTTTATGAAATATTTAATAATGTTGCTGCTTTAATTTCAAATCTTGGAGACATAATCAAATGAAGCCTGGAAACATATTTTAAATTTTAGCTACCATACAAGATAAAATATTGAATAAAAGTAACTTCCTTTTTCCCCCTTTATCATATTCCTTAAATTAGTATTTACAGAAAATCTCCCACAATAATGCTAAAGATTTTTTTGCATGGTCATAGATGAAAATCACCCTTGTCCAAAACTATTTAAATATCTATATTGTTTCAATATTATAATTTGAGCATTACTTCACTGGGGAGATGGTTTTAAGTTTCTAAATCTTCTTGCAATTAATCATACTTGGGCATCATTTTCTCTATAATAGTTATTTTAAAATGCTTTAATTCTGAAAAATCAAAACTGTTCCATCCATCTCCTATTTTTAATCCTGTCCAGCAAAAATGCTTCTCTGCATGATTATAAAACTGTGCATTGGTCCTAATCCCAAAAAATACTACCACCCTTATAACCTTAATGAAAATTTTCCTAGTCAACATGGTAGTCTGCCACTCTTTCATAAACTGAAGGATGTTTCAGTCACATAATTTTCAAATTCTTGATTTGATATGGAAAACATTTTATATTAGAACTGGTCATGAAAAAAATGTCATGCTTTGTATAATGATGTGCAGACTTAAACTTTATGTTTGCAAATCATAAATGTGTATTGTGGTAGTCCAAAATGGATGTGTACATGAAATTGTATGTGCATCTTTTAGCTATACTATTCCCAAAACATTTGCCTTCTCCCAGCCATTCTTTCTATGAAAAGGATGATTTATCTGCTGTGAAAGGTAAATAGTGTTTTTTGCTTATACATAGGATTATCTTTTTATGCAAATCTCCATGTATTTCAAAGCTGAACAGAGAAAAAATAACGTTCATCTTCTGTTATGAGATACACTGAAATCAGAATTATTACTCTGTACCAGTAACCAGAGTCTCCCCTTATTAAGAACAATACCAGAATTGTTACAGAAATATTTGGGTAAATACACTAAAATATTATATGAATCTGAAGTTATAGATACAACAAATCTGTCATTGATTTACATCTTGCTGGAAATTCCAAGGGCACAATATTTGGTCTTACAAAATGAGAAGCTGAGTGAATTATACAGTACAATATTTATCACAGCATGCTTCAGATTTTCATCTGATTGCTAAATGGAAATTGCACACTTGCTATACTTTGTCTTCAAAGGAAAATAAGAGGCATCTGTATGTCAAGGGATTAGAATGGTCAACTTTAGCATCAGATGCTTATTTAAAGATAAAACAGTAGTTAGTATATTATTCTCTGAGATAGTGTTTAAAAAGAAATCCACATGTTTCCACATTCATTGGGGAATCATCTCAAAATAAGCAGGCTAAAAAGAAGCTACAGGCTTGATTTCATTTCCATTTCCTGTGTAGGAAGAGAAATAGTAATGCTATGTGGGGTGGGGTTTCATATCCCCACGACGATTGGGAATGGTAGCAGGCGGCTGCATGGAGGGCCATACCAACATCTGGGATCACGCCCCCGCTGTCTTCAAGCGGTGGCGTGCTCCGACCCTCCGGTTGATACCCGTTTATCCGGGGGTGAGCGAGATCGGGTCCCTGAGCTTAGACTGGTGTATTTTAATGCCAGATCCATGGTGAACAAAGCTCCCCTCATCTGAGATTTGATCGAGGAGGAACGCGCGGATCTGGCATGCATTACGGAAACCTGGTTGGGCTCAGAGGGAGGTGTCCCTCTGACTGAGCTCTGCCCTCCAGGTTTCTGTGTGCTACACTGGCTGCAGGCTCAAGGTAGGGGCGGGGGTGTGGCAGTGGTTATACAGGAGACCTTATACCCATGGGAGACCATTGTCATACAGATTGGTGGGAGTGAGTCACTCCTCCTGAGGTGTGGCTCTGGGACTCAGTTGGGCTTGTTGCTGACATACCTGGTGCCCAGCTGTGTTGCAACAGCCCTGCCCGGGCTTCTCGACACCCTTTCAGGGCTGGTGGTTGAATTTCCCAGACTTATGGTTCTGGGTGATTTCAACCTTCCATCCCTGGGTGGGTCGTCAGAGTTAGCTCGGGAGTTCATGGCCTCCATGACGGCCATTGACCTGACCCAGATAATTCAGGGTCCGACCCATGGAGGGGGTCACACTCTCGACCTGGTTTTCCTATCTGGGCAGTGGTTTGATGATCTGGGAGGGGGCTCACCAAATATTGTCCCCCTGTCATGGTCCGATCATCACCTCCTACGGCTGGTCTTCCAATATGCTACCCCTCACTGCTGTGCTGCGGAGCCGACCAGGTGGTTCTGCCCCAGGCGCCTGATGGATCCAGAACGGTTCCAGATGGCGCTTGGGTCTATACCTATCTCCCTCACTCACAGCCTGGCCGATGCCTTGGTGGAGGCTTGGGAGAGGGCCGCCACCGAGGCACTTGACCATGTTGTACCCTTGCGACCCCTGACCCGGCGCAGATCCCGATGGGCTCCATGGTTTTCTGTGGAGCTACGGGAGATGAAGCGTCAGAGACGGAGTCTAGAGAGCTGTTGGAGATCCAGCCGATCTGAATCTGACCGATTGCGACTGAGATCTTTTACTAGGTCTTATCTCGCGGCGATGAGGACGGCAAAGTCTAATTACTTCGCGGCCCTCATCGCGTCCGCAGATAATCACCTGGCCGCCCTGTTTAGGGTAACTCGTTCCCTCCTTAATCAGGAGGTGAGGGAGGAGCCCTTACAGGGGCAGGCCGAGGAGTTCAGCCAGCATCTGGCGGACAAAATTGCTCAGATTCGGACCAGTTTGGCCTCTGACTAGTCAGAGTCTGATGGGGAGGAATCGAGCGGACTTCAGAGTAGTATTATCTGGACTGAGTTTGATCCTGTGACTCCCGAGGAGGTGGACAGGATTATGGGGAGGCTGAGCTCTACCACCTGTTTATTGAACCCGTGCCCCTCCTGGCTGGTTTATTCAGCTCGGGAGGAGACACGAGGCTGGTTCCAGGCAGTGATATCTGCCTCTTTGAGTGAGGGTGTCTTTCCTGCCGCCTTGAAGGAGGCGGTGGTGAGACCCCTTCTCAAGAAGCCTGCCCTGGACCCAGCTATTTTGAATAACTATCGTCCGGTCTCCAACCTCCGCTTTAAGGCGAAGGTTGTTGAGAGTGTGGTAGCACATCAGCTTCCTCTGTTCCTGGAGGAAACTGATTATCTTGACCCGTATCAATCGGGTTTCAGGCCCGGGTACAGCACGGAGATGGCATTGGTCGCACTGATGAATGATCTCTGGCGGGCTCGGGACAGGGGTTGTTCCTCTGTCCTAGTCCTATTAGATCTCTCAGCGGCTTATGATACCATCGACCATTGTATCCTGCTGCGACGTCTCAGGGGGTTGGGAGTGGGGGGCACTGTTCTACGGTGGTACTCCTCCTACCTCCTGGGCCGTTCGCAGTCGGTGTTGATGGGAGGGCAAAGGTCCACCCCGAGGCCTCTCATTTGTGGAGTTCCTCAGGGGTCGGTCCTCTCTCCCCTCCTGTTCAACATCTATATGAAGCCGCTGGGCGAGATCATTTGTGGTTTCGGGGTGGGGTATCATCAGTACGCTGATGATACCCAACTTTTTATTTCCACCCCAAACCAACTCAGTGATGCCCTTGATGTGATGTCCCGTTGCCTGGAGGCGGTTCGGGTTTGGATGGGGAGAAACAGGCTCCAACTCAATCCTGCCAAGACTGAGTGGCTGTGCATATCGGCATCTTGAGTGAACCATTCTTCTCCATCTTTAATGATGGGGGGTGAGGTGTTACCCCCCATCGATAGGGCTCATAACTTGGGCATCCTCCTGGATTCACGGCTCAGTTTGGAAGATCATATAAGAGCCATGACCAGGGGGGCTTTTGCCCAGGTTTGCCTGGTGCGCCAGTTGCGGCCCTATCTGGACCGGGATGCCCTACGTACAGTCACTCATGCGCTCGTGTCCTCCCGGTTAGACTACTGCAATGCTCTCTACATGGGACTGCCCTTGAGGACCACTCGGAGGCTTCAGCTGGTGCAGAATGCAGCTTCGCGAGTAGTAATGGGAGTGTCCCGATACTTTCATGTAACACCTCTTCTCCGTGAGCTGCATTGGCTTCCAGTTGCACTCCGGGTGAGATTCAAGGTGCTGGTGATGACCTATAAAGCCCTAAATGGCATGGGTTCGGATTACCTTAGGGAGCACCTGCTGCCAGCATCAGCTTCCCATCGTCCTGTGCGCGCCCACAGGGAGGACCTCCTTAGGGTTCCGCCGGTTAGAGATTGCTGGCGGGTGATTCCCAGGGGGAGGGCGTTCTTTGTGAGTGCGCCCGCCCTTTGGAACGAACTGCCGATGGAGTTTCGGACTGCCCCTGACTTTCGCTCGTTTCGCCGGGACTTAAAAACCTGGTTGTTTGAATTGTCTGGCCTGGACTGAGGGATTTTAAATTTTAAATTATATTAATTAAATCAAATTAAATTAAATTAAATTAATTTTAAAATTTTATTTTTTACTGTTATTAATTGTGGGCTTGTACTAATTTAATTTCATTTTATTCTCTTTTTTGTACTGTTTTAACTGCCCTGTGAACCGCCCTGAGTCCTTCGGGAATAGGGCGGTATATAAATTCAACTAATAAATAAATAAATAAATAAATAAATAAATAAATAAATAAATGTAAGGCAAAAATAAAAAATAAAAAAAATCATTTCTTTTTTTTAAAATAAAGTTTGATCTTATTTTATCTTTTGTAAAATTGGCCTATCACCAAACAGAATAGTGGTGAAAGGGCTGATTTCCCTACCTACTTGACCTAATGCACAGAACACTTTCAAATTTAATGTTTTTTTTTCCTTTTTCTTCTTTTCCCTTTTAAACTAATGAGACAGGTTGCAGGAGCTTTATCCTTCCCATATGTGCAAGTTACGGGGAGATGTAAAGTGAGTATCTTCCTATAAGAGAAGTGGTGATAGCATAAATTATCAAGCCAACATAACAAAAATCAGATAAAACAAGAATACATAGACCCCTCCTTTGTGGAAGCCCCTTAGATATTGGAACACTGCTATCATGTCACCCCGTAGTCCTTCTTTTCATTAAAGTACACATACTCAGTCAGTACTCATGTTCTGATAATGACTGTAAGGCATAAGTTAAATTGTATTTTGATGTAACACTTAGCTTAGTGGAATGTGGAACTTCACTTAGTAAAGATGCACAGCAGCAGCTGGTTCTGATTGCACAGCAGCAGTTTACATTCCATATACATGACTTTCACCAATTAAAATACCAGAGGACCAAATAACCTGCAACTTATTTTCAGTTTAATAGCTAAGCATATTTAATGAGTGCAATTGCCCTCATCAAATAGGAACAATTATTTATTTATTCAAAAACATATCAAGTAATATAATTTTAGATACATTCCAATGGTGCACCTCAATCATAAAGGAAATCAATGTTGTTCTTTGCAAGAAGAGATACAGAAGACGAAGTTCAATACTTTGGCTAATAAATGAGGAGAGGATTCATTGGGAAAGACCCTAGTGTTGGGAAAGATTGAAGGCAAAAGGAGAAGGGGACAGCACAGGATGAAATGGTTAGATAGTGTCATTGACGCAGTGGTCATGAGTTTGGACAGACTTAGAGTCACAGTGGAGGATGGGAGGGCTGACATACTGTGGTCCATGGGGTCCCAAAGAGTAGGACATGACCTAGCAATTGAACAACAATGGCGTACCACTGTGGATGGGAAAGGATTGTCTTCCACTTGTGTAGATTAGAATGACTAGATTATCATACTCAAAGAACTGCTGCTTTCCTTTACAAAAGCACTTGAACATTGCAAAGAACAAATGTCTCTGGTTGTAATAAAGAAGACATTGACACAAGAACAAAATATTAATTATTGTCATTATCATCATCACCATCTTTACAAAACTACTTATGACAAAGTCCAAATATTTTGCTGTTTTGATTCCCATATATTTACTGGTTAACAATCAATAAGGCCATAGCAAATTATTTAAATGTATAATGTTATATATTCTTAGCATAAATAATGGGAAATTTATCTGCATTAAAATATTCCAGATATAGAAATGAAAGCCACTCAAGATTTCATGCTTAGCATGAAAGCTGGCTGGGTGTCTTTGGGGCAGTTTCTCTCAGCCCAACTCATCTCACAAGTTGTTATGGGGAAAATAGGAGGATGGAGTATTATATATGATCGCCACCTTGAGTTATTCATAAAAATAATAAAGGCAGGATAAAAAAATATTGAAAGCTGAAAAAGCCTTAAAAGTCTTGCAGCTATTTCCCACTCATCTATAAAAAGTCAAAATACAAAATAATATAATGTATCAACCAAGATATTAAAGTAGGAAATTCTTGTTAGGAATAGTAGCTGAAACTTGTGGGAACTTCTTTCATAACATGTACTGTTTACTGTGGAAAATATTGCTGAGGATATATTATTTTCACTCCATGTTGCTCAAGACCAAGAGCAGCATGGGAACAAATAAAATAAAAACAACTCTACACAGTTCAGTTGCATGAAACAACTTACAAATATCATTTTATCGCATTCTTCAGTCTGCATTCATTGTGATACTCAATCCTTAAGGGAACCCTTGAAACCCCAGTACAGTAGAACTCACAAATAACTGGCTAGGCTTACTGTGTGCAAGAACTGAAAAAAATAGGTTTTAGTTCCAAGAACAATATGGAAGATATAGCACAAGGGACAGTAATGAGGGTTCACTATCTAAAAAGTTTCAAAAAAGAATTGCTGTAAGCAGATATCCAGCAAACAAGATAAGAACATTGCATAGGCTTCAGACAAGACTTTGACATGAATAGCCCATGTTGAAATTTTCATATGCCTGAGAAGTTCTAGAATAATCTATAATGTATTCATTTGTTTTGTTTTACACAGAGCAGTTCAAACACTCACAATTGGACACTAGTCTTGTTGCAACTCCAGAGGAGATGCCTGGGGAGGAATTTTGCCTGGCTATCTGGAATGGTCATGGACCTGAGGAACTGAACACCTCTTTAGGACTATGAACTTGACCATCTGCTCTTTATATGAAGCAGCCTATGTGAGGGGGGTCACCTGAATGGATACCGGTGGTGGTTAATTGTTTGACTGAGGAGGCTGTTTTATTCACCTATTAAAGACATTCAAAATATTCCACCTCTTTCTATGGGGGGTGAGTTTTTACCCCCCGTGGATAGGGCTCGCAACTTGGGAGTCCTCCTAGATTCACGGCTTACTCTGGAAGACCATATAGTAGCCGTGACTAGGGGGGCTTTCGGCCAGGTTCGCCTGGTGCGCCAGTTGCGGCCCTATCTGGACCGGGATGCCCTGTGTACGGTCACTCATGCGCTCGTGACCTCTCATCTGGACTACTGCAATGCTCTTTACATGGGGCTTCCCTTGAAGACCACTCGGAGGCTCCAACTGGTACAGAATGCGGCCGCGAGAGTTGTCTTGGGAGTTTCCCGGTACTCCCACATTACACCTTTGCTCCGCAAGCTGCATTGGTTACCAGTTGTCTTCCGGGTGAGATTCAAGGTTCTGGTAATGGTCTTTAAGTCCCTACATGGCATGGGTCCGGAGTACCTCGGGGACCACCTGCTGCCGGCGTCAACTTCCCTCCGCCCTGTGCGTTCCCACAGAGAGGGCCTCCTCAGGGTGCCCCCGGTCAGAGAATGTCAGCTGGTGGCCCCCAGGGGGAGGGCCTTCTCTGTGGGCGCTCCGGCTTTATGGAACCAACTGCCGGTTGAGCTCCGGACGGCACCGGACCTTCGCTCTTTCCGACGCGGTCTGAAGACCCATTTATTTGAACAAGCTGGCCTGGCCTGATGGGGGAAGTTAGGGTTTTTTAATTGGGTTTTATATTGTTACTGTTTTATCTGGGCAATTATTTAATTCTTTTTTAATTTTTGTATCCTCTATTTATATGTGCCCTGTTCACCGCCCTGAGTCCCTCGGGAGAAGGGCGGTATACAAATTTAATAAATACAAATACAAATACAAATACTTTGGTTTACCCCTTCTCAACAAGCTGCTGCTGTACCCCACCATATTGGAAAATGTACTGGTAGATGTTAGATTCAGTCCAAGTTCATATCTTTGTTTTAAATAAACATAAAATGTATTTTTAAAAAAGATAGTATGTATAAAATATATACATCTTATATCAAAAGTCAGCTCCTATACAGTATCTTCTATACTCAAGTTGAAAGTCGAGTATTCTGCCTTTGACAGTATTTATTCCCTTGAAGACCACTCGGAGGCTCCAACTGGTACAGAATGCGGCCGCAAGAGTTGTGTTGGGAGTCTCCCGATACTCCCACGTTACACCGCTGCTCCGTGAGCTGCATTGGTTGCCAGTTGTCTTCCGGGTGAGATTCAAGGTACTGGTAACGGTGTTCAAAGCACTCCATGGCATGGGGCCGGAGTACCTTAGGGAACATCTGCTGCCGGCATCAAGCTCCCTGCGCCCTGTGCGTTCCCACAGAGAGGGCCTCCTCAGGGTGCCACCGATCAGAGAATGTCGATTGGTGGCCCCCAGGGGGAGATCCTTCTCTGTGGGCGCTCCGGAGCTGTGGAACCAGCTACCGGTAGAGCTCCGGATGGCGCCCGATCTTCGCTCCTTTCGTCGCGATCTCAAGACCTTTCTGTTTGTACAAGCCGGCCTAGCCTGATGGGGATTGGTGGGGTTTTTTATTTTGGTGGTTTAGTTTTTAACTTGGTGTTTTAGAATTCTATTTTAACTGTTTTAATATGGGCAACTATTTAATCTCTTTTTAACGTTTGTATTTAGTATTTTATTCTGCCCTGTGAACCGCCCTGAGTCCTCAGGGAGAAGGGCGGTATACAAATATTATTAAATTAAAAATTAAATACAACCTTCAGCCCCTCTGCTTACTTAATTTCCCCTGCAAAATGAAATCAATTCAGTTTAAATGCATAGTTAATATCTATGTCTATGTCTCATTGATTTCAATAAAAATTAAATATGTCTGGCTTTCCCATACATTCCTAATCTTCTCTCATTTATTTTGCAATAACTCTCTAGGGCACCCCATTAATCATCTTATTTTACAGAAGTGATCTAAGAATAATAGAATAAGTCACTAAGTGAATTCATGGTTGAGTACAGATTTTGTTTCCAGATAGGCAGAGTAAATTTCACATTTCCTTTATGAACTAAGAGTGGACATATTTGGATATATGCAAGTTAAGCTTGCCTGCCAGCGACTATGTAAGTACATGTGTACAAATCTATATATCCATGCACATAAACATGCACACACACAGTTAGTGGCAAAATTACATAAGTGGTTTCTCATTCTTTCTTCTCTGTATTTTTTCATACTCCCAGTTTAGCCTAAAGTTCTTGATTTTTTGGTGCTCTCCCATCTAACTAGTAATCATGCCTTGAATATGTCATCAAAGGAAATGATATATGCTCAACCTACTTCTACCATTTTTAGATGTGTGTCTGTTTTTACTACAGCCAAAAATAGCTACTACTAAATCTCACTCCAACCATCTTCTCTGAAATGAACATATGCTGAAAGTCAGCAGCTTATTTAAAAAGATAAGTAACTATTTTATCTTGGTTTATTGCAGTGATTTTATTTAAACTTTGTATGTTTACTTTCCTTCTTTCCAATATATACACTTTTATATCTAGAGATTTGTCTTTATTGATTTTATAAGGAATATTTTCATTAAACTTTCTATAGGTTAAAGCAAAACCTCAAATTCTCATCCCATTGAAATCAGTCTAAAAACAAGAGAAACAAATGCAAAGAACTTCAAGGTCACAAAAAAAGAAATAAAAAAATCATTAATCCAAAACACAGGAGGAAAAGAATTTGAATGTGATGTACACTGTTTCCTCATTTAATGACCACAATTAGACCAGGATCCAATTTTAGATCAGAAGGAAAATTTAACTAACACATTTAACTAACACATGACTGAGAGAGAGAGAAAAAAAATAGAGAGAAATTGTGAACATCCCTCCCTGATTGCTGCCATCTTACCCAGATAAAGTTCTCTTAGGTTAGGCAGTTTTCCAAGTATTATTCTAACTTCAACATACTTTATCAGGCACATGTTATTTGGCCATAAATACAGGCACTGGTTGGAAAATTATTTTTATTTTTTTAACCTTGGTATTTACAAGTAGTTACTAAACAATGAGTGCCTTTTATCTGAAATAGGATAGATTTTCTGTGTACTTCTGTATTTATAACTTTTATATATGATTTCCTAGTTCTCTGCAACAAACCTTCATACTGTGTCTACTTAGGAATCTGAAGCTATTATGTCCATGCCCAGTAAAATGATGAATGTTGAGATGATTCCTTTCTTTTTAATTTTATTAGATGTGTTTCTATATTTTTATTATTATAAGCATTTGTAGCCTTGTAAATAGGTGGCATACACCCCAATTAATCCAAACAAATTTAACTACTCACCTCAGTTGTGATATACTTCTGATTTTAGAAGTTCTACAAATTTCACTTTAATGATAGATGGAAGTTAATGGAGAGAGACCAAAATAATTTCTAAAATTGTTTCTCACTCTGCCAGTCTAGAATATCCTATCACTGTTCTATAATCCTACCACGCATGCACTGTTCTTCTCTAAATGAGGTTAACCAATCGTATTTATGACAAAGATCAAAGGCTTCCCAGATATTTGAACCTCTTATCATTATCACTAACAGTCCAGAAGAATAGCATTGCTAATCCAGAACATAATGACAAATAATTTCAAATGGATATAGAAACTTGACTTCCAGAAGAAAACTTTATTAAAGAGAAAGAAAAGCTGTAACTAAAGTTTTGTTTAAATCAAAGCACAAGCTACCTTCTCAGCATTTGAAATATTTCAACTGAAATTTACCACAGCTACCCTACCAGTGCTATTACTTTTAGATTATTAAAAAATAGGCTATAGCAGTAAACATGTTGTATTAGTTTACTGCCAGTGGACAAAGTATGTGCCTTCTGAAGGCAGCTGCAACATTTCAATTTAAATATAATTGAATTAAAGGTATAGCATAATTTAGTAAATAGTTCCTATCAAAGGTGCTTTCTCTCTTCCCCCCCCCCCGGCCCTTTAATCAGTTTATAATATAAAATACAAAAATACAAAATAAAATAGTAAGAAAAATAGGGGAGGGCAAGGGAAGGGAAAAGTGTAGAAAAAAGGAAAAAGAAAAAAAGTGTTCACTTCTGACTCCCTTTGGTGCAATAGAATAAGATAATAACATCAAACTTCAACTTTTTATTTTTATATAATAATATAAACTAGCAATTTCTATAACAACAAACCTATCTAAATGGTAAAACCCCAAATTAAAATTTCATTTTTTCCACCTCAAGTACAAGGTCCAGAAGTGGTTTTGAAGTAGAAACAAAAGTAATTTTGTTTTTTTTCTTTAATCAAAGCAGTTAGTTTAGCCATCTCTGCTAACTCCATCAGCTTTTGCAACCATTTGTCTACTATGAGAATCACTATCTTTCCTATTTTGTGCATAAATTAATCTTGCTGCCTTCGACATATATAACATCAAAGTTCCAATATTTTCCCAAGATTTTTTCCATTAAACCCAAAAGAAATATTTCTGGTTTTATCTTTATATTCACTTTGAGAATCTTCTGAATGTGAATCTATTCCAACATTTCTTTGTTTTGTCATATGTCCACCATAAATGATAACATTCTTTACATTTGGATTTACAACATTTATCTGAAATACCTTTATACATTCTTGACAATTTATCTGGTATTAAATACCAATGATACATCATTTTATAGAAGTTTTCTTTTAAATTATAATTTAGTACAAATTATAATTTATACATTCGTCCATGTATTGTCCCGTTGTTCAAGTATTACATTATATCCAAACTTCTTTGCCCACTGAATCATGCAATGCTTTACATATTCATTTTCCAAATTCAAATTCAATAACAATTTATAGACCTTAACAATAATATATTCATCACTGATGAATGCAGTAGGATTTCCAATTCATTTTTCACAAAGTCAAACCCATAACTCTTTTTGTCTCATTTAAATCTTTCTTTCAATGGCAAGTATGCAAACCAATGGCAGACACGTCCTTCTGATTCTAACTCTTCCTTAGACTTGATGACAGAATCACCAAAATTAAAATATATCATTCGACCTTAAGTCTACCATTTCTTTTCTAAAAAAAGCTTCTTGGGGGGAACACCCAAAGAGGCAAAGACTAAACAAAGACCAGTTGCTTTTTGAAAACACACCTTTGAGACAACCATGACCTCCATAGACATTCCAATCAATTATTTCTTTCTTCTCTACTAAACTGAGTAAGGATATAAAAATTCAGTAAAGTTGTTCACAATAACAAGGTGATTATTCAAGTAGCTTAACAAGCATTAGATATTTCTCAACAAAATAAACTTGTATTAACTATAAAGTTAACATCTTGCAGTTAGTATCTCACTTAAAATTGATGAGGAAAGAATCCCTCAAGACAAGTCTGATTTGTATTAACTACACAGAAATAGACATGTGGGTGTTTTGGCATGAGTAGAAATTAAATCAATTGAAAAGTTAAATTAATTCCTTCAGCATGTTCCCAAAAACTCTCTGGAGAAGGCTCTAAACCTGAAAAGGTAGAAGGAAAAAAAGGAAGAGTTTGACCACAAGCAAGGTGGATAGAATCAGTAACAGTGGTAATTGTTGTACTGTTGGAAGACTTGAAAGAGCAGGTTAGGAACAGATTGTCATGGAGAAAATCTTATCTCTGCAGTTACTAAGAGTCAACAGCTTAATGGCACATAATCAATCAAAGAATAAGCAGACACACAACTGTGAATTATCAGAGAAGGACTACTCATAGCTGACTCATCTATTGTTTTATTCAGTTAATTCACCTCTGAATAACATGTTCATATTATTCTGTGCACATTATTCATAAAATAAACAGCTTAACCTAATGTATTGTCAGCAACTTTACACCTCAACTGAGCATCTTTCTACTCTCTTAATGCACTTCATTTTCCATTGTATTATTTGCATTTTTACTGCTCTTCATTTGTATCATTTATTTTTGCTTTCCTTGCACTGTTGGTTTTTCAAATACCTATCAGCTTTTCTTCTGTGATATTTACTTCTAATGTTTAGGAGAAATAAATTTACTCTCAATTATTAACAATATGTACATTTGAATGATTTCTTAAAATAGAGACTATTTTATGTTCAAATGTATATATTATTAAGAGTAAAATTACAGATCTCTAAACAGATTTCATTACAAATTCTGTATTAAAATGATAAAATAAGAAAAGGTTAGCAAATAGAAGAAAAAGGGATATATTATTTTATGCAGCATTCGTTCATAGCTAAAATATATTAGAATCAGTCTTTGGTATATGTATGTGGGTGTGGATAGACCAGGGGTCAGCAACCTGAAACAGTGAAAGAGCCACTCGGAACCGGTTCCCTCACAAAAGGAAAAACTGGGAGCCGCAAAAAAATGTGTGCGCATGCGCGTACATACACGCATGTGCAGAACAGGGTTTGACTGAAGAGTGGAGCCAAGGTGAGATATGCACCTACCCTGCATATTTGAATTGATTGGTTGAACTTTTTTAGTCCCACTTTTTTTTGGGACTGCACATGGCAGTGGACTGGGAGCCACAGGAGACGGCTGAAAGAGCCGCATGCAGCTCCGGAGCCGTGGGTTGCAGACCTGTGGGATAGACAGATAGGTATATAGAAATGAAGCATGGTTGAAACTGAAGGGTCCTTAGTGCTCTCTGAGCTTGCTTGTTTTCTTGCAAAGAAAGAGTCTTTGTCTTTCTTGCAAGTGAAGGAGTGCTAGCACTGATGATGTTACCGAGTTTGGGTAATGAAACAGCTACAAGAAAACAAGCAAGCTCAGAGAGCATCAAGAACCCCTCATTTCAACTCTGTGCTACAAATGTTCTCCTTTATGGTTGAAACTACCTCACTGCATTTGGATTAATACTGCTGCTGCCAGACAGAAACAGACTTCTTTTCCAAAACCAATTTCAAGTTAATTATCCTCCTCATGAAAGGAACATAAGAGATATTACCATCCTGATTCTGCCAAGAAACCAAGTGAAGGAGTGCTGAATCCTTCAAACTAGTGAGAAGGACAGACGTACTGGCACAGACTCACCTCACATTCACATTGGAATGGCCATGTCTAGATCTGTGACTAACATAATAGTATCCATGCCTCATTTAGCCACATCCTGGCCCACATCCACACACAGTGACATTAGCCTATACTTCAGCATAAAAAATTGAAAATTAACCCAGAAACTGTGTGGATGAGCTGGAGAAAAAGGAAATACTGCAATCAGATGAGGAAATAGAAAGTGCAATTTAAACAAGCAATAAACAGCTGACATCCAGCTGCCTGGACCAAAAGCTACCATAAACAGTCACAACCCTGCTTAACTCCTATCTGGGGCTTTGCTCAGTGCTCAGCAATAATCTTGCTTAGTTTGGAGTTTGGTCTGGAATTTGAAAGCAACTCCCCTTTGCAGCTTGATATTTATATAAGAAATAACCAAGCTAAAGCAACATAACATTCTTAACACAGTCAAGAGACTCTTAAATACAGTAACCTATTGTAAGAACATAAAGAGATGGGAAAGAACTAAGTGACATATCTATGCCAGTACAATAAAACTGGAAGGGTGAATATAATGGCAAAAGATAAGACATAATAAAGTTTTGTACAAAGCTTTCATCCAAATGTGTGAAGTTTTGTGAAGTGAATCAAATCCGGTCCAAAGACTACTTACTCCAAACCATTCTTGCAATTTTTTAAAAAATTTCAATAGAGAGGAAAGAAAAAAAGAATACCAAGGTGAATCATCTTAATTAATGAGCTCATTTAATGAATACCACAAATTATTTAATCAATATGAGGAATTATTTTACTGAGTATATCTAGTCTAATGAAGCAAAGGAATTGGTGTGACATGATAGTCTTCCAATATTTAAGGGACTGTCACAAAGAACAGCAGGGACGGGTCAATCTATTCTCCAAAGCACCTGAGGGCAATACAAGAAGTAGTGAATGGAAAGTTCTCCATCACTAAAGGACGTCCAAAGTCCCTTCCAACTCTGTTGTTCTGTTATTTATTGGAAACTGACAACTTACTGATGAAAGGAACAAGACACGTTTTTAAAAAGATGTCTTGCATTAAAATTGTGCAAATCCTATTGTTTAAAAAATGGCACCATTCCACTTAAAACTTTAAAAAAACTTAAAACTTGAAGTAAACAATATACTTGCTGAGGCAGAAATTGTGCAAATTTCAATAAATCTAATAAAAATTATTAGAAGTTAAAACTAGATACATTTATCCTTTATTAATTATTTATTTATTCCATGTTTCATTTCTGCCTTTATACAGTTAACTCATATATTTCTATCAGATTTGTTCTCATGGGAAGTTCTGAGGAAAGTTTTAAAATTAATTAATAACTTCCTATCCCACCGAACCTTTTAACAGAAACTGAGGTTGCATTGTGTAGAATGCAAGACTGGCGAGTAGACTGTTCCTTCAAATCTCTTTGAAGTATTAAGTAGAGAAAAAAAGATTCAAGAGAGACCTACAGTCAACTTTTCTCATTACTTTCATCAAGTATTTATGTTATTTTAATAATTTATATAGCTGCCCATCTTGCAATCACCACTCTGGGTGGTGATCACAGGACTGAGTGGTGATCACAGGAATATAAAGCAAGAAAACAAAAATAATGAATTACCGGCTAAAAATGATACAATAAAAATAGAATGATAATCTGAGGATAGTCAATTCAATCACATAATCATAGTAAAGTAGCAACTCTGAATCCACTGTATTATGGATCAGGGAGAACAGAGTCTCTAACAGGACCTACCTTCATAATAATAATAAAATTGGAAGGGATCTTGGAGGTCATCTAGTCCAACCCACTGTTCAGGCAGGAAACCTATACCATTTCAGACAAATGGCTATCCAGTCTTCTCTTAAAAACTTCCAGTGTTGGAGCATTCACAGTTTCTGGAGGCAGGTTGTTCCACTGATTAATTGTTCTGTCAGGAAATTTCTCCTTAGTTCTAGGTTGCTCTTCTCTTTGGTTAGTTTCCATCCATTGCTTCTTGTCCTGCCTTCAGGTGCTTTGCAGAATAGCTTGACTCTCTCTTCTTTGTGGCAACCCCTGAGATATTGGAACACTGCTATCATGTCACCCCTCGTCCTTCTCTTCATTAAAGCAGACATATGCAATTCCAGCAACCTTTCCTTATATGTTTTGGCATCCAGTCTCCTAATCATCTTTGTTGTTCTTCTCTATTATCTTTCTAGAGTCTCAACATCTTTTTTACATCGTAGTGACCAAAACTGGATGCAGTATTCCAAGTATGGCCTTGCCAAGGAATTGTAAAGTGGTATTAACAGTTCATGTGATCTTGATTCTATCCCTCTCTAATGCAGCCTAGCACTGTGTTGGCTTTTTTGGCAGCTGCAGCACACTGCTGGCTCATATTTAAGTGATTGTCCACTAGGACTCTAAGACCCATCTCACAGTTACTACAGTTGAGCAAGGTACCACCTATACTATATCTGTGCATATTGTTTTTCTTGCCTAAATGTAGAACCTTACTTTTTTCACCATTGAATTTCATTTTGTTAGATAGCGCCCAATGTTCAAATCTGTCAAGAATTCTGTATCTTCTGGAGCAGACATGTCAAACACGCGATGTCACATGACGTTGCACAATGTATCGGGTCTGTTTTGCCATTGCCAGCAGTGGGGAGGCCACGGCTTCTGCGTGACATGTCCAGCCTGCAGGCCAGCAGTTTGACACCCCTGTTCTGGAGTGTTGGCTATTCCTGCCAGCTTGGTGGCGGTCTCTGACTGAGTCTTTAAAATTCTGAATACTTATTGGTAAATATCTAAGGGTGTGGGGAAATGCAGGAAAGATAAGATACCTTGCTGGATTAGTATGAAGCTTGTAAAGTCATATATTCTGTCTCCCACTTCAGCAATCAGTTCCCTATGTAAAACCATAAACAAACACGAGGGCAACAGACTGCTAATATTGCCTAATTTGTAGTATTAAGCATTTAACCATTTAGTTGTGTCTGACTCTTGGTCACTCTATAGCAGACATGTCAAACTCGTGATGTCACATGACATCACATCAGAGCTTTTTTCCCATTGCTGACAATGGGGTGGGTGCAGTTTCATTGTGATGCATCCGGCCCGTGGGCCGGCAGTTTGACACCCCTGCACTATAGGTAAGTGCTCTCCATGCAATCATTAGCATTATTCCCCATAAATCCAATTTGAATCTCGAGCCTATCTTCTAAAGTATTGGCTATTTCTTCCAATTTGATGTCATCTGCAAATTTGATGAGTTCCGTTTCTATCCCTAGCCTAGACGATGAAGATAATGAAGAGTATTGGGCCCAAAATTGAACTTTAAGGTATGATTCTCTCTATGTAGCCGTAGTTCCCTTAAGGACTACCCACTGAATGTGGTTGGTCAGCCAATTGCAAATTCTGGTGGTGGTACTGTCTGTCCAAGAGAGTTCTATCTTACCAAGAAGTAAGTTGTGTTCTACTTTGTCAAATGCCTTGTTGAAGTCTAAGTAAACTATGCTCACAGCCTTTCCTGGTCCACTAATTTACTTTATCATAAAATGCAATAAATTTTGTCTGGCATGATCTGTTTTTAACAAAGCCATGCTGGCTTGTTTGTTTCTAGGTGCTCACAAATCTTTTGCTTTTCCAGGTTTTTTCAAGTATTGATTTCAAGCTGATTGACCTATAATTTCCTGTAACCATTTTTCCCCTTTTTGTAGAGTGGAATCACATCAGCTTTTCCTGTTCTCTGGTATTTTCCTTGTGCTACCTGAGTTCTTTTTTAAAAAATTACATTCAGTGTTTATGAAATTACATCTACCAATTCCTTCAAAATCCTGGGATATAGCCCAGGTGATTTGTACTCATATATGAATATGTCGGTAGGGACGTGGTGGCTCAGTGGGTTGGGATGCTGAGCTTGTCAATCAGAAGGTCGGCAGTTTGATGGGTCAAATCCCGAGTGCCGCGTAACAGAGTGAGCGCCTGTTACTCGTCCCAGCTTCTGCCAGCCTAGCAGTTCGAAAGCACGTAAAAATGCAAGTAGAAAAATAGGGACCACTACGGTGGGAAGGTAACAGCGTTCTGTGCGCCTTTGGCATCTAGTCATGCCGGCCACATGACCACGGAGACGTCCTCGGACAAGCGCTGGCTCTTTGGCTTTGAAAGCCAAAGATGGAGATGAGCACCAGCCCCTAGAGTCAGAAACGACTAGCACGCATGTGCAGGGAAACCTTTACCTTTACCTTTTTATGAATATGTCATCCATATTCTAAAAATTCTGCCAAACCTTCCCAGTGGGTTCTGATTCAATGCATTTTGATTTAAATAAACAATGGTAAATAAATATGAAAAGGGTAACGTTGAGCAACTTCCCTCTCTTCCCCTTTTTCTACATGGTCTAAGTTCTGGCTAGCCCACCTAAAGGCTTCCTAGCACCTTTCTTCTCTGACTTCCTTTACCCAATGCGGTATGTGGTATGGTTATCTCTTCTACTGAGTATCAGATTCAGCAAAGATGCATAGGAAGGAAGAGGAAGCCCACTAAAGAGGAAGCATCACTAAATCAGTCCCGACAGCACTGGTGATTGAATTGTCAGCAACTGACAAGTCGTTGGTTTCCTTGACCGTAAAGTTCAACTACATTTTGCTTCTTAATGTTTTTAACTTGAACATTTTGCTTGCATGTTGTAATGCTTTTAAATTGAACTTGGTCATAAAACTGACAATCTTCCCTTTCAGTATCAGAGATTGGAGCACTAACTTGGATAATCATATTAATGGATTGTCCATTAAGTCTAACTCATATTATTCAGTCACTGATGGCACTGCTGCCAAGCACTGTTCTTGCTATATCTTTCCTATCTATGAAAGTAATGCTGTTCTTTGCTTTTCATGTCTAGAACAGTAAATAGTTATTATTTACTTTTATTATTATTCTGACCAAATAATTTAATTCCAGTCCATTTCCATTGACTGTGGTCTAAAATGCCACTATGTAGTTGATTCATTTCATTTTTCAGTGTTAGTTTTCCGATTGGTCATACACAATAAAACAGCAAATAATACCGACAACATTAAATATTGTTAATATCATTTTGATATATTTAAGGGGGAAAAGCATGCTTCTATTTAATATGCAGACTTTGAGAAATACAAGTAATGGATTGGGCTGATTACTTATCAAGATCAGAGATAGAGACCTATTGTACCTTTCCACTGCATTAGGAAGAAATTCTCTATTTGTTTCAGCTGATGTGATTTGTATCTTACAAAAAGCAACATACACTAAGTGTATATACTTAAGACCCCATATAGGTAAAGGTAAAGGTTCCCCCGCACATGCGTGCTAGTCGTTTCCGACTCTAGGGGCCGGTGCTCATCTCCGTTTCAAAGCCGAAGAGCCAGCGCTTGTCCGAGGACATCTCCGTGGTCATGTGGCCGGCATGACTAGACGCCAAAGGCGCACGGAACGCTGTTACCTTCCCACCGTAGTGGTCCCTATTTTTCTACTTGCATTTTTACGTGCTTTCGAACTGCTAGGTTGGCAGAAGCTGGGACGAGTAACAGGCGCTCACTCTGTTACGCGGCACTCGGGATTTGACCCGCCAAACTGCCGACCTTCTGATCGACAAGCTCAGTGTCCTAACCCACTGAGCCACCACGTCCCTTAAGACCCCATATATTTTCACATTAAAGAACAATTCTTCAATTATAGAAGCTCAGCAGAATGGCTAATTCTATCAACAAAGTCTTCATGAATATTCACATGCATTTGTGTGCATTTCTAATTTGTGCATTTTATCGTGTGTTCACACACTAAACAATATTTTTTCAAAAAAAATATGTGTATCTCTTAAGATATATTTTAAAATATATTGATATAAAAATTCTAAAGTAAGTATAATTTATTGATGTCTCATACAAGACAGAGCAAAGTGTCTGGTATTACAACTGAATTCCTCCTGCAAAAACTACTAGTGTTGAAGCAAGTTTTAAAGAGAACATAAAATATTATAGTTCTGTAGCCTCACATCTACCTCAATATATCAAGAATTTCTGCCAATACATATTTACTGGAATTATTTATTGAAGAGCTTTATCTTGTATCTCCTAAGATAACTAACTCAGCAAAACCTGCCCAGTTTTATAGCCACTGAGACTGTCATGTGTAATGACAGCAATAGTAACTTTTCTGACATGTCTCATGATAGCATATGTTCATACTGCACAATTTAAAAGTAAAGAGAACATTTGGATTTTTTCACCATGACACTTGAAGTTAAATTTTCTGGTGCAGAAAATGTTTAATTTAGTACATTTTCAGGTGTACTGACATCTAGTTAGCAGCAAAATCTAGGATTAATTAAAAAACACCACTTACCCATTTTCAGGATGGAATAATTAGTTAAGTATTAATGGTCTTCTACTAATGGTTGAAAAAAGTATACTTTCTCAATGGACAAGTGCATAACTGACTTTAGCACATTACAACAATGTTATAAAAATGAATTAACCTTCTAAAAAATGAGAGAAATGAACGATAATAAACATGCTTAAAACTGCAAATCTATGGCTCCTCAGGCCAGACAGAATTCACAGAAACTTGGGAGCTCACAAAAATAAATAAATGCCTCCTTCCCATCTGCATGCCAATAAAAAAATTAAAAAAAATGGGAAAGGGGAGGAAAAAATGTAATTAATTCTCATTCCTTGCAATTGCAATATTAGATCAGATTATCATTGCTCAAAAGAAAATGCAAAAAATCCCAACAAAATTTAAATCAATTTTAGCGGTAATATTTATTGTTTTAACATTTTAACATTTTAAATGTTTTATCTTTTTAGAATGAGGAGAAGGAGGGAGAAGGGAGAAGGGAGAAGGGAGAAGGGAGAAGGGAGAAGGGAGGAGGAGAAGAAGAAGAAGAAGAAGAAGAAGAAGAAGAAGAAGAAGAAGAAGAAGAAGAAGAAGAAGAAGAAGAAGAAGAAGAAGAAGAAGAAGAAGAAGAAGAAGAAGAATTATTTTAGAATTTAAACTGATAGGCACCTGCCACATAACATACCAGACTTAAGAAATGTTAATAAGAAAAACACCAAAGTCTAGATACTGGACTTGGCTATACCTGGATACAGCAGAATAGAAGAGAAAGAATTGGAGAAGATAACAAAATAACAAAATCTGCAAATAGAAATAGAACAACTGGGGCAAAAGAAAGCAAAGGTCACACCAATACTGTAATAATAAGTGCCTTGGGTGAAAACCCCCCAAAATTGGAAGACCACTTGAACACCATTGGCATTCACAAATTCACCATCTGTCAATTGCAAACAGCAGCTTTACTTTATGATAATACCTCTAACCACATCAACACTCCTTCCAATGAGAAGGACTCAATAGGTGAGTAAAATGCCAAATCCAGTCTAAACAACTGGCTGGCTATTGAATGAACCAAAAGGAAAACAAAAAAAAGAACAGCTTTCAGCTGAAGAAATATGGAATAACTAAAACCCTAGATTCATTTATAACCAACAGGATTTCTCCATTTATTTTGTGAAGCAAAAAATGGGACATAACAAATATGTAGAAAGTCTACCATACTGTATGTAAACAGCCACTGAATATATCTGCTAAATTGGCTTTGTTAAATTTATTTTTGTTGTAACCTAACCTTAATCCTAGGTCAGTTTCCAACTCAGTAAGATTTCCCCCTTTATTTTGTCAAATCCCTAAAGGCAGAATGAAAAGTTTTAGTTGCCCTTTCTAAACAAGGAGAACTACAAACAAAAATAGTGCTACAACCATGCACTGCCATTTTATCTTCAAATCAGTGTAGAATTTCTACACTGATTAGTTGTATTTAGCTGTAATGGTGCTGTCCTGTTTTCCAGAAAGAGGTAAAATGTATTAGAAAGGGGCATGGTGATATGGGATGCACTGAGTATTAAAACTTCATGATACAGCATTTTTATCTTGTCTAGATTCAGATGTTATGTATATCGTGTTTTCCTGAAAATAAGACCCACCCAGAAAATAAGCCCTAGCCTGATTTTTTAGGGTGTGCCTAACAAAAGCCCTACCCCAAGAATAAGCCTGGGGTGTATGGCCAGCACAGGAAGCGGTGAGCGCATGGGGCCCAATAGTGTCCGGCAGCAGCTGCAGCTTGCACAACATAGGTAGGCATGGAGGCAGAAGCAGCAGGAGGCAAGTGATCTGGATGCACTGTGTAGCCATCTGGCTTGTGGCAGGCTTGCGCAGGGGCACTGGCAGCAGGGAGTACAGGCAATCTGGATGCTCTAAGTGGCCAGCTGGCTTGCGGGTGGCTCGCATGGTGGCATTGGCAGGAGGAGGAGACATGGGGAGAGGCAGGCAACCCCACTCTATCCCACTATCCCTCAGTTTGTCTGCAGCCCATGCCGGGATTGCCTGCCTCCCCCCGTGCCCTTACCACATTAGCCTCCCACGAACCTCCCGTGACCCAGGTGGCCGCATAGCACATCCAGATTTCCCTGTCTTTGTTTCCTGCACTGGCAGGCTGTGGCTGCTGCCGACACTATCAGCCCCTGCATGCTCACCGCCTCTTGTGCATGCTCCGGGGGATGTTTCCCCAAAAATAAGCCCTAATGCATCTTTTAGGGGAAATAAATAAATAAATAAAAAACGGGTCTTATATTTGGGGAAACACAATAGTTCAGCCAAGCTGATACTTAGATGGAAGACTACCAAGTTGTAAACTAGATCGTTGGAAGATACAATGACAATTGCTGCCAAGTCACCCAGACATATCCATGACAGTACCAAGAATCAAACTTGCCTTTAAGGAGACCTTACTTTTATATTTGTTTTAGTTCTATGTCTTTGGACAGTGCTGGTTAAGTAGCCTTTAAATGGAGATGAGCACCGCCCCCTATAATCAGCAGCAACTAGCAGAGTAATAGCCACAGGGACTCCTTTATCTTTTTAGTTCTATTCATCTGTCTGCTCTCAAAACTATGAAACAAGCCTACAAGAACAAGAGTCAAAAGTGAATCTCTTATGAATCTCTTAAGTGAATCTCTGAAAATAGCTCCTATTTTCAGGTGAGTCCATTTGATTATATCATACTGGCCCTAGATCTCAAACTTGGAAATATTGTACAATTTCAATTCTCAGAATATATTCTATGCAATGTTTAGTGCACAATTTGTACTGTCTTATAATTAATGCAATTTTAAAATGTATATCAAAAACCAATATGAGCTGTTTCACAAAATGATTATTTCTGGTGAACAAAATCTGTGTGCCATAATACTTAATAATAGTCCCAATAGAAAAGTAAAATAAAGCTTTAGCAAAGACTGTAGTTTATGGTCAAGTTAATTAACATAAATGTTCTACTTGGATCATTTGGCACAGTAATGCTTTGTAATAAAGCTGCCACTGACAAATACTTCTTTATTGTTTATTTTACAGCTTTATACTCTACCCCCACATCCAGGAAAGCAATCTTCTCTAGAGTTAAGCACCTCCTGAAAAGAATGAACTTCAATGCAATGAAATTGGCTCAGTTTTGATTTTATAGCCTTACTACTCTTCCTATTATCCAGTGCCAGCATCTTGTTTCCAACAAGCAATCAAAAAGTTAGAACAAAGGTGCTTTTTCAAGAGACAACTAGACTTTTTTTTTAAAAGACATTTCGCTTTTCAACTAAGAAGCTTCTTCAGCTCTGACTGGATGGTGGGGAATGGAAGGATTTATATTCCTAGCAGACATGTGGTCATTTGCACTCTTTTACAGAGTCATTGAGGCCACTTGGAGGTTAGTCTGTGTCTTCAGGGTCATCTGAGTAGTGTAAATGGGTGTGAGCCTTCTTGAGCTGCTGAAAGGACTGTATTGTGGAGCTGTGTTTTCTGCAGGATGTTTTCTGCCTTGTGTCCCTTCACTGCATCTCAAACGGAAGTGCAAAGGTTCCTGTGGTCTGCAATTTTTCTGGAAATCCGTTCATACTCCTGCACCATTAGAAGGGTGTTCATCCCAAAGTGCATAGTAAATGTCTATGGAGATTCTCAGTCTTCCAGGTCATAGTTGTCCCACAGGTGATTTTTCAAGAGACAGCAGGACTTCCCTGTTTTTCCTTCAAGACATTTTGATTCTCATCCAAGAAGCTTTTTCAGCTCTGAAAAAGCAACACAGTCGTTTCAGCAGTTCCAAGAAGGCTCCACACACATTTACACTACTCAGGTGATCCTAAGGACACAAATAAACCTCCAAGTGGCTTCAACAACTCTCTAAAACAATGCAAATGACCAGCTGTCTTCAAGGAATATAAATCCTTTCATTCCTCACCATCCAATCAGAGCTGAAGAAGTTTTTTGGATGAGAAGTGAAACATCTTCAGAGAAAAACAAGAAAATCCAGTTGCCTCTTGAAAAAGCACCCCTGGGACAACCATGACCTGGATGACTGAGATCTCCATAGCCATTTAGCTAGAACAAACAGTAACCAACCACTGTAACTGACATTCAGGGAACCCTATTAATCTAATTCACCAACCATATTCCTGAAAAAAATACAGTTAGCATATTTTCATGATGTAGATACAGGGAGTTGGCTTTTTAAGCTTTCAAGAACACTACTACAGGTAATCCTTGGTTAACTGCCACTCATTCACAACAGTTCAAAATTGTGATGGCACTGAATGAGTGATACTTATGAGTGGTCCTCAAGGTTCCAGTCATACCACCCATGATAAAGTGATTGTTGCACATTTTCACATATACCATTATGTAATGGAAATATTAAGTAATTAGTTCAAGATAGAAACTATTTTATTATATAACCATACTTTGATATGGACCTCATTTGTTCTTTTTTATCTTTTTATTTTATATTCAATTTGGGGGCAAATGTTAAATAATGTTATGCTTGTATCACTCACATATTAAATCACAAATAATACAGTGGAATTTTTATTTTTCTCTTTTTATTTTCAATATTTTAAATTTTAAAAAAAATATTTTTCAATAATTCTATTATATAAACATTAATGCATTGAAATTTGCATTGAGATAATATAATGCATAATAATTTATATTATAATAAAAACAGCTTTGTACTGTACATAAGGTGCACCCTTTTATACGTGTGATATTACACACATATTACAAAGTGGAGGAGATTATCATAGAACATTGCATTGTCACTTTGTTAAAAGCTGCTGGAGCTTGCAGAAACTCATATTTTGTTATGGTGAATTTTTAAAACTTTTTTAAAAACTTGTTCAGAATTTCAATTAAACATTATTAAAATCTGTTGAATATTTGGTAAACAACTTCTTAATTTTCATTTACTTTCCGGTGCTCTGCAGTACTGTCATATAACATATCATTATCTTTCACTTCCTATTTTGTCCAGCCTTCTTTTATTTTGATTAGGCATATTTTCACTTTCTTTGCAAGTTATATTTATTATTTAGACACAACTATCATCTTTATTCTATTTATTTAAGATGTGGAACAGATAACATAATAGCTCATGCACTTATCATTAGGGATTTGAAAACTTTTCCCCCTACATTTAGTTTTTTTTTAATTAAAATTAAAATTAATTTTAAAATTGTATATGTAATACACACATTATATATATTTATCATATACATAAAATATATAAACTATATACTGTAATAAATGCTATATAATTAATAAAAATGTAATTTAATTTAAATAATACTACTAATAATAATTCATTGTGTTGTAGAGAAAATAGAAAATGAGAGCATTAGGTATGTAGATCACTTTTATAAAAATAAATGTGGGATAAACATTTAATAAATAAAAATAAAGTAAGGATGTGTTCCTGGTCTGATATATGTTTGAGAAAATGTGAAAAACTGTATACATGTCAGAAATAAATATCTTGGAAAAGATGCAATTATTTCAAGTAAGCATTTATCTGCAAGAGCAAATCTTGCTAATCCTTAAAATACTGCATTTTTAGCCTCAAAAACATCTAATCTACTACAAACCATTATAAAAAAAATGTAAAACAGACAAACAATACTTACAATGAGGTATTTTACAATTACAAGTGTAAAATTCTGTTGGTGCTTAATCAATTTGATATGCAAACTTTAAGGATTGGAATAAAGTATTAGATGGAATATAATATTAGAGATTCCTGTTTTGCCAAGACAACGAGAAAGTTGTTAACATCAGTACCAAAAACTTCAGCAATACTGAGATTACCTTATTCAACATTATGTAGTATTTTGGACTTAGTGGACCCCATCATGCTTATATTAGGAGTCCTGGTGGCACAGTGGTTAGAACACAATATTGCAGGCTGACTCGGCCTACAATATGGAGTTCAATCCTGATAGGCTCAAGCTTGACTCAGCCATTCCGAGGTTAGTAAAATGAAGATCCAGATTGTTTGGGGCTACATGCTGATATTGTAAACCACTCAGAGTGCTGTAAAGCACTTTGGAATGATATAAAAGTCTGAGTGTTCTCTTGCTAATTGTTTGCATAAATTATCACTTCTTTAGAGATGTAATGAGATTGATTCACTTAAATATATGCTGTATTGGTTCTTCTAACTGTTCCATTTATGGAGGACATTTTTTCACATATTAATTTTGAGGTATAAATTAATATGTTCCGATATTATTCCTTTCTCATAAAATTTGACATCTGAACAAATTATGTAGATTCTATATGCTATTTTTAAAGCTAAAAGATTTGGCCCAGTTATTCAAAAGTCTGCTGAACTAATGTTATTAACATCTTATGAATAAATTACTTATCAACATGAATTAGTTATGGATGAAGCAACATGAATTAGCTATGGTTCTTATATGACGATTATAATTCTTAATATATAATTTATGCAGTAGCATAAAATCATAAGATAATAGTTTTATTGTCTTTTATATGAATAGAATATCACTTTGAGTGCTGTGTCCAGGATTTAGGCAAATGTTGAATCTTTTTTGGATACCTTTTAAATTATCCCCATCCCAGTTCAATTATTCCTGATACAAGGATGGTTAAAGAGTATAAAGGTCACATTGAAATTATCTGATTTTTTTAATTGTTGATGTTCTGTCAAGAGAAACAAAGATTCAGAAGAAATTACAACTACTTTTCACATAGTGTCTTCTTAGTAGAATCAGGGAGGACATTGGCTTCCTGACTTGTTTAGTATGGCTTTCCTTTAGATATGATAAATTTTACAGCAGCCACTATCACATCTTTCAAACGCTGCATACCTGTGGATTACACAGCACATACAGTAGCAGAACTCCATCCATCCAGCTCTCTTTCTTCTCCTGCAGGGACAGCTGTCCACAGTTTGATAGTGTGCTTATATACTTTAATCGCTAGATGGCACTGAGCTTAACTGCATTACATCGGATCACATTTTCCCTTTCTTGTTCTTGTTTAGCTTCCTGATTGAAAAGCTTTTTTAAGTTTCCTACTATCAGCAAGCTTCTGATTCATCTTCCTTGATCATTTGTATAATTTTCACTATCTCAGAGAGCTTTACTTCTACAAAAGGCATCTAAACAAGTCTGAAGGAAACTTATCTACAACTCTGCTGTGGGAAAGGGTTCAACGTTTATTTGTATTTATGCCAAACACCATTATGAAGGGCAGTGTACCGTATATACTTGAGTATAAGCCGAATTTTTCAGCCCACTTTTCGGGCTGAAAAAATCCACTTCGGCTTATACTCCAGTGAACAAAAAAAAAGAACTGTCCCTTCGTTCGGAACAGGCTGATGAGAGAAGGGAGCGGCAGAGCCTTGCAGAGCTGGCGGCAGTCCAGCGTTGTTTCTCCCCCTCGTGCGTGCGTGTGTGTGTCAGACCCACGGGAATGGCTGGTAGGGAAGCGGCATTCCGGCATTCCCCCCCTTCCTGTGAAACAGAGAAACGCAAATGCCGGACTGCCGCCACCTTTACTAGCCATTCCTGCGGGTCTGACACACACACACACACACACACACACACACACACATACGCACGAGGGGGAGAAACAACGCTGGACTTCCGCCAGCTCTGCAAGGCTCTGCCGCTCCCTTCTCTCAGCAGCCTGTTCCGAACGAAGGGACAGTTCTTTTTTTTTGTTCACTGGAGTATAAGCCGAACAAATCCATCGGGATTTGTTCCTGGAGTTTAAATCCTTGCAGTTCGAAGCAAGAGAGAAAGCCGCGACCTCCTCCTGCGGGAGATTCTCTGCTGGCTCCGAAGAGCTCGACCACCAACGCCGGGGCGGCAGAGGCTTGCAGGGCTGGCAGAGGTGGTGGCAGTCCAGCGTTGTTTCTCCCCCTCGTGCGTGTGTGTGTGTGTGTGTGTGTGTGTCAGACCCGCAGGAATGGCTAGTAAAGGTGGCGGCAGTCCGGCATTTGCATTTCTCTGTGTGTCAAGCCCCGTGGGCCCGACACACAGGAGGGGGGGAACGCCGCTTCCTTACCAGCCATTCCCACGGGTCTGACACACACACACACACACACACACACACGCACGAGGAGGGAAACAACGCTTGACTGCCGCCTCCCTAGCAGACCTTCCCTGCGGGATGTGCTGCCAGGAAGCCTGGCAGCCTGATGAGCGGACCCTGCGAACCGCGGCCGAGCCAGCTCCGGGATGCTGCCAGAGTCAACGAGCGGCTCGTCGTGGCACAGAATATAGATATGTTGGTAAGAAGGGGCCAAGCTTATACTTATACTCGGCTTATACTCGAGTCAATAACTTTTTCCAGTTTTTGGGGTAAAATTAGGGGTCTCGGCTTATACTCGAGTCGGCTTATACTCAAGTATATACGGTATATGTTATGCTTAAAACAACAACAAAATTCCAACATACATATTTTCTTTTCTTTTAGAAGTATGTTGAAAGGTGTCATTAAGAATAAATGTGTCTTATTATACTTATTGAACAACAGGCCCATAGAGGTAAAAATGTTAGTGTTATGTTTGGATTGACGAGCACACACAGCGAGGTTAATCCGTGGTAACGTTTATTATTTACACAACAGTCAACTGACTAACCCGTCCGTGAAGCCCAATAAATGCCCAACGGCCAATTAACATTAACCAATCCCCGGCCCGGAATCTCCCGCCGAGAAATCAGCATCCAACCCCTGCTCCAGGTTTTCCCGCCTATGGAAAACCACTCCCATCTAACTACCGACACAACACCCCTTCCCCCCCAGATAAATGTTATTATTTAACATAATCCTTTAAGTAAACAGGTGGATTATGAACCCTGGCTGGGTATCTGCCAGACGTACTACCCGTTCCATTGTCTGTTTCCCCTTCAGGCCTTGCTGATTGTATAGGTGTATCTATTGTTGAAGCACCTGTGGGTTGTTGTGTTACTATGAGTGCCGCAGACATTGATGTAGTGTTTCTCTGAGGGGATGGCTCCGCCACTCTGGATTGTGTTCCTACCCCCTCCCCGCCAGGTGCTGCGATCCTCTGGTCTTGTCTGTTCATGTTGTTGTGCGTTTGAACAACCCTATCGTTAGTGGCTTGCAAAAATTCAGGAGACCTTTTTCTCAACTGATCAATGTGTCTCCTAATCAGCCGGTCCCCTTCTCCCTCTATAATGTACAATAGAGGCCCAGTTTTGTCAATGACTACCCCTTGTGACCACTTTTCCCCCTGTCCATAGTTCCTGGCCCATACTAGGTCTCCGATGTTGAGAGACCGGGTCGAACTGTCCAGTTCTGGTTCCACAGGTAGTCTCTCTGGGTGGAGTCTGTCTAATTTAGTGGTTAACCGTCTGCCCCACCTCATTTCTGCCGGGCTTTTCCCAGTGGCCATGCAGGGTGTCGTATGTTGGGCCAACAGGAACTGAGCCAGTCTCTGGTGCCAATCGCCATGGATGATTCTTTTCAGTGCGTCCTTTGTTGTCCTGACGTTTCTCTCAGCCAATCCGTTGGAGGAGGGGTGGAAGGGTACTGACGTCGCATGCCTAATCCAGTTGGCCTTGAGGAAATCCTGAAATTCATTAGATGTGAATTGGGGCCCATTGTCGGAGACAATCACGTCAGGTAACCCATGGGTGGCAAAGAGTCCCCTCAAAACCTGTATAGTTTTGGCGGAAGTCATGGACTTTAGAGGCACGACCTCCAACCACCGGGAGTAGCTATCCACAACAACCAGGAATGTTAGGCCTTGGAATGGTCCAGCGAAATCTATATGAATGCGGGACCATGGGTTTTGTGCCACTTCCCACTTGTGTACGGGCTTGTGTGTCTGTTCAGGCCTAGACCTCTGGCACTGGTAACACCCAGCTATTCTTTCTTCGATAGCCGTGTCCAACCCTGGCCACCATAAATGACTTCTGGCTAGAGCTTTCATACGTACAATCCCTGGGTGCCCCTCATGCAGTTCACCAATGACTGCCTTCCTATGTCCTTCTGGAATGACAACTCTATTGCCCCACAAGAGGCATCCCTGGTGTGATGACAATTCGTCCTTCCTCCTGAAGTAAGGCGTGAATTTGGGGTCAGGATTTTTGTTGGGCCACCCACCTTGTACCCAAGCTGATATTCTACTAAGTATGTGGTCTTTACTAGTGGCTGATGCGATGTCCCTAGCTGTCAATGGGCATTCAGGTAGTTCATGTAACGAAAGGATTTGCCCCGCCAGTGCTGGGTCTGGCCCCGTATCCGATAGTGGTAGTCTGCTGAGGGCGTCAGCATGACCCATCTCTTTCCCAGGCCTATGTTTGATGGAGAACGTGTATGCTGCTAAAAAAATAGACCATCTGAGCATCCTAGGGGACATGATTTGGGGTGTCTGTTTGTCTGTGGTGAACAGGCCTAACAGGGGTTTGTGGTCTGTGTATATCGTGAAGTCCCTACAATAAAGGTAGTCATGGAACTTTTTAACACCAGCCACTATGGCTAATGCTTCCCTGTCAATTTGCGCATAATTCCGTTCAGCTTTGGTAAGGGTTCTGGAATAGTATGCGATTGGCCTCTGTTGTCCCTGGTCATCCATGTGGCTTATAACTGCCCCCACCCCATAAGGTGAGGCGTCACATGCAAGATATATTGGTTTGTTTTCAATAAAGTGAGTGACAGTGGACTTGCTGGACAATATGTCCTTCAAGGTTTGGAAACTGTGTTTGTGCTTTTCTTGCCATTGCCAAGGGGTCTTTTTGTCTAACAACCTGTGTAAGGGTTCAGCTATAGCAGCTTTATGTGGCAAGAATGCGTGATAGAAATTTATTAAACCTAGGAAAGCTTGGAGCTCAGCCTTATTTCTGGGTTCTGGTGCTAATTTAATTGCTTCTATTTTTCCCTCTGTGGGATGTCTGCCCTGAGCATCTATTCTGTATCCTAAAAATTCAGTGGATTTAACACCTATAAAACATTTTTCCCTTTTTAACTTAAGCCCTGCATCTCTAAATTTCCCCAGTACCTGTTCCAGCCTGTCAGCTAAGATTTCTTCAGTTTTTCCAGCGATCAGGACATCATCGAAGTAAGGGCATACACCAGGTATGCCTTTTAAGGTCCTCTCCATCACCTCTTGGAAGATGCCTGGAGCTGCAGCAATGCCGAATTGAAGTCTGTGAACTCGGAACGCCCCCTTGTGGGTAACTATTTTATTTTATTTTATTTTATTTTATTATTTTATTATTTTATTTTATTTATTTTATTTTATTTTATTTTATTTTATTTTATTTTATTATTTTATTTTATTTTGTTATTTTATTTTATTTATTTTATTATTTTATTTTATTTTATTTTATTTTATTTTATTTTTTTATTATTTTATTTTATTTTATTTTATTTTATTTATTATTTTATTTTATTTTATTTTATTATTTTATTTTATTTTATTTTTTATTTTATTGATACTGAGGCCCCCGAATCTACTTCCATCTTGCAGGGAATGCCCTGCAGTAGGACTTCTATTTTTAATTTAGGCCTCAGTATGTGGTTGATCCTTGGGCTCCCTACATGGTTGACTCCCACCCCCTCCCCGCGGTTGGAAGTGCATGCCTTAGGTCTGGGGGTCTCTCTGCCACTACAATTGGGGGTTACCTTACCTGCGGGCCATGCGTCAATGTCGTGGAGTCGGTTGTCGCGCGGTCGGCTACGGCAGATGGCCTGGATGTGGCCCGTTTTTCCGCAATTCCTGCATTTAGCATTGCGGAATCGGCAGGTTGCTCGGGGGTGGTTGCCACCACAACTACCGCATCTTGCTTCTGGGTCTCGCGCTCTGGTCTGGTTGTCCCTCTGGGATTTTTGTTGCGATGGAGGTTGTTGTCTTTTTCCGAGGTCAGAGCCGTCTGTGCGCTGGGGTCTCGCCGCCATCTTCCCGAACCTTCGGGCGATTTCATCAACATCGGCTTCCCACTGGTAATCCACCTCCCCACCATCCACATGGCTCTCTAGGTTAATTTCTGCTGAGGCGCCCATGCTGTTGTGGGGGGGGTCTTGTCTACCGGTTGACTCGTACGTGAGCAGTTCGTCTAAGACTTCTTGTAGAGTTCCTGTGGGCTTTGCGATTATCCTGTTTTGTAATTGTTCGTCTCGCAGCCCCAAGACCACTCTGTCGCGGATTCTAATTTCAAGGTTGTTGTACTTGCAGCGCAGGGCCGCTTCTCTGACTGCAGCCACGAACTGCGTTATTGACTCGCCAGGCTTTTGGCTCCGTTTTTCAAATATTCACCTCCAATATAATTCCGACCTCTTCAGGGTGAAATGGACCTTTAGCTTGGCCAGCAGATCGGCATAGGAAACGCTGGAGACCGGCAACGGTTGGCACAGTCCGACGGCAACCCAGTAAACCGGTGTGCCGCTGATGGTGAGGAGTGCAGCCGCTTTTTTCCGGTCGTCGGTTATGCTGTTTACCAGCATGAACCCCTCAACCTGGCCAACGTACTCCTCCCAAACTTCGGGGTAGTTCGGGTCGAATTCCTTCAGGGATCCGACTTGTGCCATTCTGTTTTGTTGTTACGGCGATCGGCTGCTTTCGGTTGACTGTGATTCAAATTTCCCACTTCGTGCGATGCTAGCTTCCCGCCGCTTCCTTCGCTGTTCCATCGCTGATCCCACCTTCGTCGCCACTTGTTATGTTCGGATTGACGAGCACACATAGCGAGGTTAATCCGTGGTAACGTTTATTATTTACACAACAGTCAACTGACTAACCCGTCCGTGAAGCCCAATAAATGCCCAACGGCCAATTAACATTAACCAATCCCCGGCCCAGAATCTCCCGCCGAGAAATCAGCATCCAACCCCTGCTCCAGGTTTTCCCGCCTATGGAAAACCACTCCCATCTAACTACCGACACAACAGTTAGTAAATACTGTATTATGTTCTGATTTACTTATTTACAAAAATTACACACATGATGCTAGCATTTCCTATTCACACTTTTGATTGATTATTCTTTAAACAATATACACATGAAGTAGAAATAAAAATAATTTCCAGCAATTCTATAGAAAATGATGATAGTACTCATTTGTTTATATGGATCTACTCATTAGTCAGCATAAAATTACAGAAAGAATAGAATCTGCTTATGTTTTAAATTTAACTACTTTCTGAAGTAATTCAAAAATTATACAGCTCTAATAAATATCTATGAAATGACCTAAGGACTATCTTTTCTTCTGCATATATTTTCCTCTAGCTCTGCTTAGAAAATTACTTCATGTACGGTACCATTTTGTACAATGTCCATAGAATGCTACTATGTTCAAAGCTATATTTGTACTAACTCTAATTACTATTAGTCACTCATTCGCATCATAGTGGTATAGCAAAGAGGATTATTTAGGCTGCTGCATTAAACAAGGCAAACATTGAATATTTATTCCCATAGATTATATGAACGATTCAGTAAAGTTATTTTTCAACATGAAAAGGGGAATAGCATCAGCAAAATGTTAGAAAACTAGTCATTTAGGACAGGAACTTATTAAAGCTTTGCAATAAAGTTAAACAAAGCTTCAATGAAAGGTGTGTAGATATGCTAATGCAACTCTTATCATTCTCAATAACTCTGGCAAATGCACTCTGTGGACCAGATTAGAAAAATCAATGCCACAAAAGTTAAAACTAACTATATTGAAATTAACTACAGATAAGAAAATCTTGCAAATCTCATTGTGCTGAACCTCCACTCTTTGTTTCTTATACCTCAGTGAATCGTGGAGGCATGTGCTTCATCTGCTTAATATTATCTTGTTTCCCAGGACATAAAAAAGGTTTCAATCCCTTTTGTCTAAGTATAGATTTTGCATATTTATGTCAAAGTCATCTCACTTAATCTCAATAAACTCTTGTATTCAGAGTGATAAGAATCTATAAAGTCAGTGTCAACACTTGACTACACAGACCTTATGTGGGATAATTTGTCCCAGTATAATCCTGTAAGAGTTCCAAAGATGCATCCATCACTGCTGTAATGAGTCCATCCACTTTACTGCTACTTATCTTCTTTTATCTTCTCTTTGTCACCTTTCCCAGCATTATGACCTGTTAGATGTTTAGTGCCAGCCATTGGCAGTTCCCCAAAAGGGTCATCAGATGGAGGCAAAGAGGTTTCTTTGCTTCCACTGATGAGCCAAGGGTCCCAGACCCACAGCCCCATTGGCGAGAGAGTTTTATGGTCAAGGAGGGGCCAAGACCCCCCATAAATACCTCTGCACGAGGGGCTGCTCTTTGTTCTCCATTTTCTACTTCTTGTTCTGCTTCTACTCCTAGTTAGTTTAGTCATGTAATCCTAGCTTGTTTTGTTTTATTTTATTTCTCTCTCACATGCAGGCATGAATGCTTTCATGCCAAGTATTTCTTTCTCTTTGATCTATCTTGAATAAAACTAATATGATTGCATCTCTGCGTGATGCCTTTGCTTGGGAGCTCCTTTAACGATTCATTGTGAGAAAACCTCACAAGTTGGTAGTCAGAGCATGGTTTAAAGGAAAGCTTCCAAGCCAGCCAGGAACTAACCAATAAGATGTCTGGAGGACCCGGCTCCAATCCATTTATAACAGATGGCAGGACTTCTACTATCGTGACCAGGAGTCATCGATCGAAGACAGCCTCCCTGCCTACATCCAAGACTTCAGTCCCTGAAGCAACCTCAGCTGCAGATGAAAGCACAAATGGCCTTCATCCCGTCAGAGGATCCAGCAGAGCGTCTAGGACCCCTTCACATGCCTCTCTACAACTGAACGCCACAGAGGAGAGCATAGAAGGATTACAGACTGTCCAAGGCTGCTCAGATGCTGCAGAGACGGACCTGGCTGAGACCAAACGCCGCGTGAGTAAACTGACTGCACAGGAACGTGAAGAGCTGCTTAAAGAGATCCTTGCAATGCAGGAGGAGGGAGGGGCAGCCCAGGGAACAGCTCAGAAAGCCTTAGAACCCCTGGTGAGCCTCTCCCTAGAGACCACGAGGCCCCCAAATATGGCGCCCGCCTCCCTTAGTGACCCCGGGACCCCAAGGCTTTTGGCGCGAACCCGCCCTCCCAGCCGTGAGCTACAGCTTCCGGGGGCAAGCGGAAACAAGATGGCTCCGCCCACGTGGTCTGGCACAGAAAACAAGATGGCGGCCCCCACTATATCTAACAAAGACTTGATTTCTTTAAGTCTGGAGAGCCAGCAATCCCTGGCTTCCAACCAAAATAGCCAGCACTCCCTGGGGTACAGCAGAAATGACATGCAATCCCTGGCTTCCAGCCAAGACAGCATGCATATTCCTGATTTCTCCCCCCCACAAAGCCTAAAATGCTATGATAGCAATGAGATCTGCCCAGCCAAAACTGTTACAACGGCTCTCCAGACAGCAATGCAAGCTCTGGCCACTGCCTTAGAGGCTAGCAAGACAGCGGCCAAGCAGACGTCGGGGGCGCCCACACCCCCCCCCCAAGGCCTCCCATCCTCTCCCCAGAGCCCAACTGCCGGGGGGAATCCAGCCTGCAGCCTCCCAACAATCAACCCCCACGGCCTCCCACCTTCTCTTCAGGTCTTCATGACCAGCGAGGGCAAAGAGAAACAGACAATGATGAAAATCCATGTGCTTGCAGCAACAAGAGAGGGATGCCGGCCGGCAAATCTGGGCTCCGCCCCCCCAATGCCTCATGGGAAGAAGGGAGAAACCCTGAACAACGCCCTCCCCCGGGTCACATGGTTCCCGGGCACGCCCACCTGGAGTCAATAAGTAATCAAGAAAGGATTCCCTCCTCGACCACTAGAGGGACCCCTTTCAGTGAAGGATTCACTTCAGAAATAAGCATTTTTCCGCTTCCTTTTACATCAATGGACATATCAAAAATTTTTGAAAGTGGGTCTGATAAGGACTATATTCCTGCAGCAAATTTGCCAAATGATTTTAAAAAGCTGCAACTGAGTGGAGAAAATTATAGCAGTTGGAGTAAAGATATACAGCTACATCTCTTAAAGAATGGGATTCTACAAATGGTTCGGAACCCCCCCTCCCCCATGGGGACGTCAAGAAGAGCTGCGACACTTGCAGGCTTATTCTGCTCTACTCAGTTCTCTGGACAATAACTTGTTCCCAAGCATTCCAGCTGGTCTCAGAGCTGCTGAGGTCTGGAAACTGTTATTCAAACTATTCAACAGCGATACCATTGGTTCCATCACCAGACTTACAACTGAGCTTTATACAACCAAACTGAAGTTTGGTGCCAGCATGCCTGAACATCTTGCAAAATTAAAGGCACTCAGGGCAGAATTGATTTCCAGAGATTTTCCTGTGTCTGATGTGAGCATGCTCTCCATAATTTTTACTTCTCTAGACAGGAGTTGGAGCAATTTCATTGTTTCACTCGAAGCGGTCAAGAGGGAAGACATAAATCTGTCCTACCTCACAGGGAGACTGATCGAAGAAGATCGGAGAAGGAGAAATGCTGGAGAATACGCTAGAGTCACCACTCAGCAAGCCAGAAGGGGGCGCCACAACTCAGAGCAAATTAATGCTCTGCTTAAATGTTTCATCTGTGGCTCTGAGGAGCACCTCAAGAAAGACTGCCCCCATCAACATCAAGCCCCTAAACGTGGTCCCAATCAAGTAAGAAGCAAAGGGGGAGGAAAGGGGCGTGGCAGGGGCAAAGGAAATTCACTGCATACTTGTTCCCTCACCCCCACAACAAGGGCTGATAGCTCCACTGACTTATGGTTACTGGACTCTGGAGCTTCTTCTCACATTACTAATATGAGTCAAGGTTTTAAAAGGTTAAAGAAAATTAACTCATCTGTCAAGGTTGCAAACGGTGACACTGCTCCAGTTGTTGGGGAGGGTTTTGTTTCTCTACCTGGACTTGGCAAAGTTGAGGGTGTCTTGCACGCCCCTTCTATAGCCAACAACCTTTTGAGCATCACCAAATTGTGTGACGATGACAAAGTGGAAGTCCTATTTCGCAAGGGGGGAGGTCATGTCACCCGAGACCAGAAGGTCATTGGAAATATTACAATAATAAATGGCTTGCCATATTTTTCTCCCAAGGCACCACAACCTGCCCCAAGGCTTTCCAAGGGCAGTGTGGGCAAGAAGCCTGAATCTCAGCAGGCACCTGCAGCACCACTCAAAGCAACCAGAGCCAAGAGAGTGTCAATAGGGAAGCCAATTCACGATAAGTGCGCCCACTTATTGCACAGAAGGCTAGGACATGCAAGCTTCCCTGTAGTTAAAAAGATGGGAGAATTTGCTGAGGGAGTCCAGCTCAAGGACTGTGACGTGTTTCTGGACTGTGCCATTTGCAAGAAAACAAAGAGGAAGGCTGCTCCTATATCAAAGGTGTCATCCCGTAAGACTCAACACCCTTACCAACTAGTACATGTTGATTTGGTTGGGCCTTTTACACCATCCCTAGGAAAGAAAAGGTATTTTCTCACTGCCGTTGATGATTTTTCACGTTACGGTCACGTATATACCCTCACAGAAAAATCTGAAGCTTTTGATGCCATAAAGTCACTGTACAACTTCGTAGAGACCCAGTACAAGACCAAGATCGCACAATTGCAGAGCGATCGCGGGGCTGAGTTCATGTCTCAGAAGTTCCAGGACTGGGTAAGGCGTAAGGGCATCTGCCATTTTCTAACTGCACCGTTCACCCCGTCGCAAAATGGTGTAGCTGAGAAAAGGAATGGAATCCTGCAAACCATGATGCGTAGTCTGATTGCAGACGCGGGTGTCGCAGAGTCATACTGGGGGGAGGCAATTCATTATGCCAATTACACTTTAAACCGCACCTGGAGCAGTGTCGTGAACCAGACCCCATATTTCCTGGTTCACGGTAGGAAACCAAATCTGGCACATTTGCGTGTGTTTGGCTCCTATGCATGGGTACACATCCCCAAGCAGCTGCGGAAGAAGGGGAGATCTGTTTCCCAGAGACTAAGGTTCTTGGGCTATGCTCCTGGCTCCAAGGCCTATCGTTTCCTGGGAGAAGGGGGCAGGCCTGTGACTTCCCAATCTGCCTCTTTCGAAGAGGACTCCAATTGGACTCAGATCCACTCAAATGATCTGAGCCCATATGCCAACCGACCCAGCAAGGACACCCCGACCGCGACATCACCAGAGGCGACCTCGTACCCTGCCACCGACGAAAGTGAGGAACAAGACGAAGATGCGTCCAGTCCCATGGAGGAAGACACACCGTCTTCACCCCCAGCGACACCTCAGAGACCCGCGGAAGAAAAGAGCGGTGAGTGGCAGAAGGTAAGGAGGTCAAAGCGGTCCAACAAGGGGGTCCCGCCAAAGAGAATTGACATTGGCCACATCGCGTCTGTCAACAGCGTTGTGGTCACCCCAAAATCCTTCTCTGACATCCAGGAGCTGCCCATCGAGGAGCAGGAGAGATGGCAGCTCGCGATGGAGAAGGAAATGCAGAGCTTAAAACAACTCAAGGTCTTCACCCCCCAGCAACCTCCAAAGGAGAGGAAAGTCATTGGCACAAGGTGGGTTTACAAGGCCAAACCACTTGCCAATGGCCTCTACCTATACAAGGCCCGTTTGGTAGCCCAGGGCTTCGCTCAACGTTATATGGAGGACTACTAGGAGACTTACTCTCCAACCGTCCGGGCAGAGAGCGTCAAGGCCGCCCTCGTGACTGCAGCCGCTCTGGGAGAAGAAGTCTTCCAATTTGACATCCAGACGGCTTACCTCCACGCCAACTTGGACCGGCAGATCTACGTGAAGGCTCCTCCTGGCTACCAGCAAGAAGGGGGAAATACATGGTTGCTTCACAAAGGGTTATATGGTCTTAAGCAGTCAGGGAAATTATGGTATGACTGTCTTAGAAAGAGTTTAGAACGAGTTGGTTTCTCAGAATCTCACGCAGATCAATGTGTTTTCACACGCAATTCCAAAGGTACCACAGAACGGGTGTTAGTTTATGTGGACGACCTATTATATGTAGGGCCTAACAAGGAAAGGTGTGATGAATTTGCCAAGGCCCTGGAAGAAAAGTTTACTCTGAAGTCTTTGGGGCGGGTTGACAAGTACTTGGGTGTGCATATTTTGGCCACTAAAGGGGGGTTCGCTCTATCTCAAAAAGAAAAGATAGAGGAATTACTGGCCAAATGCAAAATGACAGAATCTAATCCTACGCATAGCCCAATGCAAACTGACTTTTACAACCTCACCCATAAGGACGGTCCTGAGTTCACAGATAACACGCTCTACAGATCTGTGATTGGCTCCTTGCTATACATCAGCAATTGGAGCAGACCTGACATAGCTTTAGCTGTGAATCTATTGTCCAGGCACGTGGAACACCCAAAGGAATTCCACTGGACTGCTGTTAAAAGGGTGCTTAGATACCTAAAGGGCACAGCTGATGCCCTCCTTATGCTAGAACCAGAGAAGGGGAAGACGGCCCAGCTCTCCGCTTACTCAGACGCAGACTGGGCTGGCGACTCCAAAAGTAGACGGAGCACTTCTGGTTTCCTCATATTGCTAAATGGCTGCCCAATACATTGGCATGTTAGGCAGCAAAAATTTATTTCTTGCTCCACGGCCGAGGCTGAATTTGCTAGTCTGTCAGACACGGCCAATGATTTGACTTGGTTCAATGAGCTGATAACAAACATCTGGGCATCTCCCCCTCTGCCCATCCAAATTCTAGAGGACAACACTGCCGCAATTGCAATCTCGGAGGCTTATGCAGTAGGCTCCAGATCTCGCCATATAGACATACGCTATAAAAATGTCAGGCACCTTGCGAAAGAGGGTTTTATACATGTTGAGCACTGTAATACAGCTGACCAGATAGCTGATCTGTTTACCAAGCCTATTCCCGTTGACCGGCACAACCTTCTGTGTAAGCGTTTGTGTTTGGCCTTCTGAATGTTTTTCATGCATGTCCATGACACCTGCTCACCCCTTACATGCATTCACTGGTCCCTGTCATTGGCTGGCAAGAAGGGGAATTGTTAGATGTTTAGTGCCAGCCATTGGCAGTTCCCCAAAAGGGTCATCAGATGGAGGCAAAGAGGTTTCTTTGCTTCCACTGATGAGCCAAGGGTCCCAGACCCACAGACCCATTGGCGAGAGAGTTTTATGGTCAAGGAGGGGCCAAGACCCCCCATAAATACCTCTGCACGAGGGGCTGCTCTTTGTTCTCCATTTTCTACTTCTTGTTCTGCTTCTACTCCTAGTTAGTTTAGTCATGTAATCCTAGCTTGTTTTGTTTTATTTTATTTCTCTCTCACATGCAGGCATGAATGCTTTCATGCCAAGGATTTCTTTCTCTTTGATCTATCTTGAATAAAACTAATATGATTGCATCTCTGTGTGATGCCTTTGCTTGGGAGCTCCTTTAACGATTCATTGTGAGAAAACCTCACATGACCTCCTTAGAAAAACTGGGTCTTGACATACTATACCTAAATTTGGTCATCTGTGCTTTGAGTAAGAACTCTGGATTGATTTTTTTTATGATCCATTGATTTGTTCCTTGACTATCCATTGTATTCTCAATAGATTCCAACACTAATATACAAAAGTGCTAATACTATTTGTAGACTACTTCTTCAAAATTAAACTTTCATTTCCAAAGTCACATGTATAATCATTGCCTGCACAATTCTGACTTCTATTTCCATTTTCAGTATCTTTCCAGATGTTATTCTCTTTCCAGCATTGTCTGAAGATATTTTATGTGGTCATGTGGCCAGCATAGTTCTATGCCAAAGGCACACAGAATGCTGTTAACTTCCCACTGAACTGGTACCTATTAATCTACTTGCATTTGCATGCTTTTGATGGGCGAGAGCTGGGGCAAGTTACAGGAGCTCACCCCATTGTGCAGAGCTTGGTCTCAAATCCAGGCTATCAGCTCTCCAGCTGACAAACTCAGCATCTTTAACTGCTAAGCCCTTGTGCCCTGCTTAATCATATAGGAAAAGAAAATATGAAGCAATAGGAAATATTCATAACAATGCATGAACAGAGCTGGTAAAAAATATTCATTAGCACATAATTTTATGGTGTTAAAAACTCGCAACTGTCATATTTCCAATGAAGTGATATCTAAATATATCTAGATGCTCTGACAAGGTCTGATTAATTCTTTAATTACATTAATATAGGCCATAATTTATTTCCTGTCAGCTGCCACAAGCAAAATGGTTACATTTTCAGAAAATAAATTAAAGTAGAGCCTTGGTGGAGCAGTGGGCTAATGCCTCCTTAAGTAACACCAGCTGCCTGCAATTAGTGCAGGTTCGCATCCCACCAGGCTCAAGGTTGACTCAGCCTTCCATCCTTCCGAGGTAGGTAAAATGAGGACCCAGATTGTTGGGGGCAATAAGCTGACTTTGTAATAATGCCGCTTGGGGGGTGTGTGAAAGCCCTAACAAGCAGGCATATACATAGAATGAAGGCTACTGCTAAGCTTGTAAGCCGCCCTGAGTCTTCGGAGAAGGGCGGGATATAAATGTAATAAAAATAAAATAAAAATAAATAAATAAAAAGTACACATAACTGAATTTTAAAACATTACATGTATTGTGGAAAGAATATGCTAACATATGTACCATGTATCTTTAGAACATATATATTGTCCTGGAAATTTCCTATTGTAAATTTGAAGATATACAGTAAAGTAGCAGTCCCCAACTTTTCCAGTTCCACGGAACAGCAGTAGTGGCAGCAGGGAGGCTGGTTTCTCATGCGCATGTCTACTCACCCACTTGTGTGGCCTGGTTCCCAAATGCTTTCCCATTTGAAAACTAACTATATATAAGATTTGTAATATACATATATATAAATACTTAAGTATTTTGTATATGAAGTATATGAAGCACCAGTTTAGGCTACGATTGTGTAGTTTTGCTATATTAACTTAATATCCATGACACTAGAGATTTTTCACACTGGAGATTTTTTAAGTTATAGACTTGAAAAGGAGTAAATGGATGATATAACTAATCCATCCCAGTGATTAACTTTTTGCCAGGTTTAGCCTGGATTTCAATGACTCAGGTTACATTATGATTTGGGGTGAGATATTGAAATACCAAAAGATAGGACATGTCATGTTCTTCAGCTCTTTAAAGCCTCAACCAAGCTTCTGTTATTGTTCTTTTATATAAATGAGAGTGGGAACTTCTGTTCATTTTTATAACTGTAATTTCTAAAAAGGTCACCATTTTTATCCCAACAGCATTATACACATCACCACACATACATTTTTGCAAAAGCAAATGAACATTTTAAATGGCAAGATTCATTACATCACTTCAGCTACCAGATAAACTTCAGCAATATGCCTCTCTCGTGTGGACTTCTCAAACAGACTATATAGTTTTTTAAAACCCGCTGGGATGCTTTTAGATTTGTTGCTGGGATGATCAGTCGGAAGTAACAATACAGTAATACTTTTTCACACTTCTTTGAATGGGAAGTTGTTATCATGGAATTCCTGGGGAAGATCCATTCTGATTTTCAGGTGATAATGTCTTGGTACCCTCGTTTTCAAGGAACATTGGAGCACAAGAAATCTTTAATTTGATGTTCTTTTTGCCAGGAAAGGAGAGGGCATTACATAGCATCCTGAAATATTATAGGGTTATCTAAGAAATCTCCATTTTCCAATAGAAAGAGTAGAAAAGGCAACAAAGCACTACTATTTTGTATTATTTTTGTACACATCTGCAAGCAAGAAATGAACAAATCATCTCAGTGTTTCCAACTGGCTATGACCTCTCTTTCAGATGATGTGCCTCAGGCAGCGTCAGGCAAAATAGTTTCACTTTTTCATTAGCACTTGACTATATCATACCATCTCTTCCTAAATGTGGTTCGATTGAAAAAGCAAGTAGGATTCACTGAATGTGCATTTTTATTATACTATTTAAAATCCAATATACTATAATAGAGATGTGATAAGCATGAAGAAGTACTTAATTTTGACATAAAATCAATCACATCATTTCTTCAATGTGTCTCAGTGAAGTCAAGTTTCCTGTACCTCCAAGAGCAACACAAAAATGCACCTTCTCTTGACAAAACAAAAAGGAAGAATGCACATATTATGTGTATATTAAATAATTTATATACTTATCTATCTTATAACAGTGATTTTAAGTGGCATACAAAAATTACAAGACAAAACCACAGCATACAACTACAGTGTCCAATGATGAATCAATAACACTACTCACAAAGAAACACATCCAAGGGCAGCAGAACACACCTAACCTTCTGACCTAAGGAGCCAATTGGCCCCATCAAGGCTGAGTTTATATTCATTATTCAAAATGTCAACACTATATTTAAATGTTTATCAAAAGATTTAAAGCTGTTTTATAACTCCTATCATACTTTTAACATTATGTATTGTCTGTGTGTTCCAACAATCCTAAAGTCTGTTGAATGTGTTGAACATATCAGTTGTGGGCCACTCACAAGTTCTAGAGGAACAACTTGCCTCCAGAAGTTGTGGATGCTCCAACACTGGAGCTTTTTAAGAAGAGCTTGGATAACCATTTGTCTGAAATTCTATAGGGTTTCTATTTGTCTGAAATTCTATATGAGGGCTGACTAGAAGACCTTCAAAGTCCCTTCCAACTCTGTTGTTCTGTTATTCTGTAAGTTAAGAAATAAATCAATAGAAAGGGAAGAGTAGTCAGTATTCTTCAAGAATGTTATTTCACCATATGTAGTTTTGGATTATTTTCTCAGTAAATAAATGAACAATATAATGTTTGTGATTCATTTGTTAACTGGATATTTCGCATTTTGGTCACATTTATGCAGATTATATTGGAAATTCACAAGTTCAAAAGTTTAACAAACTTTTAAGCACTACTGCACATATTATAGTAGGAGACATACTGTGAATATTATCTATATGACCATTTTAATATTCCGTGGCCTGAAGGTAGCAGTTTCATTCAGAGATTACAGGCATATTGATCACGATGGTTGCAGAAATGTAGCAATGATTATCCATTTTATCACTGGAATTTTTAATGAAATATAAGCTCATTTCCAACTCTAATTATTTACTCATAGAACAACTTCATGACTTTTCTTAACTTCATCCTGGTCTATAGAAATGCTATTTTTTTAATGTGTACTTCTTAAAACTGTAGTTTCTCCTCCTCTCAAGTACAAGTAGTCCTTGATTTATAAACATTTGTTTAGTGACCATTCAAAGTTACAATGGCACTGAAAAAAGTAATTTATGCCCATTCTTCATGCTTACAACCATTGCATGGTTGTAACTGTGAAAAATTGTGATCATATGACCAAAATTCACTCTTGGCAACTGGTTCATATTTATGATGGTTGCAGTGTCCTGGAGTCATGTGATCACTTTTTATGAACTTCTGACAAGCAAAGTCAATAGGAAAGCCATATTCACTTATGGCTGTATTCTGTATTCTGATTACATGTCTCCAAACTACAGCATGACATGTCCAAGTTAGTTTTCCCTCTTCATCATTTAGTGGCTTAGGCTGTGAAAGCCCTTACAAGGTAGTGTGAAGCAGAAGGAACCTGATCAGGGCATTTCATTTTTTTCCAATAGATCAGTGGTAGCAATGGGAATACTGAATAACCCATAAACAGAATCCCTATCATGTACTTAGGAAGAGAACTGGGCCTATCCCATCTTGTGCTCTTTACTAGCCATGCTGTACAATTTTAAACTGCTGAGAACCCACATGGAATCAATGAGAGATACTGCACAAATAAATAACCTAATTCTCTTGAGAAATACTAATTTCACAGAGAAATTGTATCAGTTACCAACTTCATTCCTACTATATTGACTTAATGGGAAAAAAATCTGTTTGCAAATAAATCTATATTTCTCTAAAAATTCCAGTTCTTGTTTAGTAATTGTTTCCTTAATCTTCTACCAGCTCCTTTGTTGTAGTTAGTTGTTTAATTATTGGTTTAAACATTAATCAAATATATTATTTATTTTCTCCTTTGCCTTATTATTGCTTTTCAATTTATTTGAATTTGTACTCTTTCATATATTGCTCATTTAAGAAGCGCTTCTGCTTAAAGCTTTTCCATTCTGTACACTTCCCAGATTCTTAATTATGCTGGAAACTTGTATTATCTAAATTAAATAGACACTTTCCATTTGAGCTTTTTTATTGTGATTTGAAATCCCACATTGCCAATGAGTGGTATTTCTTATTGTCAACTTTTCTATCCCATTTTGTAAATTGCAACAATATCTCTATTTTATTTCACTAAAACCTTACATTAAATTTTCATTTTTGCTATGCTGGCTTATATCGTGTCTATGTTAAAATTCTTGGATTGCTTCCAAGTCTATAATTTCATACAGTGGCTGCAATCTTCTAATCTTCTTAGGAAAGTACACTATATTTGTTGAGCCCAGTTAGAAACCAATAATTTAACTTCTGCTACATTTTAGCAGAAGCCCACGTTTAAAAGTAATGAGTATATAAAATGTTCATTTGTCAGTTAATTAAAGCATAGCATGGTTTAAACAAATATTGTGTTAAATACTCTGTGTTTTAACTATTTATTTTGGTACACTTATGCTTCATATATTCTAAAAGGGAAAAGGGCAATTACTGATGCTTAAAGATATTGAGTTAATGTCAGCTCTTGCCAGATGCTAAAATAAATAAATAAATAGTGTCATCTCTTAGCAACCACAAACATATTTTTTTCTCGAGAATGACCTGTCTCAAAGCTGGATATTCAGATCTTCCAACAGTGTACCCATGTCCATAATTGAATCCTTCTATATTGCGACTGCTCATCCTCTTTTACCTTTTCTTCTCACCTTTCCCAATTTTTTACATTTCTCAAGAGACCTAGGTCCCTCCACATAATGTGTATAAGAGGATAATTTGAGCCTGGTCATTTGTCTCTCAAATAAAACTCTGGATTTTTGTGATCAACTTAATTTAATGCATTCAATTCAGGCACTACTCAACTTTAAACAACTCTGGGTGGCTCACAATATGACCAAACAAACAAACAAACAACTCAATTCAAAAATATGACAAGCAAAAGAAAAAAAAGACCCAAAACCAAAGAAGTAAAAGCAGATAAAAACCAATTTTAGACAACAAAAGAATTCACAAAAGTCTCCAGCCACCTTAGCAGAAGTTATAGGACAACAGCCAGACCTTCAAAGCTATTCAGAAAGCTATCGTGATGGGAATGAGCTGGTGTCAAGGGAAACTTCATTACAGAGGGCAGGTACCCCAACAGAGAAGGAGTGTTGCTTAGGTCCTGAAAGATGAAACTGTTTAATTGAAGGGACCTGATGTAAGCCAGCCTCAGTGTTTCATATTGGTGAGGTAGATAACACCAGAGATAGGTCGTCTCTCAAATAACCAAGCCCTATGCCATATAGAGCTTTGTGGGTTATAAACAACACACTGAATTATACCAGAAAGCAGATGAGGCTTATACAGTAGAGGTATTATCACTCATATACCACTGCATTCTGGATCATTTGAAGCTTTTGAATGGTCTTCAAAGGCAGCCCCATGTAGAATTATTAGAAATAGTCAAGCCATGAGGTGACTAGGACCTGAGTATTGTCTGAAGTATCACTTGTTTAGCACCAGTCATAGCTTTAACACCCACTGAACAAATGTTCAAAGACTACCCATGTTTCTGTTTCAACATACATCTTGTTTCTCTAATTGGAGAAGAAACTTAACACTCTTAAGGCGCTACACTGAAGTGCATCTGTGAAGATGAGAGGTTCCAGGACAAGATAGTGAAGGGTCTCCAGAAAAGTTAAAAGTACATAACTTTGGACATTAACCAACAGAACAGAATATCAACAACAGAACAGAAACAACAGATTTGTTTAAAGTATTTCTTAAATATTCATGGTAGCTACTACCATGTTGTTTTCTCCTTTATGGATGACTGCCCTGTCGTGGTGAAGGGGCTTGCATAACTCAATGACACTATGAGCTATGCCATGCAGGGCCACCCAAGATAGACAGGTCATAGCAGAGAGTTCTGACAAAATGTGATCCACTGGAGAAGGAAATGGCAACCCACTCCAATATCTTTGCCATGAAAACCCTATGGACAGTACCAAAAGGCAAAATGATATGATGCTGGAAGATGAGCCCCTCAGGTCAGAAGGCGTCCAATATTCTACTGGGGAAGAGCAGAGGGCTAGTACTAGTAGCGCCAGAAAGAATGAAGTGACTGGGCCAAAGCCGAAAGGATGCTCAACTGTGGATGCATCTGGTGGTGAAAGGAAAGTCCACTGCTGTAAAGATTTATTCTCCATAGGAACCTGGAATGTAAGATCCATGAATCAAGGCAAGCTGGACGCGGTCCAACAAGAGATGACAAGACTGAACATTGACATCTTAGGAATCAGCGAACTAAAATGGACAGGAATGGGTGAATTTGATTCAGATGACCATCAGGTATACTACTGCGGGCAAGAATCTCTCAGAAGAAATGGAGTAGCCTTCATAGTCAATAAAAGAGTAGGAAAAGCAATACTGGGATACAACCCCCAAAATGACAGAATGATCTCAGTGCAAATCCAAGGCAAACCATTCAATAGCACAGTAGTCCTAGTCTATACCCCAACCACTGGTGCTGAAGAGGATGAAATTGAATAGTTTATGAAGCCCTACAGCACCTTATAGAACTAACACCAAAAAAATGATGTCCTTATCATCATGGGGGATTGGAATGCTAAAGTAGGAAGCCAAAAGATAACTGGAATAACAGACAAGTTTGGCCTTGGAATACAAAATGAAGCAGGGCACAGATTGATAGAATTTTGTCAAGAGAATACGATGGTCCTAGCAAACGCTCTGTTCCTAACCCTAACCCTAACCCTAACCCTAACCTTAACCTAAGAGACAGCTCTACACATGGACATCACCAAACAGCCAACACAGAAATCAGATTGACTATGTGCTCTGCAGCCAAAGATGGGGAAGCTCTATACAGTCAGTAAAAACAAGACCAGAGCTGACTGTGGCTCAGATCATGAGCTTCTTGTTGCAAAATTTAGGCTTAAATTGAAGAAAGTAGGGAAAAGTACTAGGCCACTCAGATATGAACTAAATCATATCCCTGATGAATGCACAGTAGAGGTGACAAATAGATTTAAGGAATTAGATCTGATACACAGAGTTCCTGAAGAATTATGGGCTTCCAGTTTGCGTGCGTGGTGCTTGCAGACACACGGGAAGAAGCCTCTCCCCGCTGTCCGATCTATCTTCCTTGGAGGACCCTGAAAAGGGTCGAATGTCACCCTGGAGGGGCGAACATGGTGAGGAAGCCCTCCTTGTGATCACGGAAGGGTGGCAGCCCTCCATTTGATCCAGAGCAGCTCCTCTGGCCCAAAGAAGAAGAGATCGGCCATCTTAAGCTGTTCCCTGCCAAAAACCCAAAAGCACCATCAGGCACAATGAAGCAATCTGGAGGATCTGGGTGAGACCTTACCTTTCTTATTCCCCTAACTACTTTCCTGTGGGACCTTTTTGAAAATCTCCTCTCCTCTTTTGAAAGATCGGCAACTGCTTACTTGGGAAACAAAATTTTTAAAGCTTTAAAAGAAACCAATAACTAAGCTAAAAAATTAAGCAACCTTATTTGTACTTTTGAAATTCCTGGGCTATTAAAAAACTTTTATTTATGCAGGTACCTACTACCCCATTTTCTGCTTAAGCTGTGAAAGAAGAGGAAAAGAAAAATACTGATTAATTGGATAAAAGCCTCATATTAGTCTGGAAAAAGATTTTACATCTTATTTTATATGCTATTGATGACATCTTGTGGTGAAACCTGGTATAGCAACTAAACCTTTCCTTTATTGTGAGAGCTTGCTAAAACACAGATTTGTCCTTGACACTATCTTTAAAGATAAGAATTGGGAACACATGGCACCAAAAACAATCTCTAGGAATAGTGGAGGTGGACACCCACTGACTCTTATTAAAATAGCCTCCACGGAAGACCTACCTGTAAACATCAAAGAAATGGAGGATTATATTCCACCACTTAACTATAAACTGATACTTGAAACAATTTTGGCACTGGCTGAGCAAACAAAAACCAGACTGCAAGATAAATCTGACAGCTTAAATCTACCAAATGAAACTTTGACTTAAAATGATGAATTGACAATCCAAAAACAAACAGAAGAAGAGGAAATTAACATCAAAATAGGAGGACCCTAAAGAACAACAAATACAATCTATTGAGAATCTTGATGCCCAAATCTCGATTTTAACTATAAAACCTACAATTCAAAAAATAATAGAAGCTGAAGAAAGCAACACTAAGACGGAAGATACCAAAAGCTTTCAAATATAGTACATTGAGAACTTTGCCAACCAAATAATAACTATAACATCGATCATCCCCTCTTATCTAAACCAGATGGAATTGGAAGAAGAAGAAGACCAGACTGAACTATTGACAACTATACCATACCAAACATCGAAAATTGATCTATTAAAGCAACATCTTAATGATTACAAAGAGGACACTTTCTTTGCAAAACTGACAATTGGATGGTCTCCATAGATTCAAACAATGTGTGTTGGAAGAAAGGGAGACACAGTTGAGAATCTAAAGACACTGATATGGAAGCCTGATTGGCACAAAAAGAAGGCGAGAGTTAGATTTAAAAGATTGGATTTGTCTTTCTGTTGGGACTTGTAATGATAGATCTTAAAATTTCTTTTAATGGGCTAAGGGGAATCTTTAAAAGATATATACTGATTCTATACTTAGGTTTTAGATCTTTAAGGGAAAGCAAAATTAGCGATTAGAACATAATTTTGAATTATATTATAGAATTTGAAATGATATAATAAAAACATTATTTTAATTGATGAACTATTAATATGATAAATAGAATATATTTGTTGTAATGACAGAGATTAAAATTTCTCTTAATGGGCTAAGGGAAACTTTTAAAAGATATAAACTTTTTATATATATTCAACTTCTAGACTTCTAAAAGAAAGGAAGGTTAGCTATTAGAATTGATTTATATTATAGAATCTGAAAGGATACAACAAAAGATATTTTTTCAATAATTGGTGAACTATTAAGATGATAAACAGTATATCCTTGTATAAAATAAAAATGCACTGAAATGAACAATGTATTTTACACAGGATAATTACTATATAATGAAATGGAGAAAATGTGGGTTACCTGAAAATTAAGTTTTCTTCTATATATTACAGGCTACTTTGAAATATTCTATTGCAATTAAGTAAAATTCAAAAACAGGACATGGATATGTATAAGAGAAAATATACTGAAAATTGTTCTAATTGATTGTGTAACAATTAGAAATGTATTAATTTGATTATGTTATCATAACTAAGGGAATCGGAGAGGGAATTCTTGTTGATGTAACTTGAGCTATCTACAAATGATTTTGTTATTTGCTATTGTTTACTTTTAACTACCCAACCAATGTATTGCTTCATAAATACCTGGATGTAAAATTAAAAAATTAATAAAACTTGTATTTAAAAAAAAGAATTATGGATGGAGGCTCACAACATTGTACAAGAGGCAGCAACTAAAACCATCCCAAAGAAAAAGAAAAGCAAGAAAGCAAAATGGCTGACTGAGGAAACTTTGCAAATAGCTGAGGAAAGGAAGGAACTTAAAGGCAAGGGAGAAAGAGAAAGATACACTCAATTGAATGCATAATTCCAGAGAATGGCTAGAAGAGATAAGAATGCCTTCTTAAATGAACAGTGCAAAGAAATAGAAGAAAACAATAGAATAGGGAGGACCAGTGATCTCTTCAAGAAAATTGGAGATATGAAGAGAATGTTTCATGTAAAAATGGGCATGATAAAGGACTAAAATGGCAGGGACCTAACAGAGCAAAAGAGATTAAGAAGAGGTGGCAAAACCACACAGAAGAACTATACAAGAACGAGCTTAATGTCCCTGATAACCATGATGAGGTGGTCACTGACCTCAAGCCAGACATCCTAGAATGTCAAGTGAAATAGGCCTTAGGACAGCTGAGCAACAACAAAGATAGTGGAGGTGACAGTATTCCAGCTGAGCTATTCAAAATCTTAAAAGATGATGCAGTAAGTGTTACAATGAACTTGCCAGCAAATTTGGAAAACTCAACAGTGGCCACAGGATTGGAAAAGATCAATTTATATTCCAATTCTAAAGAAAGGCAGCGCCAAAGAATGTTCAAACTATCACTCCATTGCACTCATTTCACATGCTAGTAAAGTTATGCTTAAAATCCTACAAGCTAGACTCCAGCAGTATGTGGATCAAGAACTACCAGAAGTACAGGCAGGATTTCGAAGAAGCAGAGGAACTAGAGATCAAATTGCCAATATTCACTGGATCATGGAGAAAGCTAGGGAGTTCCAGAAAAAATATCTACTTCTGCTTCATTGACTATGCTAAAGCCTTTGATTGTATGGATCACAACAAACTTTGGCAAGTTCTTAAAGAGATGGGAATACCAGACCATCTTATTTGTCTCTTGAGAAACCTATATGCAGATCAAGAAGCAACAGTGAGAACTGGACACGGAACCACTGATCGGTTCAAAATTGGGAAAGGAGTCCGGCAAGGCTGTTTACTGTCACCCTGCCTGTTTAACTTATATGCAGAGCACATCATGAGAAAGGCAGGGCTAGATGAATCAAAAGTTGGAATTAAGATTGCTGGGAGAAATGTCAACAACCGAAGATATGCGGATGATACCACTCTAATGGCAGAAAGTGAAGAGGAACTAAAGAGCCTCTTGATGCGGGTGAAGGAGGACTTGCAAAAATGGACTTGAAACTCAACATTAAGAAAACCAAGATCCTGGCATCCAGCCCTCTCAATTCCTGGCAAATAGATGGGGAAGAAATGGAGGTAGTCACAGATTTTATTTTCCTGGGCTCCAAGATCACTGCAGATGGGGACTGCAGCCAAGAAATTAAAAGACGCTTCCTCCTGTGGAGGAAAGCCATGGCAAATCTACACAGCACACTAAAAAGCAGAGAAATTTATTTATTTATTTATTTATTTAAATTTTTATACCGCCCTATTCCCGAAGGACTCAGGGCGGTTTACAGGGCAACATAAAATACAATATAAAAATAGTATAAAATTAGAATAGATTAAATTAATTAAGCCCAACAATTAAAACAATATTAAAAGCTAAAACCCCTTCAGTCCAGGCCTGATAGATCAAAAAACCAGGTTTTCAGGTCTAGGCGAAATGAACGCAGATCGGGGCGGTCCGAAGTTCCTTCGGTAATTCATTCCAAAGGGCAGGTGCACCCACAGAGAATGCCCTCCCCCTGGGGATCACCCGCCGGCACTCCTTAACTGACGGCACCCTGAGAAGGCCCTTCCTTTGGGAGCGCACAGGACGATGGGAAGTTGATGCCGGCAGCAGGTGTTCCCTTAGATAATCCGGACCCAAGCCATTTAGAGCTTTATAGGTCATTACCAGCACCTTGAATCTCACCCGGAGGGCAACCGGAAGCCAATGCAGCTCACGGAGAAGAGGTGTTACACGGGAGTATCGGGAAACTCCCATAACAACTTGCGTAGCTGCATTCTGCACCAGTTGAAGCCTCTGCGTGGTCCTCAAGGTCAGCCCCATGTAGAGAGCGTTGCAGTAGTCTAGCCGGGAGGTCACGAGCGCATGGATGACTGTGCGTAGGGCATCTTGGTCCAGATAGGGCCGCAACTGGCACACCAGACGAAGCTGGGCAAAAGCCCCCCTGGTCACGGCTCCTATATGGTCTTCGAAATTGAGCCGTGAATCCAAGAGGACGCCCAAGTTGCGAGTCCTATCGATGGGGGGTAACACCTCACCCCCCATCATTAGTGATGGAACAACCTGGTTAACCCGAGATGCCGGTATGCACAGCCACTCAGTCTTGGCAGGATTGAGACGAAGCCTGTTTCTCCCCATCCAAACCCGGACCGCCTCCAGGCAATGGGACATCACGTCGAGTGCATCACTGGGTTGGTTCGGGGTGGAAAGAAAAAGTTGGGTATCATCAGCGTACTGATGATACCCTACCCCGAAACCACGAATGAGCTCACCCAGCGGTTTCATGTAGATGTTGAACAGGAGGGGAGAGAGGACCGACCCCTGAGGGACTCCACAAACGAGAGATCTTGTGGCGGACCTCTGCCCACCCGTCAACACCGACTGCGAGTGGCCCAGGAGGTAGGAGGAGAACCACCACAAAACAGTGCCTCCCACTCTCAACCCCCTGAGACGCCGCAGTAGGATACCATGGTCGATGGTATCGAAAGCCGCTGAGAGATCTAAAAGGACTAGGACAGAGGAACATCCCCTGTCCTGAGCCCGCCAGAGATCATTCACCAGTGCGACCCATGCCGTCTCTGTGCTGTACCCTACCACCCTACCAATCACCCTACCAACAAAAGTGCGTATAGTCAAGGCCATGGTTTTCCCAGTTGCACTGTATGGCTGTGAAATTTGGACCATAACAAAGGCTGAGCGCCAAAGAATTGAGGCCTTTGAACTATGGTGCTGGAGAAGACTCCTGCGAGTTCCTTGTACTGCAAGGCGTTCAAACCGGTCAGACCTAGAGATGATCAACCCTGACTGCTCTTTAGAAGGCCAGATCCTGAAGTTGAAACTCAAATACTTTGGCTACCTAATAAGGACTCACTGGGAAAGATTGAGGGCAAAAGAAGAAGGGGACAACAGAGAATGAGGTGGCTGGATGGAGTCACTGAAGCAGTAGGCGTGAGGTTAAATGGACTCCAGAAGATGCTAGAGGGCAGAAAGGCCTGGAGGAACGTTGTCCATGGGGTCACGATGGGTCGGACATGACTTCGCAACTTACAAGAACAACAACAATAATGTTGCTTTCAATTTCCTAGCACAAATTCATGGGCACTGCTATGACTTCCCAATTTTCAATTCCTATATAGTCTGAAGATAGAACTTTTGACAAAGATTATGTAGTAGATTCTGAGGTGGGGTTGGTGCGCTGCTGTGAGAGTGTAAGGCTTTTATGGTATACCTAATTATGGTTTTTGGTGGATGATTAGCTTGGTGTGATTTATTAGTAGCTCAGACAAACAGATTCATTGGCTTAGGAAAAGAGAAAAAGAGAAACCTTGGGAATGTGGAAGTGAAAGTTGGAATATGAAGACTATGAAAGTCCTAGATGAAGCAGATTATATAGACCCTCTCCAGTCAGTGTTCATGGTAGCCTACAATATTGATACAGTGCTACTACACTTGCAGATAACCTTGGAAGGCTCTTGGTGGAAGTGAGCTATCTGTCCTGATGGATCTCTCAGCAGCTTTTAATATCATCCAATATGGCTTCTTCTGGACCAGTTAAAGGAATCTGAGTACAGCACCATTTTGTAGAGGTTCTCCTTCCTCTGTGGCAAGTTCTACCTATCATTTCTATCTAAATTTTTCAGATTTATTTTCCAAGTTGCTTGTTTCTGAGATTTTACATGTATCATCTATCTCACTTGTGTAAGATAATATATACTAATTTCTTTCTTCCTCCTTTTCATCTTACATATTTCCATTTTTATCTGTATTACGTGTACCTGATTGCTGGCCTTTTGACTGTAGTTAGAATTTAATTTGGTAATTAGTTTATATGTGCTTCCAAGGTTCACTAGAGGCAGTTGATCTTTGATTATTATGGTGTTTACAGTAGAAAATAACAGTTAATCAAAATATCACAGTGTTCATTCAAACTCATTTTATCAAGAAGAATTAACTAAAACAATTTATTTGCTATATCCCAGTTGTATCTCAAAGAGAATTTCTTAAAAAAATCAAACTTTCCTTCAAATTTTTGATGCTGGATTAAAAAAAAACCTGAATCTTATAAATTATGTTTAAATCAGGTTTATGATAAATTTCTTAATACATATTCCAGTTGCAATCAATGCATTAATATTATATGAATAGCAGAAGGAGAACTTGAGATTCAGTCCAAATTGGGATCACAAAGGGACAAGACTTAAATAATGAACCCACTACCTTTTTACTTTTAGAAATTGTGATATACCTAAATGATACATATTAAATTCAATGATTAATTTGAGCCTCACATTTGTTGGTTCCAAGAAAGACAAAAACCCATTTACTCATAGCACATCTGTTATCAACTCAAAAATTGTAAGGTTAATTGTCATCTCTCCATTTATGCTAAACTGGGAGACAAGCCAAACTAATTTAAAAAATAGGGCCAATTAATTTAATATCTAACTGAGAGCAGAGAAATATTAATTGAAACATATGGTTTGATAGAAATAAAAATCCTTATCACAATTTCATTTTGTTGAGTGGAACAAAAACTTCATTATCTCACATATTTCATTGCTCAATTGCTAAATTTGCTAGGCAGTAGAAATGTTATTAGTCAATTCATTTTTTTTTAAAAATGAATACCAGAGCAAATTTAGACCATTACACAATACAGAGAGCAAAGTACATTTTATGGTATTAAAAGTCAGACCTAGCAATAATGATTTTTTTCAAAGATAAAGGCAAAATTATATTTAAGGTTTTTCTTTCCTTTGCAGCCCACCTTAGTTCCCTATAGTTTAAACTGGTAAAATTCATGTACACTATTTGTTTTAATCTAATTAATTAATTAATTAACAAATATTTTCTAGTTAATAAGTATAACTTACAAACTTAGATTTTTCAGTAAAAACACCCATGAAGGCTTGATCACTAAAGTTACTTACTGTAGAATCATTTCTTTGAATTCAATACAGCTTATACAATGCAAGTGGCATGAAATTACATATTTAATATATCCCAACTTCTTTTCATAGATCACTGAAGAATTTTTTTAATAGGAATTAGCAGGTGAACTTTGTTACCTCTTTTTGCTATGATATAGTTAATATGAAATATTGTCAACTCATTTGTACAGCTACATCAATTTCTGCTCTTTTGGGAACCTGAAGACGATGCAATGATAGACAATGTGATAAGACTGCAAACAGTGAAAAACAGCTAGTGATGTCAATTATATTTCATTAAAAAAAACCACTCTTAAACACTAAGAGCAGCAGTGAAGAGATCACAATTTTCAGTTATCATTAGATATTTTCACTGTAATTGAACAGACCTTTTCTGAGATTAAAACTTTCCTAGAATAGATCTTGGGAAGCAGCAATATAAGTCCTTGAAATTTTATGATGACCAATTTACATTGCAAATAAAGTCAGATTTTAGCATTAGTATTAGATCCTCCTATATCAGGCAGCAAGGCATCTCCAGGATTTTCAGTCAGTGAGTACTTCAGTGTCTCCTCATGTGATGTTCTTTGTCATGTATTTTGAGGGCCATTCTTTTGGTCATTTGGCATTGGGGGGGTATCCATCTCAGTGCTATCTTGGGGATTTGATTGTTCTTCATACAACAAATGTAACCGCAAGTACATTCTGCACTTGATGCCCATCTCTGCAGATCCATTTTGAGCTATTATACTACCCAAATGGGTTGTAAATAGGTGATTTCCCTTTATCTGTGCAGTGGAGTTCCCATACATGATCTTCAATTTCTTGGCACTTATTCTGAGACCAATTTTGGTTGCTTCTTCATCTAGTGGAGTCGTCACTTGTTGTAATCATCTAAGGCAGTCATCACTTGTAATTTCATCTCATCTTCCTCAAATAGGACAATATCATCTGCAAAATCCAGGTTATCAAGATGGTCTTGATCAGAATAATGAATGCCTTTCCTGATGTGTGATGTTCATTGCATAATATAGTCAAGGGCCATAAGTCAAATTGGAAATAATTATTTTTTAAAAAAATCAGAAATGCATGACTGTCAAATGCCATTTAGTTATCATTTCACATCATTTCATAATATAAACTTACATGACATGACATAATGATGTTGGTAAATTTTCAGGCAGATTAAGGACAATCTCTTATTCTCAATCTCTTATTGCCCTAGTTTATCAAGACAGAAGGGACAAATGGTTAGACATTGACAAGTATATATACTTCTGTGAGGAAGAGAAAGCTACGACAAGTTGAAATACTAGTGCCATTCAGGACAAACATAAAGAAACCTAGGTCAGATCCAACAGTTCAGGAGAATTTCTACCCTATTTCTAATTCATTATTCTGGGATGAAAAGTCTGAGCAGATGGGTGTCCCCATTTCCAAGCAGTATTTAGACTGAAATGATCCAGTCAGCCATCTCTATTCAAGGTATCATTTTAGGAAGGAAAATGCTGATTGCTCCATCAAATAACCTCCACTGGGAGAATGAAGGGCAAGTGCACAACCTCATTAGTTTTCACAAGCTTCTCAAGAATTTTCCTAATCCATCGGTAATATCTTTTTAGTTCTTTTTACGCTGAAGCACCTGGAGTTTATTAACTGGAGTATAGTATATAGTTTAATTGGACTCATCTTAACAGTATCATCATCACCAGCTTCATACATTTTATCCTCGTGAAAGCCATTTTTATATATAATGCAATAATATTCTTTTAAGTATATTGATTGCAACTGATTGACGCTACTTTTGGATTCATGAAAATACTTTTGAATTTTTAGGGATGTGTATAGAACTCATCCAAATTTAGATATGAATCAGGTATCTTTAAAAATGTAGCAGGCTTTCTAAAGCAAAGCAAAGCATTTTCTCCAAAATGACTAGAACTTAATTTGAACTCTGAAATTTATTGGTGATCTGCAGTTTAGGACTTCCAGAAGCCAAATATTATCTGAAAAAAGAAGTTATTATGTCTTCAGTTTCTCATGGCACAATGGATAGAGATGTCCCAAAGGTGCTTTTTAAAAGGCAACTGGACTTTCTTGAGGTTGTTTTTTTTTTGAAGAAATTTTGTTTCTCATTCAAGAAGTTCTTCAGCTCTGACTGGATGGTGAAGAATGGAAGGATTGAAAAAGCACCTTTGGGACAAACATGACCTGGATGACTGAGAATCTCCATAGACGATGGATAGAAATTAATGGACATATTTAACATCTTATGATCTGGATGAATGGTTCAACAAGGTTCTCTGTTTTTTGTACTTTGAGAGAAAGATAAGACATTGATAAATATCTGTTTCAGCAGTGAAATATAATTAACCTCACCTTGGATCAGCATCTGTCTAGAGAGGGAAGTCCTGGGAGATATTGTTGGGGAGATTATAACCAACTAAAGGGAGAGGATATATTTGCAAAATAGAAATGCTGGGATAAATGACAAAATATGCTTTTCCAATTTAAATAGAAAGACATATTGCCCTTAGAGGCAAAGTAAATAGCTGTGGCACAAAGCAACCAAATCATCTTGAACTTATAACTGCTTTGTCATTCTTTGCATTCTACTTAGCTTCTTGCTTAATTGTACTTCTTATCAGCTGCTGGGGCAGAGGTATGGGAATTTTTTTACAAAACAAGGATTCTTTATAAAAGAATGATTTAACTACTGGTAGTTTTGTACTGTTTTCCAGACACCAATGAAATCCCTTTTGTGTGTGTGTGTTTCTATGAACTTTTTAATAGTAATAACTGTGATTATTTGATGGCTTTCTTCCTGGTTATATGGGAGCCAAAGCCTTCAGGTAAAGAAAGTTTTCTTGTTCTCTTATTTATTATTTATAGAATTTGGTATAATCAAAGAAATTGGTCTCTGATTACAAGTTCAAAGGGATTGTGGCAGCAACTAAGGTCAGGCAGTGTTTTAAGTAGCTATGTACTGTCAGCCTTTCAAACAACAAGCAAATAGTAACTGGGAAGTTGTAGTTTTAGTCTCTATAATGGTCTCCATTTGCATATGAGACCTTTAATCCTGTAAGAGTACAGTATCTAAAATTGCAAGGCTCACATATTCTTATTTATCCAGGCTTTTAAAATCAATATGATTCTGACATATTTTGATGAATATTTGTAAGTTACTATTTCTTGTGATCATGCACGTTCTCTAAAAATAAATTGTAAATAAAATTCAATAAGGTCTAGGAGACAAATTCATGGGAGAAGATGAAGAATATTTGTTCCCAAACAGATCATATTTATGGAATAGAAAATTTTGTGTTGACATATAAGAAGTGGTTGTAAGTAAGATCAATACGTTACCTCCCCCGAATAAGAAATATTTTCACTTGTTTATATCCTTAACATATTTTAATGCTGTAATATGACAAGAGCAATGAATTGGGATGATGAAGGTATTTCAGAATGGATTTGAAGAAGAGCAACTTAAGTTGTATCCTCATTAATTAGGAAATTAGGAAAACTAAAAACTAGGAAAACAAGGAAAACAAAAATATTGAATTTGAGGGTAATCTAATGGAATCCATTGTGAAAAGAATGAAATGAAAAATGTTGTAAACAGTGCTATTAAAAATAATCTAGTAATGATAGTTAGAAAAACATATATCCTCAAAGTGTCTCTTTGCCAAAGTCCTGATAACCCAAATTAAATAAATAATATGAAAAAGGCAAAACTTCTCATATTAAATAGGGAGAAAGTACCAAAAGAACCAAGTAGTAACAGTGCTTTTATAAAAAGTTCCTCTGAGCTTCAATTTACATTTATTATCATCATTTTTTTTATTTTTTATTATATTCATTAGTTATATTTTAAGTATATTCAACATTTCCTAAATTACTCGTTTCAACTAATTTCTCTCTCTAAAGAAAGATGATTTACCGTACTTCTTGAATGGTCATAATACAAGTGACATGGAAAATTGGTTAGAATTATACAGTTGAAAGACATCCTAAATAATCTTTCCAAAAATCCACTAACAATTACTTGTTTTGCTAAATAAAAATAATCTTAAACATTATTGATATCCCCTTCATCAACTGTTATGCAAAAGGAATTTTGTTAGACAATCATGATGGAAAATTTAGATAAAGAGAGCTCTCAAAAATATATTTGTTACAAAAACATTTCAACATTGTTGAATTATCCTATTTATAGCAAATATAAAAGTACTGCATTCCAAGCCAAATGGTTCTAAAATGAAATACTAAACAGTCACATATTGACAATGTTATCAAAAGAATGCATTGCAACTATAAACAATTCACGTTACATAAAGTTCTAAAACATTCAGCAAACACACTGTTGTTCATTGCATGTGTGTGTGTTTTTTGTTACCTGCATATGGAACAGGAGCATCTTTATCCAAAGCAACTAGTGGAGGATCCAGTATGACCGTATCATTGTTTTCAGTAATAACTCCATGATATGATGTTTCAATCCATGGCTTGTGTTTGTTTACTGAAAAGAAAGCATATTTTATTAGTATAAAATGAAACTAATTTCATTTTTTAGTTTTTTATGTTTGCTTCTAAATGAGAATTGATAATATATACAATGACTTTCACTGGATAATTGAAGAACATCCCATCTTTAGCTACATGAGTAAGTGAAATTAAACTTAAAATATATCATTATTATATCAGTTTCTCAAGATTTTTCCAAAGCCAAGAAAGGGAAAAAAAGTCTTCAAAATGAAATGTGACATGCCAGGTATTATATAACTGAACAATATAATACTAAAATAATAACCATCACTTCTGCTATCATCCAGTAAAAGCAAAGTATGTACACATCCCACTATTCCCTTGGGTTGTTTTATGCAATACAGAAAGAACTAGTAAGCAAAAGAAATTAAAACCAGGAAACAAAATGAAATCTAAATCTAACGCCAAATGCTATATCTCTCCATACTTTCATATACCTGCAAATAATCTTTATTTTCACATATGTGCAGCTAATTCATATACTTTTTGTTCTTGAATTTCTTTCCTTTCTCTTTTTGAGGATTTCATAACTCTGTCCAACTGCAATGTTCTGTGTCTTCCCCTCATTTCAAGCCTTTCACTTCTCCTTCAAATATTTGCACAAAATGTTCTGTGCAAGCGAAAGTATCTTTGTTTTAACATATGCTTTTGCTAAATTCACTAAAAACATATACTAAATTTTCTTACATTTTTCTAATGACCTGCTGAAGAGCAAAAAGCTGATCTAACGCCACTTTGCCTGGTGCAAAGGTGCAATGTATTTTGCTCATTTTCACATCAAGTATCATTTCAGTCTGAAACCAGCTAAACATATTCCCAGAAACACTGAAGCATAGTAATCTCCCTGAGATATTTTATTCAGGCTTATTATGTTTTTCTTTGTATAAGCAGTAACAATGTTTCCAAAATCACTATTGAATATACCTAGCTACTTTAAGACCATTGAACTGTTTTACTCTTGATTTAAGTGGGAATTCCATTACATTCCTTTTGAGCTTCAAATAAGTCTTTGATTTAGCTTTGCCTGTTCACATCCAAAACCAGCAATGACTTAGAATATAAGACCACAATTTATTCTCCACACCCTTCCTACAAGAGAAACCATTATCTGTCAAAATTAATGCAGGCATCATGTTAGTTCTACCCAATTATTAAAGACTGTGATCATATTCTTTGGTTAATTCCGCTTCACCAAACATTGTCAATCCTATCAACGTTAGTTTAATCTCCTTACAGAAAATACAGCAATGTCTTGACCTTAAATATTTTAATCACAGGAGCAATGTATTTAACTTTTCTAACATTGCAAGAAAGACTATAATAAATAATATGATCTCTGGAGAATTTATAGAAGAAATATGAACACTGTGCTTCCTCATGGATTGTAAAACCTTTAGATATTTAAACAAGGAAGGAAGGAAATATAGTAAACAGTGTTTGTATATGTGTATTATAAAACTCTCCAAAAATGGAGAATTAAAAAAACAAGAGAGATAGCAGATGAGGAAATCTGAATGGCTGCAGAGAAAAAAAGAGCAACAACTATCACCATATATTTAATGACCATTCAAAGTTAGGACAATGTTGAAAAAGTGACGGGATCATGATTCAGGCACTTTGCAACTGAGATATATTAAAGACAACTGCTACCTCACAGATTCACATGAACATCATTTGCAACCTTCCTGACCAACTTCTGTCAAGCAAAATCAATGTGGGAAGCTGGACTCACTTAATAATCATGTTATTTGCTTAACAATCACAACAAAGAAAGGTTGCAAAATTGAACATTTGTGATGACTCACTTAATGACCACTTCATTTAGCAATGGTCCCAATTCCGCCGGGACCTGAAGACCTGGCTCTTTGAGCTTTCTGGCCTGGACTGAGGGTATTAATTGGGGTTTTAATTGGTTTTTAATTAGGATTTTTATATTCAAGGTTTAATATAATCATTTTAATTGTTTTAAATTTTGTAATTGTGGTATTGTTTCTTTTAAAAAATCTTGTGAACTGCCCTGAGTCCTACGGGAGAAGGGCGGTATATAAGTCTAATAAACTAAACTAAACTAAACTAAACTAAACTAAAGTCAAGGACTGCCTGTACTCCTATTTCCTACATTTAGTCCAGAATGATTGATGATACCAAATACTGAGAGACTGGACACTTCCTCTAAAATAGGATAAAAGGCAACCAGTTGCCCATATTATTAATCAGTGCAGAACGTGCCTAAATAACATCAGCAATAAAACAATTAAGGGATTAAAGCATTATTTTTGTTTGTATTTTAAGGAGGTTTTCTCAATTATTTATTCCCAATGACAGCTGCATTATACATATGTGTAATCTATGGTGAAACATTTTTGAAGTTACTGCAGGTGCCAATTTTTTTGTTATTAGAATACTTCCTTTAAAATCAATGATAAAAGACATGCTGACAGGAGGAAAAAGAAACAAATGTGCAAAGAAGTAGGCAACCTATTACAAATGCCAGTACAAATTTTGTTGTCCTACAATTTTAGAAACCCTTCCATTGTTGTGTTTCAAAATTAAATAGCAAATGCTGTTTCTAATCTAGCTAAGCTGTCTTTGTTACATTTTTATTTTAAGCAAGTGACTTAGTTCCTTTTCCTCTTGTATCTGAGCTCTCCAAACACTTTTAGATGTATTTATTTATTTGTCTGTATTCCCTGGATCTACTAAACAAGTTTTTGCAGTTTTTAAATATTGTCCAAATTCAAATGGCTGAATTAAAAACAAGAATCTCGCCCACATATTATTAGGCATTTCTCTGACAGCTGGATAAAAATTTTTGAAAGTGGGTCTGATAAGGACTGTATTCCTGCAACAAATTTGCCAAATGATTTTAAAAAACTACAGCTGGATGGGGAGAATTATAGCAGTTGGAGTAAAGATATACAGCTACATCTCTTAAAGAATGGGATTCTACAAATGGTTCGGAACCCCCCCCCTCCCCCATGGGGACGTCAAGAAGAGCTGCGACACTTGCAGGCTTATTCTGCTCTACTCAGTTCTCTGGACAATAACTTGTTCCCAAGCATTCCAGCTGGTCTCAGAGCTGCTGAGGTCTGGAAACTGTTATACAATTTATTCAACAGCAATACCATTGGTTCCATCACCAGATATACAACTGAGCTTTATACAACCAAACTGAAGTTTGGTGCCAGCATGCCTGAACATCTTGCAAAATTAAAGGCACTCAGGGCAGAATTGATTTCCAGAGATTTTCCTGTGTCTGATGTGAGCATGCTCTCCATAATTTTTACTTCTCTAGACAGGAGTTGGAGCAATTTCATTGTTTCACTCGAAGCGGTCAAGAGGGAAGACATAAATCTGTCCTACCTCACAGGGAGACTGATCGAAGAAGATCGGAGAAGGAGAAATGCTGGAGAATACGCTAGAGTCACCACTCAGCAAGCCAGGATGTAAACTGTTCACTTTTATTACCACATGGGCAATAAAACGCACAAGTAAATGTTCTAGTTTAACCATTTTCTTAGAAGTTCATACTAAATATATTACATTAATTTGTTTAGTTCTTGGACAAGAAATCATTAGATATGGACTATTACTTGCATTATCATTACATTACAGGATCATTATGAAAAATAACAGTTCTAATCAATAAGGACATATATAAAAGTGCACTGAATTGAAACCGTGAACTTAGAATGCTTAATGCAAGTGGAATGAATAATAGTTTTAAGATTATTTTTAAAAAGTTTAAAATAATAATTCATTACCACAATAGGAACGATCGCTAATAGCCCATAAACAATATAATGAAATTCAATGGACCTCAAAAATGCAGGCTACAATGTCATTTGGTGAAAAATATGGATTTTTAGCAAGAGATATACCTATTGGAATAAGGCCTAGCTTAATGGTATCATCTACCAGTCTAAGAACAATTAATGCAACATTATGATGTATCATAAATCTATATTTAAGGAATAACTATCAAAACATTACCATTCATTACTAATTTACAAAAAGCAATATATCAAAAGCAGAAGTCATACATTTTGCTGACTGGTCTGTATAGACAACCATTACTCCCTTTTTATGATCCTGTAATCCTTTACTTTGGGGCCACTGAATGGAGCTCAGCGTTTACTGGATGGATGCCCTTCCCGGCACCACATAGAGTTCGCAGCAGATATTTTTTTCTTTGCACCCTAGGAAGGAAAGATTTGCCACTACCTAAGACTGAACCCTCAACCTTCCAAGTGGGAGGTGAGTGACTTCACCACTAGGCCACCATGCCACTCATTTGCATAGACAATCATTAAGGTCTGTATATATGTATTATTTGTATATATATAATTTAAATTTTTGGATTGCTATTGTTTGTATTGTAACCCTTATATTAAATTCATATTAGAAATTAAAAGAGAAAAAGGATAAAAGAAGAAAAAACTTTATAAGGAAATCAAAATGTAACATAGAACGCTTAAACCAAATACAAATATCAAATATTCAGACATTGGTTCTGCATTTTCATAATTAAAAGTAATTCCGAAGTCTATGTGCAATTATATAAATATACATTCTCTTCTACCACATGTATAATAACTTATTATTTACAAATATATTACAAGCCATTTATATAATAAGCAGTTTACTTTTTTCAGTATAAACTATCGGGTGTATTATTGTTAAAATGTCTCATCTTACACAAAGTTCTTGTGAAAATTGACATGATCACACAGAAACTATCCTAACAGAGCATTTCATCTCAGTTTTGATGCATCCTGCCTCAGCAAAAGGTGTGGTTGATCCATTTGGATCCATCATTCTATCTCATTTCTAGTGGGTCCTACACAGTGGTGGGATTCAAATACCTTAATATCTGGTTCTCTGCGTGGATGCAGACCTGGGCCTCCGAGGCCTAGAACAGACTTCCAGAAGCAGCGTGGGTTCAGCCGGTTCTCTGAACTCAACAAAATTTAGCTACTGGTTCTATTGAACCAGTGCGAACTGGCTGAATCCCAGCACTGGTTCCACACAATTGCTGTGTTTGGGTAGAAGTTGTTTTAACTGAAGAAAGGAAGGAAGCACTGTAACAAATAAAGCCTCCTTATACAGTTGAATTATTAGGTGAAAATATTATTGTCAAATGTAGAAAATCTGCTAGCTAAAGTACATGATGCTGGCTAATGAAATTATAGGAATTGTGAAAATAGCAGGGAATGGATATGTTAGAAAGCAAACTACATTTTTTAATCTTTGCTCCTGGTATCTATCGATACCATATAAACAGATCTCAAGAACCATCAAGGTCATAAAATGAAGCCTATTACAGTCAAAACTTCATCGTTCGAGTTTTAGATAAGAATATCTACAAAAAGTGACTTGAAAAGTTAGAAGACTTGTTAAGAAAACTTGTTCAGATAGTTTGGACAATGGAAGTATATATTTGCCTTTGCAAAAAAAAATATGCATACCAATAGGCACATTTCATATAGAATGAGATGGGTAGCATGTAAATCCAATAAATAAATAAACAAATAAATAAAGTTTGGGACTGAACAATAATAGGAATATTGTTATCCCAGATATATATCTGCATAAATATTTGTTAAATATTTATTTTTAAATTAAAAGACAAATATTAGATTAAAAAATATTAAAGAGGAATTAAGAGTGAAAATACAAACAAAATAGATAAGTCAGATATTTCTTATTTGTATGTGAGTCAAGTAGTTATACTAAGTAAATACTTCAGAAGACTTGATATAGAAATGTGTTAACTGACGGCATGAATGTTATCCTACTCTAAACATTGTGATAATTTGATATGTTTAATATGTAACAGTTAATACTTTAGTAAAAGGAAAACATTTTTGTCTGAGATGGTGATTGTTCTGTTCCAGTCTACTACTGGCCCTGCAGAAAAGGCAGGGACAACCCCTTTACAAAAGGCGAGAGGCTGGAACTAAGCCTGCCAAATTTATTGACACAAAACAGAGCAAACTGAGCAAAACAAAACACGAACCATGAAAACAGGAGCTATTCAAATGGTTGCCTTCAGCAAACCAGCCCTCCCACACATTCCCCTTTAAAAACAGTTCAAGGCGTGGCTTCTCTCTGCCTCCTTCCGAGGTGCCCCATTGCCTTCCTCTGTTTACTCCTGATTGACTGCCTCCTGTGTTGAGCGTCCTTGAACAGGGCCAGCTGTGAGTCATCTTCATCCACGCTGTCAGGCTCACACAGCTGGGTCTGCGTAGTAACCAGATGAGAGGGGCCTGGCTGAGAGCTCTGCAAAGCCTCAGAACTGTCCTCTGCAGGCTCTCCAAAACTCCCCTCCTCCTCCTCCTCCTCTGAATCATCCAACCCAACTGTCGAATCCACAGGCTGACCCTGAATCACAAGAGTGATTTAAAAATAAATAATATGCATAACACAGAGCCTTCAGTCCTTAAGAAAGTTTCACAGTTAAGATAATGCTTTCAGGGATGTATAATGGGCTTCTTCAAATGCTGAACATCACTCATGTTTCTATGCACTGACAAAGACAAGTAGGATGATGCTTGACTCTGAAGAAATATTTTAATTAAAGCCTTGGGTAAATTGTCGCTTGGGAAATCTTCAGTTTTTATGGTTTATTATATTACAGTGTCCAAATACTTTACATATTGGCAAATAGCAACATTCAATGAAGGTGTTAGGAAGTAATCAACTATAAGTTAAATGATAATAACAAAACAGTATTACATTAATCCATATTACATTTATAAGAGTCTGTTGAAATATGGGTCTCTTTGATTGGACATCCTGCAGGTTCTGGTGAATACTCTAATGATAAGAAGGGGAAACCAACTTGACAAACATAAGGAGGTCTACTATTCTACCATTATTCACTGGTGAATATTCCAGGCAATAACTCCATATATACACATAACTTCACATTTATTAATGAATGGCTGAATATAGTATAATTGTGTTAAATTGTACACAATGGATAACCAACTATTGCCTCATTGCTAAATTACAACTCCAATATCTCAGGGGTTGCCACAAAGAAGAGGGAGTCAAGCTATTCTCCAAAGCAATAGAATGAAGGCAGGACAAGAAGCAAATTAATCAAGGTGAGAAGCAACCTAGAACTAAGGAGAAATTTCCTGACAGAACAATTAATCAGTGCAACAACCTGCCTCCAGAGGCTGTGAATGCTCCAACACTGGAAGTTTTTAAGAAGAGACTGGACAACCATTTGTCTGAAATGGTATAGGGTTTCCTACCTGAGCAAGGGGGTGGACTAGATGTCCTCCAAGATCCATCCCATCATCATCATTATCATTAACTCTTTTATTATTAGTAGGAAGCATTGCAAAGATAACAGATTCTAGTTGTAGTTTTGCAAAATCCAGAATGCCAACATTTCCCTGCATATTGTCTAAGTAGTTGAATTCAAATAGTTGCATTTGATTTGTGAGGGGATTAAGCCATTGGACTCAAGTTGTGAAACTTATTGTGATATTCTTTTCTGGACAATCAAAAAGTACAATGGTGTTTTATAATCAGATTACCTTAGTTATTGTAATAAAATGGAGATGGGAAAACCCATTTAATTTCACAAAAATGAAATTAATAATGTAATAAAGCAAGCACTATAAACATAAGGCCACTAGATATATTGTCTTAATCCTATATTCCATAGCTAACTTGCATGGTGTTTCCTCTTTCCAGGTCTTCAGATTTCTAAAAAAGAATATATCGCTTCAAGGGCTGATAATATTCTTACCTGCCAAATTAACAATTGTTTGTTATTCCCATGTATTGGACAAGAACTGTAACCAGCATATCAGAATTTATATATTTTAGTGTTGTCTCTCTCACCTGTTTTCCTCCAATTATTTTTGATATTCATAATTATGGTATTTATAACAATAAGAAAAAGTATGCTATTCATTATATTTGGATTTTAATTTTGCTGTTCTGGTTGCAATTGAGGCTTCATTTATATTCTACTGCAGAATATTAATACCCATCATGCGGGAGATTAAATGTCAAATGAATCATCCCCATTACTCAAGATAATCTTATATGGCCTGGAGAAAAGCTATGGAAAAGGCAAACATTGCCTTTGATGTTCCCCTGCCACAGCCAAAAAAATATTGTTAAAAATGCTATAAATTACCATAGTAGGTTACATTTTGTTGAGTGCTCCAAACATGCAAGGCTGTTTGGGAATGGGAAAAATAAAAATGGAATTTCATTGATGTTACCAGAAAAATTGATAGCATTATTGTTAGGCAAATTGAGGCAATAAAGCCTAATGGAGGGGAAAACAATTCTCTCTACATGTTATTTATTCAAAACACTATCCTGTTCGGCTTTTTCCCAAAGGACTTTTCTTTTGCCTTTAGGATAGGCCTAAAAACAGGCTTTTCTATTACAAATATTAAATTTCAATAGTTTTTGCAAATTGGCTTTGACATAAATAAGAATTGCACTATTTTGTAAATTCCAGGAAGAATGACTGTTACTGAGACTGAAGATGAACAAACAAGTTGGTGGGAAAAATTGCTTTCTTTAAAGTAGCCAAATCTTTATGCAAGGACTATATAAAAAAACTTCACTATATTCAAAGATTGTCACATTTTTTAAAAAGAGATACAGAGAAAACACATTATCATATATGCTTGTATGTTTTGTTCTCAACACCAATTTATTACAAAGATCAATGAAACAGTGCAGTTCAGTACAAAATACAAATTATAGGTAGTCCTTGACTTACAACAGTTCGTCCAAAGTTACAAATGCATTGAAAAAAAAATGACTTATGCCCATTTTTCACACTTACAATCATTGCAGCAACCCTATGGTCATGTGATCCAAATTCAGACACTTGGCAACTTATGATGGTTATTTCACATAACAACCATGTTACTAAGTTAACAACTGCAATGACTCACTTAACAATTATGGGAAGAAAGGTAGTAAAATGGGGAAAAAGTCACTTAACAACTGTCTTGCTTAGCAAGAGAAATTTGGCTTCAGTTGTTGTCTTAAGTCAAGGACAACCTGTAATATGTAAATATATCTCAATATAAACATCATTAAAATCTTACCATCTTATTGCATTGGTAAACAAAGTAGCAAAATTTGGTATAGCATGGATTGTATTAGCCATAGGCAAGGAAGATAAAAGGAAGCAAGGCTACCAAGATAAGGTATAACAATTGGAATAATGAATGGTAAATGCACAGTAGTATATTAGAAATGGCCAACTAATCACACTTTTCCAGAACCACACAATTTATCCAGAGAAAGGAATGCCTGAATATCAGCCCTGTAACTTGTGCAGGAAATTGCATCAGTACATGCCATAATATTATTATTATTAATAATAATAATAATAATAATAATAATAATAATAATAATAATAATAACAACAACAACAACAACCAACAACAAAACAACAACAATAATAACAACAACAACAAACAACAAAACAACAATAACAACAACAACAACAACAATAATAGTAATAATAATAATAATAATAATAATAATAATAATAATAATAATAATAATAATAATAAAGTTGGAAGGGACCTTGGAGGTCATCTAGTACAACCCTTGCTCAGGCAGGAAACCCTATACTATTTCGGACAAATGGCTGTCCAGTGTCTTTTTAAAAACTTCCAGTACTGGAACATTCACCACTTCTGGAGGCAGGTTGTTCCACTGGTTAATTGTTCTGTCAGGAAATTTCTCCTTAGTTCCAGGTTGCTTCTCTCCTTGATCAGTTTCCATCCATTGCTTCTTGTCCTGCCTTCAGGCACTTTGGAAAATAGCCTGACTCCCTCCTTTGTGGCAGCCCCTGAGATATCATGTCCCACCTTGTCCTTCTCTTCGTTAAACTAGACATACCCAATTCCCGCAACCATTCCTTATATGTTTTAGCTTTTACTCCCTAATCATCTTTGTTGCTCTTTTCTGTACTCTTTCTAGAGTCTCAACATCTTTTTTACATCATGGTGACCAAAACTGGATGCAGTATTCCAAGTGTAACCTTACCAAGGCACTGTAAAGTGGTATTAATACTTTTTTAAAAAATCTCATTTATATCCCGCCCTTCACCAAAGACTTAGGGCAGCTTACAATCTAAAGCACAAATCAATGTGCTTAGCAATAGCCTTCATTCTATGTATATGCCTGCTTATTAGGGTTTTCACACACCCCCAAGCGGCATTATTACAAAGTCAGCTTAATTGCGCCCAACAATCTGGGTCCTCATTTTACCTACCTTGGAAGGATGGAAGGCTGAGTCAACCTTGAGCCTGGTGGGACGCGAACCTGCACTAATTGCAGGCATCTGGTGTTACTTAAGGACGCATTAGCCCACTGCTCCACCAAGGCTCTTACTTCACGTGATCTTGATTCTATCCCTCTATTAATGCAGCCCAGCTCTGTGTTGGCTTTTTTGGCAGCTGCAGCACACTGCTGGCTCATATTTAAGTGACTGTCCACTAGGACTCCGGGATCCCTCTCACAGTTACTACTATTGAGCAAGATACCCCCTATACTATACCTATACATTTGTTTTTTCTTGCCTAAATGTAGAACCTTACTTTTTTCACCACTGAATTTCATTTTGTTAGTAGGGCCCAGTGTTCAAGTCTGTCCAGATCTTCCTGTATCTTAAGCCTATCTTCTGGAGTGTTGGCTATTCCTGCCAGCTTGGTGTTGTCTGCAAATTTAATTTGATTCCTTTTCAGTTTGACTTGAGTAAGTCCATAGAAATAGTTGGCCAATTTGTAGGAACTCTCTAAATTGCCAAAAAATTAAGGTTCTTCTTAAATGTCCTTTATCAGTCTAGACAGTAATGTCTCATAGACACAGTTTAACCATTTTCTTATCTTTGGTTAATGGATATAGGCCTATACAAGCCATTTTCTGGTTTACTTCATATATTCCTGATTTATCATGAAACACATTATTTAAATATGTGAACACTTTTTAGGACCAGCAACTGCTCAGTCATGCCAGCATATTGGTCCACTTTCCTGAAAGATTCAGTAGAAATGAAGCAGGGAGGAAAATTTGAACATATTCGTACTGGCCATATCTATATTGGAAAATTGATAAGATGAAATGTTAAAAAATACCCAACATCCTGCCCCTTAGAAACTATGTTCAAAAGTACATTTTCTGCAGATTAACTCAGAAAGTAATTTCAGATCTAGATTACAGATCTAGATTATTTATGTTTAGATGACCAGACTTTCCAATCATTACATTTCCAATATAAAATTGTTTGAAGTTGACCAGAGCTATTTTGGTTATTTGCAACTCTATTCCCTATTTCCTCCCTTAAAGTTCTTCCAGTGCAAACAGTAGCACAAGTCAAATAAGCAGTGTTGAAACTGATATGTCTACAAGCGAACACCTTGATGCGAACAAAGTTATCACTAAAAGCCAACATGGGTTTGTCAAAAACAGATCGTGCCAGACAAACCTTATTGCATTCTTTGACCAAGTGATAAAACTAGTGGACCAGAGGAATGCTGTAGATATAATTTACTTGGATTTCAGTAAGGCATTTGATAAAGTAGATCACAACCTACTACTTGATAAGATAGAAAAATGTGGGTTAGATAGCATCACCACCAGATGGATTCGTAGCTGGCTGACAGGCCGTACTCAGCGTGTGGTCCTCAATGGAACTGCATCTACATGGAAGGAAGTGTGTAGTGGGGTGCCCCAGGGCTCTGTTCTGGGCCCAGTGCTCTTCAACATCTTCATCAACGATTTGGATGAGGGGATAGATGGGGAACTCATCAAATTTGCAGATGACACCAAGCTGGCAGGAATAGCTAATACTCCAGAAGGTAGGCTTAAGGTATAGGAGGATCTGGACAGACTCGAACACTGGGCACTATCTAACAAAATGAAATTCAATTGTGAAAAAGTAAGGTTCTGCATTTAGGCAGGAAAAATCAAATGCACAGGTATAGTATAGGTGGTACCTTGCTCGATAGTAGTAACTGTGAGAGGGATCTCGGAGTCCTAGTGGACAATCACTTAAATATGAGCCAGCAGTGTGCTGCAGCTGCCAAAAAAGCCAACACAGTGCTAGGCTGCATTAACAGAGGGATAGAATCAAGATCACGTGAAGTACTAATACCACTTTACAATGCTTTGGTAAGGACACACCTGGAATACTGCATCCAGTTTTGGTCACCACGATGTAAAAAAGATGTCGAGACTCTAGGAAGAGTACAGAGAAGAGCAACAAAGATGATTGGGGGACTGGAGGCTAAAACATATAGGGAACGGTTGCTGGAATTGGGTATGTGTAGTTTAATGAAGAGAAGGGTGAGGGGTGACATGATAGCAGTGTTCCAATATCTCAGGGGCTGCCACAAAGAAGAGGGAGCCAAGCTATTCTCCAAAGCACCTGAAAGCAGGACAAGAAGCAATGGATGGAAACTAGTCAAGGAGAGAAGCAACCTAGAACTAAGGAGAAATTTCCTGACAGTTAGAACAATTAATCAGTGGAACAACCTGCCTCCAGAAGTGGTGAATGCTCCAACACTGGAAGTTTTTAAGAAGAGACTGGACAGCCATTTGTCTGAAATGGTATAGGGTTTCCTGCTTTAGCAGGGGGTTGGACTAGATGACCTCCAAGGTCCCTTCCAACTTTTTATTATTATTATTATTATTATTATTATTATTATTATTATTATTATTATTATTATTATTATTATTATTATTATTATTATTATACCAGCTATTAGATGCTTGCTTTTCTTTTATGGCTTGTCAGTTTTGGAAAAAACAACTGCCAGAAGACCAACATTCTCTGTATATAGAAACAATGGAACTAAATTTCATACCATTTGATCCCCTTTAGCCCAATACAGTATTATTTGATGCGCATCATAAAATTAAAACTGGCTCTGCCTTACAAAACCCTATGTCAGAAAACTGCACCATTAAATGAATTATCAGATTTTATCAATCAGCATAGTTAGTGTAGTTTGAATAAATTAGATCTATTTGAAATCATACCATATCTTGCTCTAGAATATGAAGCACTCCAGAGGATGATAAATGCCATAGTGCTACTGTTCTTAATTATAATCTTAATAGAGATTATTTTAAATTGATTTTTATATGAGCCATTCAGAATCCATGAACTCAGATGGGACAAATTGTGTAAATACCATAAATGATGTACAGTATGCATGAATATTTATGACAGGTCACAGACCAACCAAACATATTGAAGTAGGAATAATTTGGTCTGAAAAAAAGAATATGAGGTCTAAACACAATGAAATTAAAAATTCACTTCCCATTTTAAGAAAGTATATTAAATTATACTGTTGTATTTCATCTAAATTATTTATACTTGATTTTTGGGAGCTCTGATAGACAGATTTATTTTACAAAAAAAATCACACTTAAGGAATTCAGTAAAACTGTTGTTTATTCTCTTAGTAAGCCCTTTTACTGGAACTTGACTTTTTTATATTCCTCTTCAGTCTCCATGTATTCAACAGGAAGCAATCCTTCTATCCTTCAAGTACATTCAGCTCTCTTGCAAAACACTGCTTGCAATGAACAGCTATTCAGAAAATGATCCTCCGAATCCTCACAATTCAGCAGGCAATTCTTCAGAATACACAGCTTCTCAGGATTTTTTTCATCTTATTGAATTTCTCCATAAAATTCTATTAGTTCTGTTTCCTCCTCCAGATGAGACAAAAACACTTTAATTTAGAATACTGAATAGTTTTTTCCCCTTAACCTGAAAGACTTTCACCTCCATATAGTCAGCTGTAAGTTTGAAGAGTGGAGTTCCTATTGGCAAAGTTGTGATAAAATCCTGCTAAAATTATGGGCATGTCCTTATCACAATAAAAGTGTGCAACCTGTGCCTTCAGTACTGCAGGTCCCACAAAGCTCTAAAGTTGTAACTGAAATGTACTTTTAATGGGATAAAAATGTAATTTTTAAACCACATTCTTAATAATTCAGAATTCATCCACCAATATACGCATTACACTTACTTGATTATAATCAGACATGCAGGAAATATTTCAGCTGAAGCACTTTTTAGCATATGCTTTTCAGACTCCCACAGTCACACAAAGAAAATGTTAGCTAATTGCTTGTTCTTTCAGTAGTTTCTAGATTTAAAAAGTCACAGGAGTGAAATTAGAGCTACCAATGAAATACATTTATTAGTCTTTTAGGATCTGGCTCATATACCCCACTAAGATACCATCCTCATTTTTCATAAAAGAACAGAAAAATCTCATTGTCCTGCATATAATATTTCATTAACACTATTAAAAGCTGTTCTTTCCTCCTCATGCTTTTAGCTGTCAAATAAATCAATTTTGGCTGTGCTACAACATACGGTAAATAATACTAAGTACTGTAGATTCTATAAACATGATATAGTAATTGCTTACAAATCATTCACTACTCCAAAGGAACACAACTGCTATGACATATTATCTGGAAGTTATGAGGAAGTGGATATAAAAGCTTAGAGGAAGTGGATAAAAAAGCTTAGACAGAATTCAGAAACTTTCTAATTCCCTGAGTATACCATGTAATACTCTTTTTATGATGTCTGCAGCAAAGACCAAATAAGTGGTGAGTAGAGTCATACTTTGGAACTTCTCTGGATAAAGACTGGGCAGGAGATTATCCATATCTGCTCCAGACAGTTGCTTCTAGGAAGGAGATTGCAGGAAAGCAGGCTTCCATGGATTTCAATGCTGGAATCAGCCATCATGCTAACCACCATGAGCTTTTTAAAGGACACTGGGTTCATTAACCTCACTTTTTAATCATTTTCAGAAATTGCCTATTTAACTAATTGAAGCCTATTCATGGATTACTGCCTTGTCGTGGCGAAGGGGCTTGCGTAATTCAATGAAGCTATGAGCTATGCCGTGCAGGGCCACCCAAGACGGACAGGTCATAGCAGAGAGTTCTGACAAAATGTGATCCACTGGAGAAGGAAATGGCAACCCACTCCAGTATCTTTGCCATGAAAACCCTATGGATAGTACCAAAAGGCTTAAACTGAAGAAAGTAGGGAAAAGCACTAGGCCACTCAGATATGAATTAAATCATATCCCTGTTGAATATACAGTAGAGGTGACAAATAGATTTAAGGAATTAGATCTGATAGACAGAGTGCCTGAAGAACTATGGACAGAGGTTCGCGACATTGTACAACAGGTAGCAACCAAAACCATCCCAAAGAAAAAGAAATGCAAGAAAGCAAAATGGCTGTCTGAGGAAGCTTTGCAAATAGCTGAGGAAAGGAGGGAAGTGAAAGGCAAGGGAGAAAAAGAAAGATACGCCCAATTGAATGCAGAATTCCAGAGAATAGCTAGAAGAGATAAGAATGCCTTCTTAAATGAACAGTGCAAAGAAATAGAAGAAAACAATAGAATAGGGAGGACCAGAGATCTTTTCAAGAAAATTGGAGAGATGAAGGGAACGTTTAATGCAAAAATGGGCATGATAAAGGACCAAAATGGCAGGGACCTAACAGAGGCAGAAGAGATTAAGAAGAGGTGGAAAAATTACACAGAAGAACTATACAAGAATGAGCTTAACGTCCCAGATAATCACAATGAGGTGGTCACTGACCTCGAGCCAGACATCCTAGAATGTGAAGTGAAGTGGGCCTTAGAAAAACTGAGCAACAACAAAGCTAGTGGAGGTGACAGTATTCCAGCTGAGCTATTCAAAATCTTAAAAGACAGTGCAGTAAAAGTGCTACACTCAATTTGCTAGCAAATTTGGAAAACTCAACAGTGGCCACAGGATTGGAAAAGATCAGTTTACATTCCAATTCCAAAGAAAGGCAGTGCCAAAGAATGTTCAAACTATCGCACCATTGCACTCATTTCTCATGCTAGTAAAGTCATGCTTAAAATCCTACAAGCTAGACTTCAGCAGTATGTGGATCGAGAACTACCAGAAGTACAGGCAGGATTTCGAAGAGGCAGAGGAACTAGAGATCAAATTGCCAACATACGCTGCATCATGGAGAAAGCTAGGGAGTTCCAGAAAAACATCTACTTCTGCTTCATTGACTATGCTAAAGCCTTTGATTGTGTGGATCATAACAAACTGTGGCAAGTTCTTAAAGAGATGGGAGTACCAGACCATCTTATTTGTCTCTTAAGAAACCTATATGCGGGTCAAGAAGCAACAGTGAGAACTGGACACGGAACCACTGATTGGTTCAAAATTGGGAAAGGAGTCCAGCAAGGCTGTATACTGTCGCCCTGCCTATTTAACTTATATGCAGAGCACATCATGAGAAAGGCAGGGCTAGATGAATCAAAAGTTGGAATTAAGATTGCCGGAAGAAATATCAACAACCTAAGATACGCAGATGATACCACTCTAATGGCAGAAAGTGAAGAAGAACTAAAGAGCCTCTTGTTGCGGGTGAAGAAGGAGAGTGCAAAACTTGGGTTGAAACTTAACATTAAGAAAACCAAGATCATGGCATCTGGCCCTCTCAATTCCTGGCAAATAGATGGGGAAGAAATGGAGGTAGTGACAGATTTTATTTTCCTGGGCTCCAAGATCACTGCAGATGGGGACTGTAGCCAAGAAATTAAAAGACGCTTGCTCCTGGGGAGGAAAGCCATGGCAAATCTAGACAGCACACTAAAAAGCAGAGACATCACCCTGTCAACAAAAGTGCGTATAGTCAAGGCTATGGTCTTCCCAGTTGCAATGTATGGCAGTGAAAGTTGGACCATAAGAAAGGCTGAGCGCCAAAGAATTGAGGCCTTTGAACTCTGGTGCTGGAGAAGACTCCTGCGAGTCCCTTGGACTGCAAGGCGATCAAACAGGTCAGTCCTAGAGGAGATCAATCCTGACTGCTCTTTAGAAGGCCAGATCCTGAAGCTAAAACTCAAATACTTTGGCCACCTAATGAGAAGGAAGGACTCACTGGAGAAGAGCCTAATGCTGGGAAAAGTTGAGGGCAAGAGAAGAAGGGGACGACAGAGAATGAGGTGGCTGGATGGAGTCACTGAAGCAGTAGGCACGAGCTTAAATGGACTCCAGATGATGGTAGAGGACAGGAAGGCCTGGAGGAATGTTGTCCATAGGGTCGCGATGGGTCGGACACGACTTTGCAGCTAACAACAACAACAACAACAAAGCCTATTCGAGACCTTTGGAAATGACAACTTTGAAAAGCCATCTAGGGGGTTTACTTTCTTTATTGAAGAAAAGAAAAATTAATGCTTAAGAATTTAATTGATTTAATTGAAAATAAATCACAAAAAACTAAATAAAACTTTGATCTTAGAAAGTTATAATTAATTAAAGGTCCAGATAAATTTGGAATATACAGACTTTTACTATAAAATTATGGAAATAATTATCTAAAATAAACAGTTTTTATGGGAACCAAATTGTTTTATCCCTATTCTTAATAGAGATTTGAGACTTTTATAATTTTAGAAACTGCATACTAGATGGTACTAAAGATTCAAGGCAAAACAAGAAAAGGAAAAAATAAAGTGTAAACTTGCCTTTGTTTTTTGGTTAGTGCAGGGATTTACAAAATGACACAAAATATTTTAGCATTTGAAATACTCCAGGAGATTGTCAAAGAATCAGGCTAGAAATTAACAACTACAATGTCAGCAGTGATGTATGCTTCTATGGATATATTCAAAACATATTGATGAAGTAATGTCAAATGTAAAACAAATTTTGTTTGATGTAGAAATATTAAAACCAGAAATAGATAATAAAAATATTCTGTGGATTATAAAACAGAGAAATAATTTCAAGTGGAACAAATGACAAGCCAAGATAAAGATTCAAAAAATGACTTTGTACTGGATATAAACAAAAAAAGTTGTTAAAACATTGAAAATAAAAATAAAAATAAAATGATAAACCAAGAAAATGACCTGGATCATGACTTTTTACTGGATTTACAACATATGTTTACTAAAGCCTTTGGAATGGGAAAAATAAAAATGGAAGAAAGACCAAATCCTATGTCAAATATCAAGATAGTCAGAAGTAAAAAGAAAGAATATAAAGTTGGTCTCTTTGAACAAGGTTAAAATAAGACACATTTCTCTAACACTCTGGTAAGCTTTTATATACTTTCCCCTGACACCAGGACTGAAAAGTTGATGATATATGAATCTGCATATAGATAAGTGATAGGTCATGGGAAGCAGAGAGACTTTTACAAGAATGAAAGGGAAAGAAACAGACTAGAGATTTAAAGTCATAACCTTAAAAAAATTCAATTTATATGACACTAATCTAAACATCATGACTCTCAGCAGCCAACAACATTTACATTAAATACACAATGTTACAATACAATATATAATCAGCATGGGAATAAGGATTGGGGATAATCTGATATGAGATTTTAAGGAACAGACACCATAACAGAATATTTTCCTTGGTCCTACTAGATGAGAGTCTTTACTTTATTCACAGCATGACTCTCCTATCAGAATTCATGGGAAAGGTGGACACAACTGGGAGGAGGTAATCCCTCATATAATGCAGCCCCATGGAATTAAAAAACAACAACAACTATCTGGAAGCCCTGCAGACTGTCTTCCCAAAAAGTCTGTTTCAGTCATGACCTGTATCATATTTTTAATTCCAACCACAGTTTCAACTAAGCAGCTTAGACCAAGCCAAATCTATAAATGCTAGGAAAGTTCTGAAAGTTTAGCATTCAGAGCTATCAACAGTCACACTGAGATACCACCAGCGTTTATATAAAAAGGGAACAACACCAACTTATACTGATAATGTTGCCTGGTTGGGTAATGAAACATCTGCAACCAAACTTTCCAAGATCAGAGAGCACCAACTTTACTGTGTGTGTGTGTGTGTGTGTGTGTGTGTGTATACAATAAGGTTGTTAATTATATTTTCAATCGTATATATTAGCTCAATTATACGTAATTAGTATAAATATATTAGTGTGTAGAATAAATTATTTCCTTTAAATATGCTGTAGCCTTAATATCATTTGTCCATGTATCACTTCCTCTCCTGACTCAACAGCTACTAGATTAATGAAATTTAAATTATCCTAAAGAATACCCAAACTGAACTTTTAAAATATTGATCCTTCCAAGTTTTAGAAAATCACTAAAAACTGTACTCTATTACACCTTGAATGACTTCTGAAGGATTTATGCACTATTCTGAATTGGCTGACTCACTTGAAATAATGTTTTGCTATGACTGAATAGCATTTTTTAAAATGTTATTTTTTTGCCTGAAGGGGTCTACTGGGTAGAAAATAGTACTTTAATATGAGATAGCTTTTTAAAAAATCAACAAATATTATACATAATCTTCCATGAGTCATGATATCATATGCTATTACAAATCAGCTATTTAATCACTTCTGAAACTTTGTGATCCAAAGGACATCATTTGCTAAGATTGTTAGGTAGTAGTTGCTTGTTTGAAACTTTTTGTAAGTTCATGCTTATATGTTGGTGATAACATCTATTTTTAATTCTGCTGATTTCTTCTTCAACTAGCTTTAATTTTCCAGGCACCAAAGTCAATAACTCTTGACTTTATGTGTTCTAATATGTAATCTTTAGTTTCATTATTAGTGCTTTCACCAACTACTGAAATTTTGCAGTCCAAGATATTCTTAATCATCTTCTCCAGGATCATACTCTTTTCCAAAAACCCAAGAGATGGCTCTACACATGGACATCACCAGACAGTCAAAAAAGAAATCAGATTGACTATGTGCTCTTCAGCCAAAGATGGCGAAGCTCTATACAGTCAGTAAAAACAAGACCAGGAGCTGACTGTGGCTCAGACCATGAGGTTCTTTTTGCAAAATTTAGGCTTTAACTGAAGAAAGTAGGGAACTAAATCATATCCCTGATGAATATACAGTAGAGGTGACAAATAGATTTAAGGAATTAGATCTGATAGAGTCCCTGAAGAACTATGGATGGAGGTTCACAACATTGTACAAGAGGTAGCAACTAAAACCATCCCAAAGAAAAAGAAATGCAAGAAAGCAAAATGGCTGTCTAAGGAAGCTTTGCAAATAGCTGAGGAAAGGAGGGAAGCAAAAGGCAAGGGAGAAAAAGAAAGATACACCCAATTGAATGCATAATTCCAGAAAACAGCTAGAAGAGATAAGAACACCTTCTTAAATGAACAGTGCAAAGAAATAGAAGAAAACAATAGAATAGGGAGGACCAGATATCTCTTCAAGAAAATTGGAGAGATGAAGGGAACATTTCATGCAAAAATGGGCATGATAAAGGACCAAAATGGCAGGGACTTAACAGAGGCAGAGAGATTAAGAAGAGGTGGCAAAATTACACAGAAGAACTATACAAGAATGAGCTTAATTTCCCTGATAACCATGAAGAGGTGGTCACTGACCTCGAGCCAGACATCGTAGAATGTGAAGTGAAATAGGCCTTAGGACAGCTGAGCAACAACAAAGATAGTGGAGGTGACAGTATTCCAGCTGAGCTATTCAAAATCTTAAAAGATGATGCAGTAAGTGCTACACTCAACTTGCCAGCAAATTTGGAAAACTCAACAGTGGCCACAGGATTGGAAAAGATCAGTTTACATTCCAATTCTAAAGAAAGGCAGTGCCAAAGAATGTTCAAACTATCATTTCATTGCACTCATTTCACATGCTAGTAAAGTTATGCTTAAAATCCTACAAGCTAGACTCCAGCAGTATATGGATCGAGAACTACCAGAAGTACAGGAAGGATTTCGAAGAGGCAGAGGAACTAGAGATCAAATTGCCAACATTCGCTGGATCATGGAGAAAGCTAGGAAATTTGAGAAAAACATCTACTTCTGCTTCATTGACTATGCTAAAGCCTTTGATTGTGTGGATTGCAACAAACTGTGGCAACTTCTTAAAGAGATGGGAGTACCAGGCCATCTTATTTGTCTCTTGAGAAACCTATATGCAGGTCAAAAAGCAACAGTGAGAACAGGACACAGAACCACTGATTGGTTCAAAATTGGGAAAGGAGTCCGGCAAGGCTGTATACTGTCACCCTGCCTGTTTAACTTATATGTAGAGCACATCATGAGAAAGGCAGGGCTAGATGAATCAAAAGTTGGAATTAAGATTGCCGGTAGAAATATCAATAAACTAAGATATTCAGATGATACCACTCTAATGTCAGAAAGTGAAGAGGAACTAAAGAGCCTCTTGATGTGGGTGAAGGAAGAGAGTGCAAAAGTTGGCTTGAAATTCAACATTAAGAAAACCAAGATCATGGCATCTGGCCCTCTCAATTCCTGGCAAATAGATGGGAAAGAAATGGAGGTAGTGACAGATTTTATTTTCCTGGGCTCCAAGATCACTGCAGATGGGGACTGTAGCCAAGAAATTAAAAGACGCTTGCTGCTGTGGAGGAAAGCCATGGCAAATCTAGACAGCACATTAAAAAGCAGAGACATCACCCTGCCAACGAAAGTGCGTATAGTCAAGGCCATGATTTTCCCAGTTGCAATGTATGGCAGTGAAAGTTGGACCATAAGAAAGGCTGAGCGCCAAAGAATTAAGGCCTTTGTACTATGGTGCTGGAGAAGACTCCTGTGAGTCCCTTGGATTGCAAGGCGATCAAACTGGTCAGTCCTAGAGGAGATCAACCCTGACTTCTGTTTAGAAGGCCAGATCCTGAAGTTGAAACTCAATTACTTTGGCCACCTAATGAGAAGGAAGGACTCACTGGAGAAGAGCCTAAAGCTGGGAAAGGTTGAGGGCAAGAGAAGAATGGGATGACAGAGAATGAGGTGGCTGGATGGAGTCACTGAAGCAGTAGGCATGAGCCTAAATGGATTCCAGAAGATGGTAGAGGACCGGAAGGCCTGGAGGAACGTTGTCGATGGGGTCACGATGGGTCAAACACGACTTTGCAACTAACAACAACAAAAACAACTAGTATCATAATTCAAAGTCATCAATGTTTTCTACTTTAGCCTCTCTTATGGTCCAGCTTTCAGAACTGTATCTTGCAAAAAAAACATGGTTATAACCAGGCCTGCACAACATACTCCCTGCAGGCCATATGTGGCCACCAGTATTAAAAAGTCAATAAATTCACCACTGCCGTGAAAGATGCATAGCCAAGCATCTCCAGGCCTCATTGTCCATATCATTTCCAGCATTGCCACTATCCTGCTAGCTGTGGAATAGATGATTAGCATATTAGGTATACCACTGTCCCTGTGATGATGTTTAATTTATCAATATGGCCCTTTCCCCTCTACAGGTTGTGTAGTCTGGTACTGATAATAGATATTTTTATTGTATATAAAATGCCTCTACATATAATATTTGGTCAAGATGTCTCAGAGTCTTTTTCCAAACGAGCTGAGTTCACCATTCCTGTGTATTTTCATGGCTATAAAGATAACATTTGTTCTTTAAATTCATTTTTGTTTATTTGCACTGGGTTGTCTTTGTTTCTCAACATAATCTTAGTCTTGGTTTTAAGTGGCAGATATGCTTTTATATTGTTCTTTACTCTCCAAGTAATTTGATTTCAGATGGCTATGCTTCTTCTGAATTCACATTTTGTTGAACTCTTCAATTGCAAAAACCGGGGCATTATCTTAATTTATAAATGTGCATTAGTTACTGTTCCTTTAGTATCTGATTGAGTTAAAGTTAAAAGTTAAAATAAAATTAGTAATTTTTGTTTACCATTATCTGCACTTTTTAAAATTCAATAAAATACATTAAAAAAATAAAAAAAAACACTCAGAACATGGACTATAAGGATAATGAAACAAGAAAAATCTAAAGTAGTCAAACGAGAGAAGTGCACTAAATTAGATTTTGAAATACTGTACTAGATGAATAGTTGGGCCAGAATAACCACTTCAAATCAGATGAATCCAAACTCTGAAGGGAAGCTTTGCTTAAAGGTTCAAACAAAGCACTCCTTCAATACTGCTTTGTGAAGTAACAAGGCCCCTTCACTTCTAAGAGCTTCCTTTTCCATTGCAGCCTTCAAACTAAGAGATAGAAATTTTGAGGGAATGAGGGAGAGGAGTCTTCTTTCATAAACGGTATGGAATAAGATTCAATTTCCATACTCTCTGGATCCAGTGAAAGCTTATGAGGACCCATGGCACAATTCAAAAGTTCAAGGTTATATAGCACCAGCAACTACTGAAAAATTCCCAGCAATAATCCATGAAACCACCTATGCCTACAGCATGGTGCATGTAACGGTGCATTGAGCACTCTCATAAATGCTTTAGGCTGCTTCATTTTGGACAATACTGCAGAGAACTATAGTGCTTAGTGAAATATTTCCAGAATCTATAACTTATGAAAATTCTGCAGGAAATCCTTAAGCAGGTCATGATGATATCCCTACGGTGTATGCAAAGTGCATACAGACCTGGAAGCTTTGACAAAAACATCTGGCACTTCAGCAGCCCTTGACAAACCTGGTTAGCCTTGATATGCTTTGCTCAGCACTGGAAGAAGCAGCTGAATATACTTTTCCAGCCAATATTGAAAGTGTTTTGACACAAGAAAAAGTGTCTTCTCAAAGTGAATTGCATGTAGCATCCATGTAGCATCCATGGCATGAAACTCTATTGGAACAAATCTCTTTTGGATGACACATAGGCTTACTATTCAGGGCATGAGATCATACAAAGAAAAGTAGTGGCAATGATACCCAAAAAGGATATTGCTAAGTTCATGCTTGGCTATAATCCAATTAAAACATGATTATATTTATTACAATTGGTGGATATCAACTCAACATGCATGTACTACAAGGATATACATGTACTACAGATGGAGTGAAGGAAGACATTCTGAAAATCAGTTATCACACTAAACAATTCCTACCCAAAAGAGAATTGCCTCTAGATGTTAGCCTTGATATGCTTTGCTCAGCATTGGAGGAAGATGAATACAGACTTTTCACAGCCAACATTCAAAATGTGAGTTGTAAGAAAAAGGCAAAAGGCATTTGACATCAATCCTAATACCCAGCATTTACTAACATTCAAATACATATTTGATACACAGCAGTTGCTATCATTCCTTTGTAATTGTTTCATATTTTTGCAACAATACATCTGCTTATCTGTATTGTCATGTCCTAGAAATATATGTTTGTAGTATTGTTGTCAGCTAAGAGAGGCCTCCCAAACATTTAAGAAATCTACAGCAAACTGTAAGGAGTGCTTAGAACTAATATTGCAGAATACATAGCATTATTAAGAGACAAAGGGAAAGCAAAAGTTAAGAAAATGAAAGAACCTGAAATCATTTAAAGATCCAAGATAAATAAATGCAGAAATATCAGATATAAGTTAATAGAATTTTGCCAACAGAATGAACAAAGAATAAAGGGAGACAGATATGATCATTTCAAACTTATTTGTTCTCATCAGACAGCCATACCCTTCTGAGATTTGAACCTGGGCCGACTGCATCTTAAGCAGTTGTTTTAACCCCTAGGCTATACACACACACACACACACACACACACACACACACACACACACACACACAAATATATATGTTGAATTTATGGTAAAATAACTATTTTCCCATAGTTGTGGAAAAATTGGTTACATAATATGATTTGGATTACACACACACACACATACACACACACGCACACACGTATGTGTGTGTGTGTGTGTAATCCAAATCATATTATGTAACCAATTTCTCCACAAGATGGGGAAATAGTTATTTTATACCATAAATTCAACCTTTGGTTTGCTGCAAGGGAAAGAAGGAAGAAAGATTAATAACATTTTTCTATTTGAATTAAAATATACTATGTGTTTATTTTCTGTTAAAGGATTAAAGATTCCAACAGATGAAATGACACTTGCTGAGTTATGTCATTATTTCATTATGGATTTTCGTAGACTAGGCACAGGAAGACTGTTCACAGATAGGGGTAAAGCAGCAAAATTTACACAGCATTCAAGATGCATGAGCTGTCATTTTTCTAATCAAGATAGGAACCATCAGGTAGGAGACTGATACTAAGTTCCATCTCAATTTAGCACCTCATAGATGTCACCAAGAATGCTTTAAGACTATATTAATCTTTTATAGAAATTTAAAAAATACAAATACAGTATTGATAAAAAGCTCAAGTCTCTTAACTTCTTTTTCTATTGTGGATCTCTGTATGCAAAATGTAATTAAATAGTTATTAACACTACCCAAGCACAGACTCCAACTAGATTATGATTGTATTAACTTCAATCCATCAGGATTGAGGCAAACTAGATTCATCAGGCTAATCAAAAATGGCTTAATATTCCCCCAGGTTCATCACTTTCCAGCATATACGTAGTAGCACTTAGGATATCAGGGGAAAAAGTTAAAGCAGAAATCATAGGACATTTGTGAAAATCTGTTTTGATACTGGTGAAAAAGCTATGTTTGTTAATCATAGTCCTCCAAGCCCTTCCTGAAAGCAAAATTTACATTCTAAGCAGTGCTTTTTTTGTAAACGAAAAAGGTGCCGGAACTCACACATGTCATATAACCTGCCTTGCCTACCCTACAAGGTTCCATCCAAAAAAGGTGCCGGAACTCCATTCTGAGCATTCTATGAGAAAAAAAGCCCTGATTCTAAGTATTTTGCTGGGTATGTTTTTCTTAAACCCCTAAATTGTTGATGAACTTGCATGCAACCCCTTTGAAATCTTCTAGAGCTCACATAGTTGTTTCCTTTTGTTTTCCAGGAGCCTACCAGATACGTAGTATAGCTTCAGATGAATTCTGGCAGTTCCTTGATTCTGAGTGGAATATATGGGTGGGTTTCAAGAATGTAATGGTATGTAGGAATGGTCTTGAGGTATGAGGAGAAGAGGTCAAGTATAGGGAGCAATCAGATAAAAGAGGGAGGAGCTGTAACTGAATAATGTGCAAAGAAAGAAACTTTAAAAAGGACTGTCCCTAACATATCAAACATAAGTTCATCTGCTCATGTTTCTTGTCTGGTTTACCCAAGAGGGCTGACACATATAAAAACATCACTTACAAATAAACTATCAGTATTTCTTTTATTCCCATGCATGGATCAGTAGCTAGTAATCTATCTGGCGAAAATACAGAGCTAAATAAAGTGATTGAATAAAGTAATATTTTTCCAAAGGCTGCATTCCTCTGAGAGGTCCAGACAATAATACTTGATAAAGTACTGTCCTTAAGTTTGATAGAGAGATCTCAAAATGCTCCAGACACAGCACAGTTGCTTATTGAGTTTGTAGCAAAGCTTGAGGCTGCAATTATTCACTCAGAAATCACTGGATGGTTACTGAAAACCAAAAATAGATACAGAATTCTCTGAAATCATGCAGTCTAATGTAAATAGAAAGCAAGGGTTCTTTGAACACTGAGAGAACAGAATGATCTCTCAACTAGTGTTAAAGGATTGACTAAAAAGATAAGAAATAAAGTTTCTTATCCTAAATAAAACAGAAACAGATTTTGGAAGAAAGGAGATATCTGAGAGAAGTACTACGTTGTCTCATTGAAAAACAGAGAAAAAACAAGTTTCAGTTTAAGGAACATAAGGTCTTTTATTCAATGAACTGAAATGACTGCTACTAGAAATGCTATTTTCAAAGACAGAAGATGAACAGCAGTGGTAATCAGTTCAAGATAATGAGATAGGGTGAAAGACATCATGTTTCATAAGAGGATCAGAAAGAAAGATTACTAACTGTAGAACAGAAGGAAAAATGTTGCAAAGTGTATTTTTTGTGGAAGAAATATCAAAGCCACGTTGCTTCAATGCCAAAATGCAATGAAAATAAAACTGAAGGGGGTTGAAATTTTCCCTTTTGTATAGCCTGCAAAAATTTAGCTACACATTACTGGGTGATTTGCAGGCTATACAAAAGGAAAGATTTCAACATCCTTTAGTTTTATTTTCATTGTATTTTGGCATTGTAGCCATGTAGTCTTGATATTTCTTTAACTTTAATTTTCCCTTTTGTATAGTCTGCAAAAAATTAGATACACTTTATCTGAGAAATAAGAATTGCTCATCAACAGTAGGCCTAAGGGAGTCTCACATCAAATAACCACATAGTGAGAAGAAGGAAGGAGAGGACTATGAGGTTTACCTGTCTGATGGATAGATAACAGCTAGGGGTATCACAGGACATGTGATATTTATTTAGTAAGAAATTTGATAAGCAAACTGCAACAGGAAAACAATCCATGGCTATGGAGGTCACCACAAAATAATAATGGTGCAGCTGGATAAAACTCTGTAGATCTTCTTGAGGATTCTATTTATCAGGAGTTTTGGTAGAAAAAATACGGGAGAGGTCCATTAGAATAAACAGACATTACCTAGAGATTTCAAGAGTGAAAGCATCATCAATCATTCTAGGAAGTAGACAGATCATGAATACTATCAGAATATGAAAACACGTATCATATAAACAGAGACAGAAATCATACTCCATACTGTGTATGATGTTGTATTTAAAATATTTATAAACTGAGAGAGTATACCCAATAATTAAGGTAAAGAATAACCACTATAAATTATTTGTTGTTAGCTGAGAAGTTGTGTCCGACCCATCGTGACCCCATGGACAATGTTCCTCCAGGCCTTCCTGTCCTCTACCATCTCCTGGAGTCCATTTAAGCTCACGCCTACTGCTTCAGTGACTCCATCCAGCCACCGCATTCTCTGTTGTCCTCTTCTTCTATTGCCCACAATCTTTCCCAGCATTAGGCTCTTCTCCAGTGAGTCCTTCCTTCTCATTAGGTGGCCAAAGTAATTGAGTTTCAACTTCAGGATCTGGCCTTTGAAAGAGCAGTCAGGGTTGATCTCCTCTAGGACTGACAGGTTTGATCGCCTTGCAGTCCAAGGGACACGCAGGAGTCTTCTCCAGCACCATAGTTCAAAGGCCTCAATTCTTTGGTGCTCAGCCTTTCTTATGGTCCAACTTTCACTGCCATACATTGCAACTGGGAAGACCATAGCCTTGACTATACGCACTTTTGTTGACAGGGTGATGTCTCTGCTTTTTAGTGTGCAGTCTAGATTTGCCATGGCTTTCCTCCCCAGGAGCAAGCGTCTTTTAATTTCTTGGCTACAGTCCTCATTTGCAGTGATCTTGGAGCCCAGGAAAATAAAATCTGTCACTACCTCCATTTCTTCCCCATCTATTTGCCAGGAATTGAGAGGGCCAGATACCTTGATCTTGGTTTTCTTAATGTTAAGTTTCAACCCAACTTTTGCACTCTCCTTCTTCACCCGCAAGAAGAGGCTCTTTAGTTCTTCTTCACCTTCTGCCATTAGAGTGGTATCATCTGCATATCTTAGTTTATTGATATTTCTACTGGCAATTTTAATTCCAACTTTTGATTCATCTAGCCCTGCATTTCTCATGATGTGCTCTGCATATAGGTTAAACAGGCATGGCGACAGTATACAGACTTGCCAGACTCCTTTCCCAAATATGAACCAATCAGTGATTCCGTGTCCAGTTCTCACTGTTGCTTCTTGACCCGGATATAGGTTTCTCAAGAGACAAATAATATGGTCTGGTACTCCCATCTCTTTAAGAACTTGCCACAGTTTGTTGGGATCAACAGAATCGAAGGATTTAGCATAGTCAATGAAGCAGAAGTAGATGTTTTTCTGGAACTCTCTAGCTTTCTCCATGATCCAGTGTATGTTAGCAATTTGATCTCTAGTTCCTCTGCCTCTTCGAAATCCTGTGTGTACTTCTGGTAGTTCTCGATCCACATACTGCTGGAGTCTAGCTTGTAGGATTTTAAGCATAACTTTACTAGCATGTGAAATGAGTGCAATGGTGCGATAATTTGAACATTCTTTGGCACTGCCTTTCTTTGGAATTGGAATGTAAACTGATCTTTTCCAATCCTGTAGCCACTGTTGAGTTTTCCAAATTTGCTGGCAAGTTGAGTGTAGCACTTACTGCATCGTCTTTTAAGATTTTGAATAGCTCAGCTGGAATACTGTCACCTCCACTAGCTTTGTTGTTGCTCAGCTTTTCTAAAGCCCACTTCACTTCACATTCTAGGATGTCTGGCTCAAGGTCAGTGACCACCTCATCATGGTTATCAGGGATGCTAAGCTCATTCTTGTATAGTTCTTGTATACATTCTTGTATAGGTGTAATTTTGCCACCTCTTCTTAATCTCTCTGCCTCTGTTAGGTCCCTGCCATTGTGGCCCTTTATCATGCCCATTTTTGGATGAAATGTTCCCTTCATCTCTCCAATTTTCTTGAAGAGATCTCTGGTCTTCCCTATTCTATTGTTTTCTTCTATTTCTTTGCACTGTTCATTTAAGAAGGCATTCTTATCTCTTCTAGCTATTCTATGGAATTCTGCATTCAGTTGGGTGTATCTTTCTTTTTCTTCCTTGCCTTTTGCTTCCCTCCTTTCCTCAGCTATTTGCAAAGCTTCCTTAGACAGCCATTTTTCTTTTTTGCATTTCTTTTTCTTTGGGATGGTTTCAGTTGCTACCTCTTGTACAATGTTACGAACCTCCGTCCATAGTTCTTCAGGCACTTCCTCTATCAGATCTAATTCCTTAAATCTATTTGTCACCTCTACTGTATATTCGTCAGGGATATGATTTAGTTCATACCTTAGTGGCCTAGTGCTTTCTTCAGTTTAAGCCTAAATTTTGCAACAAGATGCTCATGGTCTGAGCCACAGTCAGCTCCTGGTCTTGTTTTTACTGACTGTATAGAGCATCTCCATCTTTGGCTGCAGAGCACATAGTCAATCTGATTTCTGTGTTGACCATCTGGTGATGTCCATGTGTAGAGCCGTCTCTTCGGGTTGTTGGAAAAGAGTGTTTGCTATGACCATCGTATTCTCTGGACAAAATTCTATCAGCCTGTGCCCTGCTTCATTTTGTGCTCCAAGGCCAATCTTGCCTGTTATTCCAGTTATCTTTTGGCTTCCTACTTTAGCATTCCAATCCCCCATGATGATAAGGACATCATTTTTTGGTGTTAGTTCTATAAGGTGCTGTAGGGCTTCATAGAACTGGTCAATTTCATCCTCTTCAGCACCGGTGGTTGGGGCATAGACTTGGACTACTATGATATTGAATGGTTTGCCTTGGATTCGAACTGAGATCATTCTGTAATTTTGGGGATTGTATCCCAGTATTGCTTTTCCTACTCTTTTATTGACTATGAAGGCTACTCCATTTCTTCTGAGGGATTCTTGCCTGCAGTAGTATACCTGATGGTCATCTGAATTAAATTCACCCATTCCTGTCCATTTTAGTTTGCTGATTCCTAAAATGTCGATGTTCAGTCTTGTCATCTCTTGTTTGTCCATGTCCAGCTTTCCTTGATTCATGGATCTTACATTCCAGGTAACTATGGAGAAAAAATCTTTACAGCATCGGACTTTCCTTTCACCACTGGATACATCCACAGCTGACCGTCCTTTTAGCTTTGGTCCAGTCGCTTCATTCTTTCTGGTGCTACTAGTACTAGCCCTCTGCTCTTTCTCTGTAGAATATTGGATGCCTTCTGATCTGAGGGGTTCTTCTTCCAGTGTCATATCGTTTTGCCTTTTGGTACTGTCCATAGGGTTTTCATGGCAAAGATACTGGAGTGGGTTGCCATTTCCTTCTCCAGTGGATCACGATTTGTCAGAACTATCTGCTATGACCTGTCCATCTTGGGTGGCCCTGCATGGCATAGCTCATAGCTTCACTGAATTATGCAAGCCCCTTCGACACGACAAGGCAGTAATAATATTTACAATATTTAGCCCACTTACCTCCTCAAATCCTACAATGTTCCCTCATTGCTTGGAAGGAGTAATCCTGGGAGGGATGAACAAATAATACTGGAGTGCCCAATAAAAAAATATGCCAATGGGCTCATCCAAACTGTGAAAGTCTTCCCAACTGATTAGCTAAAGTAAGCAAGCTCCTGTATTGGGCAGCAATGAAACAGAAAAATGCTGGAGAATGATTATCACTTTAGTGGCAATGACACTGATATAATTTCATAATGCACAAGAAGACAATGATACATTACTTTTATATTTTCTAAAAAAACAACCTCATATGGACAAATACTGACTGATAATAACAGATAAGTAATGGTCACTCAGGTGAGATGGCAAACAGCTACCAAGAAAGATGGTCGGAGGATGGTTTGGAGTAGTAAACTAATGGTGTTATTAATGTAGATTTATATCTTTGAACAGCCCATCAGAAAAACAAAACAAAACAAACATAGGAAAAACAATCCATTCCAAGCTTCTAAAAAACAAAGCACACATCAAAACAGTGAGAAAAAAACTGGGACTTTGCAGCCTGTCTAAGTGTGTTGGTTTTCCAAAAGAAGTTGATGTAATTGTAGCATCTCTATTTTCCTATAAATTATACAATCTGATCTAGAACAGCATTATGCAGATCAGTTTGGTTTTTTTGTATGATAATGAATTATTCAGTCAGTAATTTTATTAATATATTATAACAATTTATTCTTCTGTGTTTTATGAGGAAATTTGGATAGATTACAGTTTTACAATAAAAATCAGTAAAAATGCTATTAACTAGAAAACATATTTGGGTACCTACATTCTGAATGAAATTAATGTTTCCTTTAGGATTTAAAGCTCAATTTGATGTAAGTTGATAAACTTAAGTAATAATATACCCATATCATGCCCACGTCTTGAGAAGACAATTAAAAAAATAAATACATCAGAAATTATTAGCTCAAAATTATTAGGGCAAATTATTTCTTGTAACTGTACAAAATACAGAGCCTTGGTGGAGCAGTGGGCTAATGCCTCCTTAAGTAACACCAGCTGCCTGCAATTAGTGCAGGTTCGCATCCCACCAAGCTCAAGGTTGACTCAGCCTTCCATCCTTCCGAGGTAGGTAAAATGAGGACCCAGATTGTTGGGGGCAATAAGCTGACTTTGTAAAAAAAAAATGCCGCTTGGGGGGGCTGAAAGCCCTAATAAGCATAGAATGAAGGCTATTGCTAAGCACATTGTGCTTTAGACTGTAAGCCTCCCTGAGTCTTCGGACAAGGGCGGGATATAAATGGGATTAAAAAAAATATGTTTATCTATGTGGTACTTATAGATAACCTTGTTACTTATATTTTTGTCATTTTTATATGTGACATAATTCAAAGGAGAATAATTATCCCTAAATAACAGAGAAAGGTTTAAGTTCTCTAACTTCAATTGAAGTCCCAAGTATTTCAAAACTGGATAATTGACATTAAAATATTTGATCAATCACACTTTTTTCATTCAGGATTATCAATGAATGATTCACTGTAGTTCAAGTCATACTTACCAAAAATGATTATAGATGACATACTGGCCTCAAGCATTAGCTATATCTAGTCATAATGTCTATCTCTAGCAACAGTAATGGATCCATGACTACTACCAGTAATGTTTGCTTCTTGAAGTGAGCACAACGTCATATAGCATTGGCCCCTTCACTCAAATCCAAGAAACATTCATTTCAGACAGCTTACTGATGAGATTTAATTTAATTTGATTACCTTCATCCAATACATTCCAGCATCAGATTAGGACATACATAGCCTCTCCTAATCCTGATGTCACAGAGAAATAGTGGAAGATAACACCATTAAACTATTGGCACGTTGCAACAAATGCCATTAGTTTCCTGTGGGTAAATACTGGAGATAATAATGCATCTCATACTCATTCTAAAAAAGGTAAAGGTAAAGGTTCCCCCGCACATGCGTGCTAGTCGTTTCCGACTCTAGGGGCCGGTGCTCATCTCCATTTCAAACCGAAGAGCCAGCGCTTGTCCGAGGACATCTCTGTGGTCATGTGGCCGGCATGACTAGACGCCAAAGGTGCATGGAACGCTGTTACCTTCCCACTGTAGTGGTCCCTATTTTTCTACTTGCATTTTTACGTGCTTTCGAACTGCTAGGTTGGCAGAAGCTGGGATGAGTAACAGGTGCTCACTCTGTTACGCGGCACTCAGGATTCGACCCGTCAAACTGACAACCTTCTGATCGACAAGCTCAGCGTCCTAACTCACTGAGCCACCGCATCCCTTCATACTCATTCTGTTATGTAGTAAAGGTAAACTAAAGAAGCTACAATTATTGTTTTACTTGTAAAAATAAAAAAGCAGGGAGATAATTGCAGTATATCAGTATTCTTCATTATAATTGGTCCTACAAGTATAACCACATTTTCTCACAAAAAACTTAAAGAATTATTTTTATGTATTTTTAGGAAAATATGAAATTTCAGTAGATCATTTTGTTCCCACTTATCTCTTGGTCTGTAAATGAGATAAAAATTTTAGAAGGATAAACTGAAAGATATTAGTATCTATACAACAAAAGAGACACAAATTATTTTTATTAACTTGTCTTATTCTGCAGTATTGCTGTGTTGCTTACTATAATATCCTGTAAGGATACATTGTGATAGTAGGTTTCATTAAAATAAGAATCTAAACCTAGTTATTTTACTGATTAGATATTGTAAAAAAAATTGCACCCCAATAATAATATATAAATAAGAATGTCAAAACCTCACCTATGGAAATTCACATCCACAGGTTGTTCTTCAGCCACAGAATCACAGACTATTTTTCTTCACATTCTTCTGACAAAAAATAATATAAATGTTCTTCTAAAAAAAATGATGCCAGATGCACTATCATGTAACCCCAAATACTCACAAATGCCCCATGCCTTGATTGTTGCAACAATTTTACAGCCTTCCAATTTCCGGAAAGTTCCCACACAAGTGGCTATTGGAGTGTTGGGAGCAACACAAATACACCAGGACTTTATTACCAAGGACTAGGGTTTGTAACTTGTATATGGGTTACTTGGAGAAATCTGGAATTGGCTACATCGGCTTTATTTGTTCAAATATAAATCTTGGAAAACATTCCTTTTGGGAACTAAATTGTTTTAAGCTTTATTTTTAATATTACAATGAAAATTGGACATTTGAAATATGCCCAGTTTTTTGGTTCTTGGATGAAATAATGTAATCCCTGACATTTCCCTTTGAACTATCCATTCAGTCCATCAAAAACATTCCAAATCTTTTACAGAATCATCTTTAATTGTTGCACTATTCCTAGGGATTTCCCAAAGGATCATAGCTGAGTTTCCTAACCTTATCTTCACTACAATGATCAATAGGAAACATAATTATTAAAAAATCAAAGAAATACTGCTGTTTGAAGGTGAAGAATAACGTACCAACATCAAATATATTTTGAGTTTTCTGTTGTATGTTTTTCAAATTCAAGCAAGTATCTGAATAGTACATTCCAGAGGTCCCCAACCTTTTGGGCACCAGGGACCACTTACATGGAGAGAGGTCTTTCTGCGGACTGAAGGGAGCGTGGTTTTGTGTGGATGGGCTTTTCCTTGTTTGCGCGGACTGGTTGCTGGCATGTTGCAGCCCGGTACTGGTCCACAGACCGGGGATTGGGGACCCATGGTATATTCCACATGGAATTTAGAATTCTTTTTAAACTGCTGTTTAAGATGTTGAAACCAATAAGGTAACTCTGACTGTTCCGAGAAGATAATCTCAAACTATTTCATTTTTATTTTGTTAAAAATTAAGTATGCAATCTACATGAATAGATATCACTCCACTGATTTTATTGTATATTCACCTTCATTAATTTCAGTCTGGCCATTTGTGCCTCAAATGAGGAGTGTAGGTTGATTTGTTAGACGATCAATTTGTTTTCTTGGTTTTTCTTAGTATTGTCAGGAGTTTTCCTGTTTCTTTCTCTCTTTCTCAACTCCACTAACTCTGCAGCTTAATACATATCCACTGACTCTGCCCATGCTCTCCAACATTCTTAAACTGTACCATCCCAATCCTTTACAAAATTCTACTCACTTATGAGCCTCCCAAACTTGGAGTGTCACTACTTAGAACATGCATGTTCCAGGTACATGCCAAGATGAAACATTCAATTTAGATCTATCCTAAAACTGGCTGGTCCATGGACAAAACATTTTATATAACCATAGTGACTAAGCTGCCTATCAACTTTTTTCAGATTTCTTTTTTTACTAATACTTTCAATGTTCTGTGCTCCAAGATAACCTCAATTATGTATAAACCTTTTATATTAATTGCCCCCAATTTTATGGAAGAGTGGGCGAATTGTCTTTTTAAAAAGTTTATATCATAAAGAATAGTTTCATAATTCACTGCTGCTGCCTGAAATTTGGCTAGCTTCAGTCAAGCAAATAGGGTATTTATGAATTTTTCATTCCATCCTGCCAAAATGAAAGCACAGAAGGTGGTTGTGCTTCATCTCTTTTCCTGAAAGTTAATATGAATCACTAAATTAAAAGGAGATACTACACTATCTTCAAGTTATGTGAAAGCAAAACAAAAAACGCACTTTAGTTGCAAAAAGTCAGATATATGTTTATTTTTTTAAGAGGCAAGTTTTTATTTTTTGTGTTTTCCAAAATAGGTGACTTCTGAATTCAGCCCTTTCTGAAAATCTAAAGCATGGTCTAAATACTGTATTCTATGTCCACTTCTAATAAGCACCAATATAAGCTACAAATAATGTAGAACAAAGTATATTTTTTTCCTAATCACTACAACAAAAACAAATTTTGATCATAGGAATAGATTAGATACTCGGCACAGAAACTGGCAGTCAGGGAACAAGTAACATTTGACTCTAGGAAAAAAAACCAGTTGCTATTATCATTTTAAAAAGAAATATTTAGCTTTTAAATATATATACAATCTATGTACTCAAGAGCTACCTTGACAAAACTCAATTGTCCAGGTCATGTAGTTATCTCCAATAGTCATACTATATGCCAATATAGCAAAATAGCTAGGTAGAATAGAATAGAATAGGAGCTGGAAGGGACCTTGGAGGTCTTCTACTCCAGCCACTCGCTCAAGCAGGAGAACCTATACCATTTCAGACAAGTGACTGTTTAGTCTCTTCTTAAAAACCTTCAGTGATGGAATGCCTACGATTTCTGGAGGCAAACTGTTCCACTGGTTAATTGTCCTCACTATTAGGAACTTTCTCCTTAATCCCAGATTGCTTCTCTCTTTGATCAGTCTCCAACCATTGTCCTGACCTCTGGTGCTTTGGAGAATAATTTACCCCTTCTTCTTTGTAGCAGCCTCTCAAATACTTGAATACTGCTATCATGTCACATCTATTTCTTCTGTCCTTTAGACTAGCCAAACCCAAGTCCTGTAGCTGTTCTTCATATGTTTTAGTCTCCAGGATCATCTTAGTTGCTCTTCTCTGAACTTTTTCCAAGGTCTCGACATCTTTTTTGTAGTATGGTAACCAAAATTGGTTCCAGGTGTGGTCTCACTAGGGTTTTATAAAACAGTACTAATACTTCACATGATCTTTATTCTATGCCTCTGTTTATACAACCCAAGATTGCATTAGCTTTTTTGGCTGCTGCTGCACATTGCTGGCTCATAATCAAGTGATCACCCACTAGGACTCCAAGGTCCCTCTCACAGTTTTTGTTTTTGAGCTGGGTCTCACCTAATCTGTACTTATATCTTTGATTTTTCCTGCCTAAATGTAAATGTAGGTAGTAGACAGGAATTTATTTAATAAATGCTCATGAGGGAAGCAAAATGGACTGAAGACTCCTGCTAGAAAAGCAGGTGGGAGTCAAGGCTAGCAGGTTTCATGCCAGTTGTGCCCTTTCCTGGATTAGGAATTACTGTATTCAGTCATTCAAGCCCTGGTCATCTCACACTTCAACTACTGCAGCTCTACATGGGGTTATCCTTAAAGAGCTTTCAGAAGCTATAATTGGTGCAGAATGAGGTGTTATGGGCAATTCTTAGAGTCCCTAGGGTGGCCCACTTTACACCACTGTTCTGCAAGCTGCAGTGGCTGCCAGTTTGCTTCTGGGTGCAATGCAGGGTGTCAGTTATCTCTTTTAAAGCACTTTGTGGCACTATTTCTGTCTATCTGAGGAACAATTTCACCCCAATTGGCCTGCCCTACCCAGCTGGGAGAAGGAACATGCTGCAGAATTTTGTTTGGAAGAGCCTTTTCTGTCATGCTCCTGTTCTTTGGAATATCATGAAGTACAAATGTCACATGAGGTGAGATCTGCACCTATTTCTCTCACCTTCCATCAGGGCCTGAAGATCTGGCTCTGCCAGATAGCCTAAGGCCCTAAAAAGAAAGTAGCTGAAGGATTTAGACAAGACTCCAGCTCCCCTTTGTGCATCCTGCTCCCTTTGTCCCCATCTTTTTAATTGTAAATTATTACTATTATTATAAATATTTATCGCTTCATGGTTTCATTGGTTATTTTATATAAGAGATGGGTTTTAAATATCTAATCCTTGAAGAATAAGTTCATATTTTTAATCAAATAAGGAAAGTTTATAAATCTGTAGCTGCTGTAGGACAAACAGCAGTGGTCAGAAACTGAAGTTCATAAGAATCAAAGAATCAAATGTAATAGCATGTACTGATATTCAGACTTCAATTAGAGTAATTAAATATTTTAATTATACCAATTTTTTGAGAATAGAAGGTAAACATATTTACATGGCACATGTGACCTACTAACTCCAAAAAAAGACCAAAATAGTTTATTTTTATTAATAATAATTTGTGTCTACTTTATTAAAAAGGGTTGCTAAGGCAGAACATTTTAAAAGTTAGCTGTTAATATCCCTGGGTGAACTTCAGCTTTCTACACTATTAATGCATTTATCATTTATGTCTTCATTTTTTTTAATTATACAAGGTCATTTCTAAGCCAGGGTTTTTTCAACCTTTTCACCCATTGTACCACTTTTAGGATATGGCAACAACTGAGTACCACCAGTCGCCTAGCAAGGTGTCAAAAACTTGATGACCAAAAAAAAGGAAAAAAGTGATGAACTACAGGTAGTCCTCAACTTACAACAGTTTGCTTAGTGACTGTTTGAAGTTACAATGGCATTGAAAAAAGTGCCCCCCAAGCCACAGCCGACCCAGACACCTGAATCAGTTGCCAAGCATCTGAATGTAAATCACAAGACCCTGGAGATGCTGCAACATTCCAGCTGATCAGCACTTCTTCTGGGCTCAGCAGAAGCACCAGGATCAGTGCCGAGCTCCAGCTGGAGCCACGCGCTGATCCTCACGCTTCTGCTGAGCCCTGACAGCCCTGCAGCTCCAGCCATCTCTCACTCAGGCTTGTGTGGTGCTGCCACCAGTTCAGCTCATTCTCCTCCCCAGCTACCACTTTTCTAGGATGGTCATGTACCACCTGCCAGGTGCCAATGTACCATAGGTGGTAGCCATACCACTGGTTGAAAAGCCCTGTTCTAAGCCAAGATGACTCTCAGTTTATTGCCTCCTTTGAGTGATAAGCCATAGATGATTGGGCCTTAACAGGTACATACAACAGTAATAAATTTTCAATGAATATGTCTAATCAGCAACACCTTTAATTACCTTATCCTTCAATTAACTCCTTATGTACAGTAAATGAATCACCTAATTTTAAAATGACTTAACAATGACAATAACAAAAAGATTTAATAAATGAAATTAAGATTTCTTCTTAGTCACTGTTAGCTCCTTGCTGCATTAACTAAAAAGGTAGTAATGGTTTGCTAATAAGAAATATTGTTAACATGAAAGTTACTGTTTGAATGTAGTATTAAGGGACACAATATGAGTCTAATATAAAGCTTACAAAGAAAGTAGCTACATTCTACTTGTTAAATTGATCTTATCAGAAAACCTGGGGATGCAAGCATATTCAGACTGACAGTATTAATCTCTAAGCATGCAGAAAGTACTGTAGCCATCTTCTTCTTCCTCTTGTGCCATATCTGTTATCGGACATTGGCGATCATGTTGGCGATCCTGTTTTTATCAGCAGTGGCACGAAAAAGTGCTGCTGAGTTTTGTCCAAACTAGTTCCTTAGATTTTGAAGCCATGATGTTCTTCTTCTGCCTGGATCTCATTTGCCTTCAATCTTTCCCTGGAGGACTAAATGGAGTATGCCATATTTTTCTGGGTGTCGCATCAATTGTCCAAAATATTCTAACTTTTGTTTTTTAATTGTTTTGATGATTTCCTTGGCTTTCCCAAGCAGCTTATCACCTCATTTCTGATTTTGTCAACCCAGCTTATATGTAACAGCTGCCTGTAAATCCACATTTCAAAATCTTCTAGTCTTCAGGTGGCCTTCTGTCAGAGACCAACTCTCTATCCATAGAGCAGGATAGAAAAAATATAAAATCTGACAAGCCTGATTTTCAATCTTAGGCTTATGTTGTGACTGCAGAAGACCTTTTTCATTTTGAAGAATGCTGTTTGAGCTTTCTCTATCCTTGTCTTTACTTCAGTGCTCATGTCCCAGCTTTCATGTAAATTAGAACCGAGGTGTGTGATCCTTTCAACTTTTTCTAATGGTATTCCTTCCTAATTTATTGGTGGTAAATTAACAGGTTGTTTGCTGACAACCATGATCTTGTTTTTTGAGGTGTTAAGCTTCAAGCCATGTTTTTCAGATATTTCTGTGACGAGGAGCTGAAGGTCTTCATGCTTTCTGGCAACCAGAACTGTATCGTCAGCATATCTTAAATTGTTGATCCAAACACCACTTACTTTGATGCCAGCATCGATGTTCTCCAGTGCCCCACTGAAGATTGACTCAGAGTAGATATTGAAAAACAGTGGAGACAGAATACATCCCTGTCTGACCCGTCTTCATATTTCTGCATCAGCTAAGTATTTTTGACCTAGTCTCACATTTGCTACCTGATGCCAATATAGATTCTTTATGATTTATGTTGGAAACGACTAGCACGCACGTACAGGGAAACCTTTACCTTTACCTTTTATATCTAATTCAAGTGCTTGTTTGTTTCTATCAGTACTATAATTTATTAGACATTATTAAAAAGGATTTGCTCTCACTTAGGTCTTTTTAGAGCCTTTATTATTTTTAATTTCTTATTCTTATTCTTTGTGCTTTGCATCTTGTTGCAAGAATTACTCTTTCACTTACTTGTTCTGTTCCAGCCTACAACCGGCCCTGTTTGAATATCAGGGACAACCCCCTTTTATAATCAAGAGGCTGGAAAAACTTAAACCAAAAGGTTAAACAAGAATAACAGACCAGGACTCTAGCAGAAGATCTTCAAACGGTTGCCTTCAGCAACCAGCACCTCCCACACATTCCCCTTTTATCAGCAGTCCCAAGGCGTAGCTTCTCATTGCCTTCTCCTGAGTTGCCTCATTGCTTTCCCTCTGTTCTGCTCTGCTAGATTGTCTCCTGCTCCTAGCATCCCTAAACAGAGCCAGCTGTGGATTGTTTTCTTCCAATCCCTCATGCCCACACAGCTGAGTCTGAGGAGGAACAAGATGGGAGGGGCCTGGCTGAGAGTTCTGCAGTGCATCAGAACCTTCCTCTGACACCAAAGGCTCTCCAAACTACTCCTCCTCCTCCTCTTCAGAATCATCAGACTCAGCTGTTAAAACCACAGGCTGACGCTGAATCACAACACTACTGAATTTCTGACATATCTGTTATTTTGAAAAAATCTTTGTAATCATTATCATTACCTGAAGTACTAAGAATAGTTCATTCAGCCTAAGAACATTAGCGTTCAAAATAATTAACTCTTAACTTTTCTTCACCCATGAATTCCAATTTCATGCCTCCCTCTCACAACCACCTATTTTTATCCACAGCAATAAGTCTCAACACTGTACATAACCAATCACATTTTTCAGGAAGTAACTTAAAGCAAAATTTTCAAAGATGCATCAAAGACAAAAAAAAAATCATCTGTGAGCAGAAGATATGCCACACTAGAACAGAGAAATCTAATGATGGATAAATGGATGGATACATGCCTGCTCTAGTATATGTATACACACACAAATATGTACTCATATACACAGAATTATTCATGGCATTTAGAGACAATTTTCCATGATTATAATATATTGTTGTGGAAAATTATTTAGCAGAATTGTAACCAAAAGGATATAAGGAGAAAAATTAAGGAATTTTTATTTACTTTGGCTTTGTGCCCTATGATGGGCAGGTGATATGCAGACCTGTTTTTGCTCTTTAGCAGGTCACTGAAAGATATACAAAAAAAATTTAAAAAATGGTACACTATTGGTTTAGATAAAGTAAATATGCTTGAATTATATAATCTTTTGCATGAAACATGAGATTCAAAACTGGTTGCTAAATGCAGCTAGGCCTAGGACAAAATGGAACTAAACATGCATGAGACTCAATGGAATGCTTAGTGAATGATTCAACACTGAACCATGAGTAAGACTAGATTATGTACTATTATCTTGTCCATTTAATGTATCTTGGGCTGAATGTATAAGGACCATCAATGATAACATTAAAGATGCATTGGTTGGGGATATGAATGTATGAGTAGATGAAGGCTCACTGTTGGCTGAGAAGCCAACTTACTTACAGTGATTGTTGTATTATTCAACAAGGAATATGAATTGGTAATTAACTATATCAAAGACCAATTTAACAATATACATTGAATCCACAGTTGCAAAATTACACATAAATGATGAAAACAGATGACTCTGTTTATCTTGGTACAAAAGTTACTGATGACAAAGTGAAACTGAGATACTTTAAAACAACAAATGAAGATGTAAAGATGATAGGCTGTATGCAGTCTGTGGAAAATAATGTCCAAAGTATGCAAAAATTGCTCTATATAAATAGATGTATGTTTCTGCACACTTTGTTAATGGAAGTGAGAATTTGGAGAAAAAATAAAAACTGAATGCTAAGGTAATGGAAAAGCAAGAACCCCCCCCCCCCCGAAATGAATAGGTAATGAACAGATCTGGACTTAATACAATAGTGATCAGTAAACCTTTCCCATAAAGGACCAGATCCTGATTATTCCTTTGATAAGTTCAAAGCCATCCTCTATAAACACTACATTTTTAAGGACAATGTACCTCATAGTGAAATACTGGTTTTCAGTACTATGACATCTCTATTGCCTCTGAAGACAACAGAGAACAACCTTTAACTTCCAAGGGCTCCTAGTGCCCAGAACAAAAGGAATCTTGGAGTAGATTCAATTGAGAGAGACCACAGAAAAACTGTAGTAAACCTAAAGCAACCCTGAAGGGGAAGGAAGAAACAAACCTCAGGAGAGCTGTATAAATCAGGATAAGTCATTAGAAGGTTTTGTGGATCCTGAATGTCTTCAAAGTAGACCAAGATTTCAGGAATTTATTTTACTACTGAATCTTGAAAATATCCCTTTGACACATGGACACCCCTACCCAAGAGAATTAAACTAAGGTTATGCAGTGTCCTTTCCAGAACTAATATTATTTTCTCTGAAATATTATTGCATCCCTTTATCTCCTTACTCAAAACTCACAGGTTCCTATTCTTTGAATTCAATGTTAAGAACAAATTAAAAATATATGATACACCTCTATCTAAGCTTTTCAAAACATTTTTACTTACTTTGCTATCCCCATGTCATAGATTGCACTTCATAAGGACAAATGGAAGCTTAAAGTACAATTCTTAAATACAAGTTGCAAGTAGAGAAAATGCCCTCAGAACCACTTTTAAAAGAGAATTAAAAAATTGAATTAACTGGCTTAAACTAATACTAGTTTAAAATGGTGTAAACAGTTCCATTTCAGGACTAACACTAGCTTGTCTGCTGTTATATTGTTGAAAACAGATCCAGAACAGTTAAAGGATGCAGTTCACTTTTCTACATTAGTTGTTGAACAATATCATCTACTTCAACTACAAAATAGGAACATTCTCTATAGAAATACATCTTCCCTTTGAGCCTAAACCCAACAATACCTCCTCAAAGCATATGGCTTACAAAAGTATTTACATGTAGTCTTCAAGATACAACAGGTCACTTAACAAATGTTCAAAGTTACAACATAGACCAAAAAGTTACATGTGACTCTGTTTCAAAGTGTCACACAGCTGCAGTGTCCTGCGGTCTTTCACACTTATGACTAACCAAGGAAGAGCAGCACTCTCTCTCCTTTCCCTCATCTCACCCCACCAAATCCCTGAAATGCTTGGACCTGCTCCCCACATGGCCATTATCTATCGCACTTACCTTTTGAACCTCTTTGGACCTCATTTTGAGGAAAAAGACCAGGCCACCTGTCCCTGGCTGTAAAGAGATGACCTAAATGCCATCACCATTTTCTCCCACCTGTTCATGGGCTGGGACAAAATGGAAGCCACCAGACAAACTGCTTCCTTTTGTTGCCTTAATGAAGTCTGCACAGTGGTGCAGAAGTTTCTGCAGCAACATTAAGGCAGCAAAACTAAGTAGTTTGTCCTGGCCTGCATGGTGGCAACTCAAATGTGGCCACTATTTTGTGATAAAAGATAAAATTGTGGTCATTTTCAGAACTGCACCATTCAGCCTTCACAAAGACACAATCTATTCCAGTATTCTGGGTGGCCTTGGAATTCTTCAAAAGGTAAGTGGAGAGATGTATTTCACCTGTTAGGGTGGAAATCAGGCCTAAGGCTTTTGGGACCAGATAGGAGTAGGAAAAGTTCTGTGGGGGATTCAAGGAGCAATAAGCGGAACACAGGGCAACTCGGGGCGAAGGAAGCTTTGGAAAGGTCTGTGCAGGTGGGTCTTGGCTGTGCTAGGCCTCCAAGGGTCTCCCCTAATCCTGAGGCATACCATGCTTCACTTAATGACCCAGGCATTCATTTAATGATTCACTAAATTGGGAGGTTATAAGGTGAGATGCTTCACCTAACAACCATGAGACATGTGACTGTAATGGGCAGGCTCCATTACAGCCCTATCTTGAAGACTACCCGTAGCACAAGGTCTACTTATAGCACAAGATAGATGTATTTTCTAGGCTCTGGCTAAGAAGGTTGGACTTTTAAAGCAAAATGGCCTTTGGTTTTACCATTAAAATCTAAAAGGACCCAATTCAATTCTTAATTTCTTACTTGAATTTAAATATCTGAGAAGTAGAAAGAAATTTTAATATTTGTTACTCCTGAACATATATCCCAAAACATCCAGTTTAGACACTGAATACTGCTTAATAAGACTGAGCAGCCACTCTAACTCCAACTTAAGCAGTGGCCAAAAATGTTTAAGGTTTAAGGGGCTAGATTGCTATTTCATAGTCTATAAAACCTTATATTTACAATTTCTCAGTTTTCCTACCTGAGCAAAATAATCTTAAAGCAGAAATTATTCTAGCAGTTCCCTATCTGATCCAAGAGAACAGACCAACAGATCCTGCAGGGAAAGCTGAAAAGCTAATCTGCAAGCACATCTGTTTACTGTACCCTTATCAGCATCTGTGGAATATCAGCATTTGTGGAAACAGAAGTAGGGTTTCTTTTCTTATACTAATTACAATCCATGCAGAATATTATAAAGTATATGAAGCTACATGGAAATAGACTGGATAATTCAAATCAAAACCCCTTCATGGATATAATAATCCTTCTCCAGAGATATTAGTCATTCAAAATAAGAGAAAATAAGCAGGAGGCTTCTTTTGAGTTACTACAGTAAAAACATTTCCTAAAGAAATCCATGGTTTCATTTTTACATAAAAACTAAAGTACAATCAAACATAAAGCACAGCTTTCCATTCTTACATCTATTTACTGAAGATTTTGTCTAATGGCTTTCTGAAGGAAAATGTGTTTGAATAATAGTCACTTTCAGTTCAACAAGTATTCTTTGCCATGAACTGAGGAAAAGCTGTCAAGCATAACCTGGTTGCAATTTACTAGGGCTAATAGCTCTCACAATACCCTTAAAGTGTTCTGCAAATTCTCAATTGATTTAATAACTGTTGACACTCCTTGAAAAGAGTTTGTTAGTGACCAGAACAACACTCTATCTGAAGACCGTTTCCATCAAGATCAGCAATTCCTATTTATTTCTTTTATCTGAAAAATAGCTATTTTCTCTCCTTCCCCCTTGCATAACTGAAATAAAAATAATGTTTTTATTGCTAAAGACAATTGACCACAATCAAACAAAAGGTTTTTCACTATAGCCAATTCATAGTGCATTTAAAACACAATTCACTAATTTCACTTACTAGATTACAGGGGCCCATGGGCCGGTTGCATCATGCAGAGGCTGAGCCCACCCCAGCTCTGGCAATGCAAAAAAAGTCGTGATACATTGCGACACATCACGTTGCGGAGCGAGTTTGACACCCATGCTATATTAGAAAGACAATACAATAAATTATTTTACAGTCTTCTAAATATATTATCATAGATCAATTAATTTTAGAAATTAAAATAATTTTATAAAACCATTAGGAATAAAGAACTAAAACAAACTGCTGGATTTATTCATTGTTAATATTGCTTTCATGAATTTTCCAAACAAAAAACTATGAATTTCTTAGAAATATTTTTATTTTTTCACCATAGCCATGATAAGAACAGGAAATGTATTCAACAATGGTGTCAGTGGTACTTTACAACAGAAATCCTTGGGCCCTGCTCTTGATATTGCATAAATTGATGAGTTTTTCTTTAGGCGGGAGAGATGACAATTAACACTGATATAAAAGTAATACCTTCTTGCTTTCTTCAGGGGTGCAGGCCTGTGGTAAAGTATTCTATTTCATATTTTATTGATCTATTTTTATCTTAATACATAAAATATTGCATTTAATTATATTTTTATTTTGAATTGTGTCTGGGAATCTTTGCATCAGAAGTGAATTAAAAAAAATTATGTAAAGACAAAAAACAATACAGATGGAAAACATTAACCTGGAAAACAGGTTAATAAGTTGGAAAACAATTTATAGTCCTATAATACTCCATAAGGTAAACATACATTTTACATTTTCCTGATAACTAATTAGTAGAGCTATATCCAAATTTAGATGTGTAGAGGTAGTTAACATTATTGATAAAAACCCTCATCATTGCCATATTATATGAATTTATAGTTGCATTTAATTTAATTTAATAATTTGATTTCTATACCGCCCTTCTCCCGAAGGACTCAGGGCGGTGAACAGGGCAATACACAATAAAAATCAGTGTTGTGACTCAGGGCCAGCCTGTGGGTCCGACAGCCGGCTCCGATGTATCGGATGACTCAGATGAGGGGGAGGAGGGAGACGAACCGGCTGATGATGGTTTGGAGGCTTTGCAGAGCCCTCAGCCGGGGACCTCTTCTCAGCTGCGTGAGCCCGATAGTGCGGAGGATGATGACCCACAGCTGGCCCTGTTCAAGGACGCCCGACGCAGGAGGCAGTCGAGCAGGAACAAACAAAGAAAGGCTGTGGGACTCCTCGGGAGGAGGCACAGGGAGACCACGCCCTGAGCTCTCAATAAAAGGAGTGTTTGGGGAGGGGCTGGTTGCTGAAAGCAACTCTTCCGCTTGAGGAGACAAGCTCTAGTGTTTTTGTTAATTGAGTAATAAAACTTGGCAGACGCCTTTTAGCCTTGGACGCTCTCCAGTCTCTTCTATTTGAATAGGGGTTTGCCTTACTACAAGGCCAGAAGAGGGCTGGTTCAGAACAATCAGATACAAAAATTAAAAAACCATTAAAAACCAATTAAACATCATGCCCATAAAATCAATACATATTGAGTTAAGAACTAATTTTAAAAACCCAACCCCATCCCGTCAGACCAGGCCAGCTTGTTCGAAAAAGAATGTTTTAAGATCGCGCCGGAAGGAGCGAAGGTCGGGGGCCGTCCGGAGCTCAACCGGTAAGCTGTTCCAAAGGTCTGGCGCGCCCACAGAGAACGCTCTCCCCCTGGGGGTCACCAATCGGCATTCTTTGATCGGCGGCACCCTGAGGAGGCCCTCTCTGTGGGAGCGCACTGGACGGAGGGACGTTGACGCCGGTCGCAGGTGTTGCCGTAGGTAATCCGGACCCATGCCATGAAGGGCTTTGTACGTCATAACTAACACCTTGAACCTCACCCGGAGAGCAACCGGTAGCCAATGCAGCTCGCGGAGCAGAGGTGTAACATGGGAGTATCGGGAAACTCCCAAGACGACTCGCGCGGCTGCATTCTGCACCAGCTGGAGTCTCCGGGTGGACCTCAAGGGCAGCCCCATGTAGAGAGCATTACAGTAGTCTAGACGAGAGGTCACGAGCGCATGAGTGACTGTGCGCAAGGCATCCCGGTCTAGATAGGGCCGCAACTGGCGCACCAGGCGAACCTGGGCAAAGGCCCCCCTAGTCACAGCTCCAATATGCTCTTCCAAAGAGAGCTGTGAATCTAGAAGGACCCCCAAGTTGCGGGCCCTATCTACGGGGGGTAATAGTTCCTGCCTTCAGACCTAAATCTAAAATGGACAAAATATATTTCCCATATATTTTATAGTGGGTTCTGGAGAGCAGGAAGGACGCTGAGAGGATGAGTACAGCATGGCAGATCTTTATTCAGTGGAAGTGACTGTACTAGGGAATAGGGGTTACATGCCCTCCTTTTATACCTGGCCAGGTGAGCAGCCGGCCAATCGGTTTGAACCTCTGTTTCCCACCAAAACTGGGTTCCCACCAAAAGTCCAACGCCCCCTGGTGGTGGCTGCTATGAACGTATGTCTGTGTTCCCTTCACCTGGATACATAACACCATATATAATAGGTTGCTGTAATTTCTGAAACACTGTTTATATTTTCTATACCATTTGAATTGTCCATCCTGCCTTCTTCCCAGTCTTGCTCACAACCTTAAGATTTCCTAGTTGTCTCTCATAATTCAGCATTTTTTTTCAAATTAGGTTTGATTAAGTGCAGATACCTAGCCAGTTTCAGGATAATTAGAATTGTTTTAACATACAATATGGTAGATTAAATCTTTATTTTATAAATTTCTCTTTGTCTTTAAATTTCCTTGCACTGTTCACTTTTCTTTTCTCCTATTGCAAAAGAACTATAAAAGATTCAGTTTGCCACAGGCTAAATATCTTGAGCAATAAAGCTTTTAAGCAAGAAAACAAAGCTTAAAACTCACTGCTGCTTCCTAAAGCTTAAAATTAATACATTCAAGCACAATGTAAATTATTTAGGAGTCAAACAAAAAATACTTTTTATTTAGATCAATCATATACACATAAATATAATTTATGTTCTCTAGTGAGCAGTTTCACGTAATCTAAAATTGGACATAAATAATACATGGTTATTGATCAAGAATATGTTTTCTGTTTCACAGAAAGAGAAAAGGCAAGTTCCTGCCTTCAGACCTAAATCTAAAATGGACAAGACAATATCATGGACAATTATGCTTGTATGCTTGATTTATTATATTAATTCCTTTTCTAGGCAGTTTAGTTTTACATCTGCTTCTAATATTATCCAAGGTTTTTTTTTAAGGTGAAGAGAAAGGGGGAAGAGTGAAAAATAATTGTTTGTCAGCACTTGGATGATGCTTTTGAACTTCGTTAAGAAGCCCAGGCTGTTTTTCCATTGTAGCTTGTTTTTTCAGTTCCTTTGCCAATTAGTTTGCTCACAGAACCTTTCTTCCACACAAAGTGCTCTTGCTGTGGAGCGCCTATTGCTTATCATTTATCTTCTCCACTGGTCCACTTTTACTTCACAAACTTCTCCAATCAGCAACTTAGGTTAATCTGCTTCCTTGATTATATGAGTAAAATCTCCCATAATCCATACAGAAACATAAAGCAAAAAAAAACATGTTGTCCTTCCAAATGTGTCTTTTACAAATCTTGACTATAAGGAAAACATACTCATGGCAGCCTACACTTTTCTAGACAGCAGATCATCAAAAACAAATCCCAAATCTTAACCTTGACATTTTTAAGGCAGAGAAAAGAATCATATCTGTCATGGCAGCTCATCCTGGTACACATCCTTACATCACTATTATTTTTTAAAAATGACTCTAAAAACAATATTGGCCTTCTTAAAACGATTGTACTTATGAAATCCAAAGAACGGGAAAAGAAATGTAAACTAGAATTTAGGGACCATGAAGATGGATGAGATCAGATGGCATAGATGGAAACAATTTCATTAATTTTGTTTCTGGTAAATTTGTGCTTTGTTACTGATGACACACATACCATTTTGTGAGTTGGCAAAACTGTTGCTCTGGCATATTATAAAACTGTTCATTATGGTAGATCTCTTAAAATTCCAGAAAGATAAGATTTTTCTGAGCCAATGATCTAGAAATACTGTCTACCTTGTTCTAACAAAGGTAAGGCTTGATAAAAGAAAAAGGAATTAATGAAAAAAAGTCCTATGTTAAGCCACTGGGCTGCTTAGGATTAGGGTGAAAGGGCCCCAGCAGACACCTTCATCCCAAAGTAGATGAATCTTCCTGCTCTTCTCACAGAACTGTTGTTCAAATGGATTCTTATGGCAATAGTGGAAGCTTTAAATAGCAACCACAAAGGAGGTTCCAATTTCTAACAGATTCTTTTCTTTTTCATTGAATTTAAATCTACAAAAACACTTGTAATGATTCTAAACAGACTATTTAAAATCATTTAAAAATAGGTTAGTAATAGGTTATAATCAAAATGATTATAGTTAGTATAAACATTTTGTTTCTGCCTTGTTTATACAAAACATCCATACAAAATGACTGAAGGCCTAAAGGAAGAAGGAAGAAATGTTGATTCCCAAGTCATATAGAATCCCTTTGTAAAAATTAAACAGCTGTCTCTGACTCTTAAGGTTGAGAAAATTCCAAAGTGCAGGAAGAAAATTTTATTTATTTATTTATTTATTTATTTATTTATTTATTTATTTATTTATTTTATATACCACCCTTCTCCCGGAGGACTCAGGGCGGTGTACAGAGCAAAGTAAGTATACAATAAAGCAATGATAAAACAAATAAAACCCTAAATCTATCAGGCCAGGCCGGCTTGCTGGAATAGATAGGTTTTTAAGTCACTCCGGAAGGTGTGAAGGTTGGGGGACATCCGGATTTCGGCTGGCAAGCAGTTCCAAAGGGTTGGCGCACCCACCGAGAATGCTCTCCCCCTGGGGGTCACCAGCCGGCATTCTCTGACCGGTGGCACCCTGAGGAGGCCCTCTCTGTGGGAGCGCACAGGACGGAGGGGTGTTGACGCTGGCAGTAGGTGTTCCCGTAGGTAATCCGGACCCATGCCATGTAGGGCTTTGTATGTCATCACTAGCACCTTGAATTTCACTCGGAAGGCAACTGGAAGCCAGTGCAGCTCACGGAGGAGAGGTGTAATATGGGAGTATCGGGAAGCCCCCAAAAGTGTTCGTGCAGCTGCACTCTGTACCAGTTGAAGCTTCCGAGTGGTTCTCAAGGGCAGCCCCATGTAAAGAGCGTTGCAGTAGTCAAGACGAGAGGTCACAAGTGCATGGGTGACTGTACGCAAGGCATCCAGGTCCAGATAGGGTCGTAGCTGGCGCACCAGGCGAACCTGAGTGAAAGCCCCCTTAGTCACAGCTCCTATGTGATCTTCTAAGGAGAGCTGTGAATCTAGGAGGACACCCAGGTTGCGAGCCCTATCTACAGGGGGCAATAACTCGCCCCCAATATTAAGGGATGGAATATTCTGAATATCCTGGCATGCCGGTATGTACAGCCATTCAGTCTTGTCCGGGTTGAGTTGAAGCCTGTTCCTCCCCATCCATTCCCGGACCGCTTCCAGGCAACGGGACATCACGTCGAGGGCATCACTGATGTGGTTTGGGGTTGAGATGAAAAGCTGGGTGTCATTAGCATACTGATGGTAACCCACTCCAAAACCACGAATGATCTCACCCAGCGGTTTCATGTAGATGTTGAACAGGAGAGGCGAGAGGACCGACCCCTGAGGAACTCCACAAATGAGAGACCTTGGGGTCGACCTTTGTCCCCCTGCCAACACCAACTGCGAGCGTCCCAGGAGATAGGAGGAGAACCACCGAAGAACTGTGCCTCCCACTCCCAGTCCCCTGAGGCGCCGCAGCAGGATACCATGGTCGATGGTATCGAAAGCCGCCGAGAGGTCTAATAAGACTAGGACAGAGGAATATCCCCTGTCCCGGGCCCTCCAAAGATCATTCACCAGAGCGACCAATGCCGTCTCCGTGCTGTCTAGGATTTAATGTCTAGGATTTAAACTCCAGGAGTGACATATTTAAATATATGACTTGATTCATGTGTTCTGCAATAGTGGATCTTGTATGTTTATACATATGTGTGTTGAAATACATGTGTGTATATTTTCCATGTTTTCAACAAAGCATTTTATCTAGCCATATCAAGTCTATGAAGCTTCTGCTATTACTGAATATGAATGAAGTTTAGCTGAACATTCTTTACTTACTCCAGTCCCTGATTAAATATGACCATTAAGCAGAAAGGCTGTTCACAATTTGGAAAAAATAAATACCTGATCTGTACTAGGAACAAATGCCTTTAGAGGAAAAATGGGCAAAAGATCATCAAAGTGTAAGACTTATTATTGTTAATGCATGTAAAAATGTGATTATATCACTGCTAAAGAAAATTAAAAAGCACAAAACGATGCAGTCTATTTACAGAATCAAAAATGAGCACAAAAATATATGGCTTTTTATAGTCACCCTCATCTAAAATTATTTTGGGGGAAAATAGCTAATATATTGCCAGAAGAAATCTATTTTTCTGTGGAAATAAATTCTAAGAGAGCCAATACAAGATATCAGTATTATTTACCTTAAAAATGAATTAAATGTGCTATTATGTTCAATTATATCACTTCCCCAGTTTTTTTTCTTACAGAAGTCATGATAATGAAGAATGCTTATTCATGCAGACATTCCCAAAATCCAATACAACTTGCCCCTCATGAAATTATTAGCTTTTTATTGATTAGAGGATGTTTTAAACTAGTTCCATACAATTGCTAAGAAAGTATGATAAGTGAAATGCATATTTTTGTTACATGTTTCCATACTATCTTTTACTTTTGCTAGCGAACTGAACTAGATCAAGCCATTTTTCCATAAAGAAATACAATGTGTGAAATTTAATTGTGTAATTCAAACCAATATTGTTTCAAAATTATTTTTAGAACTATCACCTACATGATTAAACGTTCAAACAGCCATTTTTGCTAAGTTTCAAAAGAAAATGAAATTCCCATTTGCAATATCCATGTATTTAGTTCATTAGTTACATTCTGCCAAAGAAGCAATCAGTTACTTGAGAGATGAGTTTGTTTACCATAAATAATGTGACAATAATCAGAAGGATGTGACATTACTAGATTGATGGTGCTACAAATTATAAAATAACTGGATGTTCATGCTCCAAAAATGTAAGAAAAAATACATTGAGATGCCTATTGTATAAAATTGTGAAAGTACTGTATATAATAAACTATTAAACTTTTTTTAGCATGCAATATTAAGAAAACTATCAGTGGGAACTTAGAATTGTTTAGTAGCATCCTTGGATTATTATGTAAGTCACAAATTCTATAGATCATACAGACTTCTATACAGAAAAAAGTAAAGGTGAAAATGTTAACACCCAAAATGCTGAATATGCCATTTTAACATAACATAATTTGTGATTCAAACAAGCACAAATTTACATTCAATTCCATTTTAAGTTTCATCTAACATTCCTAACTTTAACTTCTATATAACAGAGCAAGCAAAAGTACTGTTATATATAATCATTTTTAATTCTTGTAATAAACATTACCTATTTGTAAACCCTGAGCTCCCATATCTACCATCTTTCTCACATCTTAACGTTTCTTCATCCATTTTCCACTTTTGGTAAATGATCTGCCTACATATACTATTTCATATTCTGATTGTAGTCATTCTTTCTTTATATATGGTTCACTTGACTTTCCCTACAAAACATAATTATGTTAGTATTTGATACACTGATTTACAGGTTGAAGAATCTGGTATATCACACACTGAACAGTAAAATTCCAGTGCTACCTTTGAAAGACAAAATGCAGGCCATAATATACCTGACTCTAACTCTGAAAAACTGAATGATGGAATTAAATGAAAAGTCCCTTTCCTATGAGACCGAAGAAAAAAACAGCAGAGAGGCAAAGGACAGCTAAACAGCATCTTCCTATCAAAGAAAACGTAACGGAACTTAAGCTTTATAAGATCACAGCATGGCAGAGTGGTAGAGTTTCCCGATGGATAGTATAAGAAACTGATATATTTCAGGCTGCCTATAAGATTTATTGAACATCTGTCTTCTTGGTACTGAGAATCCTTGCCTGATTTCTGTGGTCCCTTGAACTTCTTGACTGGCATGTGTTTCATGCTTTAGAGCCAAGATGATGACAGATTTCTCATGGAATTCTGAATTCTGCTTCTGTCTGACCTCTGCAACACTCATGAAAGATTATAAAGCGATTTATGGTTTTACAACTCAACTCAAGTATTGAACAATTGATTTACAGCAGATCTGTTCAGCATCTTCTCAAACTGTGGAAGTTTTATTATGTAACTGAATCAAAATTTGCTGCAAATCATTCTGGTTCTCAGCCAGTAACATGGCATTGGGTACAAATGCAAGTACATGCACATTTTTGTGATCAATCAATACATTTCTATGTCACAATAATACTTTTATATCTTATACTTTTTTGCATAAATCTATTAAACAAGCATAGCTATGTCACACATCTGCACTCTATGTGGAACCTCCACTGGTTAAGTATTCCATTTATTCCCGTACATCCTTCACAACTATCATACATGTATATGCCTCTTGCATTCAGTAACTTCAGCTCCAGACTTCTGCAAAATAATTCAGTATTGTTCACTTTATCATATGCTTTCTCTAATCCAAGAATCATATAATTACAAGTAGTCCTCGGCTTACAACAGTTCATTTAGTGACCATTCAAAGTTACAATAGCACTGGAAAAAGTGACTTATGACCATTTTTCACACTTACAACCTTTGTATCAGCCCCACAATCATGTGATCAAAATTCAGATGCTTGGCAACTGGTTCATACTTATGACCGTTGCTGTGTCTCAAGGTCATGTGAGATCATCTTTTGCAATCTTTTGCTGAACAAAATCAATGGGAAAGCTAGAATCACTTAAAACAACCATGTTACTAACTTATTAATTGTAGTGAATCACTTAACAACTGTGAAAAGAAAGGTTGTAAAACGAGGCAAAACTCACTTAACAAATGTCTCACTTAATAACAGAAATTTTAGACTCATTTATGATTGTAAGTCGAGGACTACCTGTCCTTCTCTTTATTGCATCCATATATTTTTCAACAATCTGATAAAATGCAAAAATCTGGCCTGCACTTTATGGCTAAAATAAAGCCATACTGTGCTTCCCAAATTTTGCTCATTTAGTTCTTGGACCTTTTTGATCAGAATTTTACAATGTTCTCAGGCACATTTGATATAGTAATATGGTTCAACGTGGTTATGATTTATTACTTTTTATCAAAAATTGGTGTTTATTTCCGGTTACCAGCAAAAATGCAATAATAATAATAATAATAATAATAATAATAATAATCATCATCATCATCATCATCATCATCATCATCATCATCCCACAGTCAGCCAGATGTTCAGACTAGATTTGGCGTTTTTGTCTACCTATCGAGTCCTTACCAAGGACCTGGGATAGGCAGATGTGGAAGTTTGATAGTATTATAGATATTGTCACAGGATGGAAGCAGTTCCTACTAAGGCCGCCTTTTGCAATTGACTAATGGTGAATTTGTCAATGCCAATGGTGTTCAAGTGGTGCTCCAGTTGTTTGGGATTGCACCCAAGTCGCCTATTATTATTGGTACTACCCTTGCTTGCCTTTGCCACAGTCTTTCTATTTCTATTTGTAGGTCTTTGTATTTTGTTATCTTCTCCAGTTCTTTCTCATCTATTCTGCTGTTTCCAGGTACTGCCACATCTACTATCCAGACTTTTTTGTCTTTCTTATCGACAATTGTTAAGTCTGGGGTGTTATGTTGCAGGTGCTTGTCTGTTTGAATTCTGAAGTCCCAGAGCAGTTTAACTTTATCATTTTCTATGACTTTCTCTATTTTATGATCCCACCAGTTCTTGCTTACAGGCAAATGATATTTCTTGCAGATCTTCCAATGCACCATTGTTGCTACTTTGTCATGTTGCTGCTTGTAGTCAGTCTGTGCGATCTTCTTGCAGCAGCTTACCAAATGGTCTACTGTTTCTTCAGCTTCTTTGCATAGGCGGCACTTACTGTCTGTTGCTGTCTTCTCAATTTTGACTTTGTATGCATTTGTTCTTGTTGTTATTTCTATTCAAATTTTATGTTTAATTTTTTTCTGAATACTTTGATATATTTGCTTCCAATACATTTGACTTACTTTATATGACCCACATATGGTAAAAAGTTCCCAACAATTGCTGTTAAATGATTTGTCTATGTTTGTATCACTGATGAAGTTATATGCCATTTGTAAGGAATTTTATTCCAATTTTCTCTCAAATTACAAGTTGGAATAGATTTTATTGATTTTTTTTTCTAAAGTTCTTCCCATTATTCTACTGTGATTACTCTGAAATTTTGCATTTACTTTATCATGCAATTTTTAATTTGCTTCATCTCCATGTGAACTTCAATAAGTTTATATTTACATTCTAATAGATGATATATTTTTATATAGATAACATTTGTATAAGTTTTTCAAATTCTATCATCTTTTCCAATGTCATACCTTGAGATCCATCTTTATTCATCCAAAAATGTATGCATATATGAACCATGGTAAACAATGAGCAGTTCTCATTGTTGTCTTTACTGTTTTGTAAATCTGGATGTACCATATTGGTATATGTGATTAAATTTCTTAGCTTAAAATAAAAGCATTTGGTGGTGAATGCTGGACATCCATTTTTTTTAGAAGATTCCATATTTTTAGCAAACTTTGTTGCATAATATGTCTCTTCAAACTACTTTCTTTTGTTTCTTTATGCATTGAATAACTATAAAACCCATTAGTTAAGCCAGCTCCTTCTATAATTTATATTCTTCTGTTTGGAGATTTTATTGATTCTGTTATCCAAACTAAGTTGCTCACTAATGTAACTCAAAATTTATAAATGCAAGTCCATCTGTTTTAAATTTTGCAAAATGTTGAATCTCACTTTTGTTAGCCTCCACTCTGTACTAATGTAGTGGTTTCTCTTTGCGAATCTTACAAACATTTCTCTAAGAATGAAATTGGTGCTATTTGGAATACAAAGTTTTATTTCTATAATTCATTATAATTATTTTGAAATGTGTCATCTTGCATCCTGACAGAGTCCAAAATATTTTTTTCTTTTATCGCACAACCTGTCTTTTTTCACAAAATAATCTTCTTCAAAGGTTAATTATCTTCTGTTTTTGTTTTCTTTTCACTAATTTTGTATGCAGAGTACATGGTAGTATGGTAGTATATGACATAAGGAGATAAGGCCCTCACCATCTGAATTGCTTTATTGAGTATAAAAGGTAAAAACAAATACTATTTTTAATTTTAGCAAAAAGATGGAAAAGTAATTAAAAATTAGTAAAGAAATAATTCCTATAATACATCTCTTTGTGTTGTAGCAAAAAGGATTATTATTAGAAGTTTCATCTCATTTTTCCCATTTAGGAAGAACAATCTCATAGAAAAAAAAGCAAAATCAATGTTTTTTAAAGGAAAACTATAAAAAATCTTTTTAAAAAATAAGAAAACACAAATATTTGAAGCCAAGAAAGATAAATAGAAGTTGGTAAAAAGAAAAGTTTAATGTCATGTTCTAATTCACTAGTTCTTAAACTGGGGTTTATTACTCCTAAAACAGCACTAATCTATTATAAATAGGATTTCTTTATTAGGAGTAGTATTAGCATAAGATGATTTTTTTTATAAAAAAAGATACTAGTAATAATAATTAGTCAAAGGTGATAGTTTGGGCATATTCTGGGGATAATGAAACCATTAGAAGCAAGGCCTCTTTAAGGAAAGGGTGGAAGAGTCAGGATCAGAAAAAGGAAAGAAGGCGAGGTTGTCAGAATACAAGCGAATTTGAGGGCTAATCCACATGGAGCCCCATTTCCATCTGTCCTGTTTGCCATCGTTCACTCCCTAGAGACTAAAATGGACAATGTGAAATCTGAGCGGGCCCCGAACAAGGAGTATATATCGGAGGTGGTGACCCTTTGAGAGCTGTATGCAACGAAATTTCATTTTGATGTATGCTGATTGGTGTACATTCAAAGTGACAATAAAGTTATCATCATTATCATCATCATTTGTAACTATTTGTTTGTTAATTGAGGCTCCAGTTTGGAGCAGCTTCTGTAAAACAAAGGGATATGGGGGTTTAAACAGAATAACAGAATTGGAAGGGACCTTGAAGGTATGCTAGTCCAACCCTGCTCAAGCAGGAGACTTGTCCAACCTTGTCTTAAAAACTTCCAGTGAAGGAGCATACACAACTTCTGGAGGCAAGTCTTTCCACTGATAGTTCTCACTGTCAGGAAAGTTCTCCTTATTTCTAGATTGGTTCTCTCTTTGATTAGATCATTGCAATCCATTTGTGGAGGCTGAGAAAAAATATAATTGTGTCAAGCTGCTAACCATTGCTCTAAGTAAACCTTTGTTTACTATGTTTACTATGAAATAGTATCATAATTATTGCAAGAATATTTTAAAAATTATGATTTACTTCTTGAGGATAATAAGAATCATGAAGCAAACACCCCAATTAATTTTCTTCAAACTTCCCTGAGCTTCTTGAATAAATTCTAGATATTTATCTGAGCTGCTGGAGAAGGGGTACACCTAATCCTTTCCCCAGCTGTTTGTTCCATTCCTGCTCCCCCCACCCCCATTCTGTTTGTAATTTAAAGGCTTTTGGGGGCAATCTCATGAATGTAGGTGCTAAAGCTAATATCTGAGAAATGGTATGTAATCAAACTTGTTGTGTCAGCTGGCTATTCACAACACTGACTATATACTGTAGTACTAAAGAAAAAAAGATCAGCATTCCATTTTTAATACTCAAAGGAATAATAATTGGGGAAGATGATCCTTCCTGCACACACATACAAACAACAACTTGGTAATGCTCCTTCTTTAAAGAATATAAACCCACACAGCAGCACTACTTCCAATAGGTAAGACAAAAATAGTACCACAACAAAGTATTTTATATTCGAATACTAAATTCATAAATACATAACTTCTTATGAAATCTATATAAAATCATAATATCCTCAATTGAAACAACTGGTTCCTTGATAACAAAAACTATTCATAAAAATAATATAACAAATGTCAAATTAAGAATATTTCTGTTAACAGTCGTATACCTATATTATATACATATAAAATATTTGTTGACGGAAAGCAGGGCATTGCAGATCATTTAATGAGGTCATAAATGAATCCTTCTGGATCCTGATACCCATGCTTTGATGTCCTGTCAAACTCTTCTATAGCTATTCAGGATAGATAGGTCCACTAAATGCTAAATATCGAAGACCAACATTCTGTATTTAACTAAGGGAGTGGATAAAGTAGAATTATTTAAAGGAAGTTTTAACTGGTTAAAACCTATAAATGGTAGGTAGGAAAAATGAAGAAAAAATGTGACTGTTTAAAAATTTGAATTTACCAAGAATGCATTTCTACGCAGAATACAAACAATATCCAAAGCTTAATGCAATACCTAATTAAGGTTTAAAACTCAGTATCATATTATACTTTTCTTGTTGAATTAGCAGCTAACCAAGGGTTCTTTTATGTTCTTGTCTTTTATTAGGTCATTATAAATCTTTGAATCAACCAAAATCCAATTATCTTCCCAAATTATATATAGGACCGCAGCAACAGATTTCTATATATTTTGCTTTTGGTCATCAGGTGTTTTCTGAATCTACTCAAGCAAGAACTGGCTCATTATGAAGCAAAATGCAGTGTAACATCTTACTCCCTTGAGGAAAAACTAATCAAAAACATACTTTAAAATATCAGGAGATCTTTATGATGCTAATTAAAATTGATTTCCCAAATTCAGAAACATAGTTTGGGAGAATGAACTCTTTGTTCTTTTATTTAGTCTGTCTTCCCTCGGAAACTGTTTAATTCTAGATAAAAGCAGAGAACTGAACTGCCAGAACGAAGTCATTGACATTTGATTAATGTCTGCTATTCCATTACATTGTAGATATGCTAGCATTTAGGCCATCTTTTCCTTGATCATTTAAATGAACTATTAAATGCAGTTTAATCTATTTTTAAAAAATTTCAATGTATTTTTAAAAATATTTCAAATAGAGCATTGAAGCTATTAAAGATTAATATAAAATACATAAGGCTATCACTTTCAATACATTGTTCATCTTTTAATGAAAAAAAAGTGAATCTTTGGACATCACTTGGATGACATTCTAGTCCAGCTTCTCTGCAAACAAGATGCTTATCTACCAGAATAAACTAAACCCATTAAAATTATTCTTGTAGCCTCTAAAAAGCAGTTCTAACTACAAATATCACTGATACATCCATAACTTAGTGAAAAGACAGAATTCCAAGATCATACATAATGACAAGCTATTATAAATTTTACTTAATTGTGGCTTGTTTTAATGTTTGAATACTTCCATAAAAGATAATTCACAAATTCTAGTTTGTTTTAACCATGTCTTTTTACAAGCCTTATTCATAAAGCCAAATTCCTATAAAGCTTATTTTTTTTTGTTTGATGTTCAAGTCACACTTTGTGGCTCAGCAATGCAATCAAAACAACTTGGCTTAATATTATATGTAAATGCAGCATTTTTCATTTATGTTACATAGTATGTTTAATAGCATGTGCATTAACCAGGAAACAAAACAAATATCTGAAAGAATGGCATGAAATCAAAGAAATCTTACTGTTCAATGTGATGCCATGTAGATATATGTCAGGGAACTAGAAATTTTGTATGATTCAGTCATGGAGATCTTGAGAACACCTAGGTAGAATATGCTAAATTATTACCTGTAAAGCAATACAAAACCAATATACAGGAAATAATGAGAGAGAGAGCTCAATGGAGGTAATAGACTAAAGATAAGGAGGTAATAGACTAGAGGTAAAATTAATTACATTTGTTTGACAGGATTAAAACCCAAGTCAGTACTTTAGACCCATTGCTAGCCTTTGTGAAACAAATTAAACAAATTTAATAACAAAAGCACACAAAGCAAGCCTCCAATTACAAAACGCTGTAAAACTTTATAAAAATCCTTGTACTCATCAAATCAATTGATCAGCTGTCCCAGAACTACATGCTGTTGTTGGTTCTGCTCATCATTAAACCTTCTTTCCAAACAGCCAGCCTCCATTTTATTTCCAGCATCTTCGTCTCCATTTTATTTACTCCGAGCTGGGAACTGGACCTGATGGCTTTTCTTTCAACAAATGTATACATTTTGGTAATAAGATGTTCAAAATTAGTACATAACTCAATTTCAAATGCAATTTTATCATGCTGAAAACTATAAATTTCTTTCAATAAATCTCAAGTTAGATTCAAGCACTGAATCCAAATCTTGCTAAACTGATTTGGCTATACTACATAAAAAGGATGCTAATGGGAAATGCACACATTGCTGATTCTTTGGGTATTCTACCTCTGAGCTGCAAAAATCCAGGAAACAAGTAGATAGCAATAGAAGACCACAAGTTATCTGTATTTCATTGCTCATATCTAGTTGTCTTTTGGATTTATACAACCCATATTTAAAGGTTTAGACTTTTCTGAAGGAATAGCTTGCAATGGGACTATCTTTTAGGAGGCAACCAGTGGAACAAATCAACAGTGACTCAATAGTTATTTGGCATCAACAAAAAAATGAAGCGAGATATTAATGATTTTATAATTTAAAATATGTGTGATTTTTAATACAGCACTTAACATAAGCAATCTCACTATAATTAACATGAACTCTCCTCATCTGCCTTAAAAATATTCATAAGTAAAGCATTCTTATGTAGAGGTAAGATATTGAACATCACTAAACTCTCATTATCCCATTGAATTGTCAATTGTCTTCCATCAATCCGAAAGATTGCTTTGAAGTCCATATAAGGGTACAATACAAATGATACCATAATTAAAGAATTTTAATGATCCAGGCAGCATAGTCAGGTGTTACCAAACAATGACTAACACTTTATCAATCCAAAATTATTAATCTTTTTGGTTCATGCTATATGTACAGCATTTGCCAAACTTCAGTAAAAAATATTTTATTAGCATTCATCAATGATATAATGAAAAACTTGTAATATTATTCTTTTTTCAACTTAAGAATAGTTAATATTTGTAAAGGCACAATTTCTCTATATCCCACAGAAGTTCAAGAACCTTAGCCCTACCCAAGTCCTTTTAGGGGAACAAAACATCTATAGTACATTGAACATGTATTGATTCTTTAGAAAACAAAAGAGTATGATTTTTTTCAAAGAAGCTTCTAATGATAAGAATAATGTTGTTAACTGCGAAGTCATGTCCAACCCATCATGACCCTATGGACAACGTTCCTCCAGGCCTTCCTGTCCTCTACCATCTTCTGGAGTCCATTTAAGTTCACGCCTACTGCTTTAGTGACTCCATCCATCCACCTCATTCTCTGTCGTCCCCTTCTTCTATTGCCCTCAATCTTTCCCAGCATTAGGCTCTTCTCCAGTGAGTCCTTCCTTCTAATTAGGTGGCCAAAGTATTTGAGTTTTAGCTTCAGGATCTGACCTTCTAAAGAGCAGTCAGGGTTGATTTGGACTGACCGGTTTGATCGCCTTGCAGTCCAAGGATTCATAGAAGTCTTCTCCAACACCATAGTTCAAAGGCCTCAATTCTTTGGTGCTCAGCCTTTCTTATGGTCCAACTTTCACTGCCATACATTGCAACTGGAAAGACCATAGCCTTGACTATACGCACTTTTGTTGACAGGGTGATGTCTCTGCTTTTTAGTGTGCTGTCTAGATTTACCATGGCTTTCCTCCTGAGGAGCAAGTGTCTTTTAATTTCTTGGCTACAGTCCCCATCTGCGATGATCTTGGAGCCCAGGAAAATAAAATCTGTCACTACCTCCATTTCTTCCCCATCTATTTGCCAAGAATTGAGAGGGCCAGATGCCATGATCTTGGTTTTCTTAATGTTAAATTTCAACCCAACTTTTGCATCCAGAATTTCCTATAAAAATGAACATGATAATAGTGCTCATAGAAACACAAAAGGAATAAATAGTACTAGAAATTACTTTCTTTGAATATATGTGGCCTGTATACTAACCAAAATCTTCCCTATCCTTTTTCTATTGAAATTCATAAAACCTGGAGTATTGTATTTGCACTATGAATCTAGTCATGCATCTCTGTGTTTTTTATAATAGATTAGCTTTCTAGCATTAAACCATTGTCAGAGCAGGTGATGGAACCTGATCTCAAAAAGATAAAATATGTACTTAGTGCTTGGATGGGAGACAAAGTTCCAGGGCTGTATGCTAAGCTAGAAAGTAAAGTTAACAAAACAAAAATACTAAAGAAGGCAATTACAAAACTATTTCCATATTGTTACTAAGAAAAAACATGGATATGTTCATGTAGCCATAAGGAGTCAAACGTGAATCAATGAAAGCTCAAACAGCACTAATAAATCAACATAAATTCTACATTAAACTATTTCTTTCTCAATATTGTTTTTATTTATTTAATTGATTTCTTATATTCAGGAGCTTGAGGTACAGTGCTCCCTCTTCCTACCTGTAGGGTAGGTCAGCCAGTGACCTGCCATAGTGAAGGGTGGATTAAACCTGGATCTTCCCACTTCTAAATCCAAAAGCTTAATTGCTACACCAAGGCTTTTCACCCTTTTCACCCATTGTACCACTTTTAGGATATGGCAACATCTGAGTACCACCAGTCACCTAGCAAGGTGTCAAAAACTTGATGACCAAAAAAAAAAAAGAAAAAAGTGATGAAGTACAGGTAGTCCTTGACTTACAACAGTTCGCTTAGTGACTGTTCAAAGTTATAATGGTACTGAAAAAAGTGCCCTCCAAGCCACAGCCAAGCAAGACACCTGCTCTGCCCAGCAGTGCTCTTCCTCCTGTCCAAAGTTTTCATTATTGTGAGCATTTCTGTTGAGGATTGGCAGCGGGGCTGGGGTGGGGTGTGTTTGGTTTTTATTACCCCCCTCTGCTGGGTGGTTGCAGCAGGTTTTGGTCACTTCACATGACCCTGGGACACTGTGACCATCATAAATATGAATCAGTTGCCAAGCATCTGAATGTAAATCACAAGACTCTGGAGATGCTGCAACATTACAGTTGATCGGTGCTTCTTCTGGGCTCAGAAGTACCAGGATCAGTGCCGAGCTCCAGCTGGAGCCTTGCACTAATCCTGGTGCTTCCACTGAGCCCTGACAGCCCTGCAGCTCCACCCATCTCTCGTTCAGGCTTGTGCAGTGCTGCCACCAGTTCAGCTCATTCTCCTCCCCAGCTACCACTTTTCTAGGATGGTCACGTACCACCTGCCAGGTGTCAATGTACCACAGGTGGTACCTGTACCACTGGTTGAAAAGCCCAGTGTTACACCACACTATCTCCCTTTTGATCTTTTATGAGAAAGTTAATATAGCATCATCTCAAATTAATTTAATAAAGTAAATATTTAAACATTCAATGGTCAGTTAGGAGACAAGAGGTGGCATTAGAGTGTGTTTCTCCATAATGATAGCCCTGGAGAAAAGTAATTTGGAGTTTAGTGGAGGTAGAAAAGACCAAAAGGAGCTGAAGGAGGTGTGTGGGCATGTGGATGATTGATAGTGACTGTATAGTGACCTTGTCAAAGCAACCATAAGTGATCAACCACACTGATCACACATTGATGATCACCACTGATAGGAGAAAGTTTTGGTGGTCCAGTTTCAGAAGCACCAAATATAAATCCCAAACCACTTGGGAGCAGGGTGACAGACAATGCATGCAAGATATTCTAATATGCTGTAAACACATGCTGGAATGTGCTCGGATCTGAGACTGGCAGCAAGATGAAAATCGGAATATATTGAGGGTTCATGTACAAGCATACTGAAGAGCAGGAAGTCAGAAAATATGAACAGAGTTGCTGAGAAGGATATATAGATGTGCATTAGCACGCTTACGGTATATTGCTAAGAACCAAGGAACAGACATTAAGGGGAGGCAAGGAATGCTGTGTATCTTCTCCTAACTAATAGGACCAAGAAAATGGACTTTCTCTGTGGTGACCTGTTCCTGTGGAACATCATGCCTGCAGAAATAAGATTGGCATCCGCTTTGACACTTTCGCAAGGCCATGATGACCTGGTTTTATATTCTTGAAAGTGATAGAAATAAAGGAAAGGTCCTCAAAATTTAATATTGAAAGAGAAATTTAAAATTGAATTAGCTGCAGTGGAAATTTACTGAGCAACTATAATGGCTGGGGAACAGGAAAGGATAGCATAAAGGCAGGATGTAAGATAAAAACCAACCACTCCCAGCAACATGTGGGTCAGCTTTCCCAGAGCCATGTTTCTGTCTGGCTCTGCTTTTCTACAATCTTCTTTCTAAAGTAGTTTCCATTTTGTTTATATCAGGCTTGAACTGGACTTGATTTTTCTTTCAACAATATTTAATGGAAAGCCACCTAGAGGATTTAGATATCTGACTTTCTTCTTTGGGGCTTTGTACTGTGGTTTGATACTAACCTACAGATAGATTAAAACCATATTCTAAGCCAAACACAAGTATACAATACTAGAGTTTAGTTATTACATGGGAACTAAGCCATTTTGTTAAAAAAAACACTCAAGACAAAGAATAAAAGGGATAAAATCTGTGAAAACACTGCAGTAGTTTCTTTTACTTTATGATCCGTTGGATTGTCCAGACATTCTTTGATGATATCTTATAGCCAGCAACCAATGGGATCAATGAAATGTAGTGAAATGAGATTAAATCAGGACATCTACTTCAGGAGTAGCAACAGAACAATGCTAGTGTCAGTTTCAGAACTGGTTATTTGAATCACAAGTCATGTGATTATATTAATTAGGCTAAACATACAAACTATTAAATTAAGTAGAACTTATACTGTTCAAATATTAAAAAAGTCATTCAGTATTTTTAGTACTTGGAAACAATACAATAGGCTGCAAGTGTGAAACATCTCCTATTTAATTTTAAAAAGCATTGATCTTTTTAAGATATGAAACTGAAAGAGGAAATTGACCAAAAAGGATAAAATAGAATAATATCTGGATTTCAATATAACTATTTAAAAAAAGACAAGATAGGAGAGAAAACTCTTTTGATAAATCAAAGTTTTAAATTTGAGTATGAATATTTGTTCCTTGAAAGCTATCTTTTGTAATATGACTTCTGTGAGCATACATCATAACTTTAACATTATATATATATAATATCTAAATACATTAGATTACAAGTTCTCCCTAAGCATGACCTGCTGTGTCTGCTTTTACTTTGCAGCAGGAAACACAAATGTCCATCTCAGCAGAAATAATTTGCTGGTCCTAAATGATTGCTTAGGGGAAAAAATAAAACATAGTTTTAATGAAGTAAAAGAATTGATAGGCATGACTTTGAAAAGAGAATGAGATCAAACAAAATCTTTGCTGAGGAAAGTCAGTAATGATTATATAAAAAGAAACTGTCATTAAATAATTAAAGTTCTTTCGAGAATGTCACCAATGTGTAGGAAAAAAAAGCAAGCTATAGTACATTTTCCTTGCAAGAAAGCCTGAGGAGTTTCCTGGTAAAACTCACTTGCCTATGTACAAATGAGGAACATAAAGAACACTTATAATAAAGGACTTCATCATACAAAATAATTGCATAACTTTTAGCAGAAAATAGCCATTGTGTTTGTGCCAGGTTTCCTGGTGTTCATACAAAGTTTATTTGCAAAAGTTGCATACAAAATATGTCATTTGAGAAACTAATTATGCAAGGTACCAAACAAAAAGCTAACTAGTGGTGATCTGTTTTGAGTTTTATATGTGAAGACTTAACTAAAATTCCATGACATGAAGAGGAAAAAGGAAAGAAATTGAGAAGCCACACAGGCAATCCCCAATGGCGGAGGACATGCATAATTGACAAGCCTGAATGCTATCCCTTTTCCTTATGGGTTTGCATACCTGTTACTGCTACCATCACTACTAAAAAAATGGACAAGGTATGAACATTACAAATGTCTTCTTGAGTTTAGGCTTTCCTTTGGCAGCAGCACCATGGGGAAAATTACAATGAATAAGTATGTATCTTGTCCTCCAGAGCACGTAAACAGAAAGAGATATCTTGATAAAATATTTCAATAATGTAGTTTCACTAATGAATGTGTTTTAAACAATACTGTTCCAATAACAGCGCAGTATAGCACATTGGTCTTTTGAATCACCTAGAAGTATAAAGGTCCTTAATCAAGCCCTTAATTTCTTAAAACAATGACATATTTTCTTGGGATTATACAGCAGAGCTTTGAGCATTAAGATCTTTCAGACAAAAAGACAAAAGACAGAAAATAATGTTGGAGAAGAAAAAGTAATGAATTGGCTAACATATGGATGCATCCTACATGATGAATTGACCACATGAATGCTAAGGCTGATGAATAGAACATATTCTATATAAAATTTATATAATTGCTTCATACTATTCTAATATTATTTGCAATTAAATGGAAAGTCTTTAGATTATATATGCTTGCTTGCTTTACATGCATTATAAATTTTTCTTCCAAGAAATCCTTCATTCTGATACCACATGGTATCTGCTGTAGCAGGCTTCTTACATATTCCATTCTCATTTACTATTACTCTAAAAATGGTAACTCTTAAAATACAGGCATGATATTTTCTCTACCACACATAACACATTAATTCCTTCACTTCAAAATTCTGTGCCTTGCTTCATTTATTTCACCCACAACATAGAACAGTTGCAGGATTGCTTATAATCCTGTACTTTAATTAGAAATATAAAAATATTTCTGTTAAATGTCAAATGCTAAATTTGTTTCCCTGTATCATTAGACAGCAGGGTATAACTGTTATTTACTGTTGGCTCTTATAATACATTCTTCTTGCAGTCTCAGAAATTCAAGTGCTGAATCAATTCTTTTACTAGTAGATATCATTTCTTCATGGCTCCAGTCAAGGTTTTCCCCTCCCTTTTTTAAAGATTGAAAAAAATATATAAAATGAATGAAAATACTTGTATGCCAAGCAGCTTAAAAGGAAGCCTCTCTCATCCATGTATGGAAATCCTGATCATGTTTGGCCTGCAATGCTTTATCTAAATGACTAACATAATTTATCCCTTAATCTAAATCAGAGGTCCCCAAACTTTTGGGCACCAAGGACTAGTTCTGTGGAGAGAGGTTTTTCTGCAGACCAGTGGATATGTGGTTTTGTATGCTGCCTGCATCTCGTGGATGGGGCTTTGCTTGTTTGGGCGGACCAGTTGCTGGCACGCCATGGCCCGGTATTGGTCCACAGACCGGAGGTTGGGGACCCCTGATCTAAATCATAATCTTTCTAAAAACCCAAGATGTTGTTTAATTTAAGGCTATAATTATACGTACCACAGAAATGTAAGTATTAATACATGGCTCACTTTTCCCTACTACATACATTGTAGTTTACTATTTAGAAACTATCAATGTGTCCTGATATCTAGGTTTTTCTGCATCAGTGTTAAAAGCATCTTGAATGCTATTTTTGTATTTCAAGAGCCAACACAGTGTTGTTCTATCTGTCCAACTAAGATTTCATCAGTTATTTATGAATTCTAGATAGATTACCTAATTGACATGAAACTTAGCATCCTGAAGAGAATTTCATCAAATACTGATAATTTGTATTAAGTCAAAAAATTACTGTTTTCTTGTCTATAAGCAAGGTCAAATTAATGATATATCTAAATCAATTTTTAGCAGATGGATGATTCTACTAAATGTTTTACTGATACCAATGAGGATGATCATAAATAAATGACACATAGATTCCAGTGCTGCATTAACCATGCTCATATTTAAATACTCTTTTCCTTTATTTGCCTTAATGTATATCAGTGTAATAATAATGCATTATTATACCAAATCTTTATGCTAATTTAAAATTTTACAGCTCTCAGTAGTGCTTAAATACAGTAAAGGTAAATATAATTTATCCATATCATGTGATAGTTGTTGGTTATGGGGCTCAGCAGTATATATGCCCTTTCCTGCCTGTCAGGCAACTACAGGTAGTCCCGACTTACAACCATTCATTTATTGAAGTTCAAAGTTACAACAAAACTAAAAAAAATGACTTATGATCATTTTTTACACTTATAACTATTGCAGCATCTCTGTGGTCATGTGATCAAAATTCAGATGCTTGGCAACTCGCATATTTTTATGACAGTTCCAGAGTTCTGGGGTCATGTGTTCATCTTTTGCAACCTTCTGATAAGCAAAGTCAAAAGGGAAAACCAGATTCACTTAAGAACTGTGTTACTAACTTAACAACTGCAATGATTCACTTAACAACTGTGGCAAAAAAGGTCATAAAATTTACATAACTGTCTTGCTTAGCAACAGAAATTTTTGGCTCAGTTGTGGTTGTAAGTCAAGGACTGAGCTAATTTAAAATACTAGGTGTTCTTTCCATGTGCATCAATTTGTTCTTAATAAGCTTAGTTTATAAATGCTGTTTTAGTAATAGTACTGTAACAAAGACAGGGATTCTTGGATTGATATGTCACATTAACAAAAGGGGTGATCATAACATTCCTCCATTAGTTACAACTACAATGCAATCTTGGGTGCATTGAATAAAACAAAGCATTGAATAAAACAAAATAAAAGACTCTTCAATGCCTTCTAAAAACAGAAAAGTGAACAAAACAGATTAATGCTAGGATTATTTCATATAATAGACTTTCTAATTATAATCTGGCTGGCTATTTCGTATATCAAGTATCTTAAAACAATGTGTGTTTTTTTTAAAAAACCAGGTATTGAGCATAGCAATTATTCATTAAAAGTGTTATTTAAAAGATCCTATCACTACACTTCTATTTGCTATTACCAACTATTTTATGTAGCATTCGGGATAGAGTTTTATTAAAACTATTTTTATTGTAAGTAAACTGAATAAAAATCTAAACACTGTTTTCATATCAGTAACAAAAATATAAATTATTAACTATTTTTTAAAATTTAATAATAATAAATGAGAACTGCTATTATTTAATTCCTGATACTTACTGCTGGTCTACTCCAACAGGATATATTCAAACATAAAAACTTGAACTATGCTTAAATTCCAAATGTACAAATACAATAGAAATGCAGACATTCCAAATTCCTTGCAAAGATTGTATACCGTATATAAAAAGTCTGTTGTATAGGACCCAAATTATATTTGTTACAGATAATTTACAGTAACAAATCAGAAGTATTTATAAATCTGATCCAATGATGAATTTAGACTACCATGCCCAACAGAAGCCCATGATCCTCATTCTGTCACCCCAACCCATCCCCAAAGACTCTAAATAGTTTTCCAAGCAAAGGTCATTTTTCTAAAAGCAGTAGAGCTAAGAGCATCTGCTCTCTAATGAGGTTTCTAAAAATTAGATATATGTATGTATAAACAGCCAGACATCTGTTGAGCTTAAACTGAGAAAACAATCCTAATTCAAATGAAGTATAAAAAGATGGAGTAAGATAGATACAACACATAAACACACATACACACAAGGACAAAATGGGGGTAGGAAAAGACTGGCATTATTCAAGCAGATTAAAGTTGTAAATTGGGCACAGGTTTTAAACCTATCTTTAATGTGGAATTAATTCATAAGTTTTCTGATGTTGACTATATTGGAAAATCAAGGTCTACCTGATTCTTTCTGTACTAAAGTCTTGTTCTTATTTTCACTAGTTTTTGGATTGTTTAAATAATACAGATCTCCATAAATAGTGCATCATATGTCATACTGCAGAATTTTTAGATTTTGGTTCACAGTTGTGAATTAGATGATATTAACACATTAATTAACTTCTACTTCCTTTTTGGAAGAATTAGAATGGTATGTTGCCATTCAAATTCAGTTGCTATTGATATCTTGACTGTCATCTTTAAAACCCATCTCTAAATAAGATGCTATTCAGCTACCCCATAAATAGCACTGGCTTCTACCCTATATTTAACTTCAGCGGTATTTCTGAAAAGGACAATAAATCAATCTTTTCTGCAAGCTATCTTAACTTGTTCTACCTATCTATCTCTTGAAGCCATGAATGTTCTCTATATAATCCTGCTGACACAAACTTTGTTCCTACCTGTTCCAAATTTCAAAAAGTTTGCTTACAACATAGTTTTTGATTAAGTAAAGAAATAATTGGGATATTTGCCAATGGCCATTCCATATAGTACGTTTTTAAAACATAAAACTATTCAGTGTAAAATGTCTATTTATATTTTATACTTGCTGACTTACTGTTGCAAACTATTACACCATTTGTATTTCTCAACAGAGCTTATTTGAGTCACTCTACAGCAGATATGTCAAGGCCCGGGGGCCGGATGCGGCCCACGAAGTGGTTTCATGTGGCCCGCGAAGCCATCTTGGAAACAGTGAGGGAATGGCCTTGGCCCTGGCCCAGAGACCCTCCTCCTGCCAGAGACCCTCAGATCTGTCCCACTCCTGACCAGGCCCCCATAGGCACCCTTGATGCGAACGATGTAGAGCTGGCCATGCCCACCCAGGAGGCCATACGCACTTTAGCCACGCCCACCCAGGAGGCCACGCCCACCCTGGCCATACCCACCCGGCCCCCTGAGGGTAGCCGCAATGCTGATGCGGCCCTCAATGAAATTGAGTTTGACACCCCTGCTCTACAGCATGCAAATACAGGGACTAAAATAACGATTTTGTGTATAAACTTTGCTCAAAACTATTTTATGTTTTCTGAAGCTCAGGACAAAATAGGGCATATCTTTTTGGTGTGTGTATGTGCTTGTGTCTTTTGAACCCATACATTAACCAATAAAATTTCAGACACAAATTTATTCTCGTTGCCATTGGCTGGATTTAGCTGAGGACAGAAGATAACACGTTTAAGCATATAGTAAGAGACTAAGAAAATAATTATGGACCTAATAAAAACTGACACAACTAGTACCTAAGATTTTCATAAGAAAGAATTTGAAAATATTGGTAAAATTAAAATTAATATAAAGGTTTTACTGTGTATTGTGTTTTATTTATACAATTTCAGTTGAAATTTCTGAATGTGAAGATTTTTGGGAAGTGCAAAAAAAAGGATGAACTATTAGGAATTGAGTGACTAATAAATGAAAGTATGATGCATTACAAAGCCTTAAGTCAATCAGAAACATGCATTTTTCCTACTATTATGTTGTTTGTTGTGTTTTGGAAATGCTTCCCTGGCAAACTTTTCTGAAGGCTGGATGTTAATGAGAGTTAGTATGGACTATTTTTGCATCAATATAAAAAAATTAAGGGACCAAGAGGCTTTTTCAAATTCCCATTGTTCTCTATGTTGAAAAACCTGAAGCAATTTAAATGCTGCCTCCTAGGAACACTTGAACAATTTTTCATCTCCCTAGATAAAAAGATAATTTTTTTGTTCTTTGACCTTACAGAGAGCTGCATTATAGCGGTGAGAAAGCCGAAGTGCTATTGGGGGTTGGGGGAAGCTTCCTTTAGAAAAGTGGATATGTTTTCACAAGTAGTCCTTACTTTTCAGGAGCATTGCAGAATATGGAGTTGATCCGATCCTTTCCAGCAACCAGAATAAAAAAAGACAAGTGGTAAGCATGTAAACACTGACTAGTAAGGCAGAAATTAATATAAATAGGGGGAAATGCTAAACTTAAGAGTATATTAAAATATGCATTATATACTGAAAATAAATTTTGACAATTATACACTGTTAAACTCATGATTGTAGGATGCTTTTGTCTATGTCATATCTGTTTAAATAGAAATATAAAGCAGCTCTGGTTCTCCAAAGTGGTCCTTCATCCAAATGATCCTGCTCAGCATTTTTGAACAGCCAAAATTTATGAGACGTTAATACCCAGGTAGGCAGCAGTTTTAAAATATTTTATAAATGAAATTGAGTTCAGGTAAGCATTAAAGTGGGTTTGTTTCCTGTTAAGTATCTTATCCATGTCAAGGGACTTTTTAGGTGGATCCAGGCTGAAGTGTTACAGAAATCTATCAAACAATGTGATGTCCTTAATAATATACAAAATAAAGTGATCCAATTCAATCAGGCAGAGCTTGTATCCAATATTTGTGAAAATAAAGCTCTGTCTAAAAGTCTGGACAGAGAGGATGAATAGTTGCAGAATCTAAAATGGGAGGTGGTGGCTCAACTGGAACATCCATCTTCAGAAAACTGCACAGCTCTCCTCTCCTCTCCTCTATCCCCTTCTAGTTTATTAGCGTTGTTACAATGTTAGCCTGGGCAATTGGTAAAATAATACTTGAATGCATTTATTTCTCTGTTTAATATTGTCTCCATTATGAACTAGCAATTAATAAAAATAATCTATAGAGATTAGTATCTAATCTGATTTTCAATAATATAGGGTTAAAGGGGGAAATATATATACCTAGATTAAATGTCATTTGTTTCAATACTAAAGTTACTGATTTTAAAAATGCATAATTTTAAACTGCATTATGTTTTACAGTTTTACAGGAAAAAAATAGATTTCCAATTAAGGTTGTTACTAAAGCTTATCTAAGTAAACACACACAGAACGTAAACATGACCCGGGTGCTGTAGCGATTAAGATGAGGAATTGAGACCCAAATTATAAATCCCCCTTGGGCACAGAAGCTGGCTGGATGTTTGTAAACCAGCAATTCTTTTCTCAGCACGAGAAGTTGAAAAACACCTGCCTACTAACCTCCTCTAGATCAGCATGAGAGATAACAAAATGTAAGCATTAGTGAAAACTTTCATCCTGAAATGGGCTGATTCATGTTCAAGTGTGTATGTGCATAAATAGCAAAGGCAGACACAGGTTAAAATAATAAACAATACTTTAATAAGTATTTTATTCAATATATGAAGCCACCTTGGAGGCTGACACATTGTATCATTGTGTTCTCCATTGTTCAGTACCTCCTAGGAGCTTTCTTGCAGCATAATTCAAAACAAAGAACAGGGTTCATATCACAAGGTTGCACATCTCTGGAATAAAAATAGTTATTTGTTCTACACAAAAAAGTATGTGCAGAAAAATAACTGTATATGTGCAGGAACATAAGAGTCAGGAAAATAATTTTTCTGAAGTGTTTTTTATAGTTCTCAATATATTTAGCTTCTATGATAGAAGATACAGATAGTCCTTGACTTATTACCATTCATTTAGTGACCATTCAAAGTTGCAACAGCACTGAAAAAAGTGACTTACAACTGGTCCTCATATAGTATCCCCACCGTCACGTGATTTAAATTCTGGCACTTGACAACCAGCATATACCGTATATACTTGAGTATAAGCCGACTCGAGTATAAGCCGAGACCCCCAATTTCACCCCCAAAAACTGGAAAAAGTTATTGACTCGAGTATAAGCCGATCCGCCGTTCTGCAAGCCTCCGCCGCTGGCGGAGGCTGGATCCGCGCTCTGCAAGCCTCTGCCGCCAGCAGAGGCTCGATCCGCCATTTTGCAAGCCTGAATACACAGGAATACCCTGTGTGGCCGCGGCTCTCGGGGAAGCCCTGGCTGTCCGCTTCCTCGCTCCACGCTGCCATTCGGGGCCCGCGCGTTCCCCGGGCAAATCGTGGCGCCCAGCAGGCGAGGAAACACGCCCGCTCCAGTCGCCCCCCCTTCCCTCAGGAGACGCGAAGCAAGTGACCGCCCGGAGCTTACCGAGGACTTGCGCGCGGCCGAGGCTTCGGTGCTTCCAGGATCGCGCGCACCTCTCCCAAGCCGCCGCCGTCCGGAGACCTGCCGAAGTTTGGGGAGGTTTGGGGAGGTGCGCACCTCCCCAAACCTCCCCAAACGTCGGCAGGTCTCCGGACTTCCGCGCCCTGCCTGCCTGCTTCTTTCCGCTGCGGAAAGAAGCAGGCAGGCAGGGCGCGGAAGTCCGGAGACCTGCCGACGTTTGGGGAGGTTTGGGGAGGTGCCCAAACCTCCCCAAACGTCGGAAGGTCTCTGGACCTCCGCGCCCTGCCTGCCTGCTTCTTTCCGCTGCGGAAAGAAGCAGGCAGGCAGGGCGCGGAGGTCCGGAGACCTGCCGACGTTTGGGGAGGTTTAGACCTGCCGACGTTTGGGGAGGTTTGGGGAGGCGCGCACCTCCCCAAACCTCCCCAAACTTCGGCAGGTCTCCGGACGGCGGTGGCTTGGGAGAGGTGCGCGCGATCCCGGAAGCACCAAAGCCTCGGCCGCGCACAAGTCCTCGGTAAGTTTTTTTGTTGACTGGAGTATAAGCCGAAGTGGAATTTTTCAGCCCAAAAAGTGGGCTGAAAAATTCGGCTTATACTCAAGTATATACGGTACTTATGACAGTTGCAGTGTCGTCCCAGGATCATGTGATCAGCATTTGTGAGTCCCTCCCATCCAGCTTCTGGAAAGCAAAGTCAATGGGCAAAACTGGATTCACTTAATGATCATGTCATTCAATTAACAACTGCAATAATTCACTTAACTGTGACAAAAAAAGGTTGTAAAAACAGGCATGACTCATTTAACAAACACCTTGCTTAGCAACAGAAATTCTGGTCCCAATTTGGTTGTATGTCAAGGATCACCTTTACTGGCAGAAGATAACATATTGTTTGATTACAATGCAACACCAGGTAACAAAAAATAGAAAAGAAGCCACATAAAGAGCTATAACTGCTCCCTCTATACTTTATTTAGTGTTCAGTACTGATAGTCAATGGATTCACAAGTTGTGTTAAAAATCCTTTCACAAACCAGCCAAGCATTGCTCTCTTACGATTATTTTTTTTTAAATGAACACTGTATAACACTGGTTGCAAACATTGTTCATTGATGGTAACAATTATGTCTGTTAACCTAATGAAACTATTTGAAATATTCCAGGACCAAATACTTCTGAATAACCAATGTTATTGTAAATATATTGATTACATTACCAAGATCTGTTATCATTTTAATTCCCTATTTCTTAGTATCATCAAATGTAACAGATAGGAACATCAATCATAATTTCAGAGAACTTCAAATGCACATTTCACAGTCATTCTAATGCCAATAAAGTCTTATGGGACATTAGAAAATGGAGGAGCATCTTCTAGGTAATTGTTACATACTGATTGGAATATTTATCATATTACTCAAGATCTTAAATTTATATGTCAATTTGCAATATAATCTTTAGAACTTAACAATATTTTAAAATAAAAAAGTAAATTACAGTAGATGTTTTGCAGCATTGACACTAACTCTAATAGATTTTCTCAAAACAAAGCTACCTAATAAACTAAAAGCCCATACAAGTGGCATTTCCTATATTTCTAACAGTACAGGAAAAGATTGGCTTCAAAGGATAAAATATGATTTGAGGCACATACAGGCAGGTGCATGGCATTTTTTTCAGGATAGAACATCAGCTGTGCAGTGTAATATAGAAACTCAGGAAAAGATGTAGCTACTTTAAATATGATTCCCAAATCATATTTAAGATCTCGAATCCAGAACTCTGCAGTGTCCTACTACAGAACACCAAACATATTCAACTTGGGGGGCATTAAAAGACATATTAAAGTAAAAGGCAAAAAGATTAAGATCTATAGAAAAAACAGATTACTGAAGTAGATATATTTTAACAATAACTTAATTTTCTCAATATTTGCTACATTGATTATAAATTGTTGCATATAATAGCATTATTTTATCCATGTATAGAGTTATTTGTGTTTTCTTTTAAATAGGTAGCCTCAGACTTGGGATATCATATGAGTTTATCATGGTATTTTATCTTGGTGCAGCAATTCCTGAAATTCACTGTCAAAATGTTGAAGATATCTTTTCCATTTTTATTTGTTCTCTAAATAATGTGAAACATTAACCATGGAGTTTGACATTATGGTTTTAAAGCTTTCTAGATGCAACTCACTAGTCATAGGTCTTATTTCATAGGAATTACTAAGAAACTGAAGTGTAATGCTTACTTGATTTTCACCTAAGGATGCATGATGTCTTTTTTAGCATTAAGCCATTCCCTTGTGAAATAATGCATTGTAATACAAAATTATTCACTTTTCAAATATATACAAATACAGCAACAGCAACAGGAGTCAGAGATGATGCTAGCTGCAGAACCTCATATTAAAATATCCAATATTAAAAAGGACTTTAAAACTTGATTGAATTTTCTATATTTTTGTAAAGTTATATTTTTTTTAAAAAAAAACTTTTTATATCAAAAATTGAACATGTAAAATTGTTGAAGTCAAAAGATGCACTCTGCAGCCCCCCTGTGGTAAAGCAGAATTTGGAACTCGATATAAATTCAAATGAGCCAGGAGTTGAATTATTGTAACATTTTTCAAATGCTTATAAACCAAACTCAAGAATATGCCAGAGAAACTCAGTGGAATGGGATTTGGTTTAAGGATGAGTAATAAATGGATACCCAACAATAACAGTAATTTTCAACATACCTCCACCACCACTATTTATGATCAACTCAAACTTCATGCAAATTACATAAAGTTTGACTAATAGTAAATCAGGCTGACCTTTTAATGCCAAATATTTTGGTTTTTAAGTCTGCAAAACATTTTTTTCAGTACCTTGTAAATGTTACCTCTGGATGACAGTGATGAATATAAACTTTATTTTTCAAAACCCAACAATGTCATACAAGAAAATATCTTCAAATCAACTCTGCTTTTTCCTTTTTTGCTTATCTCAGAATAGTTGATGTCTTGCAATTATAGATAGTCCTCGACTTGCAACAGTTTATTTAGTAATCATTCAAAGTTACAATAGAAAAAGTGACTTATGAGCATTTTTCATACTTATAACCACTGCAGTGTCCTCATGGTCATATGATCAAAATTCAGATGCTTGTCAATTGACTCATATTTAGGAGAGTTGTAGTATCCCAGATTCATTTGATCACTTTTGCAACCTCCTGACAAGCAAAGTCAATGAGGAAGCTAGATTCACTTAACAATCGTATTACTAACTTAACTGCAGTGATTCACTTAACAACTTTGGCAAGAAAGGTTGTAAAATGGAGCAAAATTCACCTAACAACAGTCTTGCTTATAACCACAATTGAGCCTTAAAATTTCTGTTGCTAAGTCGAGGACCACCTGTGCTTCATAGCAAAAATGCAAGAAAACTAGATGTCAAATAACAGCTTTGAATCAAAGCAATTAACAGATGTCAAGATGATTAGTAGTTCTCCTAAGCAAATTTAGTAGTATCAAAAGCAGAAAACAATAACATCCAAATAAATCTATGAATTGTGTGTTTCATTATATAGGGAATACAGGAAGTCTCCAGGGATTATCCAAAGAGCTTTATGCTGCAGAAACTATGAATTTTCTCAACCCAGTATATTCTGAAGAATGGCTTTCTTTTAAAGGAATGGGTATCAAAACTTCCACAAAATGCCTCAAGGGGCTTTATGTTGAATTAGAAACAATGAAGTAGCAAAGTGTTCTGTAACTGAGCAATCCCTGCAAATAAATAAATGCATTTATTTGCTAGAAAATTTAAACAGGCACCAAGAGATATTTTAAACTTTACATATTCAACAAGTTATATATTTAGACAAAAATCTTCAGGTGTTCCTTTCGAAAAATGCCACAGGTCTTGTAATATTACCCAGCCAATACGGTCTTCGGTATAAATTAATCTCTACAAGGCAAAGAACCATTTTACTCCTCGTTTAATTGTTGCCTTCAATCTTCTGACAGCGTAAATTTAGAACCACCGGCAGCAAAGCCATCGGTTGAAACCACAAGAAGCGAACATCCCTCGGTACATCGGTGCATCGGGCTTGAAGGTGAGCCGCGTTCCGGATGCTTAATCTTCCCAGGCGCTAAATAGCAACCCAACCAGGGCAGTGCAGCACGCATACATACCCAATTCATCCCTAAAACTCCACCCGCCTCCCGCATGACACCTCAAACTTTCGGAGGCTCTCAAAAATCTCCAGGACTGAGTCACGTCGTGGAAATCCCTTTTTCTCTCCCTGCCCTGAACAACCTCCTCCATCGCCCGCAATAGGGGTGAATAGCCAAGGAACCTCTTTCTCTCAGTTCTGCGAGCGCGCAGAAGACTCCCTCGAAACAATTTTGGGAAAATCAAAAACTAGCCCGCCTCGTTAAAACGGTGCGATATTATACAGCATCGAGAACCCCCCCCCCCAAACCCAAGCCAGGCAGACACAACAACTCCGCCTCCCGCCCCCGGCGTCGCCGCCTTTAGCGACTGGAAGAGTTGTCCCCGCGGCTCTCGCGCAAATACAAACGAGGCGGCGCCCCTTACACCTGCGTAGCTACCCTGCTTTTCCCCTTAAAACAAAAAAAAAAAAAAAACTTCACCTACCTTTGGTGGCGAGGAGGCTGCCCACCCCCAAGAAGAGCAGCGCCCACTCTCGGCATTGCTTCATCTTCTCCGCCCCTCCGAGCAACAGAACGTGCTTTATTTTCGGGGGACTATTTTTGCAGCAGCAGCCGTCCTTTAGAAGCGGCTCGGAGATGCGCTCCCTCAGCCTGTTCGAGGCTGGCGACAGCGGAAGACCCGAGAACAAACAAGCAGCCAGAACAGCTGTGGCGGCGTCTGCAATTATTATTATTATTACTACTGCTGCTGCTGCTACTACTGCGGCGGCTGCCGCCGCTGCTGCTCAGTCATTCGCAAGGCTGTACTACCAGACCGGAGCTGCTCTCCAGCTTTCACCGCGGGACTGCTGCAACGTCACTGGGAGGAGAGGCGTGAATATTCATGAGGAAGGAGAGGCGGGAGGGGAAATAGACGCTCCTTCGCAAGGAACCTCGGTGTTCTGTTTCCTTTCGAAGCGCGCGGAAATTGTGCGGTCCGCTTTAGGCACGCGTCCTTGTCAGAAGACGCCCGCCAAAGGGAGACAGTTTTTTTTTTTATTTCTGAAGCCTGTCTTCTGAAGCTCTGGGAAAGAAAGCGATGTAAACATTGCTGGGTTTCCCTACTGCAGCAACGCAAAGATTGGGGGTTTGGTACTTTTAGAAAGCTCCGATAGTTTCCAAGCCTAAGTAAGGACCACGGAAAGCTCAGCCACTTCCTCCTGCTCCCGAATTTACGCCTCTGGGGGGCGCAGCGTTCGGTCTAAGCCAGATTCTCCTAGGCCAGTCAGAGAAAATGGTTGTGGGGTGTCAAGTAACCAAAGCCAGTGACAAGGTCTTCATTAGAAATTAGTAAAATCATTGGTCAGCCCTAATCTAGCTTCAAGCATAGTATATAGTTTTGAGTTTAGCCTGGGAGAAAAAAAAAGGAAAAGCTCTGTCCTTGATGTGAAGAATACATTTCCCCATTATTGGTTATCTCCTGCATTATCACACTTCAAAGAATATGGATTTCTTCCTGGAAAAGATTGGGTTTTCAAGCTGACCAACATTTCAGTGAGAAATTACAAAGTATCTCTCTATTCCTTAGTAGGAAAAATCTGAGGCAAGGATATAGGATGGGGAGCAATACATGCAAAAAAAAAATAAAAAAGATCTGCACATCTTTGTGGATCACAAGCTGAGCCTAAGTCAACAATGTTATATAGCTGTAAAAATAAATGCAAACTTAAGAAGTATACTGCAAAGATCAAGGTAAATCTCGGTTCTCTATCCTGCATTTATAATACCACACTTAGAAAAGGCAAGGCAGAATTTTGAAGAAATTGAAAACTGGAGTGATAGGAAAAGTCATAATAAGGGATCCTTTAAGAAAAATCTGTGAGGAATTGTTAAGGCATTGAATCTTTGACCTCAAGAAGAGAAGACTAGAGGAAGACATGATAACTTTCTCAGGTACTGTAAAGAAAAGATAGATAGATAGATAGATAGATAGATAGATAGATAGATAGATAGATAGATAGATATGCAGTGAAACAGATTTTGTGTGTGTGTGTGTGTGTGTGTGTAAAGAAGGAGCAGTGAAATGTATTTGTGGGAATGCTGTAATACACGGGTGTCAAATTCACCACATCACGTGACATGTTGCAACATATCGTGACTTTTTTTGCATTGCCGGAGCTGGGGTGGGCATGGCCTCCATATGATGCAACTTCTCTGTGGGCCAGCAGTTTGATATCCCTGCTGTAATAGAAGATTTCTGCATTGGGCAGATGGTTGAACTAGGCCGGATGTGTCATCTGGAAGCAACGCCTACCCCATTGCCGGCAATGGCAAAACTGTCCCGATACGTTGCACAACATCACGTGCCATCGCGAGTTTGACATGTCTGAACTAGATGATCTTCAAAATCCCTTCCATTGATTTTCTCTAACATATATACTAATGAAAATGAACATAGTAACACATCTTTACAATTTACCATTTCATCCCTTTCCATTAACAGCATCTCTTTTGTAGGAGTTCTGCAGCATAGAAACATCTTTCTTCATGTCCTCAAAAGCTGCAACTCAGTAGTCTGCAGCATATCTTTCAGAGCTTGCTCAAATAACTAGTCACCATCCTTCCTGTACAAATGAGCTGTATATTCTATGTGTTTATGATACATTCTTTTTCTTGCTGACTAAACAAAAAGCTCTCAATGTAGTTCATTTTTACTGTATGTCTTCTATTCCCAGCTGTGCCCATTGGCCTTTTGTCAGGCATATCATTCAGCATCATCATGTACTGAGAAATATCTGACAGATGATCACTATGAACCCTTTAACTCATTCATCTCCAGATTGCTGAACAAATGTTGGCATCTAAGTGGTAGTATTAGGCTAAACAGCAGTGCTTATTTTCTCTAATGGCCTGTTGACAACTGTTTCCACTTCAGCTGCACTCACATCTGGCTAAAACTCAAACAGAAGCCAAACAATTCAACTGTAGCAAGTGTGCTTTTCTCCAAAGCCAGAAAACACAACAGCAAGTCTTCTCTGCATATCCAAATTTCCATAGACACCTATTAATTTGACCCAGCATATCCCTGTTTGCCCAATATGCTATCAACATGATAATGGGGAGTGAGATAAGCATGTCACTCACATTCTAAAATATGTCCCCTCATTAATCCAGATGGATCTCATTTAACTCTCAGACATGGCAGTGTTTGCAGCTAAACCAACTCCCCCAATCAGTTAAATCCAAGCAACGTGGGCAAAGTACTGAACGGGGCTTTACTGTTATCAACAGCCATGATCAAAACAGAATCCTAAACTCAGAAATATGCAGCTACAAAAAGCCTTTTTTGTTTTCAGTTAGCTCAGTGCCACATATAGTGAAAAGGGTGTGAGTGGATACAGCTCATACTGATCATACCACTGAATCTTTTTTAAAAAAATGTATTTTCAGGTTTGAGGATAGGATAGCATCCAGGACTCCTTTGCAATGCCATTTGCAGAATCCAGGGGTTTTCATTCTTCTTGAATCCAATCCACTCTTCCAGCTATGTGTCTATTGAGTGGAATTGTCCAGATATTATGATTCCAGTTGACAAGTCATCCATAATAGTGTGACAGTGCCAATACACAAAGGTGGATGGATTGACTGTGCAGGAGCTTAGTAGGTATGCCATGACAGGTGAATAGGCACCTAAAGTTTCTTGACATGTTATCCCTGAAGACAATGAAGTTAAAATATAACTATGTTATTCAGCAACCTAGAATTTTGTGTCATGAAAAGAAATGATTGTATAGAAAAAGTTCCATGTTTCTTCCTCAGTTTCTTGGAAAAAAGTGAGAATATCATCATTGTTATGCTTGGAGAATCAGAAAGGGAAAATACAACTTGTTTTCCAGAGAATCCTACTTCTGTTATGGTTGGTTTTGGATTTGCCATTTTTATCCATCCAAGAAATATAGACAGACAGATGTTGTTTGGGATGTTGATGATATCATCACAAAATACAAGCTGTTCCAAGTAAAGCTGTTCTTTGCAATTGACTGATAGAAATTTTGTCAATGCTGATGATATTCAAGTGATGCTCCAGATGTTTTAGAATTGCACCCAGGTCCCTGTTACTATTGCTTCTATCTTTGCTTTCTTTTGCTACTGTCATTCTACTTCTATTTGCAGGTCTTTATATTTTGTATTTTGTCCAATTCTTTCACTTCTATTGTTTCTAGGTACTACAATGTCCACTATCCAGGTGATCCACTGTTTCTTCAGCTTCTTTGCAGAAGCAGCATTTGCTGACTGTTGCTGTCCTCTCAATTTTGGCTTTGTATGCATTTGTTCTTAAGGCTTGGTCTTGTGCAGCCCCCCATTCTTCAATTTTCTTGCTGTTAGCCATTGCCAGGTCTTGTTATCTGATTCGCCTGATATTTTTTTATGTACTAGCCATTTAATAATTTGCTTTGCTATGTCTCTTTTCTATTCTTCATGTGGTCTTTTTTGTCTTTCAGTTTGGTCTCTCCAGTACCCAGTAACCTTTCCATGTATACTAGCTTCAGTGCATCTTCTTCACTGTACTTCAGATATTCTTCCAATGCCTTTTTTTCTTCTTTAACTATATGATATACTTGCAACGGGACGTGGTGGCTCAGTGGGTTGGGATGCTGAGCTTGTCAATCAGAAGGTCGGCAGTTTGGCAGGTCAAATCCCGACTGCTGCATAACAGAGTGAGCGCCTGTTACTCGTCCCAGCTTCTGCCAACCTAGCAGTTCAAAAGCACGTAAAAATACAAGTAGAAAACTAGGGACCACTACAGTGGGAAGGTAACAGCATTCTGTGCACCTTTGGCATCTAGTCATGCCGGCCACATGACCACGGAGATGTCCTCAGACAAGCGCTGGCTCTTCGGCTTTGAAACGGAGATGAGCACCGGCCCCTAGAGTTGGAAACAACTAGCACGTATGTGCGGGGGAACCTTTACCTTTACCTTTATACTTGCAACATTCCATGCCCACCTATTTTCCTTGGTGAGAATTGTCTGTCAACATTGCTGTGAGGATGAAGGATTTGATTCATTGTCATTATTGTTCTGGTCTTCCTATCCATGGCTTTTAGTTCTGGTTGACTAACCATTCATTTAGTCACCATTTGAAGTTAAAATCGCGTTGGAAAATGTGACTTACAACTGGATCTCCCATGTATGACCTTTGAAGAATCCCCACATGATCAAAATTGGCATGTATTTAGGGCGGTTAGCAGTGTTCTGGGGTCATGTGATCACTATATGCAACCTTCCCACCCAGTTTCTGACAATCAAAGTCAATGAAGGAAGCCAGATTTGCTTAAATAGCTACATAATTCACTTAACAACTGTGGTGATTTGCTTAGTAACTATGGCATAAAAGTTTATAAAGTTGATTTCAATTTACTTAACAACTGCTTTGCTTAGCAACAGAAATTATGGTCCCAATTTGATAATAATTAAGGACTACCTCTATTAACTTCTCTCAATCTATCACCATTGACCAGCAACTGTATAATCTACTTTGCACAAAGCTTTTTAAAAATTATTATGTTTCCTGGCCACATAGTATGAAACAGCTTTCTTCCCTGTGATTGACCTTTTCCAATCTTTTTAATAGAGACATCATTCCAAGCTAGAGATTTTTAAAAGCAATATTTGCATAATAAACATTGATGTATGATTTGCATATAATATAAATTATAATAGGTAAATTACATGTTGTGCACTATTAAATGAAAAAAACTTCCAACCTCTTTTATGACTTGGTATCTGCTAAGCCAAAATGGCTTATGTGAGTTCTAGAAGAAGTTGTGGCTTCTTGAAGAATAACTAAATAAAATTCAGATATGAATGAAAACTGTGCTGAAACACAAACTGTACATAATTGTTGTCATCATCAAAGTGCAGTATTAGAATGAAGAAAGGATTATAGAAAATGTGCTGAATCTAAGAGGCAAGGTAGCATAAAATACTATTATAGTGTCCCCTTTTGAATTTGCCACATAAGAATAGCTGTTTCATCCATTAAAGCATAAAATTTATGCAGTTGATAATCAGGGAATTTTCTCATCCTTATATAGAATTCTTATCAAAGTGCACTAACCATGCCATTTCATTATCTAGAAAAGTTATTGCACCTGTTGCCAATTTTATAATCATGCTAAAATAGTTTATACATATGTATACCTATAGCAAGAGAGAGAAATATACACATTTTTCACAAAACAGAATCAGAAGACAGCGTTTTGAAATGCATTCAGAAACATACAATATACTTATTCTTTTATTGACAAGCAATGCTAAATGTAGCAAAAGAATAATCCTTCCTATCATTGGTAGAATAGAAAAAAATGAATATGTCTTAGTTTAGGATGCAATTCTCTGCTCAATTACCTTGAAATGTATCCCACTGAATTGTCAGGCTCCAAAAACCTAGAAAGTAATGATTTTTCCAAGCAGGTTTCTTTATTATTCCACACCTGTAGAAAGAATCCTGCCAAACTAAAGCAGAGAATTATGTATGTGAAGAACATATGCTGATAACTGCCTAGGGAGAGGATGTCTTCACCCTCTTTCTCTCACACAAACTATCTGAACTGAATTGTCTCTTACTCTTCTGGAATGCACCCTTCCTTCTGAGAATCCGGCCCACTACATTCCATAACAAAATTGAATGAATTTTATTGCTCTGCATAAGTGGACAAAAATAGGACCTTAAGCAAGAGCAACATTTGCACATTATTTGATCACAGCCAAAGGATCAGGGTTTGGTTTTATAAATCAGCCTAAAAGAAACACTTGTTAAATTTCCACCTGTAAAACAAAGATTATGAAACCCCTAAGAAACCCATAAGAATGTTGTTCTTCAGGGATAATACTTCATATTTTATATCATTATTCTGTTAAACAGTCTGTTAAGCTGCTGTCTTACTAGTTGTTAAGACAAAATGTACTTTTTTCCCAAACAAGAATACACAGGATCTTATTACTGGAGTATTTAAGATATGGCGTGGAAATTTCTTCACATTGCCTGGAGTAAAGGTCAAGTACCATTAACCACTATTTGCAACAACCTATCCACTGATTATATTTTCAGTGCCTGCAAACTGTTGTATGGGAGAAATGTAGGTGGAGAACAAAAGGAATAAGTTAACAAATTTACTGCATGATTCTGTTGTAATTATGTCAGTACTTCCAGTTTCTGATGATGACCCTTTTTACTGACTGAAGCAAATGGAGTACATCAACTTACAAGTTTGGGGCTTAGTATAACATTTAGATAATTTAGTAGCTATAGCATACTAGGCAGTGATGGGATTCAGCCAACTGACTGCAAGGCTATATACATATATAAGATAGACAAACACTTTCCTTGAATGATTATTTTTTGTTATGTTTTGCATAAAATGTATTTTTCCACCAAGTTTATGGTGCCCTCAAATTACTGCAATTCTTTGATAGTATATCACTAATAGTTTGTACTCATAGTAAAGTAGTAAGCCGCCCTGAGTCTTCAGAGAAGGGCGGGATATAAATGGAATTAAAATAAAATAAAAATAAAAAAATAGTTTAAAAGACATGTAAAATTATTTCACCTAAATATTTATGTATTTATTACAAATGTTTTATGGCATAGCAATTATTTTTACCATAGGCAACTCAAAAGCAGCAACATATACTTATTTATTTATTTACAATTATATAACCACCAATCTCACAAAATGTGAATCTGGGCAGATTATAATAGAAAAAGACTATAAAACCAAATCACAAAAAGAACACAAACATTTTTTTAAAATCCATAGTAAAACATTAATATTGTTTAAGAAGTCTAGGAGAGAGAAGCTTGATGTCACGCACCATGGAGCCATCTTATCAGATCTCTATTCCTCTTATTACAATGACAGAAAGAAAAGAACCATACTGTATGTAATCATAAAATACAGTCCATATAATATTGCAATTATAAAATTATACCATGTCACATCAGCCAGCAAGAACATCCACCCTGCACATAGATTCCTGGCCTATTTCTGCCTCAGTTGCCACATGTACATAGGAACACCATAGCTTTAAAAGTTAATATCAAAAACAAATGTGGATGCTATATAGTATATGGTGTTTTTTTTTAAAAAAAAGTTTATTTCTTTAAAAATTTATAAGATTGGCCAATAGTGGACTCTGGATATACATACAGTAATATAAGCGCTCTAACATCATCAAAGACAACCAATATATAAATACAAAAGCTAGAAACTAAAATATAAAATGGCAACCAAGCTCAGACAAAAACCCCTCAACTTTGATGATATATGCTGAGCAGCGAGAATATTCTATGCATAAAAATGGAAGGATTCTTTGATTCCCATAATGGACAAATGGCTGCAAAAGTTGACGAAGTTAGCAAAGATGGCTAAATTAATTGCTTTGATTAAAGAAAAGAATACAATTAAGTTTGTTTCTACTTGGAAACCACTTCTGAACTTTGTGCTTGAGGCGGAAAATGATGAAAACTTTGATTTTGGGTTTTGCTGTTTAGATAGGTTTTTTGTTATAGAAATGTCTAACATATATTATTATGTAAAAATAAAAAGTTGATGTTTTATGTTATTACCTTTTTTTACTGTGCCCAAAAGTGCCGGAAGCCAGTACCTTTCCCTTTCTTTTCTCCTTTACCCTACACTCTTTCCTCTTTCCTCTTCTCTCCCCTATTTTCCCATTGTTTTCCTTTTTCTTTGTATTTCTGTATTTTACATTTTGATAAAGTAATAAAAATTTGAAAGTAAAAAAAGAACAAAGCAAATACACAGAGGAGGAGTATATTCACTCAATGACCCCTAATCCTGAAGGAAAAGCCAGGTCTTAAGGACTCTCCTAACAGTGATGAGAGTTGGGACCTTTATATATGTTACAGAAGATTATTGAGTAGGCAAGAGTTTCTGCACAAACTGCTTGCTTCTGAATCCTTGCCAAACTTACCAGGTAGACCAAACAAAAAACACAATCAGATAAGCTAATTCTACTTTATTGTAAAGCTTCATTAATGCAATCTTGCAAGTCTGAAAGTATAATCCTCCCATCATCTTCTTTACAACCCAAGATACTAGAGAGGGTCTCTTCTGAGCCTTTTGGCCTGCCCACTATCCAGCTGTGGTCTATGCTATTATATGACTGTTCCCTAGGTGGCATATCTTTTCCTTGGCTCTTAAGATCTTTCCCACATACCATTATAATCCTTTCTTGTGACTGTGACTTGTGACTGTCATCAAACACTCATAACAGCCACACCTTGGACAGGAAGATTCTGTTTGGAGTCAGCAGGTCTCAGAGATATTCATCTCGTGTTATTTTGCACATGTTATTTCCTACTCAAACTTGTAATGCTCAATATCTAATAACACTAATATTATAGGGCAGGGGTGTCAAACTCGCAATGTCACGTGACGTGTCATGACGTATCATGACTTTTTTTTTCCATTGCTGGCAATAGGGTGGGCGCAGTTTCAGCATGACGCATCTGGCCCATGGCCGCCAGTTTGACACCCCTGTTATAGGGTCATCAGATTGCAGAATAATTCTATTTTGTTGGAGGAGCATACAGTGAACCTTTAAGTCAGATTTGATTATTATCTTTGTCTGAGCTCTAGGGGGAAGTAAACATGTTACTATAGTTCCACTTTTCTTTAAAGTATGGTCAAATTAATATAGATTTTAAAGTTTCTGTGTGTGCCAAGAAGACTGTCAACTTCCAAATCCAAATGAAACTGAATTTCAATGTTTGAGACTCTAGTTGCTAAATGAAACAAAATCTTTACAGAATGTCAGAGTCGCAGTCAAGGGTGAGGCCACACTAGCCGTTAAATTTAAGGGGTTTTCGGGGCACCTGGATGTTGTTGTAGTAGGGGGTCAGCAAACAAGCCTGATTGGGCTTGATTGGTTTGATGCACTAGGCATCCAAGTAACCGGGATCAACCGGACACAAGTCGCGAATCTAGCAACAGTATGCGAGGAATTTGCAGATGTGTTTGATTCAGCTCTGGGGACATACACGGGCCTGCCTATAGCATTTAAACTAGATCCAAATGTAGTGCCAGTCAGGATTAAACTTTGTAGGGTTCCATTTATTTATTTATTTTATTTATTTATTTTAATCCCATTTATATCCCGCCCTTCTCCGAAGACTCAGGGCGGCTTACAATTTAAGCACAAACCAATGTGCTTAGCAATAGCCTTCATTCTATGTATATGCCTGCTTATTAGGGCTTTCAGGCCCCCCCCAAGCGGCATTATTACAAAGTCAGCTTATTGCCCCCAACAATCTGGGTCCTCATTTTACCTACCTCAGAAGGATGGAAGGCTGAGTCAACCTTGAGCCTGGTGGGATGCGAACCTGCACTAATTGCAGGCAGGTGGTGTTACTTAAGGAGGCATTAGCCCACTGCTCCACCAAGGCTCTTAAACACTGCTCCACCAAGGCTCTTACACACTGAACTAGATAACAGGGCATACTGCAGCCAGTAGATGGGGGTGATTGGGAGACCCCAATCATAATGCCACTTAAAGCCAATGGGGAGGTCAGAATCTGTGCAGATTACAAATGCACAATTAACTGTGCACTCAAACAGCATGAACACCCAGTACCAGTAGTAAGCCACATCCTGGCATCTTTGCAGGTTGGCACCATTTTTGCAAAATCAGATTTGGCTCAGGCCTACCAGCAGCTCCCTGTTGATGAGGCCACAGCCACGGCACAGACTATTGTAACCCATAGGGGGACGTTTAAAGTAAAGCGCCTGCAATTTGGGATCAGTGTAGCCCCTGGCATTTTTCAGAGCATCATGGAATGTACACTCAAGGGCATTCCAGGGGTTTGCCCCTATTTTGATGATGTGCTCATCGCTGGTGAGTCCACTGAGGTGCTTGCAAGGAGGCTCAGAGCCATCCTGCAAAGGTTGCACGAAGCAGGCCTCAAGCTTAAAAAGAATAAGTGCAGTATTGGAGTCCCCTCAACTGAGTTCTTAGGGTTCTGCATTGATGCTGATGGCATCCACCCTGCTGAGTCGAAAGTAAAAGCCATTCAGATGGCACCCAGCCCTAAAACAAAAGGAGAGCTGCAAGGATTCCTAGGCCTCCTAAATTTTACCACGCATTCCTTCCTAACAAAGCCACAGTGGCAGAGCCGCTACACCGGCTCTTGGATAAAAATGCTACATGGAAGTGGACTAGTGTTCACAAAAAGAGTTTCCAGGAATTGAAGGCCCTTCTGTCTGTTAGTTCCATGATCACTCATTTCAAGGAGTCAAGGCCAGTATGCCTAGCGTGTGACGCGTCCCCATACAGGGTGGGCGCAGTCCTAAGTCACTTAGAGAGAGATGGAACTCAAGTTTCAATTGCTTTTTATTCAAGACATTGTCCTCCGCCGAGCGTAATTACGCTCAAATCGACAAAGAGGCACTGGCTATAGTTGCTGGAGTAAAAAAAATCCATGACTACTTATACAGCAGTGACTTCATGGTCTTCGCAGACCATAAACCATTATTGGAATTATTCACTACAGACAGACAGACACCCCACATTCTATCCCCTAGGATGCTTAGATGGTCCATTTTTTTAATCAGCTTATACTTTTAAGCTGATTCACAAACCTGGCAAGGATATGAGCCATGCAGATGGCCTGAGCAGGCTTCCACTGCCTCAAATATAACCAGATCTGGCCCCAGTGGCCCGTGTTTTGTCCATTCAGGACTTCCCGGAGTTTCCCCTCCACGCGGGGGACATAGCTGCAGAAACGGCACCAGACAAGACTCTAAGTAGAGTGTTATCTTGGGTACACACAGGGTGGCTGGATAAAAGCCCTGGTCCTGAATTTCAGAGCTATTTTACAAGGAGACATGAACTCTCAGCTCATAAGGGTTGTATTCTTTGGGAGAACAGGGTCATAGTTCCTACCTCACTAAGAGACAGGGTATTGCAATCCCTTCATGAAGGTCATCTGGGTATTGTTTGCATGAAAGCTTTGGCAAGAAGCTATTTATGGTGGCCAGGATTAGATAAAGCCATTGAGGCCCAGGTGTATGGGTGTTATGCATGCCAGAAATCAAGGCCTGAAATGCCGCATGCTCCAGTTCACAGATGGGAGGAGACACACACTCCCTGGTCTAGGATTTATATAGACTTCACTGGGCCCTTTCAGGGACAGCTTTTTCTTATAGTGGTCGACAGCTACTCTAAATGGCTAGAAGTTATACCAATCGCAAATATGACTACTGCTAGGACCATCCAGGTGCTTAGGAAACTCTTTGCAATGCACGGGCTGCCAGACGTTGTAGTGTCCGATAATGGGGCCCAATTTACTGCGGCAGAATTTCAGGCGTTCCTTAGGGCAAACCTCAATAGGCATGTGACAACGGCTCCATTTCACCCATCTACTAATGGTTAAGCTGAATGTATGGTTTGCACCACAAAAGAGTCATTGAGGTGTATAGTGACTGGGGACTGGCACCACAGACTGGCCAACTTTTTGCTCTGTCAACATTCCATGCCATGCACGGCAACAGGAAAAAGCCCAGCAGAGCTGCACTGGGGGAAGCACCTAATCACAAAGCTAGACAGGCTGCATCCAGACCGGGTGGCAGCTGAGGCCTCTCACCCAAAACCCCTGAGGGGGCTGCAAGTGGGCAACAGGGTGTGGGCCAGGAACTATGGGCATGGGAACTTGTGGGTGCCAGGGAAGATCACCAAAACATCAGGTCCTCTATCATATGAAGTGGGCCTCGAGCAGGGGTGTCAAACTCAATTTCATTGAGGGCCACATCAGCATTGTGGTTGCCCTCAGGGGACCAGGTGGGTGTGGTCAGGGTGGGCATGGCCTACTGGGTGGGCGTGGCTAGAGTGCGTATGGCCTACTGGGTGGGCATGGCCAGCTCTACATTGTTCGCATCAAGGGTGCCTATGGGGGCCTGGGCAGGAGTGGGACAGATCTGAGGGTCTCTGGCAGAAGGAGGGTCTCTGGGCCAGGGCCAAGACAGTGGGGGCCGTTCCCTCACTGTTTCCAGGATGGCTTCGCGGGCCACATAAAACCACTTCATGGGCCAGATCCGGCCCCCGGGCCTTGTGTTTGACATGTCTGGCCTAGAGGGTGGGCGAGTTGTCCATCACCATATCGAACAGCTTAGAAAGCGTTTTCCAGAACAGCCATGAAGCAAGGGCTTCGTCCCAGGTCCTTTCCATGGACCACAAACCGGCAGCCAGGCCGATCAATCCATAGGCTCTGAGGGTCCACGCAGCCAGAGCAACGGGGAGGTGACCATAGGGGAAGAAAGCCCAGGAGTGCAACATGGGTCCCCTGATGGAGTAAGCCAACCAGAACACTACAGCCACTGTGCTAACTCTGCGGAACAAACTGACTCGGGGTGGGCCAACCTGGAAGGGCCAGCCAGAGAATTCCGAGTCAAACAGACTCACTTGAACTTAAAGACACTGGTCTACCCAGCCTGGCGGGCAAGCTGGTAGACCAGGAAGTGCCTGGGTCCTCCAGGCGTTCCACAAGGGTTTGCAAGCCACCTGCATATCTACAAGATTTTGTTCAGAAATAACAAAGCTATAATGTTGTCTGTATCATTATTGTGCTACTAGCTAGGAAGCATCTCTATTAGCTAGGAGGAAAAATGTGTAATCACACACTATTGTTGTACCTTTGTAAACTTGTATTGCTGTAATCATTTTCCTTTTGTTATTATAATGTTTATACATTCTAGGGGGAGGGGTGTAATGTATTGGGCTTTGTCTTGTTAAGGGAACACCACGTGGGTTAATTGCTGGAAGGTTGCTTAAGCAGGGAAGCTGGCTAACGGCTCCCAGCTCCTCAGACAACCCATCTCCAACGCCACCATTGGCTGCCTCTAGGGTGGCAATAGGTTGCTTTAAACCTATTGGCTGCCACCTAGAGGCCAGGGTATAAATTGCTGCATTCGCAGCCCTGTTTCTCAGTTCAGATCCTGCAAGCAATAAACAATGATCTTTGCTGAACTCACTCACCTCGTCTTGTCATTGAAGCGACAAATCCAGTATCTAACAGTAGGAATTCTCAAAGACTACTATCCAGCTTAACTATTTCCATTGCCTTCTGAGTTCAACCTGGACCACTTCCAAGACAGCCTGTTCATTGCTGAACAACTCTTCCTGGGAGGAAATGTTTCCTGATGATAAATTGATGTTAAACATATTTCTTCATGTCTTCTGGAACAAGTCTGAACAAGATGCCCTAGTTTGTTTGTATATTATTTATTTATTTATTATAATTTATGTAGCTGCTGCTTAACATATGTAACACTTTTATATAAATAAAAGTTGGGATAAAAATATTATAATAATACGTCTGGCTGAATGTGTGACCAAAAATAATAATAGCAAAAAATCTGTTAAAATTATTATGTAATTTTCGAACTGCTAGGTTGGCAGAAGCTGGGATGAGTAACAGGCGCTCACTCTGCTACATGGCACTTGGGATTCGACCTGCCAAACTGCCGACCTTCTGATCGACAAGCTCAGCATCCTAACCCACTGAGCCACCGTGTCTACCAGGGTATAATAGAAGACAAAGACTTGGAGAAAGTCAAAAAGTATCAAGATCTCAAATCAAAATTGAAATTCATCTGTGCATTGACAAAATTTCAAAAAGTCATCCTGCTTGGATCTGCACATATGCTATGCTGATACATTACAACCTCCTAGGTTTTGGGGGAAAATTGGATGCATGTGAAAGCCATGAAATGGCAGCTGTGGTTTCACATTTTTTTGTATATAATAATAAAACAGATTCTCCAGTGAGATCCTACCTTGATGTGATTGTGGGGCATCTCTGAGGAGGAGGAGAGCTATGGAAGAAGTTCAACCATATTAGACTGGTCTCATCAATAGAGCCAGATGATGGATTCCTTTTTCATAAATAATTATAGTGAGATGAAATTTACTGAAACCCCTGCCAGATCAGTTGTTGCTCTGGTCAGCTGAGTATTGGACTTTCTGGACATCCGGTGGCAAATGTGCTACAGGAGTCGGGACTTTTGGCTGAGAAATGAAATACAACAAAACGAGTAACCTTTTTGCACCCAGTTCTGAAAAAAACAATATCCAGAATAAGAAATAACAAAACAGAGGCAGGCAGGTCAACATTATTTTATAATACAAAATAAAATATCCACAGAAATAGAATTAGAAAAACTGCTAAGGTCTAACCACAGCAAAGAAATAGAAATCTTGTCAGAAGCAGCTTAGACTGCAGAGGCTAATTGGAGTAGTCCGTAGTAGAGGAAGCCAGCATAGCTGTTCAGTCTTTTTCTTTCCTAAACCAGGCATCTTCTTCTCTGCCTTCTCAGAAAGAACAAAGTCCTCTTGTGGAAAAAAAGAATAGAAACAAAGAATAAGCAAGTATCCAGAACAGCAGAAAAAGAAAATTTGATAATCATATTTTATGATTTCTGAATCTGGTCCTCCTGTATCTTTAGACTTTTTTTCAACAATTACTTTTTGCTTTTCTGTTACTGAAAAAGTCTTCCAGTTTACTTCAACATATTCACATAGCTGCATCTGTGGACTCCACATGTAAAATATGAACATAAAAGTTTCTACAATCAATAAATGCTTCAAATTTTCAAAGTTGCAAGTAGAATATTTAGCTATTAATATTTAGCTATCAATGTCTTTGTAAGTTGACAGAATCTAAATCTGAATTTGTAACTTTCAAATGTCTCGTTACTTTTTAAAATACATTATTTCTCAGACTTTGGAGCTAATGCCTCATAATTAAGTTTCCTTGGTAAACTTAATAATGGTAAACAGCTCAGAAGAAATATTAATTAGGTTCAGAGTACCCACTGGCCACATTTAGAAATGGTGTTTTTGTTTTTGAATATTTGACTTCATAGCCAGCTGACTAGCTTTCAGAAATAAGTGCAAAAATTCTTTAAATGTTTATTAGTCCTCAACAACCCGATGTGACTGAGACAAGAACATTTAATTCTTCTATATTTTATAAAATTACAAACTCCCATTGGCAAATTTCACTTCTAGTAGCATGCAAACATATGTCCATTCGTGAAGATCAACTGTTTAAATATTTTAATTAAATTAATATAATTAATTAGAGGTTTAAATATTAACAGAAATATTAATATGTGAGCATATTACTTTTTACAGCACTTTGTTTTTAAGTATTAAAATGTATTTAAGTATTGGCTGCCTGAAGAATCATAACCATCTGGCTCCCACCCTAATGAAATTCCAAGCCTTTAAAGAAATAACAACAGTTAAAAAGAAATATAGCAATAGTAATAGCAATTAGACTTACGGTATACTGTATACTGCTTTGTAGTATTTTTATAGCACTCTCTGAGCAGTTTACAAATGTCAGCATATTGCACCCAACAATCTGGGTCTTCATTTTACCAACTTTGGAAGGATGGAAGGCTGAGTCAACCTTGACTCCAGACTGTGGGTAGAGTTAGCCTGCAGTATTGCATTTTAACCACTCCGCCACCACAGCAACATGGATAAAATATTTAAAACATTTTAAAAAGAGAAGCAGCAATAATAACTTGATTTTAACACTCAGCATTAAATAAGAAATAACATAAAAAACTTTGACTTATCTTTTGCAATAGTTTATGTTTTGTCCCAGATATTCAGACTTCATAAGTATTGCTCCAACTTTTTTTGCCTGTTTTTTTCTCTAATTTTTGATGCTGATTCAAGAACATGTCACTTCCCTTTCTCCCTACAATTTTGCAAAGCAACAGCTGTTAGATATTGTTCTATTATACTCCCTGGTGTTTTATTTATTTAGCGTATGGCAACTCCATGGTATAATGGCTGGCTTTTCTTCTCTTTAATCTGCCAACTTTCCTTCCACTTTGTTGTTTGGGGACCAAAATCAGAATTTTTTTTAGGAAAACATAAAGGCTACAAGGGAATATTTCATTTTCAATTCTAGTTTACTTGACAGTTTTTCTTATGACAGGTACTATTCTGTGGTAAGTTTCTTGATTTTATTTAGTCATTAGCAGCTAATTTATTGTGCTGGATCAATTGCCAAAATCTGAGCACCACACGTTATGCCAATAAGTTTAGCGATAACATAGATAATGAATAGTGTCTAGTAGCATATGGATTCCAGACACAACTTGAGTAGAGGACACTAAATTGCTGGAGAGTTAGCTATTTATAGCTAGAACAATAGAATGGATCAGAGTTTTATTATTTAAAATGTCCTATTTCCAATACTATGAATGTATGAGTTTTGTTCCATCCAAATTTATTAAAAATGTATAGTATGCATCTAATTTGTACTTTTTCAAAATTTGTGATGCAATTTACCATTACAAAAGAGAAAAGCAATGAAAAATTAAATTTTAGATAAAATATGAACAAAAGCTATGCATTCAGAAAAAGTACATAAAATCACATTATATGTCAGGGTTAAAATAGATGAAACCGTTTAAAAGAACTTCAAGGAAAAACTTTCTTCCTTAGAGATCATTTTATTTAGGAAACAAAGTATCAGCATGTACATAGGTGAATCCAAGACTAAAAATTCCCTCCCCTTGGTTACAAAGTTACAATTGCAATTCCCACTCCAATTTGCTGTCATAAATCATATTCACAAATTGTTACAAAACATGGGCTCTCCTCCCAGCTCTCCAGCCCGCCAAAATGTTATCAGCACTGACCTTGATTCTCACACATATGAATTGTTTTGGCTAACTGAGGAACTACACATCTCCCTACCCCTCTTTCTTCATATAATACAGTATCTCTAAACTAAAATGTGGCAATGAAGACAAAATGAAAGTGCCTTCAGTTTAGTTTGTCACAGTGTCGACATTATATTAAAGAAAATTAGTTTAAGTGTGCCCAGATATGTATGTCCATGTATAATACATGTACATTTGGATTTTTTAAAATTTAAAAAACATACCAAATTAAGCAAAGTTATATTTGAGAAATATAACTGTCCTATAAAACTGAATTAAGTCCTCTACTTGAATCATTACATTTCATTAACAAAATAAATAGCTTTGACCTTATAGTCAAGAAGATGCAATCAGAATACTGATGAATAGTCACATTAAGAAGGATATTTGCTTTAGTGAGAATCCATGCAAACTATTTTCAGCTGATTTTATTTATATGAAGGCTGGAAAGATTTGCTACAGAAATTAACTGTTAGTAACCACAGTGAGGAGATGCAGTCTTCTAAACACTGGCATCAGTAAGTGCTTAGAATGGAAATGCTGTATGTTATACACAAAAGAGTCTTTTTCAGTGAAATCTTATCCTTTATCCTTGTCACCCTGTATGACTCTGGAGTATTTTAACTTGTTGATTCTTGATGTGATACCATTTCTTTATCTTCCATTATTTTAGGGGCTATTCTTGTGTTATAGGGACACTTCAACTTACAATCATTCATTTAATGACTGTTCAGAGTTATAACAACTCTGTAAAAAGTGACACATGACCAGTCGTCACACTAATAAACATTTTAGAATCCCCATGGTCACATTATCAAAATTTTGTTGTTGTTGTTAGCTGCGAAGTTGTGTCCGACCCATCGCGGCCCCATGGACAATGTTCCTCCAGGCCTTCCTGTCCTCTACCATCTTCTGGAGTCCATTTAAGCTCACACCTACTGCTTCAGTGATTCCATCCAGCCACCTCATTCTCTGTCGTCCCCTTCTTCTATTGCCCTCAATCTTTCCCACCATTAAGCTCTTCTCCAGTGAGTCCTTCCTTCTCATTAGGTGGCCAAAGTATTTGAGTTTCAACTTCAGGATCTGGCCTTCTAAAGTTCAGTCAGGGTTGATTTCCTCTAGGACTAACCAGTTTGATCGCCTTGCAGTCCAAGGGACTCGCAGGAGTCTTCTCCAGCACCATAGTTCAAAGGCCTCGATTCTTTGGTGCTCAGCCTTTCTTTTGGTCCAACTTTCACAGCCATACATTGCAACTAGGAAGACCATAGCCTTGACTATACGCACTTTTGTTGGCAGAGTGATGTCTCTGCTTTTTAGTGTGCTGTCTAGATTTGCCATGGCTTTCCTCCTGAGGAGCAAGCGTCTTTTGATTTCTTGGCTACAGTCCCCATCTGCAGTGATCTTGGAGCCCAGGAAAATAAAATCGGTCACTACTTCCATTTCTTCCCCATCTATTTGCCAGGAATTGAGAGGGCCAGATGTCATGATCTTGGTTTTCTTAATGTTAAGTTTCAACCCAACTTTTGCACTCTCCTTCTTCACCCGCAACAAGAGGCTCTTTAGTTCTTCTTCACTTTCTGCCATTATATCAAAATTTAGGCATGTATTTACATGGTTGCAGTATTCCAAAGCCACATAATTGCCATTTATGACCTTCCTAGTGGTTTCTAACATGCAAAGTCAATGGGATGCTCAATTTGCTTAAAAACTGTGACAAAAAAGTAAGTCCAACTTACATTGGACCCAATTGCTTAGGACAAGGTTCCAGACCAAATTCTGGTTCTAATTCAAGGACTACTTATACCAACAAATATATTGTCCTTATAAGAAAGTCCAGATATTGCTCTCTTTCCTGTAACCCAAGTGACTGGGCTATAATCAACCACTGAACTTACTCAGAGAAAAACCTTTAGTATCTAACATTAATTGAACCTATCAGTATCCTTTTCCTAGTGCTACCACCCAGCAAGATTAGTAATTGGGACTGACTGCTGATAAGACCACATGTTATTTCTACTAAACTGTGCCTCAGAAATTGGCTTTCCTGTGTTGTAAGGAGGATCACTCCCCTCTCCCATCTAAGGTCACAATGTTGCAGTTAATTTCTTGTGACCATGATTCTTGGTCAATGAATGCAGAATTGAAGAGAAAGAGATAGAAAAACAGGGTGACTTATAAATTTCTATCAGGAGGCCATCAGGACCCAATGCTTTGTTATTTTTTTGTTTATTAATGGCCATTATCACCTCTGACATCCTAATTTCTTCATTCAATGTATTTTTAATTTCCTCTGTAACTTTTGGTAGTGTTGCTTTTTTGAAACGTTCCTTCGCTTTCTCCTCATTTTCCTAGCTATCTTCCTTATATAATTTCTCATAAAATTCCTGGGCTATACCGTAATTTTTTTCTCCTCTTCTTGTCATCTCCCTTTGTCATCTCGTAATTTACTAATCCAACTTTTCTCCTTTTGTTTTTTTTCAATTTTTGTGCAAGCCATCAACCAGGTTTGTTTGCATTTTCGAAAAAGTTCTGTTTTATACATCTTAACTGTTGTGCTAATTTTTCTAAGATGTTAAGTTTATGTTTAATTAAGTCCATTTGTTGTTTTACATTCTTTTTTGTGGTTCATGTTGGAGTGTTGTTTCTAATCTTTTGTATTCCCCTTCTAACATTTTCTGTTGTTGTTTTTTCTCCTTATTCTTTTTCGCCATATATGCTATAGCTACTCCTCTCATAATTGCCTTAGCTGTGTCCCAATGATTTTGGACAGAGGTGTCTTCAGCTTTATTGTCTTTGAAAAAGAAGTCCAATTCTCTCTCCATCTTTAATCTGAAGTCATCTTCTTTTAATATTGATCTTTGTATAATCCATCTAGATGTTTTTTTGGATCCTTTCCAGCTAAATTTCACAGGGTTATGGTCTGCCCAGGTGCTTGTCTCTATACACACGTCTTCGACTTCAGAGTTAATTTCCCTTGACATCCACACCATGTCAATCCTAGACCACAAGCTATGTCAATTAGAATATTATGTATACTGTCTAGCCTCACGATTCTTTTCTCTCCATATGTCCTGGATGTTTAGATCTTTGGCCAATTTGAAAAAGGATCTTGGTAGTGTTCTTCTTTTCCTTTTCCTGGTCTTGTTACCCTTATAGTCCAAATTATTATCAATAATAGCATTGAAGTCTCCTAGCACACAGATCTCATCGTAGTCTATATCACATATCTTATTATGTAATGTTTTTAAAAACTGTTCTTTGTTTCCATTCAGGGCATATATTTCTACTATCACTACTTTCCTATGGTTTATTTCTACCACAACTATCAATAGTCTACCTTCTCTATCTTTATAAATTTGTTTGGCTATGAATTTCTCATTCACATATAATACCACCCCCCTCTTTTTTTTGTTGATCTAATGATACAAATATATTTCCTAATTTTGGTTGATCTAACAGATATTTCTGTTGTTCTTTTATATGAAACTCCTGAATTAAAATTATATCTAATTTTTGATGAATGTTTATTAAAGATTTTCTGTCTTTTCGTTGGCAAGTTTAAACCATTAATATTCAGTGACAAAATCCTGCATTCTTCTCCCTTTATTTTACTTATATCCGGGTCTTGTGCTTCTCGTTGTGCGGATCTCTCTTGTTTCTTTGTCTCTGCCTTCACATTTCTCTGTAGTCTCTCCAGATGTATTTCCTCTATCCTCTGCTCCTAGTACCTTCCCTACTATAGCCATCTGTCTTGCATCCCTTTCTCTTATGTCCCCTCCATCTTGGTCTTCTACTTCATCTTCATTGTTAAAGTGGAGCTTATAAAAATTTTCTGCCTTGTCTATCGAGTCTAATCTATACCTTCTATCTTGCCACGTGACTAAAATGCCTTCTGGAGTTAGCCATCTAAAGTTCACATTATAGCTAATCAATTTTGATGTCAAAAATTGGTAGCCTCGTCTCAAATCCCTCATTCTTTTAGGTATTTGTTTGAGAATTGTTATTTGTTGTCCTCCATAGTCTAGTGGCTCCTCTCTTGATCTATCTAGTGATTCATCCCAGGTCGAATTTTTAACCAATCTCACATGTACTTCTTTCAAAAGATGATGTCTCCTCACATAGTTAGTTTGGGCCCTATACGTCTCATCAATTTCTGCCAACATTTCATCTTTTCCTATGCCTAATGCCTTTGCCATTAAGTCCGCCATCATGCCCGGCAGGTCTTCATCTTTTTTTTCCTTAACATTTTGAAAGCGCAGATAGTGGGAGGCTTTTACTGCTTCCAGGAAGATCACTGTAGTTTGAAGCTCTCTGTTCGCCCGGATTAGTGTTTCACTTAAGTTCTCTACTTTCTTCTCCTCCTTCTTCATTCTTACTTCCATTTCCTGTAATCTTTGCTCATTTTTTATTAATTGTTGTTGAATCCCCTCAAATTTACTATCAATCGCTTGTATTTTTTCCTTGAGCTCACCAGTATCATTTCTCACTTGACCTATCTCTTTCTTCATCTCTTCATGATTCTTCTTGCATATTTTGCAGAAGGGCTTGTAAATCTTTAAAGGAATTTGACCTTTCCCTTTGTAGCATATCATCAATGGACTTCTGACTAGAAGGGCTTGAAGACATCCCTAACCCCTGTGGCACTGCCCTCTTTCCTGCACTAATCTTTGTTAAGTTTGGTATGCTTTTCATATTTAACCAGATTTTTATAAAAATACTCTTTATGGGGTATTTCCACCTTCTTTCCCCCCCCCTATCTCCCTCCACCACTACCTCCTTTTCTGTTTCCTAATTCGGGGGAGATATATCAAAATCAACAGCCACCCTGTCCTCTATCTCTAATCTGTTGTGACTCTTATGATATTAATAAATTTGACCAAACCCCTAAGACATTACTCAATTAATACCACTCTTTACAAGTACTTAATATATATATATATATATATATATATATATATATATATATATATATATATATATATATATATATATATATATATATATTTAATTAGTTTTATATACCGCCCTATTCCTGAAGGACTCAGGGCGGTTTACAGGGCAAAGTTAAAAGACAAGATAAGAGTTAAAATAAAATTAAAATAAGATTAAATAACAATTAATAGCCCAAAGTTTAAAAATTTAAAAGTTTAAAAATTAAAAACCCTCAGTCCAATCAAGTGATTTAACAATGAAGTGATTAATTCCTTAATTAATTGATTATTTCAATTCTATCCAATTCTAACAATCATCAATCGCAGCAATATAGTTATTTCACGAATATAGCAAGCAGTCAGTCTATATATTTATATTTATGTGTGTCTTTTAACCTATATTTATATATCACCTTTATCTTCCTGTTCCATCAAAATCACTTTCCTTTTAGTTATAAATTTCCAACTCCGAATTTGTAACTCCTTTTATATCTTTTTCTTCAGCCAATGGCCAGTAATTGTCTCACTATCAAAACTACAGTCCTAAAGTTGATGTCACTTTCTCCATCTTGGATCCATTATACTCCTGTGGCTTATAAATCAAAAGTTCAAAGTCCATCCAAACTATTCACTTTCATTCTACTTATAGTCCACACTCGTTTTCTCAAAAATTCAGTCTCCAAGACTCAAAAACTTATCTTTTCCTGTTACCTTTCTATCCGTTCACCTGATCTCATGGCTAGTTTATGATCTTCTAACTTCCTGGCTCCTTTTTCTTGTTGCTCTCGCCTGTTGCCTTATCTCTCATTGCTTCCCTCGCCGCTCGCTCCCTCTCGGTAAGGCTCCTCTTCTAGCCAGCGCTCCCTTTCACTTTTTAAATGTAAAAATCTTGGAATTACTTTTCATCAGCTCCATTCAACCATTGTTCCACTAAGTTGATGCTAGTTCCATCCCTCTGTCAGATCTTCATGTTGGCTATTACTGGCCTCCTTCTCCCCGGTCCGCTTGCATTGGGTTTTGCTCCGGATCCCCAACACAGGCCGCCGCTCATGTAGATTCTCCGGGATGCCCACAACTTCGGCTGTCCCTCCAGGACCTTCTATGGCTCCAAGGAGCCCTAGCAGACACTGGGTGAGAGGTTGTGTGATATAGAGAAACCCATTCACACAGCCACCCGCTCTGACAGCTGGCTCCATTTTAGGACAACCTTTATTGGATGTGTTTAATGCGGTCATGGATGAAGCAAAAACCCCAAAGTCATGGTCAGAGGTGAATATTGTCCTGATTCCAAAAGATAACACAGACCATACATCAATTCAAAACTATAGACCAATATCTTTACTTAATTCTGACTATAAGATATTTACAACAATTATAGCTGAGTGATTAAAAAGGTTTTTAAATAATTTTATACAAGTGGACCAGAATGGATTTCTAGCCAAAAGACAAACTAAGCACAACATTAGGATAATATTGGACACCCTAGAATATTACAAAATACATAGTGGACAACAAATGGCATTATTATTCCTAGATGCCCAGAAGGCCTTTGATAACGTTAAGTGGCCATTATATATCAACAACTTAGGTATGTGGATATGGGTGAAACATTTATAAATATAATAAGGGCAATATATACTAAACAGGAAGTTAAAATAATAATAAATGGGGAAACAACCAGGAAATTTCAAATACAAAAAGGAACATAACAAGGATGTCCTTTATCCCCATTACTATTTATACTAACGCTAGAGGTCCTAACGAGGATAATTAGAAATGAACCGCATATAAAAGGATTAGAAATTTAAAAAGAAATTTTTAAACTTCAAGCATTTGCGGATGATTTGGTCTTTATTATGGAGGATCCACAACAATCGGGACCAAAACTGTTGGAAGAATTAGATAAATATGGAGAAGCCACTGGGCTGAAAATAAACAAGGGTAAAACTAAAACGAAAGAAAGAAAACTTGGTTAGGATTATGGATATACAAATAGTTAAGAAGATAAAATATCTAGGAATTACTATTATGGCCAGATGCACTTCAATCAAAGAAGACAATTATGACAAAATAGTGAAACAAATAAAAGAAGACCTGGAAAGATGGGGAAACTTGAGCCTTTCATTGTTAGGGAGAATTGCTGTCATAAAAATGAATGTATTGCCTAAAATCCTATTCCTCTTCCAAAATATTCCTATACAACTTGATCAAAAAAAATTTGGGAACCTGAACAAATTGACATTAAATTTTATATGGCAAGGGAAAAAACCGAGGATTAAAATGAAACATCTGCAGGATGTTAAAGAAAATGGGGGTTTTGGACTACCAGACTGGGAAACATATTATCATGCAGCAGCGTTAACCTGGATTAGAGAATGGATAATTTTAAAGAATAAAAGATTATTAACTCTAGAAGGCCATGATCTACAATTAGGCTGGCACGCATTCCTATGGAATGAGAAGCAAGGGCTATATCAACATTTTCAAAACCGTCGGATTAGACAAACACTACTTAAAATTTGGAATAAAATTAGAAAACAAAATTACATTAAAGTACCATTCTGGTTGTCCACCCTTGAAGCGATAGTCTACCCAAATTTGTTTAATTTGGAAAACAGTACTACATACAAGGACATTATGAATGAAATTGGAGAATTGAAATCTAGACAGGATCTAACTTGCGTCCGGTCTCCAACCTTCGCTTTCTTGCGAAGGTTGTTGAGAGTGTGGTGGCGCATCAGCTTCCTCTGGTTCTGGATGAAGCGGATTATCTAGACCCGTACCCGGGTACAGCACGGAGACGGCATTGGTCGCTCTGGTGAATGATCTCTGGAGGGCTCAGGACAGGGGATATTCCTCTGTCCTAGTCCTATTAGACCTCTCAGCGGCTTTCGATACCATCGACCATGGTATCTTTCTGCGGCGTCTCAGGGGACTGGGAGTGGGAGGCACGGTCCTTCAGTGGTTCTCCTCCTATCTCCTGGGATGCTCTCAGTCAGTGTTGGCATGGGGGCAGAGGTTGACCTCGAGGCCTCTCGCTTGTGGAGTCCCTCAGGGGTCGGTCCTCTCGCCTCTCCTGTTCAACATCTACATGAAACCGCTGGGTGAGATCATTTGTGGTTTTGGAGTTGGGTATCATCAGTATGCTTTTCATTTCGACCCCAAACCACCCCATTGATGCCCTCGACGTGATGTCCCGCTGCCTGGAGGCGGTTCGGGTCTGGATGGGGAGGAACAGGCTTCGACTCAACCCTGACAAGACCGAGTGGCTGTGCGTACCGGCATCTTGGGATATTCAGGATATCCCATCTCTCTCTATGGGGGGTGAGTTATTACCCCCCATAGATAGGGCTCGCAACTTGGGAGTCCTCCTAGATTCACAGCTTTCTCTAGAAGACCATATAGTAGCTGTGACTAGGGGGGCCTTCGCCCAGGTTTGCCTGGTGCGCCAGTTGCGGCCCTATCTAGACCAGGATGCCTTACGTACGGTCACTCACGCACTTGTGACCTCTCATCTGGACTACTGCAATGCTCTCTACATGGGGCTACCCTTGAAGACCACTCGGAGGCTCCAGCTGGTACAGAATGCAGCCGTGAGAGTTGTGTTGGGAGTTTCCCGACACTCCCATGTTACACCTCTGCTCCGCGAGCTGCATTGGCTTCCAGTTGTCTTCCGGGTGAGATTCAAGGTGTTGGTAATGACCTACAAAGCCCTACATGGCATGGGTCCAGAATACCTTGGGGAGCACCTGCGGCCGGCGTCAACTTCCCTCTGCCCAGTACGCTCCCACAGAGAGGGCCTCCTCAGGGTGCCACCGGTCAAAGAATGTCGACTGGTGGCCCCCAGGGGGAGGGCGTTCTCTGTGGGTGCACCGGATTTATGGAACCATCTTCCGGTCGAGCTCCGGATGGCGCCTGACCTCCACTCCTTCCGGCGCGATCTCAAAACCTACCTTTTCGAACAAGCTGGCCTGGCCTGATGGGATGGGGTTGGGTTTTATTAATCTATTTTAACCTATTTTTAATGTGTTTTAACTTATTCATGGGCATTTTGTTTAATCGTTTTTAATTTTTGTATCTTCTTTTTTAATATGTATTGCCCTGTTCACCGCCCTGAGTCCTTCGGGAGAAGGGCGGTATACAAATAAAATTAATAAATAAATAATAAATAATTAAGATTGGAATTAAGATTGCCGGAAGAAATATCAACAACCTAAGATACGCAGATGATACCACTCTAATGGCAGAAAGTGAAGAAGAACTAAAGAGCCTCTTGTTGCGGGTGAAGAAGGAGAGTGCAAAACTTGGGTTGAAACTTAACATTAAGAAAACCAAGATCATGGCATCTGGCCCTCTCAATTCCTGGCAAATAGATGGGGAAGAAATGGAAGTAGTGACAGATTTTATTTTCCTGGGCTCCAAGATCACTGCAGATGGGGACTGTAGCCAAGAAATTAAAAGACGCTTGCTCCTGGGGAGGAAAGCCATGGCAAATCTAGACAGCACACTAAAAAGCAGAGACATCACCCTGTCAACAAAAGTGCGTATAGTCAAGGCTATGGTCTTCCCAGTTGCAATGTATGGCAGTGAAAGTTGGACCATAAGAAAGGCTGAGCGCCAAAAAATTGAGGCCTTTGAACTATGGTGCTGGAGAAGACTCCTCCGAGTCCCTTGGACTGCAAGGCGATCAAACCGGTCAGTCCTAGAGGAGATCAATCCTGACTGCTCTTTAGAAGGCCAGATCCTGAAGCTAAAACTCAAATACTTTGGCCACCTAATGAGAAGGAAGGACTCACTGGAGAAGAGCCTAATGCTGGGAAAGATTGAGGGCAATAGAAGAAGGGGACGACAGAGAATGAGGTGGCTGGATGGAGTCACTGAAGCAGTAGGCGTGAGCTTAAATGGACTCCAGAAGATGGTAGAGGACAGGAAGGCCTGGAGGAATGTTGTCCATAGGGTCGCGATGGGTCGGACACGACTTTGCAGCTAACAACAACAACAACAACAACAATAAATAATAATAAATAAATAGAACAACAAGGGATAAAATTGGAATGGTGGGCTTACCTACAGATACTAACAAGATATGGGAAAGATAAGGAAGAGTGGGGGATAAATATTCAAGAAACTGCATTGGATAACATTTTATTGGGGCCAGATGAGAAACAAATAAGGAAATTGTATAGTTTTCTATTGGGGTACAAAATGTTTGAGGAACAAGTTAAAGAACCAATGCTGATATGGGTTAAAAATTTGGGACATGGCATAGATTTTGATATTTGGCAAACTCTTTGGGATAGAAATAAAAAGATAATGCTGGCCCCAGCTTATAAAGAAAATTTATATAAAATGTTTTACCGGTGGCATCTTCCCCCAGCATGATTAGCCAAAATGTGCAAGACAATATCCCCTAGCTGTTGGAAGTGTTCCGAAGAATTAGGTACTTATTTTCATGTTTGGTGGTCCTGTAATAAGACGCAAAAGTATTGGCAAAGGATTTGGATAAGGTTAGAAGAAATATCAGGACGGAGTGTAGATTATAGACCAGAATTTTTCCTACAGCAGTGAAAATGATGTTCGCCCAGAAATGGAAAAATAGTGAAATACTGGACGAGAGTGAAGTGATAAATAAAATTTGGGCATGCGCAGAAATGGACAAGTTAACTTTGGAAATTAAAAATAAAGATCAGTCGGATTACTACAACATTTGGAATAGGTTTTACTCATGGTAGGAACAGAAAGGAAGGTCACAACAGAAACACACAGGATGCTGATTTCACCTATTACTAGAATAAGGTGGTTGATAAGATTGAATATTCTATAACTGTATATAAATGATATGTACATAAAGTGTATATATGTATATAAAACACAAAAATGATGTAAGACGAGAAGGATTGTCAGACCGTTAACACCTTTTCCAAAGTTTTAAATAATAAAATTTGTTATTAATTATAAAAAAAAGAAAAACAGGGTGACTAACAAGGAATGAACAACAATTATACATAATGAGGAAATAGCTCTCAAGAAAGATGCAAAGAGAGTTTTGTGGAATAAGTAGCTAGTTTCATTTTATTGTGAGTTTTGAATCAAATTTGTACTACCTGAAAAAATATTTCTTGTAGCCTTTTGGTTGACCAAACCATGCAGTTGCTGTCCAGTATCCTATCTTTGTCTTTCCATTAAACACTGCTTCCACATCAAACTTTAATGATATAATGGGGAAATGTGTTAGTGTGTTGTGGAAACATCAAACAGGAATTTTTTCTCAACCAATTATTTCCATGGTAGTTTAATTTAGCTTCATACAGAGATTTGCATAGAATTAAACTCACTCTATCTAATTGTCCAAATCATGGAATAACACCATTCTGTCCATTGCTTTGTTTTGCATACCGAATCTTACAAGAGAAAAAACTTGGAGACAAAGAAGAAACACTTGGTGCTCACTGCCTACCCTAGCCTAATGTAGCTCCTGCAGTACTATAGTTGCTTTTGATTGCCCGACCCATTGGGAAGGGACTACTGATAAGGAAAACCTTACTAATTTTCTTCTGACTCGAGTTCATGGAATAGTGAATGCTCCTGGAGGAAAACAGTTGGAATGCTGATTTTCCTAAAGCAATTACCTTTGGCCACAATTAGAATGTACCATTTGTCTATACATTGAGCTACAGTTCTACCAGGATAGGCAACCTGTGGGGCTGAAGGCTCCCTCTTTTTTTTTTTTTTTTTTTTGCACAATTTTCCTCTATTCCCAGCAAGTATAATGAACATTAACATCTTATCACTGATTTTCAAGGTACAATTAAACACTTCTTCATTCCAAAGCTCACCACCTTTTCTATAAACCTATCTCTAAATCTTCAGTTCTTCTTATTAATCATCAGAAGTTCAATAAGGGTTAACAAAAGTAGCAAATAATTATGTCTGCATTTCCATTTAAACAAATTCTCTTTAGTCCCTCTCTTCAAAGAATCAAAATTAAATCCCAATTAATAATTAAACATTGAAAACAATCACAAATGTGATCTATTACACATTACCAAAATAACTATCACCATCTAATCCCTGTTGGAAATAAAACCTAGGTGCAAGTTTTACTTAGTTCTTTCCATTTTTAATGCTATATAAGGACAATGAATAAGTCAATGTGTTATGAATTTGTAGGTATCCAGTGCTTCAAAATCCATACCCTAGAATACATGGTTTATTTATAAAGGAGATGGCCATATTGATTTTGCCACTCACTTGAAACAGTAGGAAAAGGCACTACCTTGCTGCTGAAAAATTGCTTACTAAAACTTGACTTTCTTCCCAGCTTCACACTTACTGTTTTGCAATACAAGCTGAGGTCTGAACCTAAAACATTTATTTTGCCTGCAGAGCATAAGCAGTGAGAATGCTTTGGTCTGGAAAATTGTGTTTTGTTATACTTTAGGGAGCACTGATGGGTTCTGTAGTGTGCTGAATGTTTTCTCTTATAAGGAATTTAAACTTTTTATGAACTCCTGGCATGTACCAATTTCAGAGCAAGTACATTAGTCTGTTGGTTACTAAAGCAGAGAAGTAATAGCAAAATGAAATATCAAAGGCATGTGAGCACTCATTTAATAAAATCCATTTTATCCACAGCCAGAATTCCTTTTTATTTCAATTCTGCTTTTTCCATTCATACATTATCTCTGGTGAGAAATAGGAGTATCCAACATGAGTGATTATTTTTATACATCTATCTGCAAATTGGCCCTTTGTTTTAGTTTTATAAATCTCTGACAATATAGATCTTGATCTAATAACAAATGATATGATTTTCCATTCATACATTATCTCTGGTGACAAATAGGAATATCCAACTTGTGACTGATTACTTTTCTTCATCTATCTATCTGAAAATTGATCCTTTGTTTTGGTTTTATAAATCTCTGACAATATAGGTCTTGATCTAATAGCGAATGATTTAAAGACATGTTATCAGATTTTTCTTTTTTATTTCTCTCTCTTACTTGATTATGAATCATCAAGGAAGTAAATTGAACTAACCTGCTAGATAAACCACTAATAAAAAAACTGATTGCCCAAAACAGCTTTGCAAAATATACTATATATTTTACATTGGATTCATAGCACATACAAATGGCATATCTCATTCCTTACATATGCAGTGTATATTGAAATATAACAGTTCAGGAATTTGCAATCATTGTAATCATTGTGCAGTTTCTATATGCTCAGAAGAGCATATTGAGAAATTAATAAAAATAATAAAAATTGATTATTTTTATAATCTTCCCCTGAAAAACAGCAAAGTAGAAAATGACAGGGATGGAAGGTGGAGCGCCTTTTTATCTACATTTTTTTTTCTCAGTACCGAACTGATTACCTTGGTAAACACATGACTGTGAGCCTTCAATTAAAGAGCGGAAAAGAAATTGAAATAGAAATGTTGCAGATGAGTTATGAAAGATTAAGGATCTGCATGCTTCTTTCATCCCTTCTAATCCCTCTTTTCCATTAATCCATTTTTTGTCTCTCTAGAGGCCAAAGTCAAGATTTTGTTACTTTTATTTGAAAACTTTCATTCAAATGAACATTTAGGATATTTATTCTGATCCTTAAAAATAAATCCAAGTCAACACCATATAGACAAGTAAAATCTTTGATATAATTCAATATTTTTATACCTTGTAAAGCTGCAGATTTGTCCAACTTTCCATTTAAGACTGTATCTTTTGAATTGATGCAGAAATATAATAATATAATATCACTAACTCTACAAAGGAATTATCAATTGACATTTAATGTTCAGTATACTGTTAAAAAGAAATAAACCATAAAAACAAATTATAACGAATTATTTTTACAATATAAGATAGAATGTGATTCTCTGAGAAAAGTGCCAAAATTTTCATATTTTTTGAAAGAAAGAAAAGAAATAACATTATAGATATTAAGTTTCTGACTTCTCTTTTGTTGTATCCTAATTCATAACATTCATTAACAGTTAAATTTTTCATGTATTTCTGATTTCAGTTCTTTAATCAATTCTTTCCCTCAAAAAGAGCAATTTTTGTCTAGTGTTTAAGGCACCAGGCTAAAAAGTGGAAGAATCTGAGTTCTAATTCTGCTTTAGCCATGATAGCCAGCTGGGTGACTTTCTCTCAGTCCAGCTCACCTAGCAGGGTTGTTGTTAAGGAGAAAATAGGAGAAAGAAGGTGTGTTGGATATGTTTGCCACCTTGAAATTATTTGTAAAAATGATTAAGGTGGGATACACATAAATGAATATATAAATATTTGCTTTCCAGCATGATATATTGTATAGTATAGATGGAAGACATTCTTCCTTAAATTAGGTTTTTTGTCTGTGTTGAATATGCTGTTAATTTTGCCATTGTTGCATATTCTCCAAGTTTAACTTCTCAGTCTAATACTAGCTATATAAATTTGATAGATAAATAACATAAAAATAAATAAAAGTAAAGTAAATAAAATGTCAGTAGTATATCTGATGGGTCCTTGATGCTCTCTGAGCTCACTTTTTTTTTGCAGTTGTTTCATCATCCAGATTAGGTAGTATCATCAGTGCTAGTAAGGAGTAGGGCTTTGCTGTCAGTTTATTCTAGTGGCTTGCCCTGTTAGTGTTGGTGGGGCTGGTCTTAGAGGTTCTTTGGTTGGGCTGTTTCGTGTTGACTTGTTTGGCACTTCCTTGATTTGGTGTATTGTTTATTTGATTGTTGGTCTGTTGTAAATCTTGGAGTTACTCTTTGTTCATCTGAGTGCTGATTGTGGTGGAGCGGTGCTTAGTTCTTTTTGTTCCCTTTTTGGCTTGTTGATTGTCTCTTTTACATAGTCTATAGATATGGTTTATGTCTATTAATGTTGATTTGTCAGAGTGTCAAGCTTCTGTAGTGTCTTTGGACTTCTATGTATCCCTCTTCCAATGTCATCCTTTTGGCCATGAACATGTATCTCAAAGACCATAACTTTATGCAGATGTAACTTAAATATAACTTTAGTATTTTTCTCCTTGATAATATATTTAATATTAGCATGGAATTTCATATTCAGTAAAACTCTAATACATTTAACAGTTTGTCATATACACATTTGTTCAATTTTATTCAATCTGGATATATTCTTTAAAATGAAATGTTGACCAGTTTTCATCACCTTCCTTTTAAAAGACTGCTGATGATCATGTTAGAAACATTCCATATTGTGGCAAATATGAAACTGAAAAGACAAATGTTTAGAATTGCCAATAGGTATTAGATAGCCAGTTCTCTGGTGCAGAACTGTAGTGTATTTTATGAATCTAGTTGAAATAATATTACATTCAAGTGAATCGCATATAAATATTAGATGCATCTCTTTAATTCAGAGTTTATTATTCTGGGCTATATCTCTGATATGTATTCTGAAAAGGCCTGTATTTTACAATCTATTTAATTCCATTCTTGAAAGCAATTACTTTAATATATCTTCTTAGGGTCACACTGAATGTTCAGGCAGCATTCACTCAGTAAGTGTAAATAATTTCTTGAATTTAAAATAATGTTTTTAAAGACTTTTTCTTCATCACAAAAGGGAAAATGTCAAACATGTACATAATTTGAGTAGTAAGCCTATTGTGGGGACTTTTTTTCTAATTCATACCATCTTTCCCATAGCATTAGCCTTAGAAAACTGGTTCTCTATAGCTGTAATAGAATCCAGCAGCGTACAGCCCTGATTTGTAAGACCATGCTTTCTCTTTTCAAAATAAGGGTGCAAACATATATTTTATTTAAATTAGTATATACACCATGCTTTCAAAATTAACAAAGAATGCTGAAGCATCAGTGACTTCTCATTTTCTCCAATATGCCAAAAAAATCATGTTTTGGTCAAATCAGTTTTAAGGAATGTTGTTCTGCATAGTTAATTAAATAGTTGCTGAGATATATTTAGAGTAGGCCTGTACAACAAGCAGCTGTATGAAACTTGCTAGCACTTAAAAAAGAATCAATATATACACAACCACTAAACATTGCCTCCAAGAAGGATCTTGTCACCACCTGAAATTCAAGTTCTGAGCATCTCCAACCCCAAAATTACCAGCATTGCTATCACACTGCAAGCTGCCAAACAACTGATTGGCTTGCTGTTCTTAATTTATCAGTGTAGCTTTTTCCCTGTGCATGATGTATAGGCCAATGTAGAGGAAACTACAATTATATTACTTTTATAACTCAGTCCAGTTTAGCTGTTGAAGCTTTGTTAGTAATAAAGCCGAGTTAGAGAGCCTGTTTATATTTTATAGAACAGGATCCAATTATTTAATTTTACTGGTATATTATTTTGGAAGTGGTCGGTAAATAAAGTATTGGTTTCAATTTCTATTATACCTGCGTATTGATTCAATTTGCCTGGTTTATAGCAAGAAATACTATTTACCGTATATACTTGAGTATAAGCCGAATTTTTCAGCCCACTTTTTGGGCTGAAAAATTCCACTTCGGCTTATACTCCAGTCAACAAAAAAACTTACCGAGGACTTGTGCGCGGCCGAGGCTTTGGAGCTTCCGGGATCGCGCTCACCTCTCCCAAGCCACCGCCGTCCGGAGACCTGCCGAAGTTTGGGGAGGTTTGGGGAGGTGCGCGCGCACCTCCCCAAACCTCCCCAAACGAAGCCGGGTCTCCGTTCCTCTGTGCCCTGCCTGCCTGCTTCTTTCCACAGCGGAAAGAAGCAGGCAGGCAGGGGGCGGAGGAACGGAGACCCGGCGACGTTTGGGGAGGTTTGGGCGCCTCTCCAAATATCCCCAAACGTCGCCGGGTCTCCGTTCCTCTGTGCCCTGCCTGCCTGCTTCTTTCCACAGCGGAAAGAAGCAGGCAGGCAGGGGGCGGAGGAACGGAGACCCGGCGACGTTTGGGGAGGTTTGGGCGCCTCTCCAAATATCCCCAAATGTCGCCGGGTCTCCGTTCCTCTGTGCCCTGCCTGCCTGCTTCTTTCCACAGCGGAAAGAAGCAGGCAGGCAGGGGGCGGAGGAACGGAGACCCGGCGACGTTTGGGGAGGTTTGGGCGCCTCTCCAAATATCCCCAAACGTCGCCGGGTCTCCGTTCCTCTGTGCCCTGCCTGCCTGCTTCTTTCCACAGCGGAAAGAAGCAGGCAGGCAGGGGGCGGAGGAACGGAGACCCGGCGACGTTTGGGGAGGTTTGGGCGCCTCTCCAAACCTCCCCAAACGTCGCCGGGTCTCCGTTCCTCCGCCCCCTGCCTGCCTGCTTCTTTCCGCTGTGGAAAGAAGCAGGCAGGCAGGGCACAGAGGAACGGAGACCCGGCGACGTTTGGGGATATTTGGAGAGGCGCCCAAACCTCCCCAAACGTCGCCGGGTCTCCGTTCCTCCGCCCCCTGCCTGCCTGCTTCTTTCCGCTGTGGAACGAAGCAGCCTGAACGAAGCAGGCTGCTTCTTTCCACTGCGGAACGAAGCAGCCTGCCTGCTTCTTTCCGCTGCGGAACGAAGCAGCCGGCGGCGGAGGCTTGCAGAACGGCGGATCGGCTTATACTCAAGTCACCAACTTTTTCCAGTTTTTGGGGGTGAAATTGGGGGTCTCGGCTTATACTCGAGTCGGCTTATACTCAAGTATATACGGTACCTATTACTTCTAAAATCTGCCCTTATATATTAGGCTTTACCATATGTATTCTATAGCAAAGATTAAATTTTCCAAGGGAACCTGCAGAATGCTCTGTGATAATTATGTCTTTCTTCTATCATTGCATTTCTTTTTTATATAAATATTTTATTAATTTTCTAATTTTATAATCATGTTGTTGTTGTTAGCTGCGAAGTCGTGTCCGACCCATCGTGACCCTATGGACAATGTTCCTCCAGGCCTTCCTGTCTTCTACCATCTTCTGGAGTCCATTTAAGCTCACGCCTACTGCTTCAGTGACTCCATCCAGCCACCTCATTCTCTGTCATCCCCTTCTTCTCTTACCCTCAATCTTTCCCAGCATTAGGCTCTTCTCCAGTGAGTCTTTCCTTCTCATTAGGTGGCCAAAGTATTTGAGTTTTAGCTTCAGGATCTGGCCTTCTAAAGAGCAGTCAGGGTTGATCTCCTCTAGGACTGACCGGTTTGATCGCCTTGCAGTCCAAGGAACTCGCAGGAGTCTTCTCCAGCACCATAGCTCAAAGGCCTCAATTCTTTGGCGCTCGGCCTTTCTTATGGTCCAACTTTCACTGCCATACATTGCAACTGGGAAGACTATACGCACTTTTGTTGACAGGGTGATGTCTCTGCTTTTTAGTGTGCTGTCTAGATTTGTCATGGCTTTCCTCCCGAGGAGCAAGCGTCTTTTAATTTCTTGGCTACAGTCTCCATCTGCAGTGATCATGGAGCCCAGGAAAATAAAATCTGTCACTACCTCCATTTCTTCCCCATCTATTTGCCAGGAATTGAGAGGGCCGGATGCCATGATCTTCGTTTTCTTAATGTTTAGTTTCAACCCAACTTTTGCACTCTCCTTCTTCACCCGCAACAAGAGGCTCTTTAGTTCTTCTTCACTTTCTGCCATTAAAGTGGTATCATCTGCATATCTTAGGTTGTTGATATTTCTTCCAGCAATCTTAATTCCAATTTTTGATTCATCTAGCCCTGCCTTTCTCATGATGTGCTCTGCATATAAGTTAAATAGGCAGGGCGACAGTATACAGCCTTGCCGGACTCCTTTCCCAATTTTGAACCAATCAGTGGTTCCGTGTCCAGTTCTCACTGTTGCTTCTTGGCCTGCATATAGGTTTCTCAAGAGACAAATAAGATGGTCTGGTACGCCCATCTCTTTAAGAACTTGCCACAGTTTGTTATGATCCACACAATCAAAGGCTTTAGCATAATCAATGAAGCAGAAGTAGATGTTTTTCTGGAACTCTCTAGCTTTCTCCATGATCCAGCGTATGTTGGCAATTTGATCTCTGGTTCCTCTGCCTCTTCGAAATCATGCCTGCACTTCTGGTAGTTCTCAATCCACATACTGCTGGAGTCTAGCTTGTAGGATTTTAAGCATAACTTTACTAGCATGAGAAAGGAGTGCAATGGTGCGATAGTTTGAACATTCTTTGGCACTGCCTTTCTTTGGAATTGGAATGTAAACTGATCTTTTCCAATCCTGTGGCCACTGTTGAGTTTTCCAAATTTGCTGGCAAATTGAGTGTAGCACTTTTACTGCATCGTCTTTTAAGATTTTGAATAGCTCAGCTGGAATACTGTCACCTCCACTAGCTTTGTTGTTGCTCAGTTTTTCTAAGGCCCACTTCACTTCACATTCTAGGATGTCTGGCTCGAGGTCAGTGACCACCTCATTGTGATTATCAGGGATGTTAAGCTTATTCTTGTATAGTTCTTCTGTGTAATTTTGCCACCTCTTCTTAATCTCTTCTGCCTCTGTTAGGTCCCTGCCGTTTTGGTCCTTTATCATGCCCATTTTTGCATGAAACGTTCCCTTCATCTCTCCAATTTTCTTGAAAAGATCTCTGGTCCTCCCTATTCTATTGTTTTCTTCTATTTCTTTGCACTGTTCATTTAAGAAGGCATTCTTATCTCTTCTAGCTATTCTCTGGAATTCTGCATTCAATTGGGCATATCTTTCTTTTTCTCCCTTGCCTTTCGCTTTCCTCCTTTCCTCAGCTATTTGCAAAGCTTCCTCAGACAGCCATTTTGCTTTCTTGCATTTCTTTTTCTTTGGGATGGTTTTGGATGCTACCTGTTGTACAATGTTGCGAACCTCTGTCCATAGTTCTTCAGGCACTCTGTCTATCAAATCTAATTCCTTAAATCTATTTGTCACCTCTATTGTATATTCAACAGGGATATGATTTAATTCATACCTGAGTGGCCTAGTGCTTTTCCCTACTTTCTTCAGTTTAAGCCTAAACTTTGCAAGGAGAAGCTCATGGTCTGAGCCACAGTCAGCTCCTGGTCTTGTTTTTACTGACTGTATAGAGCTTCTCCATCTTTGGCTGCAGAGCATATAGTCAATCTGATTTCTGTGTTGACCGTCTGGTGATGTCCATGTGTAGAGCCGTCTCTTGGGTTGTTGGAAAAGAGTGTTTGCTATGACCATCGTATTCTCTTGACAAAATTCTATCAACCTGTGCCCTGCTTCATTTTGTACTCCAAGGCCAAACTTTCCTGTTATTCTGCTTATCTTTTGGCTTCCTACTTTAGCATTCCAATCCCCCATGATGATAAGGACATCATTTTTTGGTGTTAGTTCTATAAGGTGCTGTAGGGCTTCATAGAACTGGTCAATTTCATCCTCTTCAGCACTGGTGGTTGGGGCATAGACTTGGACAACTGTAATATTGAATGGTTTGCCTTGGATTCAAACTGAGATCATTCTGTCATTTTGAGGATTGTATCCCAGTATTGCTTTTTCTACTCTTTTATTGACTATGAAGGCTACTCCATTTCTTCTGAGGGATTCTTGCCCGCAGTAGTATACCTGATGGTCATCTGAATTAAATTCACCCATTCCTGTCCATTTTAGTTTGCTGATACCTAAGATATCGATGTTCAGTCTTGAATTTTATAATCATAAGTACTTAATAAACAACATGTTGTCTGGGTCCATTGGTAATTCAGTGGTACATATTAACTTTCTCAGTCTAGTTCCAATACTACACCATCCAGTGCTTCCTTGATCCTCTCTTCTTCCGGTGATATGCATTTTTCCACACTGGGCCAATACAATTCTTGTTGCTGTTAATACATATACAATTAAATATAGACATCTTCATCACATTTTTCTGGTATTATACATAATATCAATAGTGTCAGTTTGTAACATCTTTTCTAGCCAGAACATATGTCAATTGCATTTGCACTTAAAATCCATTTGTTCAATCAATGTCCTGTTTTTACCCCTTTTTTAAAATTTTAATTTCCCATCAATGTTCAAAACATCTCTATTGCTTATAGCTTTCTCATGGTAAATTATATTTGGGAAACCAAAAGCTTCCCTTATTCAAACCCTTTTAGAATTTTCATATTTCCCTACTCATAACAAAGTTTAATCTTCTAGTGACAAATCCTATCCTTCTAATTATAATAATACTTTTATTTCTAACAGTTATCTATTTTCTTAGCCATATTCAAACATTTGTTTAGTGGTATAATATCCCATCTAATAGGTCAAAACCTCTATTTTCTTCAGTCTTACTCTAGATTTCTTCCTTTGCCATATAACTTTCCAAGTCAGTACATTTAAATCATCAAGTAATTCTTCCTCTGTTTTTGAATATATTGTTTGGAATGAGGAAAAGAATTGTTTTGAGTGTTTTGGAAGTGTTTTGGGAAGAATGCTCAACCCATTTATATTCATTAAACAGCCTCTATCCTTTTCCTACAGTTTTTCTTTTCATTTCTTGTTTGTCAATATTCAGCATTTCTCCTAACAGCTTTATCATCCATTCAATCAGCTCTTCTTTATCCTTAAATATGTTCTGAGATCTTGACAAGTAAGATATCTTTTCCATTTCTGGTGTTATCACTTCATCTTCTAATTTTTCATTTGTCTCTGTCTGTTAATTCCTTCCTTTAGGTCCTCCATATTTGGATCCATTTTTTCTAATTTTTTCTGGGTTATTGGTTCCTTCTTTGTAGTCATTGTCTGGATTTGTAAGTTTAAGTTAGAAAATTGTTCTTTTATCTCATTTGCATTATTTTTAGTCTCACACTGAAATAAAACAATTGTCTCTTGGATTGATTTCACCATAAAAATAATTTCTTTCTGAGATCCATTAACATTTTCTTGTTGGTATATATATCAAGCTGGGGGCTTCAGAGACAAGTTTTTTACCATTTTTTTTTACCATTATGAAACACCTATTTTGTTTTTGTATGTACTCTTTATAGTCCAGTCACATCCAGAACACAGATAAGCAGCCCAAGAGAGGTTTTTTTTATTTTTCCCAGCTGCAGTCTGCAAAAGTGACAGTTTCCATGAACAACAAAGAGTCTTATATAAGTCTGGAGTTCAATCCAAGTTTCCTTTAAGCATAATAAATTGTAGTGCCATGATTCACCACTTGATGTTGTTGACACCGTCTTCCAGATTTCCAAATCCAAGCCTATTTTACAGACTTTCAAATATCTTTTCTAAAAACAAGTCTCAAAGGTACTTTTAGTCCCTTTCAAAGCTATATATCTGTATTAATTCCAAATTGATCTTGTAGTTTCCTCTATTTCCCCCCCAAAGCAATTAATTTGCCACTTTTCTTTTCCTGAGGGAGTGGGGCAAAAATGTCCTTTCCCTCTCTCATCGTGGAGGATTCTTTAACTTGGGCATTCTTTTTTCCAGGAAAATAGTGTTAAGGTCATAAAAAGAGGATAAAGTCTTACCCAGTTCCATCCATGTTGCTCAAAAAATGCTAGTTAGTGCTTATCTTTGGTTGTCAGCAGCTTCTGACTGGCCACATGAATGCAGCCAATCTTTCCCCTGCCAGTTTGGAGGGCTTCCTTGGATCCAGCAGGATCACAGTCCCTATATGAGTTTGCCTAAGATTTCCAGAAATGTGATATTTTACTATTATATCAATGTTACATGAATAACACTTTTTAAAATTCATTTAAACAATTGTTTGGTACATCATTACAATAATGACACAGGTGGGATCAGGAAAGAGGGAATCATGATTTTTTTTCACCTGCACTACTTAATGTCATGAATCAGTTAGTTGAATTTCTAACCCAACATTAATCTGATGAAACAATATAGGAATTCATTCTTCCACCTGACCTGCTATCACTATAGCATAGACAGTAATTATTGTGCTAGTGTCCGCATTAAGAAATAGGAAATTTAAAGCAGTGACTTTCTTTGGATATAAAGTATACATATTATTGAATCCTGTGAAAATTTTGCAGAATAGTACAGATAAAAAAACAGACTATAAAATTAGTGATGAACAAAGCCAGGTAGAAGTCATTGTCATTGGCAAAACCACAGCCTATGACCCATAATTTATTGATCTAATTTTAAAGTAGTTTACTGAAAAGAAAGTGCTAAGTCTCAGTGAATTAAATGTTAATGATTGGTTCAATTTAAAGACTCAAAGTGAAATCAGATATATAAGAGAATGGATGTGCATGGTGTTTCATGCCTGGATAAAAATTACTGCCTGTCCTTAAAACAGAAGTGGACATGTGTTTCTCTGCCTTTCCTAACAAGCAATTCAGGGCTCTGGAAAGAGTAATTGGTCATGGTCTATTATAGGCAGAGGGAGGGGAACAGAAGAAAGAAAAGTGTTAGAAAAAGAGAATATTGGAGAGAGACAATGGGAGAATTGTAGGTCTATCTACTTGTGCTCCTATTTCTTCTAATCTTTTACTGACATGTTGCAAATTACAAATTACTTCCAAGGAAATATGGCTTTGGACAAAAATAGCTGTTCAGCCTGCTTTATGACCATTGATTTTTGTGAATTTGAATGACAATAACATATATAGAGAGTGATTAGGTACAGTCAGAGACTTCACACTCGACTCCTGATATTATGCACATTAGTTTCTGCACTAAGAATAAAGATAAATATATTACCAAAGAGTCTTCCTAACAGATCCAGCATTATCTATTCTAATAGCTGTATTCTACAGTTGCTGTAAATGAGGGAACAAAGAAGAGTTTGGGGGATTTCTTCTTCTCTGCCAATGTGTTATCAAAGTCTGCTGTAAGCATTAGGGACAGAAGAAAAGATGGTATTGCAGAAATTATATGGAGAAAGAGAATATTGTTTAGATTGCTTCAGTCCAAAAATTTCATTGGATATTGACCCAGTTATATTTCTCTCTTGAGCAGTTCCAAACCAGTTGTGTTTTCTACATTCACACATAAATTTACTCAGTTAACTGGATTGGGACAAACAGGCATTTAGTGATATAGGATTTATTATACAAAAGCTCTTAAATGCAAACTCTATTAACATTGCAATTAGGACTCAAATTCTTGTATCTGTTTCTCCTAATCATTGTATGTGGAAAGCTAGAACTGGCTCCCCTTAGAATAGAGGAATTGTTTCCATCTGTTGCTTGTTTTGATAATAGCCAGATATTATTAGGTACTCACTTTTAGAATATTTCCAGTAAAATTGCCACATCTTATATCACTGATATAAGCCCTCAGATTACTTCTCCAACTTCTGTCTTCAACAAATGAAGTCACAAAATTGAATTTAAAGAACTAGTCCTATTCCTCTTAATGGAACTGAACCTATTGAAATCTTGTATTAATGCAAATACTTTCCACCACATTGATTCACTACAAAGAATCAGAAGCATACCCTTCTCAATCCCTATGGCACCACTCATGAACCCTCACATGCTATTCCTGACCCATACCCCTGGCATCACCTTGCTTTGTCCCCATCCAGCAGCAGTCACTTACTGGGCTTGCAAATTCCTACTGGCTTCTCCAGTGACTTTCTCCCTGCAAGCTTCCCATAAGCAAAGTAAATGGGGAAGCTGGCACAAATTTGAGAGAGGGAGAGAAGAAAGGATAGGAAAAGATGGAGGGAGGGAAAAAGAGAAGGAAGGGAACTTCAAGGAAAGAAGGAAGGAAGGAAGGAAGGAAGGAAGGAAGGAAGGAAGGAAGGAAGGAAGGAAGGAAGGAGAGGAAAATGAAAGATTTCTAATGCTCCCTGGGGAAGGAAACTCACTGGGGAAGACAGCAGAAAGTTGAAAGTCATTCCCACTTTCTCTGCTTTTTTGCTACACTTTTAATCATTCTGTTTCTCTGTTTAGGTAAGGAAACATCTCTAAACTGATGATTCAGTAGGGCACCTAGTACTTAAATAAACACATAAACAAAGTATTACTTTATTTGTAGAAGAATAATTTCCACAAAAAGATTATGTCTGTTCAGGTTACAGGATTTCCTTCAGAGACATTTGTTCTGTTAGAAATGAATTCTCTAATTTCATGATTTTTAGACTTTGAGGAAATTGTTTAACTGTGGTTTCCTTTTCATGACTTATATAATGCAATCATCAAATCTATATTCTAATCAGCTGGTTTTGTTATTTTTATATTACATTTTATAATTTATAAACCAATGATAGCCTTTAAAGATGCATGATAGAAAGAGTATGAATACTTTTGAACTTTGATATTGGAAAGGATTCCTAGACTACATAGTAGCCAAATAAATAAATAAATAAATAAATAAATAAATAAATAAATAAATAAATAAATAAATAAATAAATAAGCAAATGGATATCAAGCAAATCATCCCAAATTTCTTGACCAAATTCAAATTATGATACCTCAGAAACTATATATCTATATCTCCGGAGAAGTGTACAGTTTTTGGAAAGCTGGAATGAAAGAAAATAAGAGGGTAACTAGCAATGAGGTAGATGGGCTTAGTTACAGTGGCGACTGATGTACCTTTACAAGACATAAAAGACCAGGTTGGGCAGATCCTCCTGGAGAATATCTTATGTGCTCAATAAAAGTCTATGCTGATTTGATGACACACCACAATTCAATTAAAAGCCAGAGCATTTCTGCAGATTGTTAAATGTATTTGCAATACAGTTTTATTTAGTACTATATGACATTTTATTTAGTTTGGACTAATTGGTCCTACTCAGATCCAGATTGGGATCATAGAGCATCGGTTCCCTCAAAACCATTAGATGACTTTATTCATGCCTGAAAATCTAAAACTGTCATATTCAGTTAGTCCATTGGTCCATCTTTATTTATTACCTATGTGAATAATTTATATCCTGTTGTTCCACTTATTAGAGCAGTTCAAAGTAGATAGCAACCGCAACACAAGTAGAGCAAAAAAGCTATCATTAATAATTAAGCAATTGAAGTAACTCTCTCTCACACAAACATACATAAAACAATAGATTGTTTAAACAGTGTAAAATACTGAAATTATCTTTTTTAAAAATGGGGAAAATGCTTTTACCCAACTACAAGAATATAGTAAGTGACTTTGGCATGTTCAGTTTCACTCAGTCTTTCAATTATGTATACAGAGTAATGGCAATTGGACTCAAATTTTCATCACCAAGCAATGTGATCATAAAGAGTGATGTCACATGGCCACATCTCTTAGTAGCATCAATTCCTGCACTCCCCAGTTGCTGTTTTTAAGAGAATCCTGCACTCCTCTTAAGTGAAGAAATTACTGGTCACTATTTACAAGCACCTACTGGCTTCTCCCTTGACTTTGCATGTAGGAAGGCAGCAAAGAGGGTAATTGTGACCATGTGGCAGTGGGATGCTATGATATCATAATTACGAGCTGGGCACCAAGTACCTGTATCAAGATCATGTGACTTCATGGATTTTGAGACATTTGGAACTTCAAGGACTGGCCATAAGTATCACTCGTTCAGTACATTGCAAGTTCAAATGGTCACGGAATGAGAAGTCATTGAACAAGGACTACATGCTTTTAGATTTGTGCCATCTCTTTTCTTTTTGCTACAATATACAGGTGAAACTCTAAAAATTAGAATATCATGCAAAAGTTCATTTATTTCAGTAACACAACTTAAAAGGGGAAACTAATATATGAGATAGACTCATTACATGCAAAGCAAAATAGTTCAAGCCGTGATTTGTCATAATTGTGCTGATTATGGCTTACAGCTCATGAAAACCCCAAATCCACAATCTCAGAAAATTAGAATATTGTGAAAAGGTGCAATATTCTAGGCTCAAAGTGTCCCACTCGAATCAGCTAATTAAGCCATAACACCTGCAAAGGGTTCCTGAGCCTTTAAATGGTCGCTCAGTCTGGTTCAGTAGGAATCACAATCATGGGGAAGACTGCTGACCTGACAGTTGTGCAGAAAACCATCATTGACACCCTCCATTAGGAGGGAAAGCCTCAAAAGGTAATTGCAAAAGAAGTTGGATGTTCCCAAAGTGCTGTATCAAAGCACATTAATAGAAAGTTATGTGGAAGGGAAAAGTGTGGAAGAAAAAGGTGCACAAGCAGCAGGGATGACCACAGCCTGGAGAGGATTGTCAGGAAAAGGCCATTCAAAAGTGTTGGGGACTTTCACAAGGAGTGGACTGAGCCTGGAGTCAGTGTATCAAGAGCCACCACACAGAGACGGATCCTGGACATGGGCTTCAAATGTCATATTCCTCTTGTCAAGCCGCTCCTGAACAACTAACAACGTCAGAAGTGTCTTACCTGGGCTAAAGAAAAACAGACCTGGTCTGTTGCTCAGTGGTCCAAAGTCCTCTTTTCTGATGAGAGCAACTTTTACATCTCATTTGGAAACCAAGGACCCAGAGTCTGGAGGAAGAATAGAGAGGCACACACTGCAAGATGCTTGAAGTCCAGTGTGAAGTTTCCACAGTCTGTGTTGATTTGGGGAGCCATGTCATCTGCTGGTGTTGGTCCACTGTGCTTCATTAAGTCCAGGGTCAATGCAGCCGTCTACCAGGTGATTTTGGAGCACTTCATGCTTCTTTCCGCAGATGAGCTTTATGGGGATGCTGACTTCATTTTCCAGCAGGACTTGGCACCTGCCCACACTGCCAAAAGCACCAAAACCTGGTTCAATGACCATGGGATTACTGTGCTTGATTGGCCAGCAAACTCACCTGACCTGAACCCCATAGAGAATCTATGGGGCATTGCCAAGAGAAAGATGAGAGACATGAGACCAAAGAATGCAGAAGAGCTGAAGGCCGCTATCGAAGCATCCTGGTCTTCCATAACACCTCAGGAGTGCCACAGGCTGATAGCTTCCATGCCACACCTCATTGAGGCAGTAATTGCTGCAAAAGGGGCCCAAACCAAGTACTGAGTACATATGCATGCTTATACTTTTCAGAGGTCCGATATTGTTCTATGTACACTCCTTGTTTTATTGATTGCATGTAATATTCTAATTTTCTAAGATTGTGGATTTGGAGTTTTCATGAGCTGTACGCCATAATCAGCACAATTATGACAAATCACGGTTTGAACTATTTTGCTTTGCATGTAATGAGTCTATCTCATATATTAGTTTCCCCTTTTAAGTTGCATTACTGAAATAAATGAACTTTTGCACGATATTCTAATTTTTCAAGTTTCAACTGTATTTTTTTGTTTTAAAGACCAGTTTTCCATATTATGTACAATTTACAAATTGCACCATAAAATTAAGGAAACTGAGATTATTCATGTATAATTGCATGGCAATTCATGAAATACACATTATTTACACTTAGCATGAGAAATAAAAATACAAATAACTCTCCTGCAGGACAGAATTGCCCACTTTGATGCTGTTACGTGATTAACCTTATATCAATAAATATCAATACTAATTGCAGATAATTATTGCAATCAAAGTGGCATGTGCCACTTAGGATCTTATTGCACAAATGACAAGGATAGTTTTAATATTACATCAAAAAGCAAAATTATAACCTAGTACAATCTAGTAGAAAAATTGCATGGCTACAAACCCTACACATGAACACCCTATAACAGTTTTGGGCCTCATTAGAAATTAACTAAATGCATTTTTCAAGGGAAATCTTGTAAAGTGCACTCTTGTAATAATATTACCCAAAGAAAAATTAATTCAGACAATAAAAAAGCATTTTATTATGTAGAGGTAAAGATTCAGTTTTTCAGTTTTCATCGGCTTATTGCTGCTTCCACATGCTAGCTCAAATGGACACCTAGCAAAAATATGAGAAAACATTGAGTAGAATCAAAATGAAATGATGGATAAAGTATGATTACCCAGTGGGTATTCTACATCATGTTGACAAAGCCCATAAAGTCATAATATTTCTCTGGGAATTCATATAAAGATTGAATAATAACAAAGCCTAATATTGCTTTGTCTAATTGCAAGGAATCTCCAAAATATTTATAAAACAAAAATACAAGAATAGTATCAAGAACAACCTAACAAAGAGCCCAACTAATTTTAAACAAAAATATAATTCAGTTAATAAAAGATCAAAATCATATTTATGTAAGAAAAGAACTGGTATTATTTAACATGTGCTAGTTTTATATATATGCTCTTTCTGGTTCTCCAAATCTTTTATATAGATTGTTTTGTGATCATAATACAGATTAGCTCTCTGCAAGCTATGAGAAAATATTTTGAGGTTTTCAAATTACAATTGTATATTACCTCATACATATGATGTTATCATGCAATCATATTTCAAGATGTCAAGAATATGCTTAGACTGATAACTGGTAAAAGTTTTTTTAGTCTCTGCTCTTCAATTTAACTTTGTAATCCACAAATCATTTTTTGTATTATTACAGACAGATAATATATGAATTCAACAAATAATGAATAATGTAATCATAGACTGCTTCTGTAGCAAGAACTCAAATATTCTTGGAAGTTACTAGTTTTAGAATATTGTGATATGATATGGCGATAGCTGTTATTTCTTTAGGGATCTAAACTCATAATGAAGAAAGAAGGATGATATGAAATGTACAATCCTCTTTTATTCCTTGGTAATTTAAATAGCAAGAACTCTGAGAAGACTTTTATAGCAAGAGTTCTTTTTGCTATCACACCTCTCTTTTGTGAAATTTTAATATATATACTTCCCCTAAAAATTCAAACACTAAAATGAACACAAATGGATAATGAAAACAATACAATGAAACTTTACAAAATATGGATTTATTGTAACAATGTGACTAAACATTCTTGACATCTCCCCTGGACTTTCTCTGTACCGCCACAAGATGTTTGGGAAACCCTGTTTTGTAGTAAACAAGAAATGCTCTTTGGAGTTCCCACAAAACATAGAACTCACAATTCTCAACTGCAAAGGTAGGAGAAATATGCTTTTCACCTTTTGTTTACTTTACCTATAGTACATCCTACTTTTTAAAATATATGTATATATCTTCTATTGAAACCTAAACAACAATCTGAGAATGAGTTTATTGGAGTTGCCGATCCACAGTTATCACAGCCCTGAGAGAGAGATCTGAATCCCACAGAGTATTTGATTTTAAAGGTCTAAATTCTTGGTGGATGGGACTTATCTACTAAACTTTATGGCAGCCTTATAGACATTGCAAAAAGAGCTTCAAACTGCCTAGGGCTGTTTTAAATGTACCAGGGCTTTAAAATGTGTTTTTTTTCTTCCTGTATATTTTTAAATAAAGATCTTGGAATGAAAATATACAGATTGGAAATTTATCCCCAGAAGGGGACTGCTAAATGGAATGCAGTCTGTGTGGGCTGAGCTGGGCTTTCTATCAAAGGGAAAAATGTTTCAGAATAGGCAAAGGCATGCCTTGGGCACCTGTTGGCAAGTACTTAAACCAAATGTATCTTTTCTCAGGGTCACACTGCAGGAAAAATCACAGCTGCTTTAAGGAGTATTTCCATGGGCTCTGAATCACCTTTTCCCTTCAAATCCTAAGTGCTGAATTTGGTACACAAATCCCTTGTCAGGCTGTAAGACTAGAACTCTAGATATTTGACATGGGAGTTAACATGTTTTGAAATATTATAAGGTTACTGGAAAAATGTTCCAGAAAGGAGAAATCTTTTGCTTAAGAATCTGTTCTCAATGTGAGTTAATGGGGGTCTGGGGAGTCAATGTGAAGCCCCTATAAAATTAGGAGAGCAGCTGTTCATTTTTGTTCTAAATATTTAAAAATAACAGGCAGCCTTTTCTGTCCCAATATATATGTTGCAAGAAGCATGAGGCAGAGGGAATGGATAAAGTATACTCCATTTCAACATTTTGAAAGGGAAAATATATCCCAGCTTAGATCACAACTAGACTGATTTTAAAAGGCATCTTTCCTGGGTCAGTAAGTTGCATTTTGAAAATCATATTCCAGAATATCATAGTTCAGAAGGGGAGAGATAAAAGGTAGTACAGTTGTGTGGAAGCAAATATAAAGTATGACTGAGGTTCAATATCAAAGACTATTTCTTAATTGTGACCACAAGAAAATAGCCTTAAGAATAAAGAGTCAAGAAAGAGCTTGTTCCCGTTCTTGAACTTATGAAGCAGCTTCAGGTTGCCACTTCATTTAGCCAATATCTGACTGATGGTAGGATTCCAGATTATCACAGAATTTTCTTTGCTATTATCTGCTAGCTGAGTACTTCAAAACAACAACTTGAAAAGCTACAGATGGAGTCTGGAATCTTATCTATGTCAAGCATGAGGTCAGCTACTGAGTGATAACACATTCTTATTTCCCTACTCAATACTTTCCCCTTTTCAGGTATTGCTAAAATTTCCAGTGATTCTCTCCTATTTTTATCTTTTTCTTCCATTCATGATGTTACATGTACACTGCTATAAATCTGCCTTGCTTTATTTTATAATAGCTATATCTCACCTTGCTTCTATTTCTAAATGTCTTGCTACTGTATATTTGTCAGCACTCCCAACAACAATATGGAGAACTAGGGGAGGGATGGAAAACAGAAATATGAGTTAATTAAGCTGATCTAAACAACCTAGATGGAAAGTGGTATCTTTAGAGTTCAAATTAATTATTTTTTGCAGATTAAAAATGTCTTCCTCTCTAGAAACAAATGAATCAGATATGTCTACCTAACAATGTTTGTTGTATTGTTCTACTACAAAAATATTTAGCTTTAAGTCTGATGGTTGTGATACCAGAGTAGCAAAGGTGGACAAAAATGTATTTTGAGGGCTCTATATGCAGTTCTAACAATTTCACCCCATTTCCCACTTTTCTCCTACTGGCACTCTTTCTTCTCCATTATTCTTTCTCCTTTTACCACACTGTAATACTAGCACCTTTTAATTTTTTCTGTTTAAAACTTGTGAATTTTTTAAGTTTTGGAAATTCTATGAGCAACCTTACAGCTATTCTTGCAATCTATATTTACTCAGCAAGCCCTAAAGGAGGCACAGATGAAAAAGGTGAAATAAAAGAACCGGAAGGAATATCGGCTATTTTTACAATATCAAATTTATCCAATGCAAGGACTGGGTTCATATATGTATGCATAAATCTATACCTGTCATAAAACAACCTGAGTTGCAATACAAAGTGGAAAAAAGTCAAGTGATTCCACACTCCACTGAATAAACTCATCTATGTATCTATGCATATATTATATACCAGCCATAAACCACAAAAAAGAGCAAAGATGGGCTAAATAAAAGAATTGAATTAAAAACTATTGATTAAAATTAATTGGCTGTACAATAAACAACATTAACCTGCTTTTCACGTCCTAATATTGACCACTACATACACTTCCTCCTTCCTTCCTCAGAAATAGAGGAAAAAACAATTAGGATGGTAATGAATAGAAAGCTGCATTAAGAAAAGACAGAAACAGAAAAAAATGAATCCAATATTTTGTGAGCGAGAAAAGAGAAGAGAAGGAACAAAAAGGCAAAAGCTGCCATAGGTACCACATAAAGGTTAACAATTTAACCAAATGCAATAGCAGGAATGAGTGCTTTTTTCCCCTTGTCTGACCACTGTGATTTATAGACATCCATGTCTATAAATTCAGAGATGTCCATGTGAAGATGAGAAGACATTCATAAGAAGTCTCTAGCTATTTGCTTATTTATCACAGCATATTGTTTACTCATAATGAAAGTTAACTCCCCTTTCCGTCCCTCCCCCATAGTGAACAGACACTGTAGCTATTAGAAAGAAAGTGATATTCATGCTGAAGTACGTGTTTATGGACTCATAGTAATTGGTGCAAATATGTGGTGCAGCTGGGTCATACTTTATAACCTCAATGATATATGCAAACTATAAGCTTCCATTCTTTATTTATATTTTTATGCATGTCTCTTAGTCAGAACCAATACTGTGTTTTATCATTAGCTAGCCTACCTATGAATAATTTGGTTTTATTATTTTAAATTTTATTCTTCCTTGACTTGGCAACTAAATATATGCAACTAAATCATTACTATTTACAGCTAAACAAAAGAATGGTAGTTATATTTAGAAGGACATCTTGTAATGGTAGCTATAAAGTATGCAATATTTCCTTCCTAAGGTATCTAATCCATAAATACAATCATTTCACCCATGAGGGATAATCCTTGAAAAAAGGAGGAAAATAATGTATTACTATATCTCATCCCACAGATGTCAACAACAGCAGTGAATACCTCAACTGGGGTCTGACTTATTGCACAGAAGCCTAGCAGCATGCAAAGAGGTGAAAGCAAATGAGTACAGCATTTAAAAAGCATTCTTAGGATCATAGTTGAAAACTACCTGAATTATTAGAAAAGTGACTTGTTTTTCTTTTTTTGTAATCAATGACTTTATCAAATATTCATTCATTCATTTCAAGAAATAGACTTTCACCATCAGGCTTTCATTCTATTAGATTGAAAGTTATTTTTCTAAATAAGGGAGGTTCTTCTCCTTCTGGAGAAAACAACAGAATGTGTGCAATATCCAGGACCAGAACTCATGAAGTAATGAAATTTGAGGAAGTTGTAGCTTCTTCAGTGGTACTGACTGCTGCTGGGGGTTACATGATCTTCAGTTTCAACATCCCATGACACTTTCCCAGCCAGTCTCACAATCCCTAGCTCCCTTCATCATCCAGTAACAGCCACTTACTTGGGGGATGGGATGAGGGGAAGTAGAATGGGGAGGGGAAGAATGCCACAAAGAGAGCTATTTTAAAAACTAGCTTATGGAGACCCATTTGCTGAGCTGCATAAAACGTGGTTGTTCCAGCCATACTTGTATAGTCACTAACCACGTTTAACTATGTCCACATTGGAGATTAATCCTGCAACTACCTAAGTACCCTTGTAGGATGTGAGCTGTCTCGAGTGAAACTGCCTTTTGCAGAAATTGTGGTCTTAAAACAGATACCTAAAAGAATTAGAGATTCACGAAGACAGTACCATTTTCTGACTAGGAAACGTATAGCTAAGGGTATAAATTTCAGATGGTTGACACCAGAAGGCATTTTAATAAACTGGAACAATACAAGATACAGACTTGATTCAATTTGGAAAGCAGAAGATTTTGAAGAGAAGAATAGGTCAATTTTGGAGGAAGGAGTAAAAAGAGGCCAAGAGGAAAGTAAGGAACAGAAACAAGTAGAGGAAGAGCAGATCCAAGGAGCAACTGCATCAACAAAAGAACAGGAAGAGGAAGATCTTCAAAAGGAGAAAGATGAAAGACCTGCTAAAGAACAAAGATCTACCAGATCGGTCAGATCAAAATATAAGTAATGGAAATGGATAAAGAAAGTGGAATTTTTTCAGTAAATATAAATGGACTGAATTCTCCAATTAAAAGAAACAAGATTTTTAGGAAATTATGGAAACTAAATTTGGATATAATTTGTTTACAAAAAACACACATAAAAGCACAACATCATAAATTGTTGGAATATCCAAAAATTGGAAAACTTTATTATGCATCGGCACACAAAAAAAGAGAGGAGTAGCTCTATATATTAAAGAGACAATAAATTTGAAAATGGTTTATTCAGATGAAGAAGGAAGAATATTAATGGTGGAGATTTATCTGCATCAAAAACAAATATTATTAGTGGCAATATATGCACTGAATAACAATCAGGATAAATTTAATAAAAATTTACATAGAAAAATAGTAGAAATGGAATATCAAAATGTTTGTTTACTAGGAGACTTTAATGCAATAACAGATGGAAAAATTGACTATAAAAGTAACAAAACAAAGAAAAATGGTAGAGGAAAACTACCTAAGACATTTTTTGATATGGCGAAGGAAATTGGACTTCAAGATGTCTGGAGGGAAATAAACCCACAAAAATTACAATATACTTTTTACTCAAATAGCCAGGCATCTTGGTCAAGAATTGATATGATTTGGATGACTGCGGATTTGAGAATGAATGTGCAGGACATTGAAATAGAAATAGGTATATGGGCAGACCATAACCCTTTGAAAATGAGATGGAAACTTTAGAGATGGAAAGTGAAGAAATCAAAGGGTCAATGACAAGATGGGCGGAGAACTTTGGTTATAATATAGAATTAGAAGAATGGCAAAAATTATGGGAGAGAAATTATAAATTGACAATGTCAACTGCATACAAAGAGAATTTGTATAAAATGTTTTATGGATGGCATTTACCTCCAGCTAGATTAGCAAAAATGTTTAAAAATGTATCAGGCAAATGTTGGAAATGTAAATGTAGTATAGGTACATATTATCATACTTGGTGGACATGTGATAAAGTAAAAGCTTATTGGAGGAAAATAGATACTTGGCTAGAAAATATATTAGGAGAACATGTAACATTTAATCCTGAATTATTTTTATCAGGTATGCTACCAGGAAAGACTAATAAACAAAATACATACTTGGTTTTACATATTATAACTGCAGCAAGAATAAGTTATGCACAATGCTGGAAAAATGAACGAGTACCATCAGAAGAAGAACTAAGAGACTGGAATGTGCAGAAATGGACAGATCAACTATGAGATTAAAAGATAAAGAAGAATCAGAATATTATGAAAGCTGGAACTTATTTTATAAATGGTGGAAAAGAAAACCAAAAAGTGAAATTTGTATATGTATTAATGGATTATGAACTCAGCTCACACGTTATTTGGAAAATTAACACATGTATGTAAAGAATAAGAAAATAAAATAAAATATAAACAATAAAAAGAGTGGTCTAAGCAGGAAAAAAAAGAAACTGCCTTTTGCAATTGAATGATGGTAAATCTGTCAATGTTGATGGTGTTCAAGTGGTACTCCAGATGTTTTGGGATTGCACCCAAGATGCTTATTATTATTGGTACTATCTTTGCTTTCTTTTGCCACAGGCCTTCTACTTATATTTGCAGGCTTTATATTTTATAATTTTTTCCAGTTCTTTCTCTTCTATTCTGCTGTCTCCAGTATTGCTGTGTCCTATAATTTCCCTTTCTGATCTATTTAAAATGAACTTTTAAAAAACCACGTACAGCAATAAAAATCTTCATAAATTAAACACTTATTCATTTTTAATGTTTGTTTATAGTTTGTTTATTGGTAATTCATGAACACTATGCTCTAGTTTATTAAAATAAAAATGTCAATAAAGGAGAATATTTGTAGCTCAGGGTTGAAATGAGGGATCCTTGGTGCCTTCTGAGTTTAGTTGTTTTCCAGCAGATGCTTCATTACACAAACTAGGTAATATTATCATTGTTAGTGCTAAAATAAAAGTTTAATGCACTACTGAAAGATAGTATCAGAAAAGCTGAAAACAACCTCAATTCTCTGCCACTACCACTTAGATTTTTCAAATATCAGATTCAATATGTCAGTTTTTTAAATAAAAATCTTTTAAAAATAGGATAATTTCTCTTTTGCTTTGATAAAATGACATCTATTTAAAAAGAAAGTTACTTCAGCAATTTATTCACAAGCATAAGTGTTCTATCTTAACAACACAAGTTTAAAACCATTTTTCTCCTGCCTATTATTTATTCAATGGTAATGGCTTCTTTTTTAGTTCATTCTTATTATTATGGTAGCTTTTATCATAAGTGTTTTGAATTAGTAGCTAATGCAGAAGTGACAAATCACAGAAACACCCAGAACTTTATGGTTTTAGCTGTAAACAATGCCTTTTAATGCTTTATCTCCCCTGTGTGCATCACATTTCTTTTATATTCACATGATCATGTATATAATTAAATATTTCCAATGATTTTAGTCAACACACAAGAGTTCCATAATTTGCTGTGATGATGTATATTAAATGTTGGAAAGTGTTAGGATTAGAGCATTTTGTACTCTATGAATGGTATAGAGAAAGAACATCATCTTGTTAGAAACTACTGGTTGTTTCAGTAGTTTGGCATTTTGTACATTTTTGACAACTGTACTAACATTCTGTTTTTGTTGAATTGACAAACAGAATTTCGTTTCCAGTTGTCAGTGTGTCAGGGTCAAAAACAAAGGCATTTGCCCTAAAGGATAGAAGGATGTTTTTCTTCACCATCTCCTTGACCTTGTGCACAGTCATCTTAAGATTGACAAAGGAGCAAATGGCTTAAAGCATTTTTAAAATATAGCCACTGAAACATTTTGTACAAAATTTGCTTTAAAATTTTGGCACAAAGGTACTAGTTTCAAGATTACTATTAAATAGCCCTGGGGTCCTGCATTAAAATGGAGGTGTCAATGCTGCTAACATCGAATGTTCTTGCTTTGACAATATATGAAGATGCAGCCATTTTCTCTTTAACCTGTGTGTTACTTTTACAGTTAGAATGTGTATGGGGATTAGTTAGACATAACAACAGTGCAGTAGAGTATTTTTAAGGTTGTTTGAAATAAGAGATGATACGAAATGGTGGGTTGGAAAACTGGAGGGAAGGTTTACATTTCAAACTAATTGGAGAATGTGATTTATGACTGTTAATTAGAGGAGGGAATTGTGCTTTGATACTATGTGTTTAGGGGAGGGGAATTCAGATTTTGGCTTCGACCATGTACATGCCGATGCCATGGTATTTGAATAAAGATTCTTTAAGGTAAACAATGCCTCGAAGTTCTTTGAAGAGTATCATCTGTCGGAACCATGACAGGAGGATAAATACCAAGATTCAGAAGAATCTTCATAACTGAAATAATGAGTATAAACAATGATACCAATTTGAAGAGGAAATGCAAAGTCCTTTATTTGAGTAAAAAAAAAGCATGAGTATAGGAAGGGAGATAGCATGCTAGGCAGCAATATCTGCAAAAGGATCTAAGTGTCTTAGAGGATTTGAAGCACCTCAAATCACTTCCTGTTCCAGAAAATTCACTTTTGAAAATGCACAGATTGTCTCCAAATTGCCTATATCCGGCCACTTTAATAAAGAAAGCAAAATCTTCTGAAGCTGGATCACTCCTAAACAGATAGAGTCCCTGTTTGGTTCTGATAGACGAGGACTCAGAGTGGTTTAACAAGGAATGAGTTTATTGAATACACAAAGTCAACTGGCAACTGTCAAATGTTGCAACCTTTTTATAGTGGAACTGTTTGAACTGTAACCAATCGTTGGAGACTATTTTCCCGCTTCTTGTTTATGGCAACCAATGATTGCAACAGAATCTCCCGCTCAAACCCCACTATCTTTGCAATCTGCAATCTTCCCTGTTTGCAACTATTTACATACACAACACCCCTTACCCCCCAGTTGTTGTTATTTCTGAACAAAATCCTTTAGATATTTTGGTGGCTTATGGATTCTAGAAGGGTATCTATTGCTCTGGCTGCAGGGGACCCCTTTTCCAGCATTTATGCTTGGCTGATTGTCTCTGTTGGACCTGGGCTCTTGGCTACCCGACTCTGATGTTTCCCTGTTGCTGATTTGTGTATTTGTTTGTGCTTGAAGATTAGTGGTCACTGGCCTACCTCGCAGAGGCGCTACCCAGTCAAATTGACTAAATGGTTGTTGTTGAGTACCAGGGGGTGAATTATTTTGCCTTTCCTCTCCCTCACTCTCTGGCATGATGTTATTACTGAACCTGGATGTACTGTTTCCCCCCAATATATTTTGGTCCCCATCTTCTGGCAAGCATCCCCTAGATCTCTTCCTCAGCTGATCTAGATGTCTTTTAATGATCCTATTCCCTTCCCCCTCAATAATGTACGACAAGGGACCCAAGATTTCAGTAACCACCCCTGGAATCCATTTGTCCCCTTGGGTATAGTTCCTGGCCCAGATTAATTCCCCCACTTTAAATGTTCTATTTGGCATGTCCAATTCAGCGCTTGGTATAAGTCTGTCAGGGTGTAATCTGTCCAATTTGGTGGTCAACCTCCTTCCCCACCTCATTTCAGCTGGACTTTTGCCTGTAGCAGCGCATGGGGTCGAATGTTGGGCCAGCAAAAATTCGGCCAGTCTTTGATGCCAGTCACCCCGAATGATTCTTTTTAAGGCGTCTTTCGTGGTCCTCACATTTCGTTCAGCCAAGCCGTTGGTGGATGGGTGGAAGGGTGCTGATGTCTTGTGCTTAATCGAGTTGGCCTTGAGGAAATCCTGGAATTCAATAGATGTGAATTGTGGCCCATTATCAGACACGATGACATCCGGTAACCCATGAGTGGCAAAGAGGCCCCTTAATACCTGTATTGTTCTTCCTGAAGTTACTGAACTAACTGGTACTACCTCTAGCCACCTAGAGAAACTATCAACCACCACCAGGAATGTTAACCCTTGGAAAGGTCCAGCAAAGTCAATATGAATCCTGGACCAAGGATTTCTAGCTAACTCCCACTTATGCGTACGGGTGTGTTGTTGTTCTGGCCTAGAACGTTGGCACAAATGGCAATTTGCAACACATTCCTCAATGTCGTTGTCCAGACCTGGCCACCACAAGTGACTCCTAGCCAACGCTTTCATCCGTACTATTCCTGGGTGTCCTTCATGTAATTCTAATAGAATAGCTGATCTGTGGATCCCAGGAATAACCACGCGATTTCCCCACAGTAAGCAACCCAGATGAACTGATAGTTCATCTTTCCTTCTAAAATAGGGAATGTATTTTTCATCCGGGTTGGCATTTGGCCACCCGCTCAGGACCCAGGCCATTACTCTCTTTAAAGTGTGGTCATTATTTGTTGCCGCAGCTATGTCTTTAGCAGTTAGAGGCAAGTCAGGGATGTCCTGTAGGGACATTATTTGTCCCACTGGGGCAGGGTCACCCTTGGTGATCTTTAAGGGCAGTCTGCTAAGGGCATCTGCGTGCCCCATGTCCTTGCCCGGTCTGTATTGAAGAGAGAATGAGTATGCTGAGAGGAAAATGGACCATCTCAGCATCCGGGGTGACATGATTTGGGGAGTCTGTTTATCTGTGGTAAACAGTCCCAACAGGGGTTTGTGGTCTGTCAGTATGGTAAAGTTCCTTCCATACAGGTAGTCGTGGAACTTTTTAACTCCAGCCACGATTGCTAATGCTTCCCTGTCTATCTGAGCGTAGTTCCGCTCTGCCTTGGTTAGTGTCCTGGAATAATATGCTATTGGTCTTTGCATTCCTTGGTTGTCTAAGTGGCTGATCACGGCCCCTACACCATAAGGTGAAGCATCACACGCTAGGTAAATTGGTTTATTTTCTATGAAGTGGGTTACAGTTGATTGGCTGGAAAGAATGTCTTTTAACGTTTGGAAACTAATTCTATGTTTCTTCTGCCACTGCCAAGGAGTCTTTTTATCTAAGAGCCTATGGAGAGGTTCTGCAATGGCAGCCTTGTGGGGTACAAATGTATGGTAGAAGTTTACTAAGCCAAGGAAGGCTTGTAGTTCAGCCTTGTTCCTAGGCTCAGGAGCTAATTTAATTGCTTTTATTTTTTCAGGGGTTGGATGGACCCCATTTTTGTCTATCCTGAACCCCAAGAAATCAGTGGACTTAACCCCAATGCAACATTTTTCCCTTTTTAGTTTTAAGCCAGCCCTTCTAAATCTTCCCAATACCTGTTCCAGCCGCTCCACTAGCATTTCTTCATTTTTTCCAGCTATCAAGACATCATCAAAGTAAGGGCATACACCTGGTATGCCCTTTAAGGTCCTCTCCATCACTTCTTGAAAGATGCCTGGAGCTGCTGCAATGCCAAATTGCAGTCTGTGGACTCGGAACGCCCCCTTGTGGGTAACTATCGTCTGTGCTTCTGCAGCCTCTTCGGAAACAGTCAACTGTAAGTACGCATGCGCCAAGTCTAGCTTGGCAAACATGGCGCCGTCCTGGATCGTGGCGAGGACCTGCTTCACCGTCGGGACCGGGTAAGCATGCTTTTTCATTCCAATGTTCAGGGTGGCTTTGTAGTCAGCGCAGATTCTCACATCCCCATTGGGTTTGAGGGGTGTGACAATCGGCGTTTCCCACAAACCACCCTCAACAGGTTCTAACACGCCTTGGCCTACAAGCCTCTCGAGCTCGGCCTCGATTTTTTCCTTCAGGGCGAAAGGCACCCTGCGGGCCTTAAGCCTGATAGGTTTTACTGAGGGGTCTAGATTGAATTTAATTGGGGGTCCTTTGTATTTACCGAGGGATCCGTCGAATACGTCTGCAAATTCATTGCAGACTGATTCGAGGGTCTTATTTTTAATTATTGAATTTATTCCCCCGATCCAAATGCCCAGGGCAGGGAACCAGTTAATGCCAATTAGGCTAGTCCTATGACCCTCAGTTACTATTAAATCTAAATTCCCCTTAAATCCCTTAAATTCTACGCGAAGACTAATTTTCCCTTTTATTTTAATTGGGCTTTTTTGGAAATCGGTTAATTGAATTTTTGTTGAACTAAGTGGAATTTTTCTTCCACTTATTTGTTCAATCCTATCAAGGGTTTCACTGGAAATTATTGATACTGAAGCCCCTGAGTCGATTTCCATTCTGCAAGGAACCCCTTGCAGATGGACTATGATTTTTAATTTTCCTTCTGGAAAATTGCCATTTTTCCCAATTCTCCTGCGGTTGACTCGAGCCACCTCCCCTAATTTTGGAATTTTTACCCAGGGTTTAAGGGACTCCTTGCCACTAACGTTAGGGGTTACCTTACCTTCGGGCCACACATCGACTTCGTGGAGGCGGTTGTCTCGAGCACGGCTCCTGCAGATGGCCTGGATGTGGCCGGTCTTCCCACACGCCCTGCACTTTGCGGTGCGGAATCGGCAAGATGCGCGGGGATGGTTGCCGCCGCAGCTGCCGCACCGGTTCTGTGGTTCATTTTCGCGCGGTCTGGTTGCGGTGTCCCTCCATGGTCGTTGTGGCCCTGTCGCTTGTCTTTGCGGAGTTGCGGATTGTTGACGTCGGTTAGGTTCGGGCCCTTCGCTTCTGGGTGGTCTTGGCGCCAATTTTCCGAATCGCCTGGAGACTTCGGCGATATCTTCTTCCCACTGCTGGTCCGCCTCCCCGCAGTCCACATAGCCCTCTTGGTTGATCTCGGACGATGCTGCCATGCTACTGCGGGGGGGGTCGCGATACCCGGTTGATTCGTACGTTAGAAGTTCGTCGATCACCTCCTGCAGATCGCCAGTGGGTTTGGATATAATTCTGTTTTGTAGCTGCTCGTCCCTCAAGCCCAGTACTACACGGTCACGAATTCTTATTTCAAGATTATCGTATTTACATCGTACTGCGGCTTCCCTGACGGCAGCGACAAATTTTTGTATGGACTCTCCCGGCCTCTGGTTTCTTTTCTCGAAGATGCGCCGCCAGAATAGTTCGGATCTCCTAGGTGTAAAGTGGACCTTTAGTTTGGCAAGGAGATCGGCATACGGCACGCTTGAGACCGGTTGCGGTTGACACAGACCGACAGCGACTCGATAGACCGGTGTGCCGCAAATCGTCAGTAATGCTGCCGCTTTTTTCCAGTCGTCGGTGATTCCGTTCACTAGCAGGAACCCTTCGACCTGTCCGACGTATTCTTCCCAATCTTCGGGGAAGTTTGGGTCGAATTCCTTCAATGACCCAATCTGCGCCATTCGGAGAATTTTCTTATTCTGCCGCGGCCGCTCGGTTGACTTTGACACGTATTCGAATTTGCCGCCTTTGCGCGACAATTCCGCCAATTCTCTGGTCTTCTGTCTATCCCACCTTCGTCGCCAATTGTTTGGTTCTGATAGACGAGGACTCAGAGTGGTTTAACAAGGAATGAGTTTATTGAATACACAAAGTCAACTGGCAACTGTCAAATGTTGCAACCTTTTTATAGTGGAACTGTTTGAACTGTAACCAATCGTTGGAGACTATTTTCCCGCTTCTTGTTTATGGCAACCAATGATTGCAACAGAATCTCCCGCTCAAACCCCACTATCTTTGCAATCTGCAATCTTCCCTGTTTGCAACTATTTACATACACAACAGTCCCCTTAAACAGTTCTGTATATAACTGTTCAAAATAGCTAGATGACATTCTGCTGTGATACCAAAATCTGCATTCATGGTTTGTCTACATTTTCCTGAGTTCTTTATTTTTATGCTCTGTCCAAGTGACTAACCAATCCATTGAGATACGAAAGAAAGGAGAAAAGAAACAAACAGTTGGCCAAGCAAGCATTAATACATGTTGATTCAGCAAAACCTTTTACAGACACATCCCCCAAAAGAATTTTTTTTAAAAAAAAAAGTGGAAAAGGAAACCAAAGTTGTCCAATGAGGTTCTGTAGTTAAAACAGGTCACTAGGAGCAAGAAGCAGAAGACCGAAAAAAGATGAATCACATAATATGACTGCAAACTTGAACACAAGCCATATACTATACTGTAGCTCTTTGTTCTGTGTAAAGAAACAATATTTTTTTTCAGTCTTTCTTTTTGCACATATAGTCCTGTTTCCTTATTTATGACAATAAAGGTACATGTTTGAAATTTTAAAAATTCTGAAAATAAAAATCACACCTAATGATCATTCATTTCCCAGGCCATTCCTAATGGTTTTTAAAAATAATTGCTGATTTGTAAAGATGTAAACTAAAGTAAAATAAGATTTTTTTTTTCACACATCTAAATTATTCATCCATCTCATGTTGAAAAAAATACAAAGTAACATTTCATCAAATTATAATTTTATAAGAACTCTCAATATATGAAGTATGTAAACTTTATGTTGACCATAAAAAAGGAGTATTTACCATAAAGCAAAAGGAAAATCTTACATCAAGGGCTATATTCATTATCATTTTTAAAAGAAGTTCAGATATTTTGGGCTGAATACCATTTTACTGTTGACTTCTAAGAAAATATTACTGATTTTCTTGCTGATAAAGTCAGCAAATTGATAAATGATCTAATTAAGCAGTACAACAGAGTTTTTAGCAGTTTTATTTAATCCACCTTTCAAAGACAATTTTTCACTGTGTAAATAAGTAATGTGTTCCCACTCAACAAGGAAACAATATGTCACATTGAAGTCTTCAGAATGACAGGTATGCCCTTACAAAGTTATCCAGCACAATTTATTGCATACATATGTTTTTCATATTTTAAAATGCTACAGAATGGCAAGCAACTGTTAAAACAAATACTGCTTCATTTTAGCACAGTGCTCTTCTCCAAAGCAGAAACTGACCCGTGCCATAAGTATAGCCAACAGACTGCTTAGAATTCTTTCGGAGCAAAAATAGAGGGTAACAAATGGCAGATGTCATTCTTATTATCAAGTGTTCTTTTTACATTTAGATTAAAAGATTTTCTCTAACATTGCCTTTGGCTATTAAAAACAACTTTTAAAACTTTAAGAACTACTTTATCTCCTAACAATTGATAGGAATGACCTGCAACCAATAGAATTACAGCATATGATATACAGACAAATTTATTTTATGCCAACTTTATCCTCATGGTTTATATATATCAAACTGAAATATATTTGGACAGAGACTCAGCCTAGCAAAAGGACCAAAGATGGCAGCCGTAGAGGTGTTTGCTCCCCTTGCTTATCTAGGTGGGCTTCTTGCTAAAATGCAGTTATTGTTTCCCTCTGCCTTTTTTTTCTGCACTATGAAATGATGCGTTTGCTGTTGCTACCAAAGTGAACATCTTCTTTCAGCATCTTTTTGCATCACTATTGCTTGATGTAGGTGTTCTTTTGTTGATGACCTTCAGGTCTTGGGTGACCCTATGTATATTTTTGGCATACAATCCAAGTATCTTTCTTTCATTCCTTCTATTCCCACCTACATGATGAGGCAGTACAACAGTATTATCCCACCTACATGATAAGGCAGTACTGCTATATTTACAATAACTCAATTGTTCTGCAAAAATTATCAGAACTGAAATATTCCATCACAGGGAAAAAGAATAGTGGACAGTTTACTACAGTGCAAATGTCACTGCTAAAACCAACATTCTATCATTTTACACAACCAGTAAGTATTCAAAAGAAGATTGGTTTGATCTTATGAAACTCAGTGACACTTTCTAACTATAAAATGCCACAGAATACAATTTAAAGCTTCTTATTGAAGAATCTAACTTGATGATTCCCAATGGATTATTGCAAATTATCAGAGATCTAACAAATATACCAGTTTATACTATGTCTCATTAATTATGATATTGACTACCTGTTCAGATGAATTATTTTATACAGAACATAAGAACTTCATTTCAAATTACAGAGAGAGAGAGAGAGAGAGAGAGAGAGAGAGAGAGAGAGAGAGAGAGAGAGAGAGAGAGAGAGAGAGAGAGAGAGAGAGAGAGAGAGAGAGAAGAAAAAGAGTGATGATAGACATATAGGTTTTCTTTGTATTTAAGTATCTCAATTACAGTTCCATTTAAAATGACATTTAAAAATTCTTTAATCCAACAAACTGAATTGAAATATTACCCTGCTAGTAAATTTTAATTTTCAACAGATTGTTATTATTATAAAAAAACAGTTTCAAAAGTTTACATACATAAACAAAGAAATGGCTGGGAAGTCTAATTTATCTTCATTTTTGATCCAAGGAATAAAAACAAGTATAGCCATATACAAAATAGTTTTGAATGTTATTTAAAAAGGAAAGAACTGTAAATGAGAAAAACAGGCTTTCTATCTTCATCTTCCAAAACCATTTCCCCTCTAAATTATGGCTACTTTTTTTAAAAAAAAATGTTAAAATTAGTTATACATTGCTGTGTGTTACACTGAATTTAGATTGAATTATAGAGGAGTTTATAAGGAAAGGTTCATACCCCAGTTTCTAATTCTGTATTCTTCTTCATTAAGAAAGTTTGTTCTGCATTTATTTGTTTGCATTCTAATTTTCACTATTTGCATAAATTGATAGCTTGTCTTGCTGTGCACTTTGGCTAGCTTTTACTGTGATGTTTCATGCATTTCCCAATTCTTGTTTTATTGCTGACAAGTCCTAGCTAATGGAGCACAATCAAGTCTCATGTGATACATAATAAAAAATATGAGATATTTAACAAGCAAACAGCATGAAACCATATTGTAAATATGAAGAATACAAAGCAATCAATAAAAGTAGCCAAAGACAACAGTATTTATGTGGCTTCAAGTCACTCCATAGAATATAAAGTAATATTTTCTAAGAGGAATCTATTTTCTGCTTTAGGTCTTTAGCTTTGCATGCAATGTCTTAAGAAACTACTTTAAACTAATAAATAGTATTTTAAAAGCAGTATTTTCAACTTCTATCTAACTTTAATGGGTTCAATATTTCAGCTACAGGGAACTTCTTAGGAATAAAACTGTCCCTATCAGCATAAATAAAGAGATGGTTGTTTGTTGTTTTTTGTTACCAACAACTGTAAGTGCTATATCATCATTATTATCTTTCTTTGTGTGATAGCTGGAACCATCAGCAATAACAAGGAGAATCGAAAGTGGTTTAATCTATCCATGACCACTTTACTATTTGCAGAAAATGCATAGTTACTGCTTCCACTCATCCATTATAATTTCTAATGATGGCGATTTAAAATATATCTATTTTAGACTGTATACTTCTTACCTACTAGAAGCTGGCTTCAACATTCTTTACAAATGAACCAGAATTTCAGTGCACACACACACACATATCCAAGTTTTAAAAAGCAATGAGTTTATGAATACTCTGCTAAAATTGCTACGCTACAAAGCGGAACTGACAGAAATACCCATTATTATTATACAAACTGTTCTTCAAAACTTTATTCTGAAGATTTGGGTGCCGAAGACTCTAAATAAACCTTGGGTGCCAAGTTTTGCTTGCCTCATTTTAAGTATATATTTATATTAATAATCAGTATCTAGTTTATAAATACTCAAACATTTGATTTTAATAATCAATCCTTGATATAAATTGATCTGTTTACATTGATCATTCAGCAGAATGCTGAAAGTCATGTTCACTCACAGAAGGGGAAAAGCATTGCATTTTTGTTACTAAAATCCCATTAGAATATTCTACTTCAATTGTTTCTCATCTTGATATGAATGAAAATATCTGCTGTTTACTAAAGGAAACTCAACAACAAGTTAATCAGAAACCCTTCTTGTAATTTATTACATTAGCACAATCATATCAAAAGAAAAGAGAAAATGTCCTTTGAATACCAAATACACAGTTTATGTTACACAGGAGCAGATTATCTGGCATTATAACACAGCTTTTGTTATTGCTGCTTAAGGAAGCAGAATATTTATAATATGTTCTCATAACAACACCAATTTACAGAATTTGCCCCTGGCAATCTGTCACGGTTTCTCCTTGAATAGGCTTTGGTTAAGTAGTATTGCATAAAAGCCAGAATCTTAGCACAGGTCAATGAAAAAGCCTATAATGTAAACATTATAGATAACATAATTGTAATTATGATTCTGACTTTAAATAAAGGCAAATGGGATTGTTAAAAACTCTTTCATATAATATGTCATATGATAATTTTGGATAATATACATTTATTATTTATGCAAGAATGGAGGGAGGGGAGGGGAGGGGAGGGGAAAGAAGGAAGGAAGGAAGTCTAAATACTGGTAGTATCAACAATATTTAGACTACTTGTTGACATTTGCTTTGTAAATTGTGGCTGTATTACTGTTTACATTATTTCTCTGATATTTTGATGCTAGGAGAACATTACTGGGATTCTGATGAAGGATATTGGATCACTATGATGACATTATCATTTATTAGCACGTATGAGTGTGTGTTCATGTCCGTTGATCAACAAAGTCAACAAGACACTGAAGAAGAACAACCTGAAGAACTCAATTAGACTAGGGAAAACCACAATAGAGATAAACTCAAGATAGCTCACACAAGTAGCCATTAAATGCAGCACACACCAATGTGATGTATTATCTTTGCTGCTATTCTGCATAGTTTTGAACCTTGTGAGCCAAATAATCACAAGGACTGGATGCACTACATGGCTGACATCAAGCTGTATTCCAAGAGTGAATGAGACATCAACTTGCTGAAACACCTGACTGATCTGCAGTGACAATTTTTGGGATGCCAATTGGACTGGAGAAGTGTAGCCATACAATAGGAAAGAGAAGGAAGCTAGTTAGACTGATTAGGTGGAACTACCAGCAGGCCACATAGCAGACAACCAGGCAAGCTACAAGTGCCTTATTATCCCACTGCTACATAGGAACCACAATGAAAAGGCAAGGAAGACAATAACATTCTAGGACCACCAAAGAATAGGTCAGGTGCTAAAAAGGTAGCTCAATGGGAAGAACAAAATTCATGCCATCAGCACACATGCCCTACCAATCATTATATACTCTTCTGATATAATGAGCTGGCTAAAGGAAGTTGTGGAGTCTGCCAATGTGAAGACAGGAAGATTCTAACAATGTACAAAGGTTTGCACTCATAGTCTAACATTCAGAAAATTTATAAAACCCAGAAAGAGGTAAGGTCTGGTAAGTTTAAAAGCCACTGTCTTGGACAAATCTCAGAACATCCAAGAGCACATCAGTAACAGCCAAAGATGAACAGATGACAGAATGCCTGAGGCAGCAGCAGACATGGGAGGAAGGTCAAGCAGAGAAAGTGCCATGGCAAAACAAGACCTGCATGGGATGTACCATCAAATGAGGTGGTCCATAGAAGCAAGGGTATATCACACTAGACAGAACTAGTGTGAAGACTGTATAGAGAGGTTTCAGTCCAACTCATAGTGGCAAGGTGCAAGATGTAGGCAGGAAAAAGCATAAACTGAATGTCACAATCAAGTAGTTGAAATTGCACAGTATGGGCTAGACCCTCTCATGTCCAGATTGGAGATTCCGTAAAAGATCATGAAGAATAACAGATTCTGTGGGACTTTCAAATCCTGTAGGACATGAAGGAACTGACCAATCAATCAGACACTGTGATAATAGGCATGGACCAGAAAACAGTGGAAGTAATATGTGTAGCAGTGCCAAATGAAGAAGGAATATGAGAATCTGGACAAGTATCACAGTTTGAAGGAGAAACTAGAGAGGATGTGGAAAGTAAGAGTCAAAGTGGTGGTAGGAGCACTTGGGGCTATAACTCCTAAGCTAGGAGGGTGAATCTGATAGCTGCTAGGAACATCAGCAGAACTCTATTCAGAAGAGTGCAGGGCTAGGAATTGTTAAGATATCATACGGAACTCTCAAGCTCTCAGATTGACAATGATACATACCACCCATTGGGGTGAGAAGAGATTTTTTAAATAGTATTTTTATTTCTTAACCATGCCAAAGTAGCCTTATAATTAATTTATGATTAAATTGTTTAGTTAAAAACACTGTATCAAAAACAATTAAATAAATCTGAATAAAATGTTTAAATACATATTTAAAACCATGAAATTATTCAAACTCTATACAGTTAAAACAACATCGTTCAGACACATGCTATTCCTGATTAATAAAACATCTGGTTTTTTAAAAACAGAACATTATGCTATAAAGTTTGACCCAGTGGGTCTAACTTTTTATCTTCATACAGAACCCAATTCATTAGGAAGTGATAGAAACTAGAAATGTAAATCCATGAAATTTCATGAAGCTCCAAGGCACTTTCCAAAACAATAAATTCTTCTTTTTCCTGCTGATTTAACTAAGTAGAGTTTTCATAAAGATTTACTCTACACTGGCTTTTCTCTGTCACTTGTCTTTACCTATTGATACTGACAACAATATTAATTAGGAATGTGGATTGAGTTAAACCTTGCATTCTTAGAGAAACAGAGTGCGTCAATGTGAATTTGGGTAGCTATATAAACAAGAGGCATCCTTACAAAGCAATTAAAAAAATGGAGAAACTTTATAACAGCTTGGTGCTTTGTAGCAATGCACAAAGGCAGATGCTGTATTCACAAAAATTACTGCATTGTTCCTTTTCTTTCTAATATGCCAGGGATGGAACAGGAGAATAGTGAAGTGTCTTACACATTTTTTTAAAAATACAGCAAATGGTTCATCAAGAGCTTTCCAATTAGTTATGTGGATGAATCCTTTGTCTCCAATAGTCAGATAAAAAAAAGAGGACATAGAAATTATAAAATAAACTGAATGCCTCCAGACAAAATTCTTGCCATATATAAGTTATGTTTTGAGGTATCCTAACTAAATCAAAGGGACGCAGTGGCTCAGTGGATTAGGATGCTGAGCTTGTCAATCAGAAGGTCGGCAGTTTGGCGGGTCGAATCCCGAGTGCCGTGTAACAGAGTGAGCGGCTGTTACTCATCGCAGCTTCTGCCAACCTAGCAGTTTGAAAGCACTTTAAAAATGCAAGTAGAAAAATAGGGACCACTACGGTGGGAAGGTAACAGCGTTCCATGCGCCTTTGGCATCTAGTCATGCCGGCCACATGACCACGGAGACGTCCTCGGACAAGCGCTGGCTCTTCGGCTTTGAAACAGAGATGAGTACTGGCCCCTAGAGTCGGAAACGACTAGCACGCATGTGCGGGGGAACCTTTACCTTTACCTTTAACCAGTGCTTTTTTTTTTGTAAAAGAAAAAGGTGCCAGAACTCACACATGTCATACAACCTGCCTTGCCTACCCCACAAGGTTCCATCCAAAAAAGGTGCCGGAACTCCGTTCTAAGCGTTCTATGAGAAAAAAAGCCCTGCCTTTAACTAAATCAAAATACCTGTTAGTTTTTCTCGTAGGCATGCTTTTTGATAAAGGAATGGTGATTTTTTTTTGTAACTACCCCAAAATTTGTAAAGTGTTTCTTGCAAAATTGCTTTAGAGTATCTATCTGAAATTTACTATGACTCATGATTTGCTCATGCACAAAAGAGCTGCCAGGCACAGATTGTAGAGATGACCTTGGAGAAAAGATGCAGTGAGAGTTGCAAAACATGCTTTAAGCTCAGGAAAGGAAGAGAGCATAACAAAGAAATTAAAACTGTCACCATTCGAACTTCCTGTAGTAAAATGACATAAAGGGAAACACAGACTGTCAAAATTCTGTTACTATAATCTATATAAATATATCGGTTTTAAAAGAAGAAAATATTTGTAGCTCAACAGCTGTGCTGCTCTCTGAGCTTGATTGTTTTGCTTGTGAATATTTCATTATCCAAGTATGTAACATCATCAGTGTGACTTGCAACTTATCAATTTGATATAAACTCAAGCCATGAACAGGAGAATATGGCATCAGCTGCATGTTATTTTTCCTTTCTTCCTTCCCTATACTAAAATGAGAAAAAATATTAGGTTGCTTCCTTGAATTTCCCCAAATAATAACAGAAAAATAATAGAAAAATAATAACCAAAATTGTTAGCCCTGTTGGTTTTATTTAAAGTTTCTTATGTGAAATAACTTGGACCAGGGCCAATGTTTTTGGAGATACTAGAAACAGAACATTCATATTGGCTTTTTTTAATTATTCTTTCATTTCTCTTCCAAAGCCTTACACCCATTTTCATAAATAATGCATATAGAACTCTTTAAAAATATCTTTCATTTAAATATTAACATATTTAAAGTTACTTTACATATAAATTTTGAAATAGTGTTTTAGAAATTCCACAGAACTGATATGAAAGAAGAGAAGCTAGTATATATATATCATCACATAGCCCATTATCCAGGTCGTTACAACACAAAAGACTAATGGGCACACAGCCAACACCTCAGCCACACAGGATGTTACAAAATAGCCGACTAATCCACAAACAATAACCCCATCAACCAATCAACATGTAACAACACAGCCAACCAACCCGCTTACAGCACCAAAGCCAGCACCCCCCACCCCCCCACCAATATTTATAGGGAGACGGCAGCTCCAATCATGCTTTGCTTGCACAAGCATGAAGCCGAAGACACCAGCCTGAAGATGATGAGTGGGACCTCGTCGAAACATCGCCAAGACATTATCAATCTTACATGGGAAAAGACCCAAATACGCCAAGACATATATATATATATATATATATATATATATATATATATATATATATATATATATATATATATATATATATATATATATATATATATATATATATATATATATATATATATATTCTAATGGTTAGTAGTTTATAAAACAGATGAGCCATTTGTGTACTGTAAATAGAGCAACTGGAAGCTCTTCAATTAACAAATACTGTTGAGACCTTACATATTTAATTGAAAAATGTTTGATCTATAGATTTAATGTTCCAATGTATGTAGAAATGTATTAAAAAACTCTCTTTCTTTTCACTTAGAGTCAGAATGATTCAAGCATCATAAAGGCATTCATAATAAATAAAAATAACTAGATCTGAAAAAAAGATGGAAAGTTGTATTTGTACCAAACAAAATTCTATTTGGTACAACATTTCCCATGGTGAATGCTGAGAAAAAAAAATGCTGATGAACATAACATCACAGGGGGGCTGGAAATAAACAAACATCAATGCTTTAAAAGCTACCATTTTTTCTTTTCTTTTCTTTTCTTTACAGTCCTACATAGTGCAGTGTTTGGGATATTTTAGGAAGAGATCAAAGCCAGGGAGGAAGCATAATCAGTGGAAGGATCTTGGGATAAAAGGAATGATTTTATAAAAGATGGCAGCAAGAGTAGAGTTTGATTGCCTCATCAGAACTGACATATACTCTGAATTTTAACAACTAGTTGTGACTACTCCAAGACCAAGACAAAAAAAACCAGAATCTGTGGACAAATTCACATGGAACATACAAAAGAAGGATTAATATAAAACTGCAGAAACCTACAATGCAAGCAAACTGCCATGAAGTTTAATGTTCAGGCTGTAAAGACCAATGAACAGATTTTGAAGTCAAGATTTTTAATTGAAAAAGTACTGAAATGTATTCAGAGGCTACAAGAAGCTACAAGAAGCTTTCAAGATCTGTGTACAAATGTACGTCTGTATAATGCACATGTTTAATAAAAGATGTCAATGCCCGATACATATTTACAATTTCTCCAATTAATTAATTTCAGCTCACAAGTTACCGTATTTTCCGGTGTATAAGATGACTTTTTAACTCATGAAAATCTTCTCAAAAGTCAGGGGTCGTCTTATACGCCGGGTGCTGAAACTTTAGGGACAGGGCTGGCTAGAAAACCTGGAGCAGATCTCTCATTTTGTCTGCTCAGGGAAAGCGGGACCAATTGGAGAAGAAGCTGCAGTCTGTGATTTTTTACAGGCTGGGGTCTGGGCGTCTTTCCTTCTAAAGTTGAAGAGCAGCTGTAGTCTATCCCAACTTGAAAGGCAGGTGGGGAATGCAGCAGTCAGAGCAGCTGCTTAGCTCTAAGGACACATTTGACTCAGGAACTGGGCGGGCTGGCTGGAAAACCTGGAGCGGATCTCCCATTTGGTCTTTTTTTTTTAATCCCATTTATATCCCGCCCTTCTCCGAAGACTCAGGGCGGCTTACAATTTAAAGCACAAATCAATGTGCTTAGCAATAGCCTTCATTCTATGTACGTATATGCCTGCTTATTAGGGTTTTCGCCCCCCCCAAGCAGCATTATTACAAAGTCAGCTTATTGCCTCCAACAATCTGGGTCCTCATTTTACCTACCTCGGAAGGATGGAAGGCTGAGTTAACCTTGAGCCTGGTGGGATGCAAACCTGCACTAATTGCAGGCAGCTGGTGTTACTTAAGGCTCTGAGCAGGGAAAGTTTTAGAGTGAATTAGGAAAAGTTTAATCCACTTGCACTGTTTTATGTTTACATGTTTGATGACAAACAGCCTTATGTTTATAAGTGACAGTTTTCCTACTAAGTACCTGCATGTCAGGTACATTTGAATTAAAATTACCATATTAAAATCAAATCTGATGTTTTTTAATTTTTATTTGGTGTACGTTGAAAGAGGGGTAGTCTTACACAGCGAGTACAGTATAGCCCAAACCCTATAATTTAACAGGAAATGTAGGGGGTCGTCTTATACGCCCAGTCGTCTTATACGCCGGAAAATACGGTAGGTAGAATTTATTTTTCACAACATCTGGAAAAAAGAGAATTTCTTCAAGTTAATCTAGAAAGAATTTATTGACTTGAATCTGTTATCAAAAAGGGAGCAACATGCTCTAAAAACGTGGCTTTGATCAGTGGTGGGATTCAAATATGTGAATCCCATCTGTGGATGCTGCTTCCAGAAGTCCATTCTGGGCCTCGGAAACAAAAAATTAGCTACCGGTTCTGACGAAGTGGTGTGAACTGGCTGAATCCCACCATTGGCTTTGATAGTGCACAATGATAGAAAGCAATCCTACCATTATTTCATATGATGGTGCTGAATGTACCAAACTTCATTTTCAGAATAAAACAGAAGCATTTTTTTCTCCCAGAAACTGAAACGGGAAGGGTAAAATTTTCAGGGGATTGACACATAGGAACTTTTTAATTGAAGTATGTTTATTTTCAGTTACTTCACTTACATCTATAGTTCTATCACTTGATGTCCTTACTTGTTAAGTTACATAATCAAACAAAACAGTTATGTTTTGTTTCATATATAAATGTATTTTTTAAAAAAACAATGAATATAGCGGTTGTATTTTGAAATAACCAGAAATTCTATTTTTATTCATGCATGAAACATCTCATCAAAGTGTCTGATTGTGAACTGAAACTTAGCTGAGTATAGTATAGCCAATCAGTTATTTTGCCACAACAGAACAACTGAGGAAAATAATAATTGTTTTACAATCCTTGCCCTTATTGTGACAAATAAGAACTCCATTGGATATTCATTGCAATTTATTGACAAGTGTTTCTCAAACTTGGCAACTTTAAGAAGTGTAAATTTCAACTCCCAGAAGTTGAAGAACACTGGACTAGTTTAAAACCTTGGGACCTCTGAGCTTGCTTCTTTTCCTGCCAATATTTAACTATTAGACTAGGTAACATCATCAGTGTATGGGGAGTGAATCTTGTGGGCTGTTTCTGAGCACTCTCTAAAAAAAGTTTCTAACTGACTGTGAATCTGAAGCTTTGTAAGTCCTCTATTTATGTTATGCTGAAATCAAGATAAATTATATCATTAATTCAGTTTTTGGTGGGGATGAGAGTGGGGAAGGGAATGAGTAAGATAGTACTACAGAATTTATTTTTTTTAAATGCAAACGGAGAATCTCTGAACTGAATCCAAGACACAACTTGGACTAACTTCATATATGATATTACAGAGCTGATTGTACAGAAGTGTTTGATGTCAGATGAGACATTAGAAAAATGTAGCCTTTCAATTTATATCAAGTGCCACAATTGCATGTTAGAGCAACCAAAGAGGCTTTTAAATGTTGAATGGAAACAGTAAAAAGGCACAATAAAACTTTCACCATGTGATCTCTTTAATAAAAATGATTTTCAAAAAATATGGAGGAGATCCAAACACATACCTACTGTAATACAACAGTAATATAGAAGGGATACAATATTCTTTAAAACTGGAAAAATGCTTTTAAATAAATATATTCATATAGTAGCCAGCCAAATATATCAAGTGAAAGAACAACAGAAAGGTAGAAGGAAATAATGAGTTACCTTATAAGAAACGGGAAAAATAGGCCTTTGCTTCAAATCAAAATTGGCTTTCCTCTCAGACAAGGCCACTGGAAGTTATTCTGTGAGAATCTGTGCTGCCACAACCACTTAATGCATAGTAAGTATAATGTCCCTGTTCTTTTTTATCAAAATAAAATATACACTTCACAGTCTTACAGAATCTTCATTTTTCTGATTCAGATTTATGCTATTGACTTGATTAAAATTATAGACTATTACACAAAAAGTCTATGTAATATGTACAGTATATGGCAATATCTATTGCTTTTTTCAGATATGCAATATTTGAGATTTTGCAGATAACAAAGTCATAATATCTGCAAAAGCCTTTAAAGATTTCAAATGTTAAAGCTGAAATGTTAAAACATTTCACTTGAAATATTATCAACTTCTCCAAAGCAAGTAGATTGCAGAAATTAATCTACTATCTTAGCCTAGTCATAGGAGAATTCTCCTTTTTTTCTACAACACAGGCCAGGTTGTCAAACCTTTCTGGGGCAGGTGGATTATAGGGTTTGCTGAGGCATCCAAAACCTTTCCATGGGTCCTTTAAGCCTCATGAATCTTTCAGGATTTAGAAGGTGAGCTTATAGAAGGTTTTCTGTACACTCCAGAACTGCCAGCACAGCAATGAAAATGACAAAGATTTTTTGATTTACAGCTACTGTTTAAGACATGCAACAAATCAAAGTTAAATTGATCTATGTTCCATTGTTTCATGTAACATCACAAATATGAATTTTAATGCCACCAATCAATTATTCATCTGAAGGTCTGCTTATCCCTTACTTGGGGTTAGGAAAGATGGGATTTTTTAAAAAAAACAAACCAGTTTTTTCAACTCATCAGCAAATGAGTTTCAAAATGTTTGGAAATTGAAGTCTGAGATTCAGAAAAGTAATGAGTGCAGATATCATGAATACATGCAGAATGAAGGATTGTTGTTGGAAGAAAGATCTCTAAGGTTAGGGAATCTTGCATAATTATCATCTCTGCTCCTGAGATATTTGCAGCTATTACCTTGATTGCTTCTATCTTTGTCTGAAACCAGAAGCAATTAGTCTTGAAAGATTAAGAACCATTGCCTCATTTCTTGATGATGATGATGATGATATTTCATCCTGCTATACCTATGCATATATATGTCAACTCAAAGCAGTTAACATACCTAATATTTCCATCTCCTTTTTTCCTTCTCAACAGTAACCATTGAGGTGGCTTGGATTTATTTATTTATTTATTTATTTATTTATTTATTTATTCGGTTTATATACCGCCCTATTCCCAAAGGACTCAGGGCGGTTTACAAGGCAAAATTTAAAAACAATCCAATATAAAATTAAAATAAATTAAATTAAGTCTAGCCGCAAAAATTAAATCACAATTTAAAAATATTAAACCCCTCAGTCCAGACCAGATAGCTCAAAGAGCCAGGTTTTTAGGTCGTGGCGAAATGAATGAAGGTCAGGGGCAGTCCGGAGTTCCGTTGGCAGTTGATTCCATAGGGCAGGCGCGCCCACAGAGAACGCCCTCCTCCTGTGGATCGCCCGTTGGCAATCCTTGACCGGCAGTACCCTGAGGAGGCCCTCCCTGTGGGAGCGCACAGGATGATGGGAAATTGACGCTGGCAGCAGGTGCTCCCTTAGATTGAGTGAGAGTGATTGGTCCAAAGTCAGCCAGCCAGCTTTCATGCCCAAGGCCTGGAATTCAGTTTCTTGTTTTCCAGGCCAGTACCTTAAGCATTGAATTAATATTTCCAAGAGGACCATCATCATTAAGTACGTCCAGTGGGCAAGGATGGCAGGTAGAATCAAATGTAATCTGGATAGTTGTTGCTTTTGATAGTGAGATGAACAGCATATAAATTTAATAAATAAATAAAATAAAAAACAAAGAAACAAATAAATAATATAACAGCTTTCTCAGTAGGATTACAATGTGTCTTATTTTACAGAGGTTTTATGAGGTTTTCCAATATAAGAAATAGATAACTTTAAAAACTGACAAGGAGATAGGAGAGAAAATGTGAAATTTCCATTTCCAACGGGCAATCTATGGTTGGAGTTACCTAGGGGCTAAAGCACTGCAATCTTAGTCTTGGCCAAATGTAGTCAATTCTGTGTTTAAGTATAAAAACTGAAAGTAACCCTTATCTATGTTTTAATATAGTTGAGAGCAAAACATAATTATTATCTGTAGACTCTAATAGTAATTACTTCACAAGCTGTTTTTATATGCAACTAATATATGGAATCTGTGTTCTCCTCTATAGTTTTCTTTCTGCCTCTATTATTGGATTTCACATCAACAGCTTTTCAGATAAATATAGCAAGTGTGAAAAGAAAGGCCATAGAAGCTTTTTTTTTTCTAATAGAAGCCATGCAGGTACAAACTGTGGCATACAAAATCTTTCTTGAATATCCTGCATATGTCTCAAAATGTGAAAATAATAATAATAACAACAACAACAACTGTGGTTCATGTCTATTGAATAAAAGATTAATAATAATAATAATAATAATAATAATAATAATAATAATAATAATAATAATAATAATAGATATCGCTGTACCAGGAGATGCCAGAGTCGAAGAAAAAGAACTGGAAAAAATTATGAAATACCGCAACCTGGCCATTGAAACTGCACGATTATGGATGAAACGTGTAACAGTGATACCCATTGTCATCGGGGCAATGTGAACTATGTCCAAAAACTTTGCAAAATACATCAAGAAATTGCAGCTTCCTGCATTAACTCCAGCAAAGCTACAAAAAACTGCGCTACTCAGAACATCTTACATTTTAAGGAGATACCTGGCTGATACCTAGGATGCTGGCAGCAACCCGTGTCAACCATTAGTACCAGTCAATTTGAGTGTTCAGTTGACTGAGTTTCATGTTTTATGAATAAAAGTTTTTAAATAATAATAATAATAATAATAATAATAATAATAATAATAATAATAATAATAATAATAATAATAATAATAATAATAATAATAATTTTATTTATATACCGCCCTTCTCCCGAAGGACTCAGGGCGGTGAACAGGGCAGACATATAAAAAATACAAAAATACGAAAGTTAAAAAGAATTAAACATATGCCCAAGCTAAAAAACAGTAAATACATATATTAAAAATTACAATAAAAACCCAACCCATCCCCCATCAGGCAAGCCGGCTTGTTCAAATAAATGTGTCTTTAGATCGCGACGGAAGGAGCGAAGGTTGGGCGCCATCCGGAGCTCAACCGGCAACCGATTCCATAGCTCCGGGGCGCCCACAGAGAAGGACCTCCCCCTGGGGGCCACCAACTGACATTCTCTGATCGGTGGCACCCTGAGGAGGCCCTCTCTGTGGGAGCGCACAGGGCAGAGGGAGGTTGATGCCGGCAGCAGGTGCTCTCTAAGGTACTCCAGACCCATGCCATGTAGGGCCTTAAACACCATTGCCAGTACCTTGAATCTCACCCGGAAGACAACTGGTAACCAATGCAGCTCACGGAGCAGAGGTGTAACATGGGAGTATTGGGAGACTCCCAACACAACTCTCACGGCTGCATTCTGTACCAGTTGGAGCCTCCGAGTGGTCCTCAAGGGCAGCCCCATGTAGAGAGTGTTGCAGTAGTCCAGGCGAGAGGTCACGAGCACATGAGTGACCGTACATAGGGCATCCTGGTCTAGATAGGGCCGCAACTGGCGGACCAGGCGAACCTGGGTGAAGGCCCCCCTAGTCACGGCCACCATGTGATCTTCCAAAGTAAGCCGTGAATCTAGGAGGACTCCCAAGTTGCGAGCCCTATCTACGGGGGGTAATAGTTCACCCCCCATGGAAAGAGATGGAATATTCTGAATATCCCGGGATGCCGGTATGCACAGCCACTCAGTCTTGTCGGGGTTGAGTTGAAGTCTGTTCCTCCCCATCCAGACCTGAACCGCCTCCAGGCAATGGGACATCACGTTGAGGGCATCACTGGGGTGGTTTGGGGTCAAAATAAAAAGCTGGGTATCATCGGCATACTGATGATACCCAACTCCAAAACCACGAATGATCTCACCCAGCGGTTTCATGTAGATGTTGAACAAAAGAGGCGAGAGGACCGACCCCTGAGGAACTCCACAAACGAGAGACCTCGAGGTTGACCTCTGCCCCCCTGCCAACACCGACTGCGAACGTCCCAGGAGATAGGAGGAGAACCACTGCAAAACTGTGCCTCCCACTCCCAATCCCCTGAGACGCTGTAGCAGGATACCATGGTCGATGGTATCGAACGCTGCTGAGAGGTCTAATAGGACTAGGACAGAGGAATGTCCCCTGTCCCGAGCCCTCCAGAGATCATTCACCAGAGCGACCAATGCCGTCTCTGTGCTGTACCCGGGCCTGAAACCCGATTGGTATGGGTCTAGATAATCCGCTTCATCCAGGACCAGAGGGAGCTGATGCGCCACCACACTCTCAACAACCTTCGCAAGAAAGCGAAGGTTGGAGACCGGACGAAAGTTATTCAACACAGCTGGGTCCAAGGCAGGGTTCTTGAGGAGAGGTCTCACCACCGCCTCTTTCAAGACGGCGGGGAAACTACCCTCACTCAAAGAGGCAGATATAACCGCCTGGAACCAGCCTCGTGTCCCCTCCCGAGCCGCATAAACCAGCCAGGAAGGGCACGGGTCCAATAAATATGTGGTGGAGCTCAGCCTCCCCATAATCCTGTCCACTTCCTCCGGAGTCACAGAATCAAACTCCTCCCAGGTAATATCGACAAGACCGCCCGTGTCCTGATCGTCAGACTCTGCCCAGTCAGAGTCCAGACCGGTCCAAATCCGAGCAGTTTTGTCCGACAGATGTTGGCTAAACTCCTCCGCACGACCCTGCAAGGGTTCCTCCCTCACCTCCTGATTCTAATAATAGAAGACACAGTTGCAGTCAATGGTGAAAGACTGGGAGAGGTTAATATCAAGAGAGGAATATTTCAAGGAGACTATTTGTGAAAACAACATGAAATGTTGAAATAACTCTTGTTATTACTGTATATGTAAGTGAGTCATTGCACTTCCTTGAATGAAAAATTGTAAACCATATAGTCATGTCAAAAACTAAATTATAGTTTGCATATGACCATCTTCTTGAATGGGATCCAGAACAATCATCCCATTATACTTCGGAATCCATTTTTTAAAAATCCTGAACAGAATTATTCAAATCCAGGTTGTGTTTTCTTGGATTATCTTCGATAGCAAATTGCCTGTTCTAGCTTGGGATAAATATATTTTTCATAAGCAACATAGCAGGAGAAAGGTAATTATGCCTGGCAGATAGAGGCATTGCAAAAACTGGAAGTTTATTACAGGCATATAAAAGGAAAATATATGAATGTGTTTGTGTGTGGATGCAATTTTCTTCCCATTACTTCTTCCAGTTAACTGAGCTTTTTGTTTCTCCATATAGTTCTTTCGAAATCTAGATCAATGAAATGTTGAGACAGTTTTGCAACTTCACTAAAGCAGAACTATTGACATTTCAATTATGTTGTAGTTCTTTCAATCAGTGCAAAATATTTGGTATATTTTTCACAAGGATAAAATGGTTTTCACTCTGATTGTCAATATAGCATTCCAGATAAGTTCACCTTTGTGTCCTGTTTTTCATGCTTTCTCTAGCAAGCATCAGAAAAATCTGACTGAACTATAATTACTGTTGACCTCCTCAAGTTATTTCATTACTGTTGACCTCCTCAAGTTATTTCAAATTGTTTACCTATTATTAATATCTGTTTAATAAATATTTGATAACTGTAGTAGCTTACATGAATTAAGATATAAACAACTTTTAATAAAATAATTTTAAATTATAATAAATAGCAAACATTTTCAATAAAACATAATTTTCTATTAAAACCAAGCAGAGCATGATAGAAAAAACTCTGGCCAAACAAGAAAAAATAGTATTACAATCGGATTCTTATCAAGTTTTCGCATAGTAGGCTTTACAACTTGTATAAAATGAATGCTAAACAGTAGTATAATCCAATAGATTTGTAACACATTCAATAACCTTGTCAAAAATTGCTCATAAATGGTTTTGCATTGTCTGGAGGGAAATATTGAGTGAACACCTCCAGAGTTCCATCCTGCATGATGCTATTAAATACCTTTTAAAATTATTTGGAGGATGCAGTAGTATAGACTTTTGGTATAGGAAAGCAAGTCAGCACCAACATTTTCTCCAGTCCATGCTGATTGTAAGGGCCTATGCATAAAAATCTAATGGTCAGCACTTGATAATGTTAGATGAGTGTCAATAGCATTCAAAGAGGTTGGATTTAGTACATTTGTGGCTATGTAAGGACTCTAAATTGATCCCTCTTTTCATGGGTTCTGCCAGTCCTTCTCCTACAGCAGTGGAAGAAGGAATGGGTGATTGGAAATAAAAATATCACACTGTCAACATTAGGAGAGGTATCTTCCATTAATTCATTATTTGTCACTGTCATGATCCCACTGTGAGTGATTTTGAAGAAAACAATATTTGCTGTCAAACAGCAGAAAATGCTAATAAAATCTTATATTTGCTTTATATAGATGATCTGAAACTTTATGGAAAATCATAAATCAAAATCTAGTCATTACAAACACTGTAACAATGTTTAGCACAGGTATTGCAATGGAATTTGGCATGGAGGATTGTGTGTAGTAGCAACTTAAATCAGGAACAGTAATGGAATTGAAGTGTTGAATGTTGAATGGCCAAACCATCAGGAGCCATCAGGACGAAGCCTCCTAGTATTCAGGCAATTGTCTACAGTTAGATAATATGAATTATAGACAGGGTCAATATGGGATTAATAAAGAATACATCCAAATGTGTGAGAAAATTGCCAAACTGAATGGTGGAAATACCATAAAAGCCATCACTACTACAATCACAAAAATTATAACTGGACACCAGCTAAACTGGACAGTTTGGACTGAAAAACAAAAAGAATCAATGACAAAAGTGAATAGCAAAATAATGTAATAAAACATGAACAAAATGCTGGCAAGGAAAAGCATTACCTGGCTAATTCTAAAAAAGGATGAGGGGAAACTGGATAATGATAAAACCTGGTAATGGCTTACAACATTACATTAAAAAAGAAACAGAAGGCTTAATTTTAGTTGTGCAAGAACAAGCTATTCAAAACGATGCAAAGTAATGCAAAGTAATACCAGGGGATAATAGAATAGAAGGCAAAATACTGTACAAATATCTGAAAAATCAAATTTGAAAGATAAGGTACTGGACCCAGTGGTTATCAACACAAAGCTGAATATAGAAAAGAAACAACTGAAAATCAAATTGCCAACTGGAAGAATAAGTGAATGCATGGTCATCTTTCAATTTCAGATCTTGAAGTTGAAACCTAATGCTTTAATATACTGTGTAGATTGCTCAATAGCAACTAGTTCAATTAAATATCAGATGTTTTTGAAGTATGAAAGTGATGACATAGAAAGTGTATGCTTCACTCATAAAAAATGTTTCTGCTGTGCTGCTTTCAGGTGTTTTTGAAAAATCCTTTATCATCTGTTTTCATCACCATTTCACATACTAAAGCTTTCATATTAAAGTAGAAAATAGGAGTTCTTTCTCCCTCTTTTAAGAGATAAAAATCTATTTCAAGGCATATTCACTGCAATCATATTATTCTACGTCCACACTAAGCAATTCAATAAATACAGGCATAATGTTTATATTATAGACCAAATATTATACCAAAACTTAGCTATTTAATATAGTCTAAGAAATTAAACCAATTTAAGCAAACTCTGACTAACTGAATTTGTTGTAAAGGAAACATCTATAATTAGAAAGATCATATCTTATGCAAAACGTTCATGGGAAATTCAATAGTGGAATATAGAAAATTGTGGCTTTATATAGATATCTCTATACTTCCTGCCCCCTTCATGAATTACTGCCTTGTCGTGGCGAAGGGGCTTGCGTAATTCAATGAAGCTATGAGCTATGCCGTGCAGGGCCACCCAAGATGGACAGGTCATAGCAGAGAGTTCTGACAAAACGTGATCCACTGGAGAAGGAAATGGCAACCCACTCCAGTATCTTTGCCATGAAAACCCTATGGACAGTACCAAAAGGCAAAACGATATGACGCTGGAAGATGAGCCCCTCAGGTCGGAAGGCGTCCAATATGCTACTGGGGAAGAGCAGAGGGCTAGTACTAGTACCGCCAGAAAGAATGGAGCGACTGGGCCAAAGCCGAAAGGACGCTCAGCTGTGGATGTGTCTGGTGGTGAAAGGAAAGTCCGATGCTGTAAAGATTTTGTCTCCATAGGAACCTGGAATGTAAGATCCATGAATCAAGGAAAGCTGGACGTGGTCAAACAAGAGATGACAAGACTGAACATTGACATCTTAGGTATCAGCGAACTAAAATGGACAGGAATGGGTGAATTTAATTCAGATGACCATCAGGTATACTACTGCGGGCAAGAATCCCTCAGAAGAAATGGAGTAGCCTTCATAGTCAATAAAAGAGTAGGAAAAGCAATACTGGGATACAATCCTCAAAATGACAGAATGATCTCAGTTCGAATCCAAGGCAAACCATTCAATATCACAGTAGTCCAAGTCTATGCCCCAACCACCAGTGCTGAAGAGGATGAAATTGACCAGTTCTATGAAGCCCTACAGCACCTTATAGAACTAACACCAAAAAATGATGTTCTTATCATCATGGGGGATTGGAATGCTAAAGTAGGAAGCCAAAAGATAACTGGAATAACAGGCAAGTTTGGCCTTGGAGTGCAAAATGAAGCAGGGCACAGGCTGATAGAATTCTGTCAAGAGAATACGATGGTCATAGCAAACACTCTTTTCCAACAACCCAAAAGACGGCTCTACACATGGACATCACCAGATGGTCAACACAGAAATCAGATTGACTATATGCTCTGCAGCCAAAGATGGAGAAGCTCTATACAGTCAGTAAAAACAAGACCAGGAGCTGACTGTGGCTCAGACCATGAGCTTCTCCTTGCAAAGTTTAGGCTTAAACTGAAGAAAGTAGGGAAAAGCACCAGGCCACTCAGGTATGAATTAAGTCATATCCCTGTTGAATATACAGTAGAGGTGACAAATAGATTTAAGGAATTAGATCTGATAGACAGAGTGCCTGAAGAACTATGTACAGAGGTTCGCGACATTGTACAACAGGTAGCAACCAAAACCATCCCAAAGAAAAAGAAATGCAAGAAAGCAAAATGGTTTTCTGAGGAAGCTTTGCAAATAGCTGAGGAAAGGAGGGAAGCGAAAGGCAAGGGAGAAAAAGAAAGATATGCCCAATTGAATGCAGAATTCCAGAGAATAGCTAGAAGAGATAAGAATGCCTTCTTAAATGAACAGTGCAAAGAAATAGAAGAAAACAATAGAATAGGGAGGACCAGAGATCTTTTCAAGAAAATTGGAGAAATGAAGGGAACGTTTAATGCAAAAATGGGCATGATAAAGGACCAAAATGGCAGGGACCTAACAGAAGCAGAAGAGATTAAGAAGAGGTGGCAAAATTACACAGAAGAACTATACAAGAATGAGCTTAACGTCCCTGATAATCACAATGAGGTGGTCACTGACCTCGAGCCAGACATCCTAGAATGTGAAGTGAAGTGGGCCTTAGAAAAGCTGAGTAACAACAAAGCTAGTGGAGGTGACAGTATTCCAGCTGAGCTATTCAAAATCTTAAAAGACAATGCAGTAAAAGTGCTACAATCAATTTGCCAGCAAATTTGGAAAACTCAACAGTGGCCACAGGATTGGAAAAGATCAGTTTACATTCCAATTCCAAAGAAAGGCAGTGCCAAAGAATGTTCAAACTATCGCACCATTGCACTCATTTCTCATGCTAGTAAAGTCATGCTTAAAATCCTACAAGCTAGACTTCAGCAGTATGTGGATCGAGAACTACCAGAAGTACAGGCAGGATTTCGAAGAGGCAGAGGAACTAGAGATCAAATTGCCAACATACGCTGGATCATGGAGAAAGCTAGGGAGTTCCAGAAAAACATCTACTTCTGCTTCATTGACTATGCTAAAGCCTTTGATTGTGTGGATCATAACAAACTGTGGCAAGTTCTTAAAGAGATGGGAGTACCAGACCATCTTATTTGTCTCTTGAGAAACCTATATGCAGGTCAAGAAGCAACAGTGAGAACTGGACACGGAACCACTGATTGGTTCAAAATTGGGAAAGGAGTCCGGCAAGGCTGTATACTGTCGCCCTGCCTATTTAACTTATATACAGAGCACATCATGAGAAAGGCAGGGCTAGATGAATCAAAAGTTGGAATTAAGATTGCCGGAAGAAATATCAACAACCTAAGATACGCAGATGATACCACTCTAATGGCAGAAAGTGAAGAAGAACTAAAGAGCCTCTTGTTGCGGGTGAAGAAGGAGAGTGCAAAACTTGGGTTGAAACTTAACATTAAGAAAACCAAGATCATGGCATCTGGCCCTCTCAATTCCTGGCAAATAGATGGGGAAGAAATGGAGGTAGTGACAGATTTTATTTTCCTGGGCTCCAAGATCACTGCAGATTGGGACTGTAGCCAAGAAATTAAAAGACGCTTGCTCCTGGGGAGGAAAGCCATGGCAAATCTAGACAGCACACTAAAAAGCAGAGACATCACCCTGTCAACAAAAGTGCGTATAGTCAAGGCTATGGTCTTCCCAGTTGCAATCTATGGCAGTGAAAGTTGGACCATAAGAAAGGCTGAGCGCCAAAGAATTGAGGCCTTTGAACTGTGGTGCTGGAGAAGACTCCTGCGAGTTCCTTGGACTGCAAGGCGATCAAACCGGTCAGTCCTAGAGGAGATCAATCCTGACTGCTCTTTAGAAGGCCAGATCCTGAAGCTGAAACTCAAATACTTTGGCCACCTAATGAGAAGGAAGGACTCACTGGAGAAGAGCCTAATGCTGGGAAAGATCGAGGGCAATAGAAGAAGGGGACGACAGAGAATGAGGTGGCTGGATGGAGTCACTGAAGCAGTAGGCGTGAGCTTAAATGGACTCCAGAAGATGGTAGAGGACAGGAAGGCCTGGAGGAATGTTGTCCATAGGGTCGCGATGGGTCGGACACGGCTTCGCAGCTAACAACAACAAAAATACTTCCTGCAAAGTAAGCACTGTTTATTGGATCAAGGAGCTCAAATAAAAGAGCATATAGAGCACAATTGTAGTATCTGTCTAATCTTGAATAAGATAATATTCTATTCACGCTCATTCTCTTCCCACTCTAGCCTTATGCTATCCTTTATTGCCTTTTTAATTTGATGCAACACATATATACACAGCTAGAGTAATACAGAAAGAATTTTAGATCCTGGATTTATGTGCCTTATGGGAATCCCTCTTGAGAATCCCTGTTTATTACTTAGGTCATGAAGCAAACAAATAGCTTTTCTGTAACATATGTGTACTGCCAATGCATTCCTTTACCACCATTTATATCTTGAAATCATAAAGCAAAGCATACTGAAACAGAATACAAATCGCAGTATGTTTTATTTAAACATATCCCTGCTTTTTAAACCAGAATCTCCACCAGATACTTTTTGAAAATATTACTTTAGAATTACTTAACTTGTTTACCTTAAATTACTTAAAAAGTAATCACCTACTTTAAAGTCACTGGAAATTATACAATCATGGGAATTAAACAGTGTTTGCTTGTACTATTAAAGATTTGCATAGTATAATAAGCTTTTCCAGATTATCATCTGAGGAGCTGGAATGGACTATACAGATAGTCCAGCTGCATCACTACTTAAGTGCTCTGCTACTAAGCACTGGTATCACCAAAAATATTTTTCATCCAATACCCTTATATCGAGGAAAAATGATCAGATATGAAATAAATACCATAACATGACAGAGAAGAATTTTCAAGACTTACTTTATTTTTATTTACTATGTCTCCCTGAAAATAAGACCCACCCAGAAAATAAGCCCTAACCTGATTTTTGGGGGTGTGCCTAATATAAGCCCTACCCCCAAAATAAGCCAGGGGGATGGGCATGGCCAGCACAAGAGGTGATGAGCGGGTGGGGGCTGACGGTGTCTGTCAGGATCACCTACCTATTCCTATGCCTCTACCGCCACCTGCTGCCAGTGCTGCTGCACAAGTCTCTCACAAGCCAGGCAGTTGCGCAGTACATCCAGATCGCCTGCCTCTCCCCCCCCCCCACATGCCTCTGCCTCCACCTGGCTCTGCCATGCATTTTCTACCCAGAGAAAGAGTGCTTGCAAATGGGGCTCTTTGAAACAGAACGAATCATTCCGTTTCAAAGCACCCTATTTGCAAGCAGACAAACCTTCCAGACATGGACAAATAGTGTTTGGGTGCCTATGAGGTTCTTGGGAATGGAGAAAATTGCTCCATTTGCAAGCACCCCATAGGCACCCAAACACTTTTAGCCTGGACAGAGAAATGATAGAAACTGGAAGCTGATCTTGGGAAAGGTATGAAAGAGCTGTTAAGAGTCAGGCTTTCAAGAGTGATGTCAGCCTTTTCAAGATAGATAAAAAACTGATGCCACAAGGATTCCCAGAACTCTACTGAATCACAGGGTATATTAACAGAGACTTGAAACTCTGTTACTATACCCAACTCAATGACTTCTCCAAGGTAGGTCTTAGATCTGACTTTGGAAAAGGTTTGAAAGAACGATTAATGGAAGAAGGCAGGAGTGAGCCAATAGATGAGGCCTTAGAGACGATATAATGACTTCCTTCTTCCTTCCTCTTTTAATGGTTCTCTCATACCTTTTTCAAGGTCATATATAAATTTCTTTACAATTTACAAAGATAACCAAGCAGAGGATTTGTGAACATCTAGAAATAAACAAGGTGATTACTGGAAGCCAGCATGGTTTTGTTAAAAACAGATCATGTCACACTTGACCATTGGACCCTCTCCAATAAGATGCAATTCGATGGTGAGAAAAGGTCCTGCATTTAGGAAGGAAAAACCAAATGCATAAGCATAAAATAGGAAGTACCTGGCTCACCAGTAGGAACTGTGAGAGTAGCAAAGTGTCCTAGTGGATTGCCAGTTAAATATGAGCCAGCAGTGTACTGCAACTGCCTCCAATGCAGTTCTAGGCAGCATCAAGATCAAGGGAAGTAATAGTACCACTTTATACTGAATTGGTGAGACCACACTTGGAATACTGTCTGTAGTTCTTGTCACCACAATTCATTAAAGACGCTGACACCCTAGAGAGAATGCAGAGAAGAGCAACAAAGATGATACAGGGTCTCAAGCATAAATCATAAGATGAATGGCTAAGGGAACTAAGTATATTGAGCCTAATGAAGAGAAGGAATACTTGAAGGAATGTCACCAGGAAAAGGGCATCAGTTAATATTTCAAAGCACTTGAGCAAAGAACAAGAAGCAACAGGTAGAAGTCTGACAGAGGGAGATTCAACCAGGAAATAAGGAGGTTGTTGTGTAGTGAGTTCTTTGTAGGCAGTAAGCGAGATGAGAGGTTGCAAATAGGAACATTGCTTTATTGAGGCAAAATTCACAGTTTCTGTTAGTAAAAGGGTTGGGCAAAAATCCCCCTCCTTCACGTTCAGAGGTTTTTTGTTTCTTGAGAATTTTTTTTTCCAGGAAAGTTAATAAGTAGGATAGGGAAAATTGATGATCTTATCCAGATTCAAACGGCTGTTTACAATCAGCTTAAAATAGTGCTTTTTGACTTTGGTTGCTTGTAGCTTGGGCTAGACTCTGAAGTTAGGCTAGCCTTTCTCCTATTGGTTTCTGGAAGGCTTCTCCTGGACTGATCGGGGTGACCGCCATCTCTCCATGGTCAGTGGGACTTCCTTCCTTCTTAGTAGTGGATAAAGACTATGACAGCTATGGCTTTTATATAGGACTTGGCAAACTCTGGAAAAAACTAATCTGTGCTTGTGATCTTCAGAGCTATAACAATAGAGAACAGCTGTGACAAAAAAAGAAAACAGTTTGGGTTGCAGAGAAAGAGAGGATTATAACCTTTTTGAACCTTTTTAGATTATAAATAACTACTAAATTGTGACTCTAAAGCTATTTGCAGAGAAAAGAAAACCTTGATTCTTGACCACTATGGAAAATCGGAGACTTGCAGAAAGAACTTATCAAGAAAAAATAAATACCTTTCAAGAGGAGACATATGAGATGCTGCAACTAATTCAAACAACAGTGACTTCAAACCACAAAGAAATCCAAAATAACTTTGAAAACATAAACCAATTCATCTCCAATTTAACTTTACAACAACAAAAATCCCAGGAAAAAACAATAGAGAAGAAGCAGATAAAACAGATAACTGAACACAAATTCGAGGATAGAGACTCAAAGATGTAACGTAACACAACGAAGAAGTATGATTTAACCAAAGTGGGGAAAAATTTACAAGAAATACTGGTTTTGGAAAAGGCAACTTATACTTTAAGACCACAAGACAAATTTGAGGATAAGAAAAAAGACTGGTCAAAATGGATTGCAGAGACATCAGGAACACCACTAGAACTGGAGAGACAAAAAAATGATAAGAGATCCATGGAGAAAAAGAAAGAAAAAGATTTTCAACAAACATGAAAGAGCAAATGCCTCTTACAAAGATATTGTACTTGACTTATTTTTTATATCTACAGTGACACGTACAAGAATATAGAAAGTCTCTTTTATTCAGCAGAATATATTGATTAAAGATATTGGGCAAAAGAAGAAGGCCAAAGTGAAAATTAAGAAAATAGATGATTGGACTTAGAGAGAATATTTAAAAAAGAAACACCTGTTTGAATATGGTTAAAGTAATAGAAAGATTTTGGATATGAATTTTACTCTAAGAGGGAGGAATCCCTCAAACAACATAGTACTCTCTTTCTTCTCTTTTCTTATCTCATTTCTTGATGTGAGAAGAATGGCTTATATAAGGACATATTTTAGATATTTAAATGTGATTGATTTTAAGAAAATTACAATGGATTGAAAAAATGTTTTGAATAAGAGTTAAAAGATCAGAAGACTAGATTTATTAAATGGAATATTTAACGATTAAATATATTCTTAATTATGGTAAAAAAGAATGGAAAGATTTTGGAAATAAATATGTATTAGCTTAGGGGAAACCTGGACTTTTAGTAGTATACTATCTTTTTATCCCTCTTTACTCTTGTTCTTCCACCCCCCCTTTTTAGTCTTATTTATTCCTTAAGTAAGGTAAAAGTTATGGGATGGTTTACATGAGGAAAAATAGAATCAAATATCTAAATGTAATTAACTTTGAGAAAATCTTAACCAGTAAGAATGTCTTGAATATTGTGGTAAAAACAAATGTAAACAAGAACTGTAAATGGGATCTATGATGAGGCAACCAGAATAATTAGATAGAAAAAAAATATTATATTGATTTGATTATTATTTGCGGAAATATTAGAAAAAATTATATTCAATTGTTATCTATCAAAACAATAAGAATTGTATTAACTTAAGGTTGGTAAAAGATAACATTATGGGAAGAAGAGGGAATCAAGTAAAGCTATTATGTCGATTATATATCATAGAAACCAATTGTTAGCAAATGTTTTTAAATGTAAGCCCAGACAACACACTGTTTACCAAATGTTAAGGTGACCATGTTAAAAAATAATAAAATATATTATATATATATAAAAAGAAATTCACAATGCTATAAATACTTGACTTACGGTGATGTGCCTCATGACAGTGCTTGTTTTCAGAGAATTGCAGTCATAAAAATGACTTCTGATGTTATACCTTGAATTTTGTTTTTTCAGCTTTTTTATGATATCCGAAATAGAACTTTCTTACAGCAGAAATGTGAAGAAAGGAACAAAAAAATGAAGAATTGGTCAGTACCTGGTGAAGATGAACTGTACAGTTTTTGGCTGAAACATCTGACTAGTCTATACCCATTCATTGTCAAGCAGGTTAACAACAGACTTCATGGAGATGAAACTGAAGATTGATTAACATTTGGTAAAAATTACCTGATAATAAAAGATCCAGAAAAAAGGCAGCACTAAGCAATTACCTGTTTACCAACAACTTTCAAATTGCTAATTGGTATGATAGCTGATGCAGTACAACAGCATCTAGTTGAAAACTAGTTCTTTCTGCCTGAGCAGAAAGGAAACTGGCCAAACAGCAGAGCAACAAAAGATCCTAATTGACAAGATGATTCTGGAAAACTGCAAGAGAAGGAAGACCAGCTTGAATGTAGAACAGATTTATTACAAGAATGGTCTTAATGCCTGCCACATGACTGGATAAGCAAATGCCTAGACATAACAGGAGTCAGGAGAAACATGAGAAGCTTTGTTCAAAGATCAATGGCACAATGGAAGACACAGTTGTCACTCAATCATGATTGACTGGAATGGATTAACATAAAGAGAATAATTTTTCAAGATAAAACATAGCCAGGCTATCCCATCTCCTTAACATGGACAAAGCTGTATGGAAAAGCACTATCTGAAATAGAATCACTGATCAACACTGTCTATATATACAACCAAGATATTGCCATGGTGGGTGGTCAGTACAAATATTACTCTCACCATCAACAGGGGAATAGTGAATATCAATAATGAAAGCTAAAATAATCAAGATGTCCTATGGAAATAATATTAGGAGTCTGAATGCAGAAGTTCCTACAAATATCATCCTTCAAGCTGACAGCATCAAGCATCTTGAAGTCAACAAAAAGTTTAGAAGTGAATACATCATGAGAGTGAAGAATATTTTAACATCCAAACTCAGTGGAAGAAATACCATTGAGACAATTAAAACCTGGGCATTTCCAGTCATTAGATACACAGCTGGAATATCAGACTGGACTCATACAAAACTAACAGCCCTGGAAAGGAAAAAAAATGACAGTGAACCTTGCCCTTCATCCATGCAGCAAATTTGTAAGTTTCTACTTAACAAGGAAAATAGGTCGGTATAGAATGTGCAAGTATACCAGCCAGTTAGGGAAATGAAGAGGGCTTTAGAAGACAATCTGAATACAGTGAAGAAAATACACTGAATACCATGAAGGCTTACTGTCCCAGAAGGAAGATCAAATAAAGAATAGAAAAGAGATATGGCAAGACAAAGTATTGTGTAGCCAGTACCTTAAAAATATTAAATCAGGCATATTACAAGTTCTGGAAATGGTAAGAGCAGGAAAAAGAGACAGAGGGCCTAGTAGAAGATCAAGCTGCAGAAGATCAAACCTTAAAAAAAATGCCTATAAAGATAGAATTGAGAAAGCATCAACAGATAGCAAACAGATTTGCAAAGAAGCTGAAGAAACAATGGACCACCTAATTAGCTGCTGCAACATCACATAGACTGACTAAAAACAATGGCATGATGAAGTAGTATTAAATACCGTTTGTTTGCAAGCAAGAACTGGTAGGATCACAAAGCAGACAATGTGATGGAAAATCAAGAAGCTAAAGTGCTCTGTGACTTCAGAATTCAAACAGATAAGCACTTGCCACATAACACTCCAGACTTAACAACTGTTGATAAGAAAGACAAAAAAGTCTGGATAGTGGACATGGCAGTAACTGGAGACAGCTTATATAATTTTGTTATTGGTGGAGAAAATGTGATCACATAACTATACTTATAAGGTAAAGGTAAAGGTTCCCCCGCACATGTGTGCTAGTCGTTTCCGACTCTAGGGGCCGGTGCTCATCTCCGTTTCATAGCCGAAGAGCCAGCGCTTGTCCGAGGACATCTCCGTGGTCATGTGGCCGGCATGACTAGACGCCAAAGGCGCACGGAACGCTGTTACCTTCCCACCGTAGTGGTCCCTATTTTTCTACTTGCATTTTTACGTGCTTTCGAACTGCTAGGTGGGCAGAAGCTGGGACGAGTAACAGGCGCTCACTCTGCTACGCGGCACTCGGGATTCGACCAGCCAAACTGCCGACCTTCCGATCGACAAGCTCAGTGTCCTAACCCACTGAGCCACCGCGTCCCTCTAACTATACTTATACTCATAGCCTATACTAATGTATTTAAGATATGATAAACTTTATTGTCATTTTTTACTGTGGGCACAACGGCACATATCAAAAATGAAATTCATTTGTCTTTAGCTTATTACTCTCTGTGAACTAATCATTATGGTTTACATATCATGGAGAATGACCTGGCCTTATTGATAAACAAAGCCACTGTAACTTAATACTGCAAATGACAATTAAAGTAAAATCTGGATGGGATGTGTGAACCAATCTATCTTTATGTCTGCTTGTTCAGGTGGTAATATTTCTAAGTAGACAGGGCTTACATCCCTTCAAGAAAGATTCGTATGTTAAGCAGAAAGGGTAAGCTATATACATAGGCTGTTCTATCATATAATTCTAAGGTCTCTGCAGGATATGCAGTTATTATAATATTTCCTAAAGGTATTGTATGATAGAGCACATTTCATCCATGGAAGTTTTGTCCCTCTAAGCCAAAGCATTCTTAGAGAAACAGTATGGAAGCTTTTAAAAAACAACAACAGTATATTTATATTTATTATGTGAAGTAACCATGATTTAAGTAGGGAATTTTACTTTGTTCCTGGAAAATGGAAATAAATGAAAGTGAATGTTTGACAGAAAAAAATAACACCAAAGGAAGCAAAGTGTGGTTGCTGTCTATATATAGTTATGAATGGGACACATCTGATTTTTGTTGGAAAAGCAACATCTGCAAATCTATTGGAAGCAAGTGCTTTCCACTTCTTCTAGAGTGAGACCCATCTGGGCAGAGATAACAATCAACACTGACAAGCTGCTGGGGAAAGCTTTGACATGTTCCCCCAGCTGCAGGAAGAAAATTATGATCCAGGCTGCTGGAGGGAAGAGATGCTTAAAATGCCTCTTAAAAGTCCAATGCACTTTTTTTGAGAGAGAGAGAGAGAAAAGAAATGCTTTAGTAACTGATGGAAAGAGAAACACAGGTGAGTATGATATCTTGGCCTAGTGAACACCAAATGACTCATATTTTGATAGATATAAGTTAGGGCAATGGGGTGTTACTGAAAATATTTGCTTTTATCACTGGACCAGCAAGGAAGATGACAACATTATTAACACACACAGTAACCCCAAACCTACAAAACTGTAAAAAGGAGGGAGATATCCAGTAAAAGATTTACAGCAATGGGGATATTATATACAGTGGAAGGGTAAGGCTTTGCTCTCTTATTTGTGCTTTCTCAAATTACATTTCTCCAAAGGACATCTTAATAGATGGGATATAATATAAATTATATCATTTTATAAATTAAGCAATTTAATAAAATTGCAGAACTTGAATGGAAGATGTTTGACATCTATTGTGAATATATCTAATTATACCCCCTTTCCCTTATATACATTTTGAATATAATGGACTTATTTGAGCTTACATACATTATGGATACATATAAATTTGAATTTATTAATGATAAAACCCAAATGCTATTATTTTTCTTAAGGAATCTTTTCCCATGTTACTTTATCATGGTGAGGTTACCTGCTGGTAGCAGTGAGATTTCAGATCACCTATCTTTTAAGTTACTTAACTACTCCCAAGATACTGTACATTTCAGAAGCCTATATCCATGCATACCCATGACACTATTTTCCTTGTGCTAAGCAACATTATGCAATATCTACAACAAAAACAGGAAACAATCTAAGCAACCTTGGGAAATTTAAATGGCAGCTCAGTCCACAATTGCTTGTACTTTGCTGTACTCAGTTGCACAGAATAAACTATTCAAATAACAAAAATTCAAGTATCAGCAGAACTGAGACAGGAGCTGAGATTGAATGTTCTATCAGAATGATGAGAGTCTTGCCAGAAGGTAGGAAACCAGTCAACCTGCATAAATGTGGCACGGCACAATCATTTCTTAGATAGAAGCAATTTCAGACTAAGGAATCTCTCTAAGAAGACTGGGAAAAGGTTGTCAAGGAGCAAAAGCTAGAAAGTTGTCTAGGTGGCAGACAAGTCTGATAAATAATTGGAAGGCTTTCGGCTTCATAAAAACATTAGAGTAAAAAGCATGGTAGAGCTAAATACATATACTTGCAGATCAAGTCATCCTGATCTTGTTATATTGCTCAGTATGTTTCCATATCCTTTACACAAGGTGATTATAAAACTACTTTGATGTGCATGCTTGCAAACATTCCATGTTTAAGATTTTATGCAACAGGTTTCCAGTCACACAGCTGCATGCAAATCTGTTTCCAACTTGCAGGCAGGCCTTAATACTCAAGACAGAAAGCTTCCCATGTCCCCGAGGGGATTGGCTTTTGATTATGTGCCATTCCCACAGCAATAATCTTCGCATGAAGAGGGCTTTGTAAGCATAGAAGTAAGAAAGCGGAGCTAGCTAACCAGAACATAGATAATATAGATAACATAGAGCCTTGGTGGAGCAGTGGGCTAATGCCTCCTTAAGTAACACCAGCTGCCTGCAATTAGTGCAGGTTCACCTCCCACCAGGCTCAAGGTTGACTCAGCCTTCCATCCTTCCGAGGTAGGTAAAATGAGGACCCAGATTGTTGGGGGCAATTAAGCTGACTTTGTAATAATGCCGCTTGGTGTGTGTGTGAAAGCCCTAATAAGCAGGCATATACATAGAATGAAGGCTACTGCTAAGCTTGTAAGCCGCCCTGAGTCTTCAGAGAAGGGCGGGATATAAATGAAAAAAAAAATAAGTCTTTGAGGTGTACCAGACAAGACTGGACATGGACATAGGCATCGGCTACTAGCCACAATTATAAAAAAAAAAATATAGTTCTTGAATCCTGACAGCATATACATATAGTTCTTGAATCCTGACAGCATACATACATAAGACATGTGCCATGACACACATTTTGTCATTTGCCTCTCTCTTCCCATCCCTGGTTATACAACTGCAGTATATTTAAAAGGCAATGCAGTCTTTGACTGAATTTCATCATCATTTTAGCCAATGTCTATTGACTGCAGGATGAAGGCCTCTTCTGCATGATTCAAGGTTGTATTTGCATTGTGGGAGGAATAGATCATATTCTGCCATGTCCAATACAGGTTGGCAGTGTGTCAGTGTTAATCTGGGGTATCCATCATGGCCTGTTCGCCTTGGGACAGCCTTCTGGATATATATATGTGTGTGAAGTCATAGCGCACAATTTCATTTACCCACACAAGCCTCTTCACCTTGTCAAGGCCCTGATCATAGAAGAAGTTGTGTGAATTTATTTAGGAATTCTGAAAAACATATCTTGGGGTAAACTGAGTGAATTCCTAAATAAAAGCAAATATGGAAATTACCCTTATAAAATAGCTGAAAAATCCATGTCTTATTTAATAGAAGGATAATAAAACTGTTATAAATTACACTCACCTAATTCTGATGGTCCTCAGCAAGTTTCAGCAAAAAATTCATAAATGCTTTCACTATCAACAAAACAAATGTATAATTACTAATACTAAAATATCTGATACTGCCACCTCTTCAGTGACCTCACCACCTGTTTAGTTATAAGGATGTCATACAGTGGCTTTCTAGTCAATAAAATTAAAAAAAATGTACTTGATCTTGTCTATTTATAGATGCCTGGTTCTTCTAAGAGCCTTGTCAATTTGATTTTAATTAAATGCTTTAGAAAATATCTGGCACGACACAGGCTCAATATAGACTGAAAAGACAATATTAGTGAAATACAGCAGCCAACCAGATTTTTCTCCTGTTTATCTAAATAAACCAAAAACATTTTCTGTGAAAAACTCAAAGGGACATATAGATGCTGGAAAATGAGAGAACAATAAGCTCTTGTTTTCAGATAATCTAGTCAGCACAGTATTCTTTTAGTACTTCTATCCCAGTTTACAAGTACACATTTTTTTATTATAGTGTTTACACTGAAATGGGAAGATTTTGCAAATCAGTAATCATCAGCAAGAATGTGTGATTAACCTTTTGCCACCTGCCATACAAGGACCCTATCCAAGATATCTGTATCTTTGAAGGGTATTCATCACTGAACAGTTCTTTTTAGTTAGAAAGAAAAACTGTAACAATGATTTGCACAGAGAAAACAATAGATATGATCCTACTAACTATATATTCTGCATTTTCTTACTTTGTGAGCAACACACTAATTTCTGTTCTGAATTCTGGAATTCTCTGAAATCCATCGTATCTCTCAGTCTTCACCTCTCAGGTACATCTACTCTGTTGAACTCACAAGAAAATTGAGGCATTATTGAATGAATATTTGAAGCCATTTTTAAAAAGACAGTTGCTGCTATGATTAAAGAACAAGTCCCATTAATAGTCTTTGGACAGATTGGCTTATCTAAATATGTTTTTTTTTAATAATTGCATTTCTTGTTGTGCTGTTTTCACTGTGTGATAACTAATTCCCACAGTTTACTACTTATATTTTTGCATCAATTTTTACACTGAATGTATTTTGATAAAATGCTAAAGCAAACTATGTTCTATATAACTCTGAGTTTAATGGTACTGTTTACACAAATGGAGAGATTAAAATGGAGGGAATTAGTTGTTCTGAATATAAATATGTCTTATCATTATCAAAAAAAATTATTGAGATGGCATGTCACTTTGAGTGACAAGAGCTTTGGGGGGACAGTGGAGAAAAATGGAACAATGCCAGTGATCAGGTTTTGGGGCTGGATTTATCAGAGGAAGATGGGAAAATGGTTTGGTGATAACTCCACTGAGCAGGGAAATCATGACTTGCTCATTTATTTTAATTTCAGGCAGAAAATATAGTATAAATTAGGTCACAAAAAGCATATTAGTATAGCTGTTCAATTTTGACATTGATGGCCTCTTTGACCCCTCAAACTAACATTTCTCTTTGTCCATAATGTGGACTTTGCTGTCTTCAAAAAGAGTGACTTTTGTCTTTTAAATGCAGGTGGACTATTTTGTTTTTGTTTTATTTTGCTTTTAATTGTTAGGTACCCAGAGTCACCTACAATGTCATATGGGAAACCATACAGCTATATTAAATAAAAACATTTATTATTGTTGGTTGCACAGTCAGCCACAATCATTCAAATTGGATCTGACATTTTTCTCTACCAATTGAGTCCTTCCTAAGGACCTGGGATACACAGAGATTGTTGTTCGATGGTGTTAAAAGTATTTTTCACATATGTCTGAAAGAATTATGTACTTATGTATCTATGGGGAATAACATTGAAGGAATAATTAAACTACCATTGCACTATACTCAAAGAAGTATTTTTATCCCCCATTTCTTATTTAAAAGGGCAAAGATGTTAATAAAGTACCTTAAGGTCCCTGAATTCTAGGAAAGGCAATAGATAAGTAAACAGCTTTGGCAAGTCAACATCTCTGGTTCCTATTGTGGCAAACATGCTAGCCATAGTTACCAAATAGTTGAGGGGAGCTTTCTGCATGGAATAGCACTCCCTAATAGATCTCTTGGACATTGCAATAGGTAAAGGCTCTTCTCAAACATATTGCATCAAAGCAGTCTCCATTCAGTCTTTTTTTTCTAGGTCAAACATTAGGCAAAGATTGGGAACACTTTCAAAGCATAATCTCTCAAGCCCAAGTCACTTCCCAGGCCGGTTTTTGTGAGGAAAATAGGAAAAGGAAATAAAATTAGGTATGTTCACTGCCTTGAGTTACTTGTAAATTAATAAAGGCAGGATAAAAATCTAATTAACTACTCAATTAACCTGACTATTTTAGAAAAGGGGGGATACCTACTGCCTTAAAAATATTATTAAAAGGGCTTTTTGAAATTCAGCATAGTGAAACACTCTCCTGAAGCTTTGCACACCTCTAGTATACACCAGCCAAGACTGACCACTTGTCAGACTCCTATCAGCTATCTTGGCAAGAAATTTCAAGAATACATTCAAAGGCCATGAAACCTCAGATAAATTGGTTTACTGTAAATTGAAATGCTAAAGAAGCATTCAGGAAATCACTTATAATGAAATGGAAGAACTATTTATGGTGAAATCAAAATTCAGATCATTCTTTCTTCTGTTTACATGATGTAAAGCCAATCTCTTTAGGGCAGGAGTGATATTTACATCCATCTTTTATTTCATTTAAAAGAATCATATGGTAGTAGTCTATTCATAATATTATTATGATAATTAGAGTTAGTTTCACAGTCAACCAGATGTTTAGACTGGATTTGCATTTTATCCACCTATTGAGTCCTTCCCAAGGACCTAACAAACATTGTTGATTGATAGTGTTAAATATATCATCCTAAAATGTAAGCCAGGAGTGTGAAACTTGCCATGTCCATGACGTGTCATGATGTATTGCAACTTTTTTCCCCTTGTTGGAGCTGGGGTGGGCATGGCTTCCATGTGACACATCTGGACTGTGGGCCGGCAATTTGATACCCCTGATGTAAGCTGTTCCAGAGCTTCAATTTGCAATTGACCAATCATGATTTTGTCAATTCCATTGGTGTTTAAGTAGTGCTCCAATTGTTTTGGGATTGCACCCAAAATTCCTATTACTATTGTTACTACCTTTGCTTTCTTTTGCCACAATCATTCTATTTTTATTTGCGGGTCCTTGTATTATCTTCTCCAGTTCTTTATCTTCTATTCTGCTATCTCCAGGAACTGCTGTGTCCACTATTCAGATGTGTTTTTTTAATCTACAATTGTTAAGTGTGGAGTGTTATATGGCAGGTGCTTGTCTGTTTGAATTCTAAGTCCCGAGACCACTTTAGCTTCTTGATTTTCTATTATTATTATCCTTATACCAATCAATCCAACCTAATAATATCTGTCATGATTAGCATTATCCTGTAAATTCCAAGAGGGATCTTTCTTCCCTCATCCCAGTGTTTTTTCTGGTATCTTTTTAACTTAAGATGCTTAAATTTAACTGAGCAATTACCATTATTACCCCTATCTACCATAATTCTCTGCTAATGTAGTCATAAATCGATGAGGCTGCAGTTCAAATGACTTACAAATTGTAATCCAACCTACTTCAAAATAAACATTACCACAAGAAGCATCTTGCATTACTTGAAACTATGCATCATATTGGCTGAAAATCAACTAATGAATAGTGAGAAATGAATGACAGCACCACCAAAAATGTATGAGATACAACTTTAGAGGCTCCACAAGCCACCATGGGAGGGAAAACATATTTGCTCACCCTTGATTTAATGAATAAGAATAGTTTTGAAGTAGTTTTGGCAACCTGCAATCATAAGATAATGAGTTTCTGTAATTCTCTCTCTGTGCAGAGAACTAGGCTATGGTTATTATAGCAGTACCACCTGCCACTTTCTTTGTCAAAAATAGAAAAGATGGATTCTTAGGCTTGTTCCACTGGATGCATAATTAGATGCAGGTGTTTTTCCAGATGCATCAATGGAACCCACTGAAGTGCTGATGTATTATTTCAAACTACCTCTGTATAAATAATAAGCACTACAAATTTAAAACAAAGTCTGTTATCTTTAAAAATAAAAAATCAGTTCCTTTTAATTGTTCCATCCACACAATTCTGCGATATGTAATATTTTGTATCCCATAGGCAAGATAATGGCAAATGGTTTGAATTGGAAACATACTGACTTTAATCATTGTATATAAGAACTGTGAAACAAACCAAAAATGTCCTGTTTAGCTATATGAATAACATGTTCTAGAGAGATGAATATGAAATATATTAGCTGAAAAACTCAATTTTATCATGTACAAATTGTACTTATTCCTATACTATTATTTTGTTCCAACCCTTATAAAAAGTTTTGTTTTTCTGATTTTTTGAGAGAAGACAGTTTGCGTGGTTCTCCCAAGTTATGGAAAATTTTAAGAAAAAAACTTCAATTGCAGTTTTACATATATAACCATATATATGAGATACAACTGGAATGAAATATACACTTTAATTACCCAATACTTATATCATGAGAAGTGATGACAGTAGAAACTGATCAAAACTATTTCCTAGAAGATGAAAATGTGCTCTAATTTTGCACTTCCTCTCTTATGAGAAACCTCTCTAAATATCTACCATCCTGAAGTTCTTCTCAGAATGACAGTCATAAGATGAGAAATTAAATGGCAGCTACTATACAGATGTGCACAACTGAAGGGTTATACCTTCCCAAAGACCTGCAATAGGTACAGAATCTGCTTATAGAGATTCTCAGACATCCAGGTCATGGTTGTCCCAAAGGTGCTTTTTCAAAAGGCAACTGGACTTTCTTTGTTTTTGCTTGAAGACTGAGGAAAAACTGAAGAAGCTTCTTGGATGACAAGCGAAACATCTTCAAGCAAAAACAAAGAAAATCCAGTTGCCTTTTGAAAAGGCACAATTGGGATTAGGTACAGTAAAATAATTATTTAGGTGGCAGCCCATGAAGATTTGGCTTCAGTGACTTTATTATATTTGTCATGTGTCTCTGCCACTAGAAACAGTCTCAGGTTCTGGAAATAATATGCAACCTTTGAAACTGCCACGAAGATTCATTACATGGCATCTTCAGCTAGCAAGCTCAGGAGTTCTTCCACGTAGACAAACAATGCTAGTCAGAGAAGCAGATAAATCAAATGTCCTGAAACAAAGTGCCAACTTTATTGTCATGTATTTACAGCTTCCTCTTTGAAGCGCTATCCAGCCTTGTCTGAGGTTTATAGGCATGAATCAGTGGTGGGATTCAAATATGTGAACAACTGGTTCTTTGTGTGGATGCCACTTCCTGAAGTCCATTCTGGTCTTGGGCAGCAAAAAATTAGCTACCGGTTTTGCCAAAGTGGTGCGAACCGGCTGAATCCCACCACTGGCATGAATGAATGGGAGAAATGGCTCTTGTTCAGCAGCTTACCAATATTCATCATGTTTTACTGCTTTGGGGATATATGGGAACTGAAATATATAGGAATTGTTTTTAATATTTACCTATATAAAATTTAAGATATGTAAACTTATATGAATCTGCTTCTTTGTGATCTTTTTTTAGGATATGTTGATGATGACATGCTCTCGGCCATTCAGCTTATGTCTGGCCAAAGCTATGAAATTTTAAATTCATGATCCATTAACATACTTGTCTATCTGCTTAAATCAACTTTAAAATAAAGTACCAATTCTGCAATTTCAATCATGGATATGTGGTGCTATAAATCAGGAATCTGAACTTAAATAAAGCATATTCACAACGATGATATAATATAGATAAGGGTCTCTTTTATTCTAGGTTTTTAAGATGATGGTAGGATTATGAAAAGTAATGGTAATCTCAATCATAGTAATTTTAAAAAAATAGGCAAATTCATAGTAAATATTTATATACCAAACTATTAGTATTCATATTTATTCAAATCTTATGGTATTTAATTAAAAATTATCCACCACACACAAACTAAACATTTTGTGTGAAACCAGTTTAGTGATACTTTTTGCTCAATTACTGAATAAAATTTCAATCACTCAAAAAAAAAGAGAAACATTTCTTTGTTTAGTGTCACTTTTTGAGACCATGGCAAGAGGACATGTTTTATTTTCAAAAGAGACATAAACTTCTTAATTTTATAAATCAAAATACATAAAATATAACCTCAAAGGAAGTTCTTTAAATATTGTGGTAGTCGTTTCCTATGGCTTCTTCAGAGCAGCAAATCTTTCTGAGAGGTAATTATCAAGCATGGAATTTACCCTTCCTCAATTATGTGTACATTTTCATCAAGTTGTCTGCTAGGCCCCTAAAATCTTTTTCTTGGCTATTCATTATTAAACATGTTTCTATGCTGCCACAACCAAGCATCTCTCAATACAATATACATACAACATGACCCATAGAAAAATGAAAACACAACCCACCTCAGGTTAACCATCAACTGTAAAATATGATTTCAAAGCATAATATGCATGGCTTTACACTAAAGTATATTGATATAAATGCAATGGAAATTACTAAAAATTGAATTATATTGTGCTGGTTCTGATATAATTACTTATTTAAACAAAGAAGAGTTACATTGGACTTCTCTACAATCACCTTTGGCTTCCAACTGTCTCACTCCTTTAGGATACAATGACATTGTCCTCCCACTATATGTATTCAGCTTGTTACTTTTAATAGAGCATTTAATAATCATTTTCTTAATTTGTGTACATAGTGTAATGTAATGGTCGTAAAACTTATTGCTAGCTGTTTGCTCTAAAAGTTCTCTCTCTCTCTCTCTCTCTCTCTCTCTCTCTCTCTCTCACACACACACACACACACACACACACACACACACGCAGAGAGAGAGAGAGAGAGAGAGGGAGGGAGGGAGGGAGGGAGGGAGGGAGGGAGGAAGAATTAGTACACAATTTTTATCTGTTTTCCATTCTTCGCTTAAGTGATTAGAAGCTGGAATTCTTCATCCAAGCAAAGTAATCTTGTGAGAAGATTTTCAAAATTATCTTGAACATTTTTGCTGAGACTTTCCTAAAAAAGAAAAAAAAACTAAGGTATAAAACATATGGAATGTAGCCAAATGATTAAATTTGTCCCTGAAAAGACTTTTTTAAGAGGCACCCTTTTAGAGCTACCTATGCCTGCTCTACTTGCAATACAAGGAACTACATCATAGCCATCCAAGGTAGAATGATAGGGATGGGGGGAGAGAAGATCTTTTAAATAGGGAAGCAAAGCCCATTTTCAAATCCCTTGATATATCAACTATTGTTTATGCACCCTCAAGCAAATCATTAGAACGCTCTGATTTCTACAATTAAAGCTTCAATCTGAATACTTTTTTGGTTTGGAACCTAACATCATTGAGATGAATATAAAGTATCTGGGTTATAATTATGATTATTTATTTGCACTTTATTATACTGAAATTAATCACAGCCAAATAAATAATCTGCTATAGAAGCTTTCCTGTTACTTTATCTCTGCATTTGAAAATATGCCAGAAGCTCAAAGATGGGCAATTTTAATGAGCTGTTTGTAAAAATGAAGGAGCAAAACATTCCCCAACCTCCCTTGACTTCTATACAAACTTTAAACAGATGTTCTCTCATAATTTGTTACAAACACTTTCTTGGCTCATCCAGAATGCTCTCTTAATGTGCATTCTTTTAGTTCATGAGGGTAGCACTAAAACTATGCCAACATAATGTTTTCTGTTCCAGAAGCTCATCTTTATTCTGTTTTAACAGCAAGGCAGTCAAGTGGTGGTCTTTAATATTTTAATTCAGAATAAGTTAAGGGCAATGATTAGTGGCTGGGTTTCTCTCCTACCAGCCTTTCCACTTTCACACCTAAGATGGGAAAACTATGAATTCCTCTCCTTTATGTAGCCAGGAAGAAATGTGTGGTAGAACCTTGCACTTTTCTTACAATAAAAGCTATTATAGCTACGTGGACAGTTTATTAATCACATTGAAAACAACTTAAATATCCTGTAATAAAAAGAGGGGGGAGGGTTGACATACTGATGGCATCAAGGGGGGGACACAAGATGAAGCAAAAGAGTGCAGAAAGAAAATATCAGTTAAACTTCCTTCTATTTCACCCCATTTCCAGTTGCCCTTTTTTTTGACAGATTACTATGAAGATCGGTGTTTGTTGTAGCTCACAGTGGGAGCAGTAATAGAAAGAAACCTTAACTGAACTTGCTGGAGTTCTTCATAACAATTTTCTATTATCAATCCTTAATCCAACTCTCTGTGGCTTTCTCTGTGGAAGCAAGTTATCACATCATCATTTGGGACATGGAATAAGGGAGCTGTAGAGTTGGAGAGGGTCTATAGAAATGAGGGTCTAGAGCAGGGATGTCAAACTGCCGGACCGCGAGCCAGACGCATCACGATAAAACCGTGCCCACCCCATTGCCAGCAAGGGGGAAAAAGCTCCAATACATTGTGCAACATCACGTGACATCGCAAGTTTGACATGTCTGGTCTAGAGAGAGAAGAGGAGCCAAAGAAATAAATAAAAAGATGTATGCTTTTATATCAATAAAAGGCTGTTTGCTATTTGCTAAGCTTAACTGAATCCTTGGTTAATTATTTGGAGAAGTTAATAACAGCTACATGGTCAGATAGACACACCATCATTTTAGTCTCAGCAGGGAGACAGTTAATTTTGGATTAGTAGAGCAATTAGGTAATAACAAAAATGATTGCAGTCCATTCTCCACAGACACTGGAGGAAGGCAAAGGAATATAAGTTTGTGTGCATTAGCTGAATTTTGCTCACTTAGTTATCTTCCTGGAAAAATATTTCTACCAGTTTTAAGCTAAAAATAAAGAGAAAAAAGGCTAAGAATAAAGAGAAAAGTTGATATAGCTCACAAGAAGATTCTTGCCTGCTGTATCTCAGAACTCAGAATATTCACAATATTTCTTCTGCTAAAAATATGTCTTTTCCTTTACCACCATAATTGTTCCATTGCATCATACCTGAGATTCTTTATATTATGCAAGGATATAGATAAAATAGAGAGATGGATAATAGATGATAATCAAACAGATACTTTTGGAAGATGTTTAAACCCCATACTTTGTACTTGGGTTATATTTTTCAGATGAATGGTATCCTTTTGAGAAATTTGCTGCCAAAACTCTGGGCAAATGACTATTCTTGGAAACAAAAAGTTCTTCATGCAAACTAAAAAGACATTCTGCCTCTAGTTGAGTCAGTAGAAATTACATTTATCTCAGCAGGAAGTCTTTGCATATTTAATAAGTATTTCAATTGGAAATTTTCCATGTAAAGAACTGCCTCATCTGATTATACCCATTTTATATCAAGGTTAGAAGGTGGAGAAAAAGAAATAAATTATTCCAAGAACTTAGGACAGGCAATAGAATTGTTTCTATTGTTTGGTTCTAAGTAGAATGATTTTTTAAAAGGGAGGGGGCTATTACAAATTAACTAAAGTATTTCCATAACCTAATAATCAAGTCTGCTGGAAATTTTAATTCAACACCAGTGACATATTTATTTAAATTATTTTAAAATAAACTCTTTAATGTAATATTAATTCAGTTTTTCATTACAATGACTGGACAGCCTGTTTATACTGAATGGCATGTTGTTTTGAGGATGTTGAATTTTGATAGAAGAAAACTGTTGAATTATTATTTATGGATTATTGGTTTATGTTTTTAAAACATGTTCAACTGCTCTGAGCCTACAGACTACACAAATCAGCATTGGTTGCCAGATGGCTTCTGAGTACAATTGTCCATGCTGATTATTACCTATAAAGCCCTAGATGGCACAGGGCCTGGATCTCTGAGGCTGCTTATCTCCAACTGGTTTTGCCCAGCCAGTACACTGCAGCAGAGTGAATGCACTCCAGGTCCCCTGCATTAAACATGGTCATCTTATATGTTTCTTCTTTGCTGTGGCCTCCACACTCTGGAACAGCACCATCATCCTGGGATCCAGAAAGCTTTGAAAACCTGGCGTTGATGTTGGTCCTGGGGTTAATATAGTGTTGTTTTGCGGGTGGGCACTGCTTTATTTTGTTTGTGTCATTTTTAGTTTATTGTAATGCAGGCTATCTGTGTGATTTTAGGTTTTATCTGTTTTTTATGGATTTGGAGGGAAGGCTGTATGCTTCCCAGAGTCTATTAAAGTTGCCAATGTTGAAAGTGTTTTATTATGAGGATTAACAGTTAGAGACAATGGGAGAAAAGGAAATGGGAAATTGCATGAACTGACATACATTAGAGAAAGAGAGAACAAATACGATTTAGGAGATAAAAGCATGGTTCACATCAATGCAGTGGTGGGATTCAGCCAGTTTGCACCAGTTTGGCAGAACCAAGCTAATTTTTTGTTGCCCAGGCCCAGAATGGACTTCTGGAAGTGGCATCCACACAGAGAACCGGTTGTTCAAATATTTGAATCCCACCACTGGATCAATCCATAAAATAAATCAATAAAAGAATCCTAATTTGCATTTAGCTCTGCTGTTCTTTATGTGTTTTCCAGATTGTAACACTTCTCCCAATTGGGAGCATTTCCTTACCTGTCTGAAGCCACTCTCAGAAGATACACCTTTGCTTCCCAGGAAGGAGGATCTGTTTTTTCACCTCATCCTCTATTTAAACCCTCCCTAAGAACAGTTAAACATGTATGTTCCTGCCTGGCATCTCAGAGTTTGAGTTTCTCCAGGTTTTGTCAGTTTCTGACCACTACCTAGATCACAGGTCGGCAACCCGTGGCTCCGGAGCCACATATGGCTCTTTCAGCCGTCTCCTGCGGCTCCCAGTCCTCCGGCATGTGCAGTCCCCCCCCCAAAAAAAGTGGGACTAAAGAAGTTCAACCAATCAATTCAAACTTCTCACGGAAAAAAAAAAACTCACAAAGTTTGAATTGATTGGTTGAACTTCTTTGGTTTGTGGGACTGCCCACAAACCTCCTTTCTTCTTTGGACTCCACATGGTGCCAGCAGAGGAAGACACTGGAGGACTCTGGAAAGGTGAGTGGGCCGTTTTTCTGTATGCTGTGCCTTCCTCTTTCTGCTGCAAAAGAGTGGGGTGGGGAGGGAATTGGGTGAGTCGGTAGCAGCCCTTTTCCCACCTGCTGCGCCTAACTCGGGCTCTCCTCCTGCGAAAACGTTGCTGCTGTCTCTCATTGAGAGAATGGGGTGGCAGAGGCTTGCAGAACAGCGGATCCAGCCTCTGCTGGTGGTGGAGGCTTGCAGAGAGGAGAGTGGCAGGCTGCGCCTCCGTTGAGGTAGCGGGAGCGCTTCGGGGAAGCCACGCATGGCCGGTGGGAGGGGAAAGCTCTGTGCCACCTGTCACTCCCTCCTCCTTTCCCGGCAGCTTCGGGGGTTCCCGACCGGGGCCCACTCAGAGCACACACATGCGCTTCCCCTCCACCACCCCTCAGCAAGGTGCACCCTAGCGAGCTTCTCCCGCGCCTGCTTTGCCTCTCTGCAGCTTGCCTCAGCCCGGCCGGCGGGCTCTTCCTCTTTGGAGAGCCTGAGTTTTCCTACAAGCAGTCCAACTGCAAGCCCATCCCTGCCTCACTGCTGCTGTGCCACGGGATCGAGTACCCCAATATGCATCTGCCCAACCTGCTGGGCCACGAGATGGTGCAGGAGGTGTTGGAGCAGGTGGGTGCAAAAGCTGTGCCACCCGGACACGCTTGCAGAATGGTGGATCGAGCCTCTGCTGGCGGCGGAGGCTTGCAGAGCGCAGATCCAGCCTCTGCCGCTGGCAGAGGCTGGATCCACTGTTTTGCAAGCCTCCGCTGCCGGCAGTGGCTCAATCCACCGTTCTGCAAGCCTCCGCCACCGGCAGTGGCTCAATCCACCTTTCTGCAAGCCTCCGCCGCCAGCAGAGGCTCGATCTGCCGTTTTGCAAGCCTCCGCCACCGGCAGAGGCTCGATCCACCATTTTACAAGCCTCCGCCGGCAGAGGCTTGATCCACTGTTTTGCAAGCCTCCGCTGCCAGCAGAGGCTCGATCCACTGTTTTGCAAGCCTCCGCCGCCCCATTCTCTCAATGGGGCGGTGGAGGCTTGCTTCGGCTGCTTTTCTTTTGGCAGAGCCATCCATACTAGAGGTGGACAGGGGCAGGGCTAGTGCACGTTTTGCCTTGTTCTGAACATGCGCATGCGTCCACGCACACACGTGCACATTTTGCGGCTCCCACTTTTTTGTGTGTGTGACGGAACCGGTTCCAAGTAGCTCTTTTGCTGTTTCAGGTTGCCAAACCCTGACCTAGATTGACAGGTTTGGAGAAAATTAATTATATTTAATGTAAACTTCATGGCATGTGACTATTCCCTCTTTATTACTTGATATATATCTGTTGTGTTTACTTTATTTTTGAAAGTTGCAGAGGGTCTGTGTGTAGTGATGAGGGGAGTTCTTCCTAGTAATCTGGCTCATTCCAATTTTGTGGCATTATGATTCTATCACAGTTTAGTGACGTAAGCTACAACTCTAATTTAGTTGAACATAAACATTTTCAACATTATTTCAAAAAATAATGTGTGACCTCAAAAAGAAGACATTTGCATAAAAAAACATCTGGATTTTTTTTTTAAAAAAAAAAAGGAACAATAATATATAATACACCACATTTTATAAGAAAGCCATCATAAGATATGCAGTTTTACAAACACTGTAAGTAGGATTTATTTAATCTTTCACCACTTGTATTATAATTGCTGTGATTTGTCTAATCTCTGCTATGTTAACAATTGCAGGAATATTTAAAGTTTTGCAGTCAAATCCCTAAAACATTCAAAGTACTTAAACTTAACATTTTAATCCTGCAAAAAAGCACTCTGCTGGTGTAAGCACCAAGTACTGGATACATTTGACCTTTAGAGTGGCAAAGCTAAATGCAATCCTATCCTGTTCTGGTGTGCTGCTGAGACCACAATTAATTAGCAGACAGGAACAGCATTTGTTATGGTCTGTAGACCAAGCAAACTACAGAATGCTAACTGATAATTAGATGTTGACTAACTTAGATTTCTACCAAAGATTTTGGCAGGCACCCAAGAGCTCTGTTCAATTAATGATTGTAATAAATGCTTTCTGGATTGTAAATGAGAACCTAATTAAACTAGCACCTGTCACAGGTGTTCAATACCACTGACTATGTTATAGTTCTGAATCATCTATCTAAGGGTTTTTCTATATGACCTGCTACAGAGGGTGGAAAATACTTCTGCAGTTGTATTAAAAAGATTTGAATGTACAACAACATGATCAGAGTCAGTTGGGTTGGGATAGATGGCTATAGAAACCAAATAAATAAGCAAAAAAATCATCTTCAGCTTGCCTTATTCCCAGCATGGGGGCAAGTTATGATTATATTTTGTCAAATTTGCATCTGCACAAGCCTGGCTCTGTGATTTCTCATTCTAACTCTAATTCCTATCTACACATCCAATAGATATACTTATCAATAGTTAGGATAAGCGATAGCTGGTTAGAGATTACTGGTAAATCATTGGATTTTCCTACCACTACTCCCAAATTGATGGAATACTAATTCACGGTAAACATGGAGAACAAAAATGATCAAATACTGTATGAGGTGTCAATGGATGAAGCTTGTACAAGAAATTTACCAGTGGAAACCAATGGACTTGAAAAATCACATACAGAAAATAAATAGTACTTGCTTTTCCAATATAGGTGGGAGGAGTAAAGAAGCCTGGAAATCCACCAGTTAGGGGCCAGGATAACTGCAATGTGGACACCATATCTGACCAGTATTATTGCCAAAGCTAAAGCACAAATTGAAATCTGAACAATAAGATTTTTTAAAACTTGGGTTCATTTGTAGCTAGTTTTACCATGAGAGACAAGCAATTTAATGAAGCAAGTCAAGAAGATCTTAACAAATAGGTCTTAGAAGCATTATTTTTCAAATGTTTAATATTACCTGGTGAAACTATTCCAAAGGTAGCATTGATAAATTAATATATTTTCAGTAAGTTTAGTTCTAACTGTAATGTATTGGCCTTTTGTATATGTTGTAAGTGTTTGTTCATGTTGCACTGCTTGCTAATTGCTTGCATTCAATTGCTAAGTGCTAGTTCACATGTATGTTGTAACAGTTACTAGCCAGCCCAGACCAGTTGTCTCCAGCCAGCTAAGTACGTCTTTGGGCAGGAAACCTATGCTTCAAACCTATTGGTCACCACCTACTGGCCAACCGTATAAATAGCTGCACAGCAGCTCCCTTGTTGCTTCTGTTCTGTTTGACCTTCAATAAAGCATGTTGCTGTTTTGAACCTTCCGTCTCGCTCAATGCCTGCAAAGAACCAGTTACACAACACTAACTTTATAGAATGCCCCAGGTTCAATTTGTCACATTCAATTAAACTTATTTTGAATTTAGAACAGTCTGGTCAACTATAATTTCAACAGGACAACTGCTGAAAAATTTCAGAAATGCTACAATTTTCTAATTTAGACACTAATGTTTAAATAGTTTTTGAAACTTAAAATTGTAACTTGAACTTAAAACAGTTTTACAAAATCAGAATCTGTGTCTTTCAAAAAGCATCAGAACAAAATTGAATAACTTAAAAGTACACTTTTAATGATTAATATTATTTCTTATTTATCAAATTTCTACACTGCCCATCTCACCTAAGTGAGATTCAAGGTGCTGGTGATGACCTATAAAGCCCTGAATGGCTTGGGTCCGGGATATCTGAGGGAACACCTGCTGCTGGCATCAAGCTCCCTTCGTCCAGTGCGCTCCCACAGGGAGGGTCTTCTCAGGGTGCCGCCGATAAAAGACTGTCGGCGGATAACACCCAGGGGAAGGGCCTTCTCTGTGGGTGCGCCTGCCCTCTGGAACCAGCTGCCCGTAGAGCTTAGGACTGCCCCCGACCTCCGCACATTTTGCTGGGACCTGAAAACCTGGCTCTTTGAGCTCTCCGGCCCAGGCTGAGAATTTTTAACTGGGGTTTTTAATTCTAGGGATGATTTATTTTTTTTAAATTTGTTTTTAACTTTTGTATTGGTTGTTTTAAATGCCCTGTAAACTGCCCTGAGTCCTTCGGGAAAGGGCGGTATATAAATTTAATAAAATAAATAAAATAAAATAAATAAGTGATTCTAGGCAGTTTATAAAAAACAACTTCATAAAATAATATAAAACATATCTAAAAGCACAGTTAAAAACAGTTAAATATAAGATTAAAATTTACAAGTTAAACTAAAAAATAAATTAACAAAGCTAAAAAGTTAATAAGGCAGAACAAGAGCCCTTGTTGTGGCCCTGACCCCCGCGCCTGTCCTAACCGAGGAAGAGGACTCTGAGGATGATGGGGAGGGACTGGCAAGGCCTCCCTCTCCGGGGGCCTCCTCTCTGGCAAGGCCTCCGTCTCCATCTGAAGGCGGAGAGGAGCAGCCTGGGAGTAGCCAGGCTGGGGGGGGAGCTCGAGCAGCTGCAGCAAATACAGTCTAGTGAAGATGACTCATGGCTAGATCCTCGAGAAAGACACAGGGCCAAGCATTTGCAGCAATCTAGGTTGAGTAGGAGGGCCAGGGAGTAGCTGAGTCATTGAGCCACACCCCATAAGGTACAAAAGGGGGTGTGGCTGCCCTCAGAACTTAGTGATAAATAATAGTTTAAACAACTTCTGGTCACATCTTTGGAACTCTGCTTCTTGTTTGAAACCCTGGTCTGAATTCTTGGCAACACTTCTGTACATCTGCTTCTGGACTGTTTGTTTGGACATTATCTCATTCCAGCTGATGTTTGAGGTAACGAGCCTATTTTGCTGCCAAGGCCTTATCAGAAGGCAATTAACTAAAGCCTGTAGAATTAACTCTTGCTAGTCGTGCCTGCTTGTCTGTTTGTTTGTACTCCGGGAGGGGGGAACAGAACAGCCCTCAAGCCACCAGCTACCCTCAAGGTGGCATAATATTCTAAGACCTCCATGCTAATGCCAAAAGACCAGAGGACTGCTGCCTTGCTAGATTCTGGGGGTTCCATTCTGGGGGCAAAAGCAGAAAAGACCCTTTTCCTAGGTCTTGGTTCTTTAACCAATGGGATCTGCAGTAACCCTTCCCTACATGAGCGGTGGGACAAATCAATCTAATTGGGATGAGATGGTTCCTTAAATAACCTGTCCTATGCCATGTTACTTATCCAGAAAATGTCATGTCTTAATGCTGGCTACTTTGAATAAAGAGAAACAAATATTCCAAATCTGGTTGTGGATATGCAATTGTTCTTGAGAATACACAGAGATAATGACAGTGTATTCACTATTTCAAAAGCTTATGGGGACTTTTCATTCATCTTTCTGAATCCCTACGAGAAACTTCACTATAATTTTATAGTGAAGTTTCTCATAGGGATTCAGAAAAATGAATGACAAGTCCCCATAAGCTTTTGAAATGTTGTTGTAAGCTGTGAAGTTGTGTGCGACCCATTGCGACCCCAAGGACAATGTTCCTCCAGGCCTTCCTGTCCTCTACCATCTTCTGGAGTCCATTTAAGCTCACACCTACTCCATCCAGCCACCTCATTTTCTGTCGTCCCCTTCTTCTCTTGTCCTCAATCTTTCCCAGCATTAGGCTCTTCTCCAATGAGTCCTTCCTTTTCATTAGGTGGCCAAAGTATTTGAGTTTCAACTTCAGGATCTGGCCTTCTAAAGATCAGTCAGGGTTGATCTCATCTAGGACTGACCGGTTTGATCACTTTGCAGTCCAAGGGACTCGCAGGAGTCTTCTCCAGCACCATAGTTCAAAGGCCTCAATTCTTTGGCACTCAGCCTTTCTTATGGTCCAGCTTTCACTGCCATACATTGCAACTGGGAAGACCATAGCCTTGACTATATGCACTTTTGTTAGCAGAGTGATGTCTCTGCTTTTTAGTGTGCTGTCTAGATTTGCCATGGCTTTCCTCCCCAGGAGTAAGCATCTTTTAATTTCTTGGCTGCAGTCCCCATCTGCAGTGATCTTGGAGCCCAGGAAAATAAAATCTGTCACTACCTCCATTTCTTCCCCATTTATTTGCCAGGAGTTGAGAGGGCCAGATGCCATGATCTTGGTTTTCTTAATGTTTAGTTTGAACCCAACTTTTGCATTCCCCTTCTTCACTCTCAACAAGAGGTTCTTTAGTTCCTCCTCACTTTCTGCCATTAGAGTGGTATCATCTACATATCTTAGGTTGTTGATATTTCTCCCGGCAATCTTAATTCCAATTTTTGATTCATCTAGCCCTGCCTTTCTCATGATGTGCTCTGCGTATATGTTAAATAGGCAGGGCGACAGTATACAGCATTGCCAGATTCCTTTCCCAATTTTGAACCAATCAGTGGTTCCATGTCCAGTTCTCACTGTTGTTTCTCACTGCATATATTTTGATCCTCCATAAAAAGATTAATTTGCTGCTTCCATTAGTAGAAGAGTGGGGCAGAAATCCCCCTCCTTCCCTTTCAGAGGTATTTTGCTTCTTTTTCCAGGAAATTAAATGTAGAATAGAAAAGAGAAGATCGAATTCCTCACCCAGTTTCAAGCACACTGTTCACAGTTGTGCCGTTTAGTGCTTTTGGACTTTGATTGCTAGTAGCTTGGGCTGGTCGATGCAATACGGCCAGTCTTTGTCCTGTCGGGTTAGAAGGCTTTCCCCAACTCGAATGGAATGGCCACCGCCATTCCAGAATTGCTGGGCCACCCTTCCTTCTCCGTAAATAATTTTGACATAGAATTATGAAACCTAATGCTGGACTTAATCTGCCATGCAGTTTTTCTATAATTACCTTTTCAGAAGAGCTTTCTGTTTTTATAACCTATTTTAAAATTTATTTAAAGATTATCTTGGTGTATTTTGTAACTTTCTTATTGAATGTTACAAATGGTATTACTTTATGTGTTGTGCCTTTCTATGATACATCTCTCCATCAGTCTGCAACATTCCTAGCTGTACAATCTGAAAGTATAATGTGAATTCCCTGTGAAATTTTCCTGTTGGATTTCACTGAAGTGTGGGAAGCCAGGGACACTGCTCATCTCTGTAAAAATCATTATGCAATGAAAGTCAACTTATTTTCACATGTTGCTTGATCACCTTGCAACTGAGTTAGTTCTGGAACATTACACTAACCCAATGATAATTTGATCAAAATATTCTCCTTTGAAAAAAAGATCAAAAACAAATTCTTTGCAATAAATTTAATGACAATCATTACAAAGAAATGCAGGAGAATTTCTATAAATTTATAGCTTCAGCTTTCCTAATAGATGGCTATCCTAACTCTGACTTTATAAGGAAATGTTTGGGTCTGTTTTCTTTTTTTCACAAATAAATCCTATTATTTAGTTGAAATTTTTCTGGTAAGTTGAAACTGTGGATTCAGCTCTTACTTCCCATAGCAATGGAATAAAAATGCTCTATCACTTATGTTATGGTCCATTAAATATTTAGATAGTACAATCACATCATACTTTAATGCACTTTTCTCTAGGCTCAATTTACACAACTCCTTCAATTTTTCCTTAGTTAAAATTTAGTCCTCTGAGAATATATTTCTCTATTGAGGAACATGACTTCAACTAACTTTTATTGAAGGCAAAGGCAGATCGCATCAGCTGGTTCTTCCTTTGATCTCCATAAACTCAACTGAAAGTGTGAATTAAATTTTATACAGACACAACTATATGCTTTCAAAACTGCATGTGTTCAGTTATGTATGTGATCACTTTTCTTGGAAGGTACCGTATATACTTGAGTATAAGCCGAATTTTTCAGCCCACAAAACTTTTTGGGCTGAAAAATTCCACTTCGGCTTATACTCCAGTCAACAAAAAAACTTACCGAGGACTTGTGCGCGGCCGAGGCTTTGGTGCTTCCGGGATCGCGCGCACCTCTCACAAGCCACCGCCGTCCGAGACCTGCCGAAGTTTGGGGAGGTTTGGGGAGGTGCGCGCGCACCTCCCCAAACCTCCCCAAACGTCGGCAGGTCTCCGTTCCTCCTGCCGACGTTTGGGGAGGTTTGGGCACCTCCCCAAACCTCCCCAAACGTCGGCAGGTCTCCGTTCCTCCTGCCGATGTTTGGGGAGGTTTGGGCACCTCCCCAAACCTCCCCAGGTCTCCGTTCCTCCGCGCAGACCTGCCGACGTTTGGGGAGGTTTGGGCGCCTCCCCAAACCTCCCCAGGTCTCCGTTCCTCCGCGCAGACCTGCCGATGTTTGGGGAGGTTTGGGCGCCTCCCCAAACCTCCCCAAACGTCGGCAGGTCTCCGTTCCTCCTGCCGACGTTTGGGGAGGTTTGGGCACCTCCCCAAACCTCCCCAGGTCTCCGTTCCTCCGCGCAGACCTGCCGACGTTTGGGGAGGTTTGGGCGCCTCCCCAAACCTCCCCAAATGTCGGCAGGTCTCCGTTCCTCCTGCCGACGTTTGGGGAGGTTTGGGCACCTCCCCAAACCTCCCCAGGTCTCCGTTCCTCCGCGCAGACCTGCCGACGTTTGGGGAGGTTTGGGCGCCTCCCCAAACCTCCCCAGGTCTCCATTCCTCCGCGCAGACCTGCCGACGTTTGGGGAGGTTTGGGCGCCTCCCCAAACCTCCCCAAACGTCGGCAGGTCTCCGTTCCTCCTGCCGACGTTTGGGGAGGTTTGGGCGCCTCCCCAAACCTCCCCAGGTCTCCGTTCCTCCGCGCAGACCTGCCGACGTTTGGGGAGGTTTGGGCGCCTCCCCAAACCTCCCCAGGTCTCCGTTCCTCCGCGCAGACCTGCCGACGTTTGGGGAGGTTTGGGCGCCTCCCCAAACCTCCCCAAACGTCGGCAGGTCTCCGTTCCTCCTGCCGACGTTTGGGGAGGTTTGGGCGCCTCCCCAAACCTCCCCAGGTCTCCGTTCCTCCACGCAGACCTGCCGACGTTTGGGGAGGTTTGGGCGCCTCCCCAAACCTCCCCAGGTCTCCGTTCCTCCGCGCAGACCTGCCGACGTTTGGGGAGGTTTGGGCGCCTCCCCAAACCTCCCCAAACGTCGGCAGGTCTCCGTTCCTCCTGCCGACGTTTGGGGAGGTTTGGGCACCTCCCCAAACCTCCCCAGGTCTCCGTTCCTCCGCGCAGACCTGCCGACGTTTGGGGAGGTTTGGGCGCCTCCCCAAACCTCCCCAAACGTCGCCGGGTCTCTGTTCCTCTGCGCCCTGCCTGCCTGCTTCTTTCCACAGCGGAAAGAAGCAGGCAGGCAGGGCGCGGAGGAACGGAGACCCGGCGACGTTTGGGGAGGTTTGGGGAGGCGCCCAAACCTCCCCAAACGTCAGCAGGTGTCCGTTCCTCCGCGCCCTGCCTGCCTGCTTCTTTCCGCTGTGGAAAGAAGCAGGCAGGCAGGGCGCGGAGGAACGGAGACCCGGCGACGTTTGGGGAGGTTTGGGGAGGCGCCCAAACCTCCCCAAACGTCAGCAGGTGTCCGTTCCTCCACGCCCTGCCTGCCTGCTTCTTTCCGCTGTGGAAAGAAGCAGGCAGGCAGGGCGCGGAGGAACGGAGACCCGGCGACGTTTGGGGAGGTTTGGGGAGGCGCCCAAACCTCCCCAAACGTCGCCGGGTCTCCGTTCCTCCGCGCCCTGCCTGCCTGCTTCTTTCCGCTGCGGAAAGAAGCAGGCAGGCAGGGCGCAGAGGTCCGGAGACCTGCCGACGTTTGGGGAGGTTTGGGGAGGTGCGCGCGCACCTCCCCAAACCTCCCCAAACTTCGGCAGGTCTCCGGACGGCGGCAGCTTGGGAGAGGTGCGCGCGATCCTGGAAGCACCGAAGCAAGTCCTCGGTAAGCTCCGGGCGGTCACTTGCTTCGCGTCTCCTGAGGGAAGGGGGGGGCGACTGGAGCGGGCGTGTTTCCTCGCCTGCTGGGCGCCGCGATTTGCCCGGGGAACGCGCGGGCCCCGAATGGCAGCGTGGAGCGAGGAAGCTGACAGCCAGGGCTTCCCCGAGAGCCGCGGCCACACAGGGTATTCCTGTGTATTCAGGCTTGCAAAATGGCGGATCGAGCCTCTGCTGGCAGCAGAGGCTTGCAGAACGGCGGATCGGCTTATACTCGAGTCAACAACTTTTTCCAGTTTTTGGGGGTGAAATTGGGGGGTCTCGGCTTATACTCGAGTCGGCTTATACTCAAGTATATACGGTATTTATTTATATATCTGCTAGTGCTCTATCTGAGCGGGCCCCGAACAAGGAGTATATATTGGAGGTGGTGATCCTTTGAGAGCTGTATGCAACGAAATTTCATTTTGATGTATGCCGATTGGTGTACATTCACAGTGACAATAAAGTTATCATAAAGTTATCATCATTATCTTGTCTTTTCCTCAAGGAATTTATTGTTAACATACAGAACATTATCTGCTCCATTTTCCCACAACTGCAGGTCTGAGAGAAACAGTGGTTGATCCAAAATTATTCAGAGAACCTCTGTATTTGTGGGTAGAGTTGATCCCAAGTCTCCAAATTCTTTACTCAGTCCATTAATCATTACACTTCAGTGACACCTTCATGGATATGGTTACACATCTTTAGAGTCCCTTCACACTTCTAAATCCACAGTGCTCCTTTCTTTATATTGATGTACCATGAAAGCTATTCCGTCTCCTTCAAGAGCCCCATCCCAGAAAATGTGAAACTGACTGACTCAGGCTATGTTATCAGGAAACTATCAAACAAAAATGTCAAAGAGGCTCAAAGAAAAGTTTTCCAAAACAAAAGTTCACATGGATTTGAATTTTATAGAGCCCATTCAAGATATAAGATAGGAATCAAAATATGAGTCAGCAGCTTTGCATGGAGAGCACAGAGGAGCAAACAGCTGTGTGACTGGCTGATGGTCTGAGAGCCCTCCCTTTGGCTTTCATGCTCATCTCCTAAAATTTTAATTTTTGTATACTTTTTTATATTTTAACATTTTACTGGACATTGTCCAGTGTCCCCTCTGAGGAAAATAAGGAGTTTAAAAATATGAAAAATAAAAATAGAAATAGAAATATGCCTACAAAGAGTTTGAACCAGGGGCATCTTTTAAAATGCAACTTATCCACATAAAAATCTGTAATAAAAAAATTAAAACAGAAATTCCTCACACTTCCTTATTGATGTAGGCTCATCACCATCTGATATTTTACAATATTATTCTTATGAGATTATCTGAGGGTTAGATGAGTATATTTATATTATTTATTTTATTTTATTTTAATTCCATTTATATCCCGCCCTTCTCCGAAGACTCAGGGCGGCTTACAAGCTTAGCAGTAGCCTTCATTCTATGTATATGCCTGCTTATTAGGGCTTTCACACACACCCCAAGCAGCATTATTACAAAGTCAGCTTAATTGCCCCCAACAATCTGGGTCCTCATTTTACCTACCTCGGAAGGATGGAAGGCTGAGTCAACCTTGAGCCTGGTGGGATGCGAACCTGCACTAATTGCAGGCAGCTGGTGTTACCTAAGGAGGTATTAGCCCACTGCTCCACCAAGGCTCTTTTAATGTGTCAGATTTTAAAAGGTAGGTGTAAGGACCCACTTCAAAACCTCTTCCCAAGAAAGCAGAACTCTTGGAACAAATTCATCCTCAAAGAAACTTTTATTAGAAGTTACAGCAGGCATAGAAGGCAGGATCTGAGGGTTTCCTGCTCGAATCAATAGGTTAAAGGAGCAAAAAACAAACCCCATACCAACAGTTCATAAGGGCCAATCCCCAGGTGTTCAGTCCGCTATGGGAATGAGGCGGATAAGACTCCATTCCCAAGATTGTGAAAATGTTGTTGGGTCTTTGCACCTTCCTTTCCGCAGCAAGAGATAAGCCAGATGGCCAGAGGCACATTCCTTTCTCACCCCAAGTTGGCATCAAGGGGATAATAGTTTAAAGAGCAAGCAGATAGAGGAAGCGGAGAGGTTAGATTGTAGCGGTTAAGTGAAAGACCAATGCACATACAATTCCCCCAAAAGCCCCCCACCCCCAGGAGTTTGGCAGAACCCAGAGAAAGGAAAAGGAAAGGAAAGGAAAAGGGCCCCCAGAACCCAGAAATGGGTTCTGATAGCAACAGATTTTTTCCAATTAACTTCTGTAACAAGCAGACCATGTTTTATTTTTATGCGGTTTAAGTTTCTTTCCTAGTTCTTGCCTTTCCTAATTTTGAGGGGAGAGGGAAGTAAAATTGCTGGACATATAGGTTAACATCTATTGATTAAATTAATGAGCATAAAATTTTAGTTTAAAGTTTATGAGTTTTTCTTCCTATCTATGTTTCAGGTAGGTATGTAATTTCAAAGCATTGTTAGAGGACTGTCTACCAGATGTAGATTTATCTTTCTAGGCACAGAAGATCCAGAACCACTGAATAGCAATATGTGCTAAAAACAAAATAATATTGTCAAGAAATATTCCCTGTGTCTTAGTAATCTTAGTAATTTCTCAGTACATAATCTGTTGTATTAGATGTAATTTGGGTTATCTAACTCATCCTAATTCTACAGAACTTTCTCCTTTGTTTATAGAAGTGTAAACAGCGATACTTTGTTGCATCATTGTTTAACTTCTATAAATAAAGAAAAAAATCTCAAAGATCACTAATTAATTTCGTTCTACATTTTGCAGTGATTTTTCTGAGCTTCTTTTTAAAATCTCACAATATTTCTCCATTCATTGTCATTCTTGATTATCTTTCCTTGTCTTTCTTGTTTGATATGAAACACATGTTGTCATGTGTTCTTATTGCCTAAGGCTTTCATCTTGATCTTTTCTTGGCCACTCTAATAGCTTTTTAAAAAAAAACATCACTTGGTAGTTTTCTTATTTGAAATCTTGGAAGTACATTTTCTGCTTCAGTTTTCACAATATCTTTTATCTCTTACTTCAGCTCTTTGGTTCTCCTTTGAATAAATTTAGTGCATTAAAGTGCACCCTGTATTGATCTCATAGTCTTAGCTGTATCTTTTCAGATCATACCATGGCAACATATTCTTTGATGTTGAAAGTTAACCCATATATCCGAACCAGTAATTAATAATCATTTCCATAATTTACATCTGCAAAAGTCCTAGCTGAATAGATTTCACTGTTTCTTAATATGTAGTCTCTTTGATTCTGATGTTATCATTTGGATGTTCGTGGCTACAGCCTATATTTATATTGCAGGTATTGTTTAAAAAAAAAACAAGTATCTTTACAATATTTCTGTTTACCTTTATTATTGCATTTACCCAGCTTAAAACATTTGTGATTCCAAATTTATCCATTTTTTCAACTGTAGCTTTCCAGTTATCCATTAGTTATATTACTAGGTTCTTTTCTGATGTTTCATATGGCATCTCTTGTAATTTGCTGTAGAACTTCTCTAGGTCTTATTATCTTGTATTTGTAGTACGTGCAAATTCATTAATAATTTATTAAATATCCAGTAATTCTGACAGATATTATCATATTTGAGTTATACTTAAGAACGTACTTAGCAAAAATTAATTATTTATATCATTGGCAGAAATGCTTTGAATTGCATATCTATGTAATCTAAGGTAACAATTTCTGGTCCATTCATTCCTAAGATTTTTGAGTGAGTACTGTATATTTGAATTATGGATTTAGAGACAGTTATTAAAGGTATCTTGGACTGCAAGAAGAACCAGTTAGTTCTGACCAAATAAAAGCAATAATTAGCAATCACAAGCTCATTTGGAGCATGTGATTTGAACTATATATTATATTTAATAAATTACCTAATACTAGGACATTATTTCAGTTAGAATTTTAAGGAAAAGCCAGAAATTCACAGAGGACCATAGTAAAACACTGTGTTCCTTCTCTCTTAGATAATAAAAAGTAACTTTTTACTTGGTTTATTTCTTATAGAAAACTATTTATCTATAGTACTTGTTGCTTTTGCATAATCTATAGCATAATAAAAACAGATAAGTTAGCACAAAGATAGATGCCAGGAATCTGAAACAAAATGTACATACATCTACACACAAGCACTAACATACATTACACCGACTAAAATATTCAGCTCTCATCTGATGTTCATCTAGGAACATATTGGTTTTAATCATTGCCCTAAAAAACAAGTGGTGCTTGCCAAATCTAAGAGCATCTCTTAACTTTTTGTATCTGACAGCACTGCAACCTCTTGCTTGGAGCCAGGGCAGAAACTATTAATTGTCCAGTAAATGAATACTGCTGGTAGATGACATGTTCAAACAGCAAGGACTAACAGAAGCATCAGATAAAAAGAACATACATTGGGCCTAACTGATGCATCCTTCCATACCAGTTTTCAGCCTTTTCAGAGTTGTCCCTATAAATGAGTAAGGGATCAAAGGATTGCCACTTAACCCAATTTGGCAGCATGTTCTAAGTAATAAAAGGCTTGCAAGATAATGTGTGAAATACTAAATTGCTCCCTGCCAGTTTTGTTGTTGCCACCATCTTACAAGTAAGATTAGAATATTACCACTATATCAGATGGAAGCAAGTATGACAGCATATATTGGAGAATATCCTCTATAAAGAAGAACTACTGAAACATGTGTGTGGGGGGGGAGGTGGTGCTTACAGAAGGGGAGGTAGTATGATGGATTACAGTGAAACTGACCAGAGCAGGATAGGAGACAAAGGGAGAGAATAAGGATAAGATAAAGGTAAAGGTTCCCCCGCACATGCGTGCTAGTCGTTTCCGACTCTAGGGGCCAGTGCTCATCTCCATTTCAAAGCCGAAGAGCCAGCGCTTGTCCGAGGACGTCTCCGTAAAATGTCCCAAGATATACTTGTTAGGGTAAAGAATAGTGAGGTTTTAGTCTGGCAAGATACTGTCTGTCATGTGTAAGCAAAAAATTTGAACCTGGCTGGATTGTTTTATGTTGTTCTTCAGCTTAGCTTGAAAACATGCAATGTTATTAATGATTGGAAATTGGATTAGGGTTAGGCAAGACTTTATGTCTAGAAACATATCAAGATGTATAATTGAATACCAGAGAAATTACAAAATAGTTCCTTACCAAATAGTATGTGATGCTCCACTTTATATGCATGATCATGTTAGCTTATTTTAATAGGCTCTGTAAACATTTTACTGTGAATGTGATTTAGCCAGTTAAACACATTTAAGTTCAGTTGATTTTATATGAAATGTATACAGTCCTTTTAGCTTTTATTAATTGGTGATTCTAATGTATGCTGACCAAATCTTTTCAGTTGAGAAGCATGCTACCTCCCAAGAGGAAAATGACAGAATAGCTATCAATACCCATCAAGCTGATATTCTTTCCTGTTCAGTAATCTGAAGATAAAAGGACTGCAATAGCAGCTATAAGCTCATATCATATTTGATTTCAATGCTACAAGAAGGCTTGGCATCTTCTCTAACTGATCACCAAAAGACATTGAGTAGGTATAAAAGACTGTTAGTTGATGAGTAGTTTTACATATTCCAAAGTGTCCAACTGATATGCTATTATGATAGTGCTACAAGTCATCTTCCCTCATATCATGGAAAGAGGAATGACCTTTATGATGTAGTTTTGTCTATTGCTAAAAAAAGGATAAAGAGTTAGAGATCAGCTATCCTGGGTATGGTTTTAATTCGTCAAATTGATCCCAGTATGATTATTATCACAATAAACTTTTGATTTACAATCCCAATTGAGCCCAATATTTGAGCCCAACATTGAGCCTGTACTTCAACATACCTGCCACCTACCATAAGGCCTCAACCGAGAAGGAGGGAGGCAAAATGCATGACTTGCATGGTGTAATATTTCTGCTGGATGCCATGGCCAAAGTCTGCCCTCACTGTCATGCATTCCTATTCCCTGGAGAAATCATCAATTTCTGCTGTATGAATGGAAAGGTCAGGATAGGTAATTTACAACCTCTACCTAATGAATTCCTCAGTTTATATAGCAATGATAAACCTGCTGTAAATGAGTTCAGGAAGAACATCAGACAATAAAACTGCCTCTTCCAAATGACATGGTGCCCAAGAAGTCCTTTCAATGTTTCTCTGCTTAAGTTGGGAAATTTCTCTGAAAGTATGACCCACTTGGGCAGAGGCAAAATTCCACTTGGAATTTTTTAGATAGTGATACCATGTTGTCCTGAAAAGTGTAGCTGAGAAAGAGTTCAGAAAACACCACATGCTTAAAACTGAAGAATGAGTATTTCTTTCATCCTTTCCTTAGCATGATCAAGTCCTTCCTTAGCTTCAATAATAATTTACAGAAGGAACAATATAAGTTAACTTTTTTCATTTAACCACAGGAATGGTATGTTTAAAGTTTCTTTTTAAAGTGGCAGCCAATAATGCTTTGCTAGGCACACAATCATTTTAAGTGGATACTTTTAATAAATGATTCAAGTCATCCCTTAGGGTTTTCCTTGAGAGGAGGGTAAAGGGCAATGATTTCATAGTAGTTTTTTTCTTATATAACAATAAATAAGCTGATGTCTGATGCCACTTCACACACATTTCAGTCTCAGCTTCAGCATAAGCCTTATTTTGAGGATACAAAAAAGGAATATTATTTCCAAAATATTGGACTAAAATAATTTTGTAGAGGCATGAAAAATCTGAAAAAGGAAACAAGTTTAAGAAAAGGAAAAAACTTTAAATAAGTTGCTCATCTGCAGGTAGAAAAGCCTTTGATCTAGCAGATGCTTCTTTTGATGCCAGATCAGTGTTATAGGTCATACAGGGGCTATTAATAAAATCACCTCCTGAGTTTGTAAAATAATGCTCCAAAACATTTAGCCATAAATTATGGTCCCTTTTTATCCATCTCTTCTGTGCACAAAAACATCCGAAGACCAAGTTATCAAGTGTCTCGGAATACATGCAGCAAACTTGCAAAATATAAATCAATTTAGCTCATGCTTTTGTACATGGCCATTTTTCTTTTCATTTTTGATAACATATTACAAATATTTACACATAATGTAAGTTCATATTATACTTATGGATTATAAATAAAAAACAAGGTCCAAGAATTTCAAATTGTCTTACATTCATTTGATATAATAATCAGTATTTGAGTCAGTTTGTAATATAATTCCAAATCTTTGGACATTTTGACAAGCATTATGTAAGAGCTGAAATTTAGAAAAAATATATTTGCTAAACATTTTAGGTTCACCTGTAATTAAAATAGCTTTTGTCTCAGCAACTGGTGGAAGAAAAAGAAGGAAATAGCAGACCTTATGGAAAAATGGCAAAGACAGAATCAAAGTCATGGGTTATTTAGGGAATTCAGATCTCATATTTATCTAAGGCAAGTTGTTAGTCTTCACTTAGTCCAGCAACCTGCTTCATAATGACTAGGTACATATCTCTGGGAAGCTTATGATGGTAAAATAAATAATAAATAATATTAACATCTACCTGCTGCTTGGCTCCATCATCTTGCATTTGATCTTATGGCCTTTAGAAAAGCTTTTGTTTAATTATGTTAACTGATAGGAAATATTTCTGCAGGTGAAGTTGGTATCAGAATGTTATTGAATAGGAATAAGGGAAAATGTGGTGGACAAAGTCAGGATTAACACTTCAGAGTTGCTTGACATACAGCAAAGAGGACAATTATATCATATATTGCAATATATATGACATCTTCTCTATTTAAATAACATATATAGAAAGAGAGTTGGACTGAGATGGGCTACTATAGAAATTGAGTAAATTAATTAAACAAAACATTTTTTATATTTGAGGTTTGTAAGTTATTACAAAAAATGGCAATCTAACAACAATCAAAGCTTTGATCTTTTTCTGTGTTGCATGTTTGAAAGATGTGGCCTTTTCAGATTGCTCCTGTTTCATTCTAATCCTCTTTGGGAGTCACAGTGCTAGCATTTGACAAAGAAGAAAGCAGAATTTTCTATAGAGGTTGCAGCTGTCATTTTCAAAATGGACCTTTGTTAGAAATTTCACTAACGATGTCACCTTTCCCAGTATGCTAAGTATCAGTTTTGTTTTCCCAGTTCACATGGAGATGCTTGTCCAATTTGTTCTTAAGTTGTTAGACACAAAACAGCCATTTAGTTAGCTAGGCTATTATATCAAGTTAAAAGAAGAAATTATAGAGCCACCATGTGTTACATCTACAAATCTCTTGTTATAATTTAATAAACTGTTTGCAATAGTGGCGAATAAACTGTCTTTTTTAATAAACTGTCTTTTTTCAAAGATCATTACTTTTTGAATGAGTAGTTATACTGTGATAATTTTTGGAAAAGCTTTGTGTTCTATAAAGTTACCCATCCACCACCCAAACTGATCCCTTGGGAGGGGGGGTAAAAAAAAATCCTCTAATTTTTTCATACCACTGCTGTTCTCAGGAGGCATTTCCCGCACACTTTTAACTTTGCCTTCATAAATGGAAGAAAGCAACATTTAAAGGCCAGTGGGGATTTCTGTGCTTTTTAAAAAGAAAAGTTGATTTTCTCAGAACTAAGAATATTGCAAGAAGAGTGTTAAAAACTATAGTGTGAAATGAATTCTGCCTTTCCCTAAGATGGGAAAATGCCTCTGAAAGTGATAATGAGTATCAGAAAGGACTTAAGATCCAAGTAGATTTTTAGAACTATTTAAAATTGTATTTTTTTAACATTGCATTTTTGGTTCTGCGCATTATATCACTTTATATATGTTTGTTTGTTGTGCACTGCTTTTGTAATTTTGGGGCAGGACAAGGCAATATGTAAATAACACAAAAATATACATAAATATTCAAGACTTCTTCTAAAACTGTGGAAATGGCAGATAATTTATTCTCCAGTGCAAATCTAGCTACATGGTCTAATCGGAGACATAGTTTTAGAACAGGGACAATCCCACCATATAGAAATGGAAGATGCAAAGACAAATCTATATTCTTGTGATAATGACAAAGACTTTTCCCCACTCCCCTGCAAACACATTTTCTGAAGTAAATGCATGCTTTGTTTGTCTACTCCAGTTTAAATCATCTTTCTCTTTACTGTTAAAGGAAATATCTCAAAAGAAGATTGGTTCTAAATTAAATGTCAGTCAAAAGTAAGCATTCCACTGTCAATCAGACTTGAATTGGTTCACTGTTTTTGAAGATTACTTGTTTTATTTACAATGAATGTTTAAGAAAACGCCATTCAATTATGAAAGTTCTCTCTCACACCTTTTCATCTATCACATAAACAGCATCAACTAATAGTCTAGCCAAACCTTCAGAGATGACTAAAACTTACACTTAGGTGGAGAACAGATATATTACCTGTTATTTACAGTACTAGCAGCTGTTCCATTTCATTTTCTTTTTAGAAAGGAGAGATTGTATTTTCCAGATAAATATAGCTATATGTCTGTACATTAAATTTGCTCACAGCTGGTAATAATTAGACTTTTTATAGATATATAACACAGACAATTATAGATATAGGAGAGTAGAATTTAATCAAATCATCTTTAGACATTTACTGTATAGAGAGGTTGTTTTTTTCTTTCTTTCTTTTATTCTTTCAGAAATTTTGTTTTCTTGTTTTTGTGGTTCTTCTTTCAAGGACTAATCTGAAGAATTTCTTTAATGTTGTAGTTGTCAAATGCAATTGCTTATTGACTTTGTAGGTTGTGCTATAAAAGTGCTATTGAAATCTAGATTAAAAAAAATGAATGAATGTCTGAAAAATGTACATTGTGCACATTTGTTTCTGTTCTTATATTTATCAACATTTATCTTCTCCTGTGTAAATACTTGATATTGCCAAGAATTGAAATGAGAAAGGAATGAATCCAGGCTTGCTGGCTCTGTCTTCCAAATTCAGTCTTCCCTCCATGCTGTCCTGTAGACAACATGAACTTTGAGATGAACATAAAAACATACAATAAGTTCTTCAGGTAATTCTTTTTTGTCCTCCATGAATTCTAAAGATAATTGATAAAGTATAGTCAACAACAAGGTATGGTCCTTTGAGAAGAAATACCTTCTTTCTTCATGCTTTTCAGCTTTGCACTTGATATAGTTTATATATTTGCATGATTCCCCACTACTTTCTCCATAATCTCCTCAAAGAAGAGAAGACTGGAGATTGGATGAAAATGAGATGGACTGAGTGTAGCCACATATGAGACTTCAGACAAGCTCACAATTGCCATGGAAACCAAGAACTCCTTGACAAATCTGGGTCCTTTCTGAAGGGCATGGAGGCTTATGTTCTCAACACTAAAAGTTTAATAAGACAAAATGTACTATGAGTTATATTTAGGAAAACTGTTGGTTTTTTTAATGGGATGTGAAAATGATTTGGAGACATGAGAAAGATCCATAATCTAGACAACTGTCTTTTGCATATCTCAGCCCACAAAATGGAAAGGAGCATGGGAAGCATGTCAGAAGGGACCTTCCCTATTTTTATGGAAAGTAAATGTAAGGGAGGGGAGAAGTGCTTTCAGACTTGCAAAATTCTGTCAGTGTAACCTTACAATAAAGGTAATATTAGTATTTTTAGTTTGTGCTTCTTATCTGGACTACACTGAATGGCTGACCATTTTTGATCCATTGAGATTCAAGATTAATGTATCCATTATCCTACAGAGCTTTATTTAACACATATTTGTTATCTTGCAGTAGAAACCAACCCCTATACTGTTTAAAAATACTATATTGTAATTTCTAATTGAGAATTCTTAAATGTGTCCCTAGGCTTATAGTTCTTTTCAAAATGAAACATTAAAACAATAACATTTTTAAGAGCACCTCAAGGCACAGCACACTTATCAATGTACTCTAAATAAATATGTAAGATTCTGAGAACTTTATTGAAAATAATTGACAGAAAGCAGAGGTAAAGCTTTAAGAAAAGAATAAAATAATGAAATGTAGAGCAGAAGCAACTCCAGAGTACCATAGCAAAGTCAGATTTGGCCACTTTGTGGGAAGGTTACCTACCTTAACTATTTAATAATATGGTTGTCTGCATTACACTTAGTTCATTTGGAGACAAATGTTTATCTGGATCTGTAGATTAGAAACTTAAGACAAAATATAAGATCCACTGATTTTTTTATCACACAAGTATAATTGATGCTTTCCCTACTAAGGTTAGGCTAAGAGAAGATATCAGTTTGGAATGGAAAGAAAGGTTGGATTAAACAAACCAAAGGCAATCTTCAGTCTTGGGTAAATAGGGATATTACTATCAGTGAATTCCACTAGTGAAAACATCATCAATACACTTCAGATCTGCCAGTCTCTACTATTCTGTGTAAAATGTGGATTTCACCCATCTATAATTCCTGTCCCAGCCAGCTATCTGAAGAAGGGATTTACACTGTCCTACCCTTAATCCTAAAAAAGGGACGCGGTGGCTCAGTGAGTTAGGACACTGAGCTTGTCGATCAGAAGGTCGACAGTTGGGTCGAATCCCGAGTCCTACGTAGCAGAGTGAGCGCCTGTTACTCGTCCCAGCTTCTGCCAACCTAGCAGTTCAAAAGCACGTAAAAATGGAAGTAGAAAAATAGGGACCACTATGGTGGGAAGGTAACAGCGTTCTGTGCACCTTTGGCATCTAGTCATGCTGGCCACATGACCACGGAGACATCCTTGGACAAGCACTGGCTCTTTGGCTTTGAAACGGAGATGAGCACCGGCCCCTAGAGTTGGAAACGACTAGCACGCATATGCGGGAGAACCTTACCTGTAATCCTATACTTTTACCTGATTGTAAACTCTAATGCTTAGTGGAATTTCCTTCTGAGTTATCACATTCAGAACTGTGGTATAAAAGAATTTTTAAAGCATTGATTGAAGATAGCGATGCACATGCTTGAAATTAATGGACAACTTGCTACTATAATATGTAGTGTACATTTCTTTTCAGAATAAAATAATCCACCCATATTCTACTTTAAATCCTATTTCTTTACTGTGACTATTCTTTTTTCTTGCCTAATCCTGCTTTTGTTTCAGTTTAGAACCCAAAAGGTATATCTATATGCAGAGAAGAGTAACATTTAAACATTCAACAACTTATAGCTATATATAAAATTAAGCACACTCTTATTAAAAAAGCATATATGAAGTGTTTGAAGTTGTCAGAACATGCTATCTCTAGATATTTGAGAAGCAACTTTATTTATAGCATCGTAAGCATGAGTCTATATGTATATTAAGTACAGCATTTAGATACAATTTTAAAATTGTTAGTCACAGTCATATGTAACAAGAAATATTAGTACAAACAAAGATTCTTTTAAAAAGCCAGAAAATAATACTTTACAAAGAGATCGCAGTTGTATTAAAATCACTATAATTAACAAAATTAATCTGTAAGGTTGCAGATGCTGATAAAACTGGTTAATGGAAAATGGAAACTTAGGAGCCAGCCTCCTAAAGTCCACTTTAAAACAAATTCTATTAGAAACACAAACTGTTTATTTTATACAGGTTATCATTATTTATTAAATTAATAATGCCCTCTACAGAGTTCAAAAGAGTATATACCTAATTTCTCCACATAATTCCATGAATAGAGTATCTGAAATTGAATGTCTGTCTCAGAAGAATTTTTATGAGTCTCTTCATTAACCAGTGTGCCATAAAAATATAAGAAAAGCCATATAAATATAAAAGGGCTTGTTTGGTGTAGTAGTTAAGGTGCTGGCCTAGAAACTAGGAAACTGTGAGTTCTAGTCCTGCCTTAGGCAAGTAAAACAGCTCTTTATCTTTCCTACATTTTCATAAGCAGAAGCACTCCTCTTTTGAAATTTCTGCTTGTAGAACATAGGTAGCTGAGTGCTGCATTGTGTATTTCCTGTAAATGAAAATTCTTCCCACAACAGCCCTGGAAGATTATAAAGGTGGAGAGAAATTGATAGGTATACAATCATCCATTAGAAAATTATTATTATGTCCTGTTTGATCATGCTGGGGAGACACATTCTGGCCCCATCTTCAAGAGAATGTCATCTGGCAGGATTCAGGAAGACAGACTTTTATGACATAGAGCCTGTCTTTATCAACCCCTGAGATCAGACTTACCCTAAGCCTGCTGGTGTTTCTCAATTATCCAGGTCATGGTTGCCCCAAGGGTCTTTTCAAAAAGATACTGAACTTTCTTGAAACTGAAGAAGCTTCTTGGATAAGTGAAATCTTTTCAAGGAAAAAATCCAAGGAAGTCTAGTTGCCTTTTGAAAAACACCTTTGGGTTTCACATTAAAAACTTTGCCCTCAAGATTGGACCTCAATTCTGTAGGTGATTCTATTGTCTGATAATATTGATTGTGTGGTGTTTTATTATTCTCAGCTGCTATTTTATGCTGTCTTGTATTAATTATGTTTTTAATCACTGGTTTTGTTTTAGTCTGATTCTATTTTGTTTTAATTGTTAGCTGCCCAGAGTCATGCATACGAGATGGGTGGTCATATTATATCTTTATATCTCTATTTTCTATCCCTATCTTTATATTTAAGACTCAGACCTGGGTTTTTTTCTAGTCCTAATACAATGTATTAGCTTCTATATACCACAACTTCATATTCATAAATGAACTAATGCATAGAATAAAATCAACTAACAGTTGCATTTTACAACAGTTTAAAATTCTGAACTATGTATTATATGTGACTAGTATAAAATCAAATGCCAATTCCCTGTGAAGATTCTTTATGAAAAATTAAATCTGAAATCTTGCTCAGTATAAGAAGCAAAGCTAGTAACCTTTTGGATCTAGTCCTTCCAATTATCTCAAGTCAATAGTTTAAATTAAAGGCAGTTGTGTGGTTGACAGTCTAAATAATGGATGACATTTTGCTTGCCATTGCACTTTGTGGGCTATTTAGGTCTTCAGAGTGAGCATTTGCAGTTATTTAGGCTCTGTTTTGTATTAGACTATCTTTGGAACATATTTAGCAAAAACCAGAATTGTTAACAAATATGTGTTTCTGGGGATTTTTCCATAAGGTTTCCTCTTGTGGTATTTGGTTTAGTCGTCTCTTCCAATGGAATTGTAGCAAATTAAATCTGAAAAAAATATTAATAGATGCTATACTTTTTTTCAGCTCTTGAACTTTCAAGCACTAATGTCCAGCTTTCCTTTTTTTTTTTTTGATTACAGGGCAATATTAGAAGATTTGCGCTTCAACTATCATACTAAAGAGAGCTTGGCACAATTTCAGCATATGATAGCTCTCTGAGGTGCTGCAACCTTTTCGGAGGAGTTACATAATAAGACAGTCTAAGCAAAATTAAGTAGGTAGAATTCATTTCTGGTGCCCAAATTCTCTATATACCAAATTTGCCTTTGAAGATCATTTTCTATTTTTTCTTGGAAAATGTCAAGCTGTAATGCTGAACCAAATATATAACTGCACAGTTCACAATAAACTTAACTAGACATAATTCATCTTCATATTGGTGGTTCTGTCATGAGGTGTGAATATTCTGGGGGGAAAAAACAGGTATGAAATCCATTTTCACATGACATGGTATATCTTCAGGCAGAAAAACTCCATAAATTCCTACATTTTTAAATTCAAATGGAGTCACACTTGATTGTGGCACTCAGCTAGCTGTTTTCATTTTGTCGATGAATCATTGAATAGCAGTACAAGAACTTGTGATCAGCTGGAATGTAGTCCTGGTGGTATGGAGTATTCTTGGATTGGAGCTGTATATAAGCCCCAGAAGATAACAAAAAAAGAGCCAGTTTGATATAGCAGTTAAATCAGAGAAAGCAGGAGATGATTAGTTCTAGTCTCCCTTTAGGCACAAATCCAGTTGCGTGACTTTGGGCCAATCACACTCTCTCTGCCCTTGGAAAGAAATATTGGCAAGCCATTTCCAACAAACCTTGCTAATAAAACTTCAGGATCTTGTCCAGGCAGTTACTAGGAGTCAAAAAACTGTCTCAAAGCACACACATCCCCAAAAGATAAAATTTTAAGAACATAATCCAAAGATCAGAATACAGAGTACTAGGACTCAAGCAATACATTTGTCACAAAAGCATAACTTGCAGAATGAGTTTTGCTTCAGCAACTTGGAAAGTCAGGGTTGAAGATACAATAAAGAAAATCTACAATAATTTGCAATCTTATATCCATGAATGTATCTTATGAAGATTTTTCCTGTTTGTTATTTAGATAAGCATTTGTATACCTGATAGCTGACAGAGTCCATACCCTCTGAAAGTGGTATAGGATTAGGAAGGGCTCATTTACTTTCTCAAAATCAAGGACACATCTTCTCTTTGGTTCTGTGACAGAATGTAGTCTGGATTCCTAGGGGTAGGGTAGTGCATTGCAGAACAGCAAAAAAACCCTATAGAATGTTTGTGTGGGAGAAAGAGATTTAAGTCGCTGCCTTATTAGGGATTCTCAGAAAATGTGTGTAATGGTACAAGTAGTCTGCCTTGTTTTGGCAACAATTGTGAGGAACAATAAAGAAAACTGCTTAGAAGAACCTTAATATGTCTTTTTTTTGTCTGGGGAGGCTAACACAGAATATAGAATAACAGAGTTGGAAGAACCTTGGGGGTCATGTAATCCCCCCCCACACATACCCAAGCAGGAGACCCTATACCATTCTGGACAAATGACTGTCCAATCTTTTTTTAAAAAAAAAACCTTCAGTGATAGATCACTCACAACCTTTGGAGGCAAGCTGTTCTACTGGTTAGTACAATGTCAGGAAAATTCTCCTTAGTTCTAGGTTGTATACTTCCTTGATATGTTTCCATCCATTACTTCTTGTCCTGTCATCAGGTGCTTTGGAGAAAGTTAACGCCGTCTTTTCAGTGACAGCTCTTCAAATATTAGAAGACTACTATCTTGACATCTCTAATCCTTTTCTTTGTTAGACTACACATACCCTTTTTTCCGCAATGGTTCATATGTTTTAGCCTCCAGCCCCTTAATTATCTTTTTTGCTCTTCTCTGCACTATTTCTATAGTCTCAACTTCTTTTTTGTATTAGAGTGACCAAAACTCGATGCAGTGATCCAAATGTGGTGTTATTAAAGAAATATAAAGTGGATCTAACACTTCTCATGACTTTGATAGTATCCCTCTGCCTAGAACTGCACTGGCTTTTTTGGCAACTTCAGCACACACCACTGGTTCATATTTAACTGGCTATCCACTAGGACTCCTAGATCCCTCTCACAGTTACTGCTGTTACCCTATGTACACAGCCTATTCTATAACTGTACATTTGCTTTTTCTTACTTAAGTTTTATCAACACTGAATTGCATTTTGTTGAATAGGGCCCAGAGTTCAAGTTTGTCAAAATCCTTCTGGCTGTTAAATCTATCTTCTAAACTGTTGGCTATTCCCTTTAGCTTAGTGTCATCTGCAAATTTGATGAGTTTTCCTTTCTATCCCTTCATCTAAATTGTTTATGAAGCTACTGGACCTAAAACAGAATCTTGGGGTACACCACTGCATATTTTCCTCCATGTAGATATAATTCCACTGAGGTCTATTTGCCTTTCCCAGCATTAAGGCCTTTTCTAGAGAGCTGGGTCTTCACATAGTGTGTGAAGTGAGATAATTTGTGCCTCGAGTGAAAACTCTGGATTAATTTGTTTGATGATCCATTTGCTTGTTGTTTGACTGTCCATAGTATTCTCAGGTGTCTTCATAACCTATACCAATATCCCATCCTGCTTCTTCAAAGTCCAACTTTCACTTGTATAGACGGTCATAGGGAATTTTAAAAATTGCAATCGCCAGTCTAGTTCAGGTTTCCAGCAAAACATACTTCTCAAGAATCACCAGATTTTCTGTGACATGATATCTTCTGAGAGGGCCTGAAACCTATTTATAGTGTTGGTGATCTGTGTGGCGAATATGGCAATTTGTTCAAAACCATTGAATTAACATGGCTAAACCCTTTAATACTTAATGGCCACTATAATTTTATATATAGACATTCCCTCATGAGATTTGTGCCTTCTCTGGTAACAAGTTATTAGCAACAGATTTTTTTTTACTGGGCTCAGTGGACTGGTAGACTGCTTACCCGTAGTACATCCAACTTTTTTAAATTCCATAAATTGTTCAGCTGTGAAGGAAAAAAAAGACTTGGGAAATGAAACATTTTTATATTCATTCTGTTACTACATGCTATCCTTTTACAACTACTTTCTATTATAAAACTTCATAAAATACTTATATTGGTATATCTAGCTATGTTTTATAAAATATGAGAGCTAAAAGGTAAAAGTGAATACTTTAAAATAATTTTAAATAATACTGCTTTTCATAATGCCCAATACAAGAAAGTTTCCCAAGTGTATTGCATACCATACAATGTTGTTTTAGACATCCTAGATATTGAAATAGTAATGAGTTTATTCATAAGTTCAGCATTATTGAACAAGCTGGCCTGGCCTGATGGGATGGGGTTGGGTTTTATAAATTGGTCTTAACTTTTAATCTGTACTAATTTATTACGGGCATTGCTGTTTAATTACTTTTTAATATTTTTAAATTTTTGTATCTTGTTTTTATTATGTATTGCCCTGTTCACCGCCCTGAGTCCTTCGGGAGAAGGGCGGTATACAAATTAAATTAATAATAATAATAATAATTGCCTGTAGTAAATTTGAAGCAAAAAGGTTCATCAATAGAGGAATGTTATGGTCATTGGTAAATTCATAATAAGGTTTCTTATATGTTAGTTAAAGAAGACTAAGATTTTCATTACATTTTTAGAAAATGCAATGTGAGTTAGAAATTCTAATATGGCTAGAGACTAGAAGATAGCAATATAATATATTCTGTTGTAGTTTTATATATTTATGTAAGTTCTCCCACATGACAAAGAATCTCCAGTTTCAAGGCTTTTTAATTACAAAGCATTCACAGACAAAGAATATGACTTTTTGAGCTCATGGGAGAGATGAAAACAATGATTAAATAATTTAAAAAATAATTAATATTGATTAATGATTAAATAATTAAAAAAACAAAAGCCCTGGCCTTCCTTTTCATCAAAACTGTGTATAGTACACAGTAGTAACATTTTACAAATACTGATCAGTGCTGCCAAAAGGAATGATGTAAAACTAAAATAATTACAATGTTTGCAAACTTCAAAAAGGCCAGGTTATATGGAGGAAGAAGCATCAAAGAAAGCATCAACACAATTATCTATGTTTTAAGACCATTCTATGGACATTGCTAAAATGATTAGGCACGTTGGGTACAAGATTAGAAGATACTCTATGAAACATAGAGAAAGAAAACTGAATGTTATAATATGGTGGAAGAAAACTACAAGGAATATTGACAGCTGACACCATGAAATAGAAGAGTTTCTCATTTTACAAGAACACATAGACTTGGAACATGGTATAGAGAACTATGACAAATCGAAGTTCTTCTTGATACAATGGAAATGAAGCATAGCAACCTAGATTTTATAGAAATAGGGGAACAAAACTGAATTGGAACAGGTTTAAATCAGATGATTAATCATATGCTATTCAAGACATGAAATCATACAAAGAATGAACATACAAATGATGTTCAAAAATATTGCTAAAATGCATTTGGCTCTAACCAAATGCATGTCGGGAACACATATTTTAGAATTAGTGAATAACATTAACATATCTATTATAAACATGCATACACCTAATACATGTGCAACAATGAATTCTAGAGCAAATAGCAAAAAATGATAATATGAATAAAAATATAGGAATGTAAAAGTTGGACAAATGTAGAATTACTTTTTTATTATTTATTCTATTGCTTTAATATATTTACAAATGAAACTGTACAAAATCAATAAAACAAAATCCAAAACAAAAGTCTGATATTAATATTATTTTAAAATGTAAATTTTAATGCAATTAACATAGTCATGTCTCTTAAAAACATATACCAGTCATGAAGTTATATTAGTTTTCACAACTTGTATTCTTTCCCATACGCTCAATATTTTCAACCATTGTCACCATTATTCTGTATGATACAAATATTAAAATTTATCAATGGGCATATTTTATGAGGAATAGCTGTTTCCAAATATTGAAAAGAGTATGAACAAAAACTGAAATCTCAGTTTACATGTTTCTATAGAAACCTTGGTGTCCATTGGTACTATATTCATTTTATTCCAATTTATTTTATTCAATTGTGGAACTGCAGAAAGATTGTTTTGGAATAAAAATAACAAGATAAAGATGAAATTTTTTCTTGCAGAAAACTTACAGATGAAGAATGGAGAACATTGTGGTGATTGGAATCTAAACTGGAAGTCAAAGTATGAATTGATGATGCTGTTTAGTTAAAGTAAGGATTTGGAAGAGCTTATTGTGAATACAACTGCAAAATGAGAGTTAAAAATGAATTTCAAGAGACCAGATAATTACAACTAGCATATTTAGTCAATTTACAGCTTCCAAGCACAAAAAAATCAGGTCCACATGTAAACTTTCAATTTTACTGATTTATTGCTAAAAACTATGCACAGGAATCTTCTCAATTAATGGTCAGATAAGGTTCAATGGCAATCAAAGGACTTACCGTAGTTCATTTGTGGCTATGTAATAACTCCAAACTGATTCCTCTTTTTACCCCTCCCCTGGCTCTTCCTGTCCTTCTCCTATACCTAACTGCAAAACAATGAAGGTAATTTTGTTCAGAGTAGATCCAGGTGGCAATGTGCTAGGGCAGTTAATAGAGTTATCCTCAGGGCAAAGGCAATGACATCAAAATTATGAAAGATAAGTATATTTATGTGACATCAGAGATCAAGCAATTAAGGAATAGCTTTTCTAACATAATGTATGCCTGTGGAATATAAGAGAAAGAAGAGGAAGAAGACTGTATTATAGAATGGAAAGTGATTGGTAGGAATATTATAGATTTTAAATTCAATTGGCATGGATGAAACAAAGACTAAGTGTTCTTCTGAGCCAATGATTAGTAAGCCAAAATTTGCATCTTTTGGGCAGGTGGTATACACATAACAGAATAAAAGTGTTTACTACAAGATGGATGGACAGAATTAAGATGATCATTGGAATATGTTTAAGACAAATATGGTTTATAAGTCAGGTTAAAGGGCATTTATGCATACAAACATCAGGGATCAAGCCCAATTTGATGGCATGTAATTAACAATAGTAAAATTATAAAAAACCTTCTAAATGTCTCTTAAGCATCTTGGAAGAAAGAATACTTTGTAAACTACTATTAGATAGAATGTACTAAAGCTCTCTCTGCTTGAGAAAGCTGCAAATCAAAACTGCCTTTTTTAATGTAACTTAAAAACAAAACAATAAAAGAAAATATTTGTAGCTCAGGGTTGAATTGTGGGATCCATGATGCTCTCTGCTTGGTGGTTCACTTGCAGACATTTCATTAACAAACTACAGGTAGATAATATCACCAGTGCTGTTTATTAATGCTGTTCAAAATAAATCCAGACAATGGAGAAGAATGCCAACCAATCATTTAGGCAGTGAAATGAACCAAGTACAATAGAAGAAACCAATTGTGTTAGTAATAAAAAATGTAAGAGTTGGGTGAAAATCTTCCATTTCCTTAACCAAAACAATCAATAGGTATCAGAACTATATTTCATGTTGGTGGTTCCACCATAAGATTGGCAAGGAACAACTGGATAGTGATGTGTACCTTGTTTTTTATATGTATTTTACGTTGAGTTCATAAAATTTTATATTTTAATATAATGGTTTAGTTTTGCTTGTAGAATTAAGCATTTTATACTTGGGTCATACTTTGCTTTGTCCTTGGTGATACCTTTATATAGAGTAGGATGACCTTTCTCATCTTCAGCTCTGAAGCCATCTTGGCTACTCACAGTATACACCTTCACACACACACAGGGGCTGCCACAAAGAAGAGGGAGTCGAGCTATTCTCCAAAGCGCCTGAAGGCAGGACAAGAAGCAACAGATGGAAACTAACCAAAGAGAGAAGCAACCTAGAACTAAGAAGAAACTTCCTGACAGTTAGAACAATTAACCAGTGGAACAACCTGCCTCCAGAAATGGTGAATGCTCCAACACTGGAAGTTTTTAAGAAGAGCCTGGACAGCCACTTGTCTGAAATGGTATAGGGCTTCCTGCCTGAGCAGGAGGTTGGACTAGATGACCTCCAAGGTCCCTTCCAACTTATTATTAATATTATTATTGTTGTTGTTGTTGTTGTTGTTGTTGTTATTATTATTATTATTATTATTATTATTATTATTATTATTATTATTATTATTATTATTTTCAATTTCATGGTGGGATATTAGGTGATATCTTCTGTTGATGCCTGGGAAATCATGAATTCTGTAAATTTCAGGAAAATTATTTTGCAGTGAAAGATAGAATGTGCATGCATATTCTTTAATTATTTCATAACTAACAAGGGCAAGAATACTACATGCCACATAGGAAATTTTCATTGAAATTCTTTCTCATTTGAAAGAAATTTCAATGCAAATTTGCTTTAATCTATTGAATGAGAATTAGTCAAATACCTTTGACTAATTGACAAAAAAGACTTTTTCTGTCTACCATTCCTTGGCTTTGCCAATCAATTTCTTAATCGATAGTGGCATTTTGCAGCTATATTCTGCCTCTTATAATGTGAAAGTGAAAGCACCAACTGTGCTTCCATGATAAGATCAGTCCCTATTTATAAATTAAACTCTCAAATTATCTCAGTTTGTTTTTTGGGAATTTGCATTTGCAGAGCTACCTTGCAGATCCTGATATTTGTGTGGCAGGAAAAATTAGCTCTAGGATTTCAACCAGATGCTCCCCAAAACACTGATGCTGGATCTAAATTCGTGACTGGTACTCATGGATTGGTTATGGAAGCTACATCTCTGGGAGCCTCTATGTTCAGCATGATCATTGTCACAAGGGGCTAGGCACTCCCTGGGTTTGGGGGCAGGAAAGCTGCAGATTGCTCAACTATATGGCACCCTGCAGCAGCTTGCCTTAGTCATTTTAATTCTTCTTCCAGATAAGTTAGGGATTTATGCACCTTGCATAGTCACATGGAAGGTGAGTATTAGCATGTGGGATGGATGGCATAAATGTCATCAGACCTTTGATTTTGACTACAAAAAGGACCCCTCTGCTGTTTATAGCCTATTTGCAGCAATGGGACCTATAGCTTATATGTCTGGTGTTCAGCCTTCTATGCCTGAGGGGTTAGGAGGCAAACAAGGCATTTATCTGGCTAACCACCCAGACTGGTGGTTCCTTTGTGGTCTGTTTGCCTACAAATCTTTGCCAGCTTACTGATTAGATACATGTACTGTAGGAATGATCTTTTCCTCAGTTTGTATCATCTGACATAATGATTGGAACTTCCGCATCCACAGTCGATGGGACAAGGACCACCTTGAGAATAAAGAACATATTGAACACCATTATGTATACCTTATGGCCTAGGAAATGCCATTGCACGAGCAGTAATCCCAGCTATGGGGGTTGATTTGAATTGTAAATCTTTTATAGAATTAGGTGGCTGGACAGAGGAAATGTTTAACCACACCATATAGGCATTTACACAATTCAATAAGGAACAGGAAAAAATAAGGGAAGTAGTGTTACAGAATCGCCAAACACTAGATATGGTACTAGCAGCAAAGCAGTGGTGTGTGCTTTGGTCCACTCAGATTTTTTTCACTGATTATCAAGTTAATATTAGTCATATCATGGAAGGAGGAATCAAGAATCACCCTGAGGAACTGGAGATTTTTACTGATGCTGTATGGGGAATCTTCAGTAGTAAATTCTCGCTCCTTACCGGCTGGCTCCTGGGATGGGAATGGTTTAGGGAACTATTTATTGGTCTTCACTTTGTGGTGTTCCTTGTTATCTTTTTCTGTTATATCTTGCACTACTTGCTCCTGCTCACCTCTGCCTGTCCTCAACAATGTGGTCCACATGCTGCAGAAGTTTATCCTGTGTCTTTCCAGTTTGATTATCATACTTCTGTGCACTGTCCAAAGTATGAAAGGGGAATTACGTTGACCCGGAATTAGGAGGCAGCATAGGAAGTATCAGTTGTGAATATGTGCAGATGGCCCTGCTGTCTTTGGGCACTTGCAAAGTCATGGATGCAAGGTCATGAAAGGACAGCAAGCAAAACACCCAATGTCCTAACCTACCCAGGAACGTACAATGTCTTTAGGGAAACACCCAAAAGGGAACATTTTTAGCTACTTCTGCTTTCTCCCTTCTTATCTACAGTGTGCCAGACTTTGTTAGCTTTGCTGGGTGGATTGCTTATGTAATCAGAAAGAATAAATACAAGGATTTCTTGTCATTTGGGGCTTTTCTCTTTTAGAGGAGCCCGTCTTTGTTCAGCTGAATAAAAACATAAAGCTTAAAGGCATCTTCTGGTTTCCTGTATTTTTTTATCAAGCAAAATCTCAGAACCTGCACAGCAACTGGTTTCTTATTATCTTAATCATGGTGAAGAAAAAGTGATTTTATTATTGGTTCAGGTTACAGATATCTCACTAAATAGCTTTTTATGGGATATTTACGGGCTGTAGTTGAGAAATAGATTTTTAAAGGTGATTCCTTTACAGTGTAGTTGAATTTTTTGTATCAACCGAAGAAAAAACTTTGCATCTTGCTCCATGTAATAGCTTATGTTTATACGCCTAAAGAACTTTGGACTGAATCTGGAAAAGGAGTTTTTAAAGAAAAAAAATAAGATAATTCTCCTTGTATATATGGAAAATATTGTTAGCAGCCCTTAAAAATTACATTTTTGAGATATACAGAGAAAGTAGATGAACAAAACCTTTTTAGACCTCAAGTTACTGTAAAAATTCAGTGTGTCAAAGTTCATCTCAACAAGATTATTCTGCAATTATATGAGAAGGCAGGTTATAGACTTTTGTCTTTCAGCAACTATCTAATTTGTATTTTGAAAAATTAAATTAAGTGGCATTATTGAAAGCAACTGTGCCATTTAAAAATGCCTCAGGGTAGCTCATTCAGGGAAAGTTCATCTTTAAAACATTTTCACCAGAAAAGATGGAGCAAAGGTGGCTTAGACATCTTAACTGACAAAATTTTAACAGGACATGTGAACTCAGAATGATATGATTAATATGATAGATAATAAGAGGAGAAAAATATATGCTACTAATGGAAAATAAAATCATAATGTCTTTTAAACAAACCAGGAAATTTTAATGATTATAATTGTTGATAATTGCAGAAGCTGGAAATTACATTCCAACTAATATTCTAAGCTGCCTACCTGTTTTGCCATTTTTTCTATGCTGCCATTGTTAAAACATAAAGAATTTTATTTTATTTTTTGAAAACTAAACTCCTTATATGCTCCCTCCAATCTCCTTATACAGACTGATGCTCAGACCTAATTGCCAGCCCATTATTAAATTGTTCTGGCAGGTCAGATGAAGAGAAAATGTTATTCCTTTTGCTGGAAAAGTCTGCAGAAACTGCTGGAGGAGAGATAAGTTCTGCACTATTGCTATTCAAAGACAAAGAATTTAGGATGCTAAATCTCCTGAATGCACAAACGCTCTTACCATGCCACAGAAAAAGTGAAACTGATTAAAATCTGTCTTTCTTTATTTTCCTGTTTTATTGTATACTGTATGTGTATTCTTCTTTTGACTTGTTTATTAATTTTATAATGCTTCCTTTGGATTGTAATACATGTTAGCCCTGGTTCTTTAGCCTAATTTTGCTAACTTATCTCATTGATTATTTGCTCATATTAGTGATAGTACCTTCATTTCCACTGGTAGAAAGAGTCTACTTACCAAATCTAAGTTAAAGGTTTGTTTCATTATTTAATTCATTGTTCTTGCATTCATTTATGCAGGAAACGTTCCTCGAGGTACTAAATTCTTATTGTTTATTCTAATGAAGGTCACATGACCCAGATGATGTTTAATGTGTTTTCTTTTGCCATGGCAGCCTTATTGATTGTAAAGAATATTTATTGCATACAATGATTTTCTTTTGCATTGAATGATTATTATCAGTATTCAATCAGTATTCTTAATAAACACATATGTAGGTAGCCCTTTTCCAGGATGTTCTACCCCCAACTTGGCCCATCACGTCTTCCAAAGGGCACACTCATTTTTGCAATAATCAAGCCCACCTGCCCTGCTACTAGTTGATCTCTGTTGTTTTTTTTTTTTTCATTTTATCTTTCTCAGCATTACAGACTATTCAAGAGACTTTGAATAATGTGCTGAAAATATAATAATTTGAGCCTGATCATTTGTATCTTGAGTAATAGATTAATTTGCTTTTTAATTTATTTGTTTTCTTGACTTTCCATAGTATTCCCTAGAGTCATCTTCAACTGTAATATTGAAAAGAATCAATACGGATTTTATTCTGCTCCTTAAAATCCAACTTTTACTTCCAAAAAATATCACAGGGATTCTGATCTTTGTAGGCTTAGGCAAAACATAGCACCTTAGTATTTTTCCAAAGATTTCATTGTATTTTTTTTTAAAAAATGGATATTTATTAGAGCTTGCTTTAAAATACAATTGGGAAAACATCAACCAAAAAGCAGAGAAAACCACAGCACCTCTCTGTTGCTATTTAAACAGCCATGTATTTTTCAGGCTTCTTCATGAATATGTAACATGAATATGTGGCTGCTTTTCTAAAAAGCAGTGAACCATTTGCATAAGATCCAAAGCATGCTTGAAACATTTTTTTAAATGTGTATAACTCTATCATTAGGTGCATCAGTAGTAAATATTTGCAAGTACTGAATATGTTGAATTACTGGGTAGATACAGTGCACTTAGCCCTTCAAAATGTTGAAGTGAAATATGAAGAAGTTGGGGTCTAAACTGTAAGTGAATATAGGAAAGACTAAGATATTTAGTGCTTTCATGTCATGGAAGTGTTAAGCCAAGAGACTTGACATACCAATTTCCATGCTCCACTGAGTGTGAATGAAACTGCAAGATCCTTCAGTCTTATCTTAATTCAAAATATTATCTCTGTGTGTATTTGTATACACACACACACATGCATACATACACACATACACCAATACACTCATATACCAATAGAAACATAGTTGCTTTTCATAAGCAACTTTTCTAAAGCTAAAATCTATGCTGGAATTAACAAAGATGGAAACAAATTCAAAGTTACAGGAATTTGCAATCACTTCAGAAATCAAAACAAGAGATCTCAGACTAAAAACAGGTAAAAAGAGAAGCTGAATGAAAATTGGTGGAGAAATAAAAGTCATGTTGAACTAAATAAAAAATGTAACCTTCAGAGCAGGGGTGTCAAACGCGCAACATCATGTGATGTATCGCGACGTAGCATGACTTTTTTTTCATTGCCGGCAATGGGGTGGGCACAGTTTTGCCATGACGCATCTGGTCCGTGGGTTGGCAGTTTGACACCCCTCCATTAGAGTGTCAAACCTGACTGATCTCCATAGTTGCCTGCACCTGGTTTCACTCCCAATTTGCCAAACAGTGACGGGAGGAGGGTTGGTGAATTCCTGGGGGGGCGGAAGCTATGGAATGCATAAGAGCTTTCTGTTGCTGGCGAGATGTTATCCACCAAGGTCACATTATGAAAAATGCTTGAGCTACGCAGACAGTTTTTCCCCCAAAACAAAAGAACTGAACTCAATTGATGAACTATGAACTGTGGGTGGCCTGAAGGAGGGAAAGAGGGTTTTACCTATATGGGTTTTTCTGGGGAAATCCTAGAGCTGACTTTGCTTCTGCTGTGCCTAGATGGATCTTTCAATAAAGCTACACTTTTGGTCTTCCTAAACAGCTGGGAGTTTCTTTTTTTGAATGTGCCAAATGGTACAATTGATGTAGAGTAGCTTATAATTTCAGGAGAGGCATGATAGCATTAAAATGAACTGATTACATTAAAACAATATAATTTCCATGAGAGTGTTTTGATTAGATGTTTCACTACTAGAAACTTCCATTCCAAGTTTTTTCCCATTTTCAAGAAGTCAATCTATGATTTAAATTCAAATCTTTGGATTGGATGTAGATTCACATGAAATAAGAAAAACAACCTTTCTATTGTAAAAAAAAAACCTCCTAAAAACTGGCATTTCAAATACTGTACTATAAAGAAGTTACTTTTTAGTTCTGCTTATAAATATCATCACCTTTAGTTCTTTGAAAATTAATAATTGCTCTATTTTTTCCAAAAAATTATTAGGATTGCAGTGTTCTTTTAAGGCATAATGGAGTGCAAGAAATGATAGCCTCATCATCCCCATATAGGAGCATAAGGATAATTTTTCTTGCTAATATAAAGGATGGATGACATGGCTATACAGTTGGTCATAGAGTTAATATAAAAATTAAGCAATATGGGCACCCAAATCTTCTGCATAGTGCTTTTCTATGAAACTGAGGTCAAAAATAAATCTGTTTATGTTGAACTTGCTTTTAAAAACAAAAGTTTTGTGACTAATTTTCTATAAGCAGCCTCCTGCATTTTCAGATACATGTTTCATAGTTTATTCCTTCTGTTCATTTGCAGGTCAGGCACCCTTAGTTCACCTTAGACCAGTGGTGGGATTCAACCAGTTCACAGCATTTTGGCAGAACCGGTAGCTAATTTTCTGTTGCTCAGGCCCAGAATGGACTTCCGGAAGCGGCATCCACACAGAGAACCAGTTGTTCACATATTTGAATCCCACCATTGCCCTAGACCACGGGTAGGCAACCTCGGCTCTTTTATGACTCATGGACTTCAACTCCCAGAATTCCTGAGTCAGCATAGCTGACTCAGAATTCTGGGAGTTAATGTCCATGAGTCATAAAAGAGCCGAGGTTGCCTACCCCTGCCCTAGACCATATAGCAATACTTGAGCATCTTCTTCTCTTCAGAAAAAATCTTCCTTGACTGGTCATACTATTGAGGATAACTGAATATTAGCACTGGATTAAAAATCGAAGTTTCACAATGTTTATTAGTGCAAATAATACATCGCTTTTTGCACCATTAAAGTAATCACAACTTTTGCAAATGTCTTGTAGCTGCTTCAAAAGTGTCCCTAGCTGACAGTTTCAAACCAGCCATGGCAGTTCTGCAATAGGCTAAAATAGAAGTGCTTTGTTTGTGTTAAGGTACATCCTGAAACATTCTTTTTCAATGTTTTGCAAGTCCTACTCAATATCAAAATCAGTCAGCTGGCTGTATTTTAAATCAGTCAGCCAAGCTTCAGCTGTATGGATATCATCAAGCCATTGATGGTTGCCTAAAAGTAAAAGTGATTCTTTTCCAATTCTCACAGACTCTTTTTAGCAAGATTGATTGAAAAGAAAGGGATATGGTGACAAGAATTCCAGAAACTCAACATTTTCATTTCTAAAAGCAGAAACTTGACAAAATGAAGCCTTCTTCATTTTCTTTTTAATTGCCTTTATGTGAGCTAGTGAAATGGAGTGTCTTTTAACTGAGAATGAAGGACCTTACAGGGGGTTGTTTATTTAATCAATTTCTTATATCTTTTTTTGTAATATATTTTATTGATTTTTTTAAAAAAACATAAATCACTTAATAATTGGTGAACAGTGTGTTGTCTGGGTTACATTTGTAAAACAATCATTAACAATTTATTTCTATAATCCATAATCCACATAATGGTTTTAGTTGATTTCCTCTTTTCCCAAAATATCCTCTTTTGCAAACATTGAGTTAATACAATTCTGATTGTTTTGATAGATAATAATTAAATATATAATTTTTCCCAATATTCCTAAAAAATAATAATGACATCAATATGATATTTCTTTTCTATCCAATAATTCTGGTTGCCTTATCATAGATCCTGTTACAGTCCTTATTTTAGTTTGTTTCTACCACCAAATTCTAGGTATTCTTACTGGTTAAGATTTTCTCAAAAATTAATTACATTTAAAAATTTAATTCTATTTTTCCATATAAACCATGTCACATTTTTACATTTCTTAAGGAATAGATAAAACAATGAAAAAAAGAAAAGAAAAGAAAGGAGAGCAAGAGTAAAGAAACATAAAAAATAACATACTACGTAATATATATATATATCCCTCCTAAGCTAATATATATTTATTTCCTAAATTTCTTATTCTTTTTAACCATAATAAAAATATGTTTAATCTTTAAACATTTCATTTAGTACATCTAGTCCTTTAACTCTTATTCAAAACATTTTTATCCATTATAATTTTCTTTAATTCAATCACATTTAAATATCTAAAACATTTCCTTTATCTAAGTCATTTCAACTTTTTTATATTACTTGTATCAAGAAAGAGAATAAAAAAGGGAAAAAAAATACTATATTATTTAGGGAATTCATCCCTCTTAGAATAGCATATATATTCCAAAACTTTTCTATTACTTTAACCATATTCAAACAAATGTTTCTTTTTAAAGTATTCTTTCTGGTAAGTCCCATCATCTATTTTCTTGGTTTCTACTTTAGCCTTTTTCCTTTGCCCAGTATCTTTCTTAATCAAGGTATTTTGCTGAATCAAAAAGTTTTTCCGTATGTTCATAAATGTTGCTGTAGATATAAAAAGTAAATCAGGTGAAGTGTCTTTGTATGGGCTTCTGCCTTTCCACGTTTGTTGAAAATCTTTTTCTTTTTCTTTCTCTCTGCTTCTCTTATCATTTCCTTTCTCTCCTATGTTCGTGACATCTCTACAGTCCATTTTATGCAATCTCTTTTCTTGTTCTCAGATTTATTTTGCAGTCTTAAGGGATAAGTTGTTTTTTCCAATTCTTGTGAATTTTTTTCCACAAGGATTGAATCATGTTTTCTTGTTTTGTTAAGTTCCATCTTTAAGTCTATATTCTCAATTCTATATCCATTTATTTATTGATTTATATGTTCAAAGTTATTTTGGATTTATTTGTGGTTTAAAGTCATTGTTTATTTATTTATTTATTTATTTATTTATTTATTTGTTTTTATAAACCGCCCTTCTCCCGAGGGACTCGGGGCGGTGTACAGAATAGGGTAGGCATACAGAATGAACAATAGTGAAAAACAAACAATAGCAGTATGCTATATATCTCCTCCTGTGAAGTATTTATGTTTTCTTGATATGTTCTTTCTACATATCTCTATCCATGATAGCCAAGAATTTGAGTTTTTCTCTTCCTTTCTTTTCTCTGAAAATAGCTTTAGAGTCCGAATTAAATAGATATTTGTAATCCAAATAGTTCAAAAAAGATTTTTTTTCCTGAAATTTACAATTCTCTCTTTGTCTACATCCCAGATTATTGTCTTTTTTTGTCACAGCTGTTCTTTGTTGTTAAAACTTTGAAGGTCACAAACACAGATTAGCTTTTCCCAGGTTTTGCCAAGTCTTATATTAAAGTCATAGTTGTCATAGTCTTCATCCACCTCTAGGTGTCAGAAACTGTTTTTCAATTTCCAAAATGAACAATTATCTTTAAAATGAGAGTCTTAACCATTCAATTTTAGATTTATCCAGATTTAAGTTTTAAATTGCAGGTTTTATATCAAATTTAGATCAAATTTCTCACCCAGATTCAAGCATGCTGTTCACAGTTGTGCAGGTTAGTGCTTTTGGACTTCGGTTGCTAGTAGCTTGGGCTGATTGATGCAATACAGCCAGCCTTTCTCCTGTCAGGTTAGAAGGCTTTCCCCAAGTCAAACGGAATGGCTGCTACCATTCCAGAATCACTGGAGCACCTTTCTTTCTTCATCGCCTCTCCAGGGTGACTTAGACCCATTTAGGGTCCCCAGGCAGGGCGAAATTAGCTACGGGGGTGCAGAGAATCTGCAAGCCCGCGATCAGTCGCGACTGTGTCTCAACCTTTTATATCTTTATTAGATTCAGAAGTGATGTGAACTTATATTTCCATTATCATATAGAATTTGTGATATAAAACAAAAATAACTGCAGGCTACAGTTATCACCACATGTTAGCTTAATCCTAAAAATTAATTGTGATGCATTTTCAGGTTTGCTGCATGTTCATTTTTTGCAGTTCATATTTTGCATATTAAAAATTATGGCAGGGGTCTTATGCCTGGCTGAGGAATTCTGGGAGTTGAAGTTCACAAGTCATAAAAGAGCCAAGTTTGAAGACCGTTGAATTATGGCCATAAATTTTGTCTTATTTATATCTTGTACTTTTCTGGGTTTGGGGAAGGAGGGAAGAAAGATAGATGGGAAGGAAGGAAGATAGGAAGGAAGGAAGGAAGGAAGGAAGGAAGGAAGGAAGGAAGGAAGGAAGGAAGGAAGGAAGGAAGGAAGGAAGTTCTTCCAACTAATGAAATAGATGGTCTCTTATACAAAGACATTGACCTATTTGGTTTACTGCTGCATCTTCTCTAGAGAGAAAAATATGACAAATATGACTCAACCATTCACTGATCTTTAAGCCTCTGCTTGACTTCTTTTCTGAAGTGAAATCCTGCTGTATTGAGTATGAAAATTACTCAACATTGTTTTATGGCTCCTGTGTCTAGGAGGATCTTCTTTCATTAGGTATCCATGGTGCTTATGCAGAAAAACTGATAAAGACTGCCCTTCCATTTAGACTCTCCATAAAATGTGAATGAACAAGGGGCATCATTTGAAATTGTAATGAGCAGTATGGAAATAATGTTTGGCTGTCAACTAGAAAAACTAAACATTCACCAGGAAAATTATTTATCTTATAGAAATCAAGTATCTATAATAGTTAATACATATTTCAGTATTATTTTCTAAAATCCATGTAATGTATTATCACTGATCATTTTTTTCTGTTTGGGAATTGCTTCAGTAAAATGAATCTAGGGTACTCTTACAGCTGAAAATAGTTTTTTATATATTAAACTGTAAAGAATCACTTCACCTAAGGACCACGCTCCTCTCTGAGACCAGAAGAAATATATTCCTGGGGTAGAACTACATGTATTTTCTATTTATGCTTTAGTAGATTTTTTTGAAGAAATCTGCACAATTTCAAAGGATAGCACTAAGGTCTATTTTGCATAAAGTTTGGCATTCTTCCTTTTGGCATTTTCTTTCTGAAAAACTGTTATGTCATAATTAGATGGTGATGCCTAAATTTTATAAGTAAGTAAGTAAGTAAGTAAGTAAGTAAGTAAGTAAGTAAGTAAGTAAGTAAGTAAATCTGCAACATAAATAATAAAAATAAGGATATACTAAATATTAATAAGTGTATAAGAAGTAAATCTTTTTGGAAGTTAATTAGCTTTTATTTAGAGACTGTTGCTAGAAACTATGTCATGTATATGTTTATTCCTTTAATTTAGTAACATTAATATTCCAATCTTTCCTATTTTTCTCCTAATCTGAAATGCCTTCATTAAAGCTGTCATCAATAAGCTATGAATATGGTATGGAAAATCTATTTAAACTATCTTGGAAACAGACCAATATTTATTTTGATTAGGTCTACAGTCTATTTGGTGGAAAGCATTGTATTAATATATTCAGACAACCATATTTAAAAACAGATACTGTATTCACCACAGAGATCAGCTTTTTCACTGCTAGCTAATCTCTAGTTACAATATTTTTCACCATTAAATCATGAGTTTCATGATTCTTCAACTATAATCAGTATTATTCAAAGTATGTACAAGAGACTGGAGTTACAGTGGTCTCAAGCTACAGTATACATTTTCTGAGTGCTAACATAGGCTAAGATATTTTCCTTTCACTTACAGGAAGGATGCCTATTTTATTGCCATATTAGCCTGGGATCATTCTTCAGTGCACCTGAAGGCATCACAATAACTATCTTTCAACAACTTCCAGTATCCTTCCTTCCTGAGAAATAGTTTAAGGCCTAAAGAAAATTCAAATTCTTTTCTCAATCTATGTCCTGGCTGATGTCTGCTAAGTAGTTCAAGGATTAGCATCCAGTGAACAACAGACTCAGAATATATTGTTCCAGCAGAGATCATAGTTTTCCTGGAACATCTACTACTATTTCTCAGGACTTTGGCTCATTAGATTCGAATTCAAACCACTATGAAAAGGTGTGACAGGTCTACATCATCAATGTAGAAAAGAGTCAAGTGTAGAATAAACTACAGTAGCATAACTAAAGATTATCCTTCTTTTGGGTAGGGTTTTCTAACCATTTTCATTATATTTTAGTAAATTTGTCCTGGCAGGTATATGAATTCTGAAAAGTTTATAGATAGCACTGTAAAAGTTACAAGGAATCACAAATTAATTTTCATTTGTCATCCATATCCAGACTTTGCATTGTTATTATGTTATGAAAAATTTTCACTATCTCAGATGTTGACATTCTCTATAATAGAACTTCCTGCATCAGCCAGACATGAAAGTCTGGATAGGAAATCAGTGTCTAAACCCTTCTTGTTACAGGTTGGAGACTTGCTATTAATTTAGCAACTTCAACAAGATTTTTTTGCATCATTTACTATTACTGGCCCCCTCATGGATTACTGCCTTGTCGTGGCGAAGGGGCTTGCGTAATTCAATGAAGCTATGAGCTATGCCGTGCAGGGCCACCCAAGACGGAAAGGTCATAGCAGAGAGTTCGGACAAAACGTGATCCACTGGAGAAGGAAATGGCAACCCACTCCAGTATCTTTGCCATGAAAACCCTATGGACAGTACCAAAAGGCAAAACGATATGACACTGGAAGATGAGCCCCTCAGGTTTGAAGGCATCCAATATGCTACTGGGGAAGAGCAGAGGGCTAGTACTAGTAGTGCCAGAAAGGATGAAGTGACTGGGCCAAAGCCGAAAGGATGCTCAGCTGTGGATGTGTCTGGTGGTGAAAGGAAAGTCCGATGCTGTAAAGATTTTTTCTCCATAGGAACCTGGAATGTAAGATCCATGAATTAAGGAAAGCTGGATGTGGTCAAACAAGAGATGACAAGACTGAACATCGACATCTTAGGTATCAGCGAATTAAAATGGACAGGAATGGGTGAATTTAATTCAGATGACCATCAGGTATACTACTGTGGGCAAGAATCCCTCAGAAGAAATGGAGTAGCCTTCATAGTCAATAAAAGAATAGGAAAAGCAATACTGGGATACAATCCTCAAAATGACAGAATGATCTCAGTTCAAATCCAAGGGAAACCATTCAATATCACAGTAGTCCAAGTCTATGCCCCAACCACCGGTGCTGAAGAGGATGAAATTGACCGGTTCTATGAAGCCCTACAGCACCTTATAGAACTAACACCAAAAAATGATGTCCTTATCATCATGGGGGATTGCAATGCTAAAGTAGGAAGCCAAAAGATAACTGGAATAACAGGCAAGTTTGGCCTTGGAGTACAAAATGAAGCAGGGCACAGGCTGATAGAATTTTGTCAAGAGAATATGATGGTCATAGCAAACACTCTTTTCCAACAACCCAAGAGACGGCTCTATACATGGACATCACCAGAAGGTCAACACAGAAATCAGATTGACTATATGCTCTCCAGCCAAAGATGGAGAAACTCTATACAGTCAGTAAAAACAAGACCAGGAGCTGACTGTGGCTCAGACCATGAGCTTCTCATTGCAAAGTCTAGGCTTAAACTGAAGAAAGTAGGGAAAAGCACTAGGCCACTCAGGTATGAATTAAATCATATCCCTGTTGAATATACAGTAGAGGTGACAAATAGATTTAAGGAATTAGATCTGATAGACAGAGTGCCTGAAGAACTATGGACAGAGGTTCACAACATTGTACAAGAGGTAGCAACTAAAACCATCCCAAAGAAAAAGAAATGCAAGAAAGCAAAATGGCTGTCTGAGGAAGCTTTGCAAATAGCTGAGGAAAGGAGGGAAGCGAAAGGCAAGGGAGAAAAAGAAAGATACGCCCAATTGAATGCAGAATTCCAGAGAAGAGCTAGAAGAGATAAGAATGCCTTCTTAAATGAACAGTGCAAAGAAATAGAAGAAAACAATAGAATAGGGAGGACCAGAGATCTTTTCAAGAAAATTGGAGAGATGAAGGGAACGTTTCATGCAAAAATGGGCATGATAAAGGACCAAAATGGCAGGGACCTAACAGAGGCAGAAGAGATTAAGATGAGATGGCAAAATTACACAGAAGAACTATACAAGAATGAGCTTAACGTCCCTGATAATCACAATGAGGTGGTCACTGACCTTGAGCCAGACATCCTAGAATGTGACGTGAAGTGGGCCTTAGAAAAACTGAGCAACAACAAAGCTAGTGGAGGTGACAGTATTCCAGCTGAGCTATTCAAAATCTTAAAAGATGATGCAGTAAAAGTGCTACACACAATTTGCCAGCAAATTTGGAAAACTCAACAGGATTGAGGATCAGGATTGGAAAAGATCAGTTTACATTCCAATTCCAAAGAAAGGCAGTGCCAAAGAATGTTCAAACTATCGCACCATTGCACTCATTTCACATGCTAGTAAAGTTATGCTTAAAATCCTACAAGCTAGACTCCAGCAGTATGTGGATCGAGAACTACCAGAAGTGCAGGCAGGATTTCGAAGAGGCAGAGGAACTAGAGATCAAATTGCCAACATACGCTGGATCATGGATAAAGCTAGAGAGTTCCAGAAAAACATTTACTTCTGCTTCATTGACTATGCTAAAGCCTTTGATTGTGTGGATCATAACAAACTGTGGCAAGTTCTTAAAGAGATGAGCGTACCAGACCATCTTATTTGTCTCTTGAGAAACCTATATGTGGGCCAAGAAGCAACAGTGAGAACTGGACACGGAACCACTGATTGGTTCAAAATTGGGAAAGGAGACTGGCAAGGCTGTATACTGTCACCCTGCCTATTTAACTTATATGCAGAGCACATCATGAGAAAGGCAGGGCTAGATGAATCAAAAGTTGGAATTAAGATTGCCGGAAGAAATATCAACAACCTAAGATATGCAGATGATACCACTCTAATGGCAGAAAGTAAAGAAGATCTAAAGAGCCTCCTGTTGCGGGTGAAGAAGGAGAGTGCAAAACCTGGGTTGAAACGTAACATTAATAAAACCAAGATCATGATATCCGGCCCTCTCAATTCCTGGCAAATAGATGGGGAAGAAATGGAGGTAGTGACAGATTTTATTTTCCTGGGCTCCAAGATCACTGCAGATGGGGACTGTAGCCAAGAAATTAAAAGACGCTTGCTCCTCGGGAGGAAAGCCATGGCAAATCTAGACAGCACACTAAAAAGCAGAGACATCACCCTGTCAAAAAAGTGCGTATAGTCAAGGCTATGGTCTTCCCAGTTGCAATGTATGGCAGTGAAAGCTGGACCATAAGAAAGGCTGAGCACCAAAGAATTGAGGCCTTTGAACTATGGTGCTGGAGAAGACTCCTGCGAGTCCCTTGGACTGCAAGGCGATCAAACCGGTCAGTCCTAGAGGAGATCAACCCTGACTGCTCTTTAGAAGGCCAGATCCTGAAGCTAAAACTCAAATACTTTGGCCACCTAATGAGAAGGAAGGACTCACTGGAGAAGAGCCCAATGCTGGGAAAGATTGAGGGCAAGAGAAGAAGGGGACGACAGAGAATGAGGTGGCTGGATGGAGTCACTGAAGCAGTAGGCGTGAGCTTAAATGGACTCCAGCAGATGGTAGAGGACAGGAAGGCCTGGATGAACGTTGTCCATAGGGTCGCGATGGGTCGGACATGACTTCACAGCTAACAACAACAACTATTACTGGATGTCCACACAAACACACACACACACACACACACACACACACACACACACACACACACACACATTCTTTGGTATAAAAGCTCAGATAAATCCTCTGACTAAAGCCTAGGTCTTACAAACAGGAGATAGTAAAATACATTTCTTCAGACTAAAGAAATAAATACTTATGAGCATCCATTCTCTACATGTGGCTGCCCCTAAAGACTATCTGGAAATTACAATTGGTCCAGAAGGCAGTGGGATACACAATTCTGGCCATTACATGATTTGTCCATATTACAATGCTACTGTGTGAACTGTGCTGGTCTATAGTTTCTTTCCCAATGTTGGTCATCACCTTTAAAGCCCTGAATGATATGGGGCAAGGTTAACTGTTAGACCACCTATCTTGGAAGTGTCTATGGAGATTCTCAGTCATCCAGGTCATGGTTGTCTCAAAGGTACTTTTTCAAAAGTCAACTGGAGTTTCTTTTTTTTTTAAACTAGACTTTCACTTCTCATCCAAGAAGCTTCTTCAGTTCAGAAAAGAAGAAGCTTTGTGGATGAAATGTCTTCTAACAAGAACAAATGAAGTCCAGTTGCCTTCTGAAAAAGCACCTTTGGGACCTCTCTTGAAAGGTATCTGCCCATTCCACCAAGTCTGATAGGGAGTGTACTGTATGTTCCAGGTGCCTTCCCTTAAATACTATTACAAGTCCTAGGAAGTACATTTTCTCTTTGGCAGCCTCTGCTCTGTGGAATATGCTGTCCCCTGAAATTTGGCAAGTTCTCATGATCCCAGAAGGCCTTGAGTAGCTGGCTCTTCATAAGTATCAGGCTAAGATGAGGTTGGAGCCTAATATATTTGAATATGAATAGAGGAGATTGCCTTTGGAACATTAGACTTTTTTCTGTATTTTATAATGTTTATGTTGTTATGAGAGTTTAGGATTATGGTACATAAGATGAGCAGCTAAATAAGTCTTTTAAATAAATAAATATCCCATATAATACATGGCATTTTCTGATTATTGTAACTGGTTTTTTTAGAATCATTATTGTTGCCAATTTTCCCATCACTGTAACATTCCATTACAGGTTAGCACGTATAGCAAGAAACAATTTTATGTTATCAAGGATATATTACCTCTTAAAATGTATTAAATTTTAAATTCTAATGAGCAATTTAAGTTGTTTTCCAGAGGATTCTTATTAATATAATATTTGCATTCCAGACAAAGCACTTTTCCTTATTTCTTTTCAGTGTGCAATAAAATGTCCTTTTTATGGAAGAAAACACATTATAACCGGCAATGTAATGATGTTATTTAAAAGTTTAAACCTGGTTTGCATTGTCTGTATATATATTGCCTGTTTTATATACTGCCCAATAGTATTTCTTTTCAGGAACAAAATTTGCACTAACTGCACATCTCTACTATGTATTGCTACACAAAGATGCCATTAATTGTATAATAATTGACTATTTAATAGAGCATCAAAGTATTTTTGTCTGGAATTAATTCACCTTTGTCTGTGCATCAGCATGTTCATGCAATGAATCAAAGACATCTTTCTATATAGCTTACAAGGTAGTACGTTATATTGAATCCAAGCTGCCTTGGAAAATAGGAACTTAAAACTGGTAGATGCAAACAATGATATATTAATACACATGATTTACCAGCATAAATGTTCAGGAAGTGAGTTTATGCATTATGTTCCCTCAAACAGCAATTTGATACATTGTAGGAAATTTATATACTGTACTCTACCTTCAAACAAAAAACAGAAGCAATATGTTCAATAGAATGCAGCTTTTAAAAAATGCCATTATCCCTTTTATATCAAACAGCAAACACCATAAATGTATAAATCACAGTTTATATTTGGAGATGTTGCACATGAAACATATGAAGTCATTAACATCTAAATGGCATTTTTTCTAATTTTTTTCTATTTTTATCTGTCTTTTTTATTTTTATAAATAACTCAAAGCAGCAAACATATCTGATATTCCTTCCTCTTCCTATTTCCCCCACAATAACCACCTCTGAGGTGAGTTGGGCTGAAAAATAGTGACTGGCCCAAAGTCACCCAGCTGCCTTTTTTTTTCCTTCACAACAACCTTGCTTCGGTTCCTAAAGGAAGACTAGAATTCATAATCTCCCAGTCTGGTACCTTAATCACTACTCCAATCTCTCTCTTATTTCGTATAGCATATTTTGTTCCAATCAAAACAGAGAAGCTTATCTTAGTTTTGCACAAAAGGGTAATTCAGTCATCCACAAAGGAGAATAGGGATCATCATATGTAACTGAGCTGTCCAACAATAAACAATAAACCTCAGGTCTAAAAGGTCTAAAAGCCACTTGGTTATGCTTTACTCCTGGAATGGCAGCAGTGGCCTAGCGGCTGTAGTGAGAGGGCGGTTGGGCTTTCTTTGCCTGGTTCCGGCTCAGGTGAGAGCAGAGCCGGATTGGTGGACCTGAGGTACTTTCCGGACTCAATATCAATGTCATCTTGATATTATTTTAATACCATCTGACTACCCATTTGTTAACAACTGCCCTATGTGGATATATTTATTATTATATGGCTCATTTGCGCTACTCCAGTGCTGACCTGTATGCCCTCAGTAGGGCACCTCCCTCCTGGTTACGACCTGCCGCCTTTTTTTCCAATCCCCTTAAGGACGGGCCCAATTGTTGGGACCCCGAGAGGTGGTTGGGCATAGATAGGGGCCTCTGGTGGAGATATATTAAGAGGCCCCTAATATGTTTTCCAGCCGGCTGTTTTAAAGGGTTAGGGAGGGGGGAATGGTAGGGTTGGGAGGGAATTGGGGTGTACCCCACCAACCGGTCATCAGTCCGGGCCTGAAATGGTTCCCAGCGAGATGGGGTTGGGGTTGGGGTCTCCTGGTTTCGCTGGCATTGGGGTGGGGTTTCAAATCCCCACGACGATTGGGAACGGCAGCAGGCGGTTAGGGTTAGGGTTAGGGTTAGGGTTAGCAGGCGGTTACATGGAGGGCCATATCAACACCTGGGATTGCGCCCCCGCTGTCTTCAAGCGGTGGCGTGCTCCGACCCTCCGGTTGGTACCCATTTATCTGGGGGTGAGAGGGATCAGGCCCCTGAGCTCAGGCTGGTGTACTTTAATGCCAGATCCATTGTGAACAAGGCTCCCCTCGTCCGTGATTTGATCGAGGAGGAACACATGGATCTGGCATGCATTACAGAAACCTGGTTGGGCTCAGAGGGAGGTGTCCCTCTGACTGAGCTTTGCCCTCCAGGTTTCTGTGTGTTACATCGGCCTTGGGCTCAGGGCAGGGGCGGTGGGGTGGCAATAGTTATACGGGAGACCTTATGTCCGCGGGAGACCACTATTGTACAGATAGGCGGGAGTGAATCCCTCCTCCTGAAGTGTGGCCCTGGGGCTCAGTTGGGCTTGTTGCTAACATACCTGGCTGTGTAGCAACGGCCCTGCCCGAGCTTCTCGATGCCCTCTCAGGGTTGACGGTTGAGTTTCCCAGACTTATAGTTCTGGGCAACTTTAACCTGCCTTTTCTGGGAGGGTCGTCTGAGTTGGCCCAGGAGTTCATGGCCTCCATGACAGCCATGAACCTGACCCAAGTAATTCAGGGTCCGACTCATGGGGGAGGACACACTCGACCTAGTTTTCTTATCTGGGCAGTGGTTTGATGATCTGGGAGGGGGCTCGCCAACTATTGTCCCCCTGTCATGGTCCGATCATCACCTCCTGCGGTTGGTCTTCCGCTATGCCACCCCCCGCTGCTGGGCTGCGGAACCGACCAGGTGGTTCTGCCCCAGGCGCCTAATGTATCCGGAATGGTTCCAGATGGCGCTTGGGTCTATACCTATCCCCCTCGCTCACAGCCCAGCCGACGCCTTGGTGGATGCCTAGGGAAGGGCTGCCACCGAGGCACTCGACTGTGTTGTACCCTTGCGACCCCTGACTCGGCGCAGATCCCAGTGGGCTCCATGGTTTTCTGTGGAGCTCCGGGAGATGAAGCGTCGGAGACGAGGTCTATAGAGCTGTTGGAGATCCAGCCGGTCTGAGTCTGACCAATTGCGGTTAAGAACCTTTACAAGGTCTTATCTTGCAGCGATGAGGACAGCGAAGTCTAATTACTTCGCTGCCCTCATCGCATCCGCAGATAATCACCCGGCCACCCTGTTTAGGGTGACTCGCTCCCTCCTTAATCAGGAGGTGAGGGAGGAGCTCTTGCAGGGGCGGGCCGAGGAGTTTAGCTATCATCTGACGGACAAAATCGCTCAGATTCGAGCCGGTTTGGATTCTGACTGGGCAGAGACTGACGGGAAGGAGTCGAGCGGTCTAGGGAATGTTACCTGGAGTGAATTTGATCCTGTGACCCCAGATGAGGTGGACAGGATCATGAGGAGACTGAGTTCCACCACGGGTTTATTGGACCCGTGCCCCTCCTGGCTGGTATATGCAGCCCAGGAGGAGACACGAGGCTGGTTCCAGGCAGTAATAACTGTTTCTTTGAGGGAGGGTACCTTCCCTGTTGCCTTGAAGGAGGCGGTGGTGAGGCCCCTCCTCAAGAAGCCTGCCCTGGACCTGGCTATTTTGAACAACTATCGTCTGGTCTCCAACCTTCGCTTTCTTGCGAAGGTGGTTGAGAGCGTGGTGGCACTTCAGCTCCCTCTGTTCCTGGAGGAAACTGATTATCTGGACCCGTACCAATCGGGTTTCAGGCCCGGGTACAGCACGGAGATGGCATTGGTTGCGCTGGTGAATGATCTCTGCTGGGCTCGGGACAGGGGTTGTTCCTCTGTCCTGGTCCTATTAGACCTCTCAGCGGCTTTTGATACCATCAACCATGGTATCCTACTGCAGCGTCTCAGGGGGTTGGGAGTGGGGGGCACTGTTTTACAGTGTTTCTCCTCCTACCTCCTGGGCCGCTCACAGTCAGTGTTGACGGGAGGGCAGAGGTCCGCCCTGAGGCCTCTCGTTTGTGGAGTTCCTCAGGGGTCGGTCCTCTCTCTCCTCTTGTTCAACATCTATATGAAGCCGCTGGGTGAGCTTATTCGTGGTTTCGGGGTGGGGTATCATCAGTATGCTGATGATACCCAGCTTCTTCTTTCCACCCCGAACCAACCCAGTGATGCCCTCGACATGATGTCCCATTGCCTGGAGGCAGTCCGGGTTTGGATGGGGAGAAACAGGCTTCGTCTCAATCCTGCCAAGACTGAGTGGCTGTGCATACCGGCATCTCAGACTAACCAATCGTTTCCATCGTTAACTATGGGGGGGTGAGGTGTTACCCCCCCATTGATAGGACCCGCAACTTGGGCGTCCTCCTGGATTCATGGCTCAGTTTGGAAGATCATATAGGAGCCGTGCCCAGGGGGGCTTTTGCCCAGGTTCGCCTGGTGCGCCAGTTATGGCCCTATCTGGACCAAGATGCCCTACGCACAGTCACCCATGCGCTCGTGACCTCCCGGCTAGACTACTGCAATGCTCTCTACATGGGGCTGCCCCTGTGACCACTCGGAGGCTTCAGCTGGTGCAGAATGCAGCCGCGTGAGTTGTGATGGGAGTCTCCCGATACTCCCATGTAACACCTCTTCTCCGTGAGCTGCATTGGCTTCCAGTTGTCCTCCGGGTGAGATTCAAGGTGCTGGTGATGACCTATAAAGCTCTAAATGGCATGGGCCCAGATTATCTGAGGGAGCATCTGCTGCCAGCGTCAATTTCCCATCGTCCTGTGCGCTCCCACAGGGAGGGCCTCCTCAGGGTACCGCCGGTCAAGGATTGCTGACAGGCGATCCCCAGGGGGAGGGCGTTCTCTGTGGGCGCGCCTGCCCTATGGAATCAACTGCCAATGGAACTCCGGACTGCCCCCGACCTTCGTTCATTTCGCCGGGACCTAAAAACCTAGCTCTTTGAGCTATCTGGTCTGGACTGAGGGGTTTAATGTTTTTAAATTGTGATTTTATTTTTTGCGGCTAGACTTAATTTAATTTAATTTTAATTTTATATTGTATTGTTTTTAAATTTTGCCTTGTAAACCACCCTGAGTCCTTTGGGAGTAGGGCGGTATATAAACCGAATAAATAAATAAATAAATAAATAATGTCAAGAGTTCTGTCTCTTCCCAGTCTCAGGTGCACTAATACATGAAAAAAATTCTGGTCATATAGCTCCAATACTAAAATTCACAGAAATGCGGATTACTGCTCACCATAAAATTATGACTAGAGAATGGCCTGGGCAAGAAAGGCGAAGCTCCTAACTTTCTGTATCTAAGTTCTGCATAGTGATGATGAGTCCCATTAATTTTGTAAGATACCAGGTTGGTTGACAGAGCATGCTAAGTTTATAGGATATTTTTTTTGAGCTGGAATAATCTATGACTGAATGGATTTGTGCAATTCTCTAATCTATGAACAGTGGTTTAAACCTCTGAAATGAGGTTCCTCCCAAGATCTGAATGACTCCCATCCTGTTCATGCTTCAAAAAGCCATAAAGGATTGGAGGCCCATTTTGTTGATAGGACATTTTGAAGTTTGCTGATATCAGCATTGTTTTCTTTGCCCAAGTCTAATTCTATTGTCTCTGTTACATTCTTTTTATATTGGTTTGTTGTATTGTGAGCTCCCCAGAGTTATCTGGTGACATCAAATCAAAATAAACTTTGACTGTATTTGTACAATGCATAGAGCCAAATAACAAATACACCACAATTTGGTTTAGTATGATATATGAACTAAGCAAAACTATAGGACTCTTTCAGAAAGATAATTACTGAAGAGAGCCAGGCTTTGCCACTTGTATTATCTGCCTAATATAATGCCAGGTTCATTTACTTTCTGTCCTAAAATTCAATAGATGAATTCCCACAGACCACTAAATCATAATGGAGTTTATTTTGTCTTTAGCTTATGAGCTAACAAAGCTAGGTATTGTAGTTTGCAAGACATAATTTTCCGTTTTAGCCCAATGTACAAATTCTTGCAGTTGTCATTTATTCTATTAAAAATATAGGTAACATATCATAGCTTACCAGAGCATGTGAACAGCCATTCAGCCTTCATGCAATATCTCTCCAACCACAGCTGCTTTCTTCTCTCCCATAGGAATGAATTATCCTATTAACCTCTACAGGAAAAAAAGTAAATGATAACCTGTCATAAAGTAGGGATAGTATCATATAAAAAATAACTGTGGTCAGTATCTCCTGCACATTAATCTTCTAAAACTTTAGGCCACTCTTCTATGTCACCTATAGCTTTATCAAAATTATTTACTTGGTGCCTTATATATGAGTAACCTTTGTATACAGAACCTTCTCATGTAAATTCATGTTTGGCATAAGTGGATGTCATATATAAGACAAACTACCACCTTAAATAGTAACAGATATGAAGGATTGGCCTAGGCAGATAAAGTCCAGACCTTTATACTTTTGCAGACCTTCCCTAGACAAAGCTGATATACTGTAATTCTGATAGTTGATGACATACCTGTACTATGATTTTCAACGAATGGGGTGTTTTGATCCTCCTTTTGTAAGAATGAAAGTCCTGATTTTAAGGTTATTAAAAGAGATAGATACAGCCTTCATTTGTGGCCTCTAACAGATAATTCCGATGTACATTCTACTTCATTGTGGAGTGCCAAATTTTGCATTGGGGGAAGAAAATGACTCTTCAATATACCCTCCGAAGCATGAGATTTGATTACCTTTATCATCACTTGCAAGGCCATAAACCTTGCAATAAAAGATCATAAAAGCACCCAGCCCTTTCCCAACAATCTGTTTGCTGTACCTTTCTTTGCTTAAATTTTACTTTTAGTGGCTTTGAATTCAATAGATAAAGACACAATTGGCAATGTTTTCATTGCAAATGTTTTTATAGCTAGAATGGATTTCTAGAAACTTTATTTCCACTCAGATTCTACAAGAAGACTTGCAGCAAAGGCTTTTTCAAAAAGAGAACAAAAGGATATGTCATTCTTTTAATCTTTCTCCTATTTCTAAGACAATTTTCCCTAACTTGCTTCAGATATCTTATACTGCAGCTCCTAGAATATAAAACATTATGACTGGAGAGTTGCAACCAGATAGCCAAAACTTTGCTTATAAGAGAAAGGTGCAGTGTGTAATGCAGGGAAAAATATGCACTTTTTATTTGTCCCTCCTAGGTTCCATTATGCTTTATGATATTAATCAGCTAATATGTGGAAAGGATAAAAAGATTGGGGTAATTGAATACCTTCAACAAAACTTTCATGGTATCTGCATACCAGTATTATAGCCAATACTCTAAAATAAAAATAAGAATAAATAAGCTATGAGTCCAAGGCTGAATGTGATCTCTAGATCTCTCAAAAAAGATTTACCTAATTATATTTTTAATATTCATTGGCTGGTAACCTATGATTATTTTTAGTGAATAATTAAGGCAGCTAAGAAACCTGAAAAACAAAAGCAGAATATAAAATATTACAAGGCAGGTTAAAATTAATGCTAATCATAAGGGACGCGGTGGCTCAGTGGGTTAGGACGCTGAGCTTGTCAATCAGAAGGTCGGCAGTTTGGCGGGTCAAATCCCGAGTGCCGCATAGCAGAGTGAGCGCCTGTTACTCGTCCCAGCTTCTGCCAACCTAGCAGTTCGAAAGCACGTAAAAATGCAAGTAGAAAAATAGGGACCACTCCAGTGGGAAGGTAACAGCGTTCCGTGCGCCTTTGGCGTCTAGTCATGCCGGCCACATGACCACGGAGACGTCCTCGGACAAGCGCTGGCTCTTCGGCTTTGAAACGGAGATGAGCACCGGCCCCTAGAGTCGGAAACGACTAGGACGCATGTGCGGGGGAACCTTTACCTTACCTTACTAATCATTTTACTTTTTAAATCCTAGGAAAACAAGTGCATTTTTATAGATATCCTAAAGGCTGCCAGTGGAGACCAAATACAATATCTGGGGAAATGCATTTCATAACATTGGAACAATGCAGAATAAAAGCTTATTTCATGCTGTAGAAAGACATATCTCTCTTACAGCAGGGAAATCTTAAATTCTTCTATCTGAGAAATAACAAGCAAACCAGAATGAAAGCACAATTCTTAAAAAAATAAAATAAAATAGTTTGTATAGAAAAAGCAAGAATATCATCAAAACCTGTTCTGGTGAAATCTTTTAAACATGTAGGCATTTACTTCCAATCTTCTACCTTGTTGGGGCAATCAAGCCAGAAAATTGGCTATAAAGGCTCTAAGAGCATCTTTAACATAAAATACATTTCAGCTTCTTGTTGTTAGTTGTGAAGTCATGTCCAACCCATCACGACCCCATGGACAATGTTCCTCCAGGCCTTCCTGTCCTCTACCATCTTCATATTTCAGCTAGTCAAGATCAAACCTTTGGGTATGCTGCTCTGGATTAGCCAGGTGTGCTAATATAAAAATATCTCTCTATACAAGCTATTACAGTATAAGTTTCTGAAACCAATAGCACACGTTCCTCTCTCAATCTTTAAGGCCTTAATGCAATTACAATTGGCTATATCTCTTTGGGTATCCATAAAGGATTACCAGTTAGAGACTTGGGCCAGGCAAGCCCTTAAGCTTAAGGGGACCTCCATGGCTCATCTGACCCTGAACAATAGATTTGTATCCACATTGCAAAGGCAAATGGATCAAGACTTGATATATTGTGCTCTGTCAATGCCAGCTTTACATATGTACTTTAGACTTTGATAAAATCTTAGCAGAACTCACCAAGCGGTTTACAGAATCAGCATATTGCCCTCAACAATCTGGGCCTTCATTTTACCAACCTTGGAAGGATAGAAGGCTAAATTAAGCTCAAGCTGGTCAGAATCGAACTCCTGGCTGTGAGTAGAGTTAGCCTGCAATACTGCATTGTAACCACTGCGCCACCATGGTAACTCTAAGATATGTGGAATTCATGCTGCCATTGAAGTCCACTTATCTTAAAGTTGCCAAGTTTTAAAAATACAGTTTTTTAGAAGTCTGCAGAATCATAATCTATAAAGCAGAGCCCCTCCTTTATCTTGTGTCTTGTGTCTAGTAACCCACTGGTTCCTAATCATTGCATTTTGCACCAGTGATAAATTCTGGATGCTGTTCTGAGTCAAATAAACCCCAATGTGTTACATCCAGAGGGAGCCCTGATTCCTCCTTGCATACATTTTATATATCCAGAAGATGATAGGAATAATTCTACACTCTTCTCTTAAAGAAAAAAACAAAAGCCTTAGACAGCCTGCTTCAAATTGCATGGTGGTTGACCCAACAGTTGGAAACCATTGGTCTAGAAATCAGTGCACAAAAGCTTTCAAATTGTCTTATTACATAATGCTGGTGAATCTTGCTCTCATGCCCTTGCATATTCTCATTAGCAGGATTTTTTCACATGATGTTCTATTGTTTGACAAATACCATTTCTGCCTATTGATTAACAACTCCTAATATTTATTCAACAGGAACTTCATTTATTTTCTAGGATCACAGCTTCTGATCTACTGTGATTTCACACTGGGACAGATTGCATTATCAGTTTGAATCTGATCCTTTGTATTCCTTGGTGATGCATGAACTAAATATAAAGGCCTTAATTATGCAGACTGAATGCAGTACATTGTGTTTTTTAATCTGTTTGCAGATTATTTTTCTCTTGTAGAAAAGAATCAGGTAAAAAAAACTGAAGAAAAACAAGATAAAGTGCATTTAATGGAAGACCTGGAAATATAACAAATACTATACTGGAAAGAAAATAGTAAAATTTTCACATCTTAATTATTTCTATCCAAAACAGTAAAAATTTTACTATTTGGACAGAAATAATTAAGATGTATATTAGTGCTACCATCTTTGGACTGAAAAAATCCATACTGTTTACAGAAGACAGCAAAAAGAGGGAGTTTTATATTATTTCATTACTGCCATCTACTGTTTGTCCAGATTCTTGTGTTCATATTTGTTAGCAATAATGGCAATTCTTCTTCAACTTTTACTGTAACTGTGCTACACTAGCTCATCTATATCTGCTGGCAACCCAGATTAATACTCACAAAATGTTGATATATGTCAGCATATATCTTAATACATTTCAGCTAACTACAGTATATGTGCAATGTAGATGTATCTCACTTCTATTTTTGGTAGCAATTAATTCTCTTTCTCTCACTCTATCCTTTAAAATCCTTCTATGTTGTCTTTTTTATGTTCAGAATGTAAGCGTAATTAGTCTGGTTAGTATCCAGGGAATCCCTGGAGTGAAGTCTAGACTAAGGTGCTGCTTTTTTTTAAGGAGGCAAATGCAAACCACCATATAGTGTTGCCAAGGACTGTTTCAATGTAGTTACTAGAATGACAGTTTGTCTCAGAGAAGATTATACTTTTAGTACCTGATTGGATTCCTTTTTAATATTTCTTGGCAACTCCTAAAATATTATCTACAGAACTACAATTTAGTTCTAAATTTCTGAGAATAATATTGCTTCTTTAATTGGCTTCAGAATTTCAATATACTTATGTAAAGGAAGCTGTTAAACTTTATCTACAGGGGTTACATGCATTGAAAGAAAACTTCTAATCAGGCAGGATAATCTCTTGTCCACAAAGATGTATTGCAGGATGAAAAATGTGCTGTTCAAAGACTTCTGTAAGATTTCCAAGCACATTGAAAAGGACAGTGGTCAGTCTCTCTCTCTCTCTCTCTCTCTCTCTGTGTGTGTGTGTGTGTGTGTGTGTGTGTACGTACACACACACACACACATTTCATTCAGGTAAAGCTATAGATTGGAAATTCTCATCACAAGTTATAGTAGCAAGCACTTGGTAAAAAAAGAGATTCAATGTAATGGAAATATCAAAAATAACAGGATCAGCTAAGTATTACATTGACCTAGCTCAGGGGTCGGCAACCTGAAACAGTGAAAGAGCCACTCGGAACTGGTTCCCTCAAAAAAAAAAACTGAGGAGGTGCAAAATGTGTGTGCGCATGCGCACGCACATGCGCACAACAGGGTACTTGATTGAAGAGTGGAGCCTAAGGCGAGAAAATGCACCAGCCCTGCCTCCATCCAGCTCTGGTATGGATGGCTCTGCCATCCTGGTTTCCCCTCCCCTTGGAAAAGACTGCTCCGAGGGAGCGGAGGAGGAGGCCAATGGGGAGAAGGAGCTGCTGTAGCAAATTTTCCAAGGCTGCTGCTCAGACTTGCCTATCTCAGCTTGCAGGTTTTTGTGGGATTTTTGCATGCACTTTACTTGGGGGGAGGAGGAGGAAGCGCGGAGCAGTGAGGGGAATAGGGCAGAGAAAGAGAGAATGAAAGGCAGATAACGAGGGCTCCTCCCTCCCTCTCCAAAGCAAGCTGCCCTCTCCCCATCCTGCACCCCCTCTCCCAAAGAGTTTGACTGGCAGTTTGTCAAACACCGCTCTTCCTCCTCCTCCTCCCCCTCCCCATTCCAGCTTGAGCACAGAGTTTGTGCCAGAAAAAGAAGAAACGGGGCGCTTCCCCCCCACCTGCTGTTTCTCTTCCTCTCTTCCTTCTCCCATCACTTCTTTGGCGCGTTTGCTGGGAGCCCACCCAGATTTGAACACCTTGGATTCTGACTCTTCCTCCCACACACCCCGCCCCCATGCATTCCTTATTCCTCCCCCCACCCCGACACCAGCACAGCCCACCCCCTTTTTCCTGTCCTTCCTGTGAGCGTGCAGGGGCACGCCTAGCTTGCAATGGGACCGGCATGGAAAGCGATGCCGCCGCTGCCACCACCGCCACTGCAAAGATGGTAGCAGCCCCGGCGCAGAAGCCAGAAGGGTGGCTGAGCACCCCCCGCACCTCTATTAAGCTTTCCTCTCCCTCCCTCCCTGAGCCCCAGAACGTTTCCCCTTCCCCACTATTCTGAGCACCGTTGCGAAGCTTCCTTGGGCTCCCCTCCCTCTGAACACACTGCTGCCATCTCGCCCGACTCTCTTTCCACCCCACTCTTTTGCGGCAAGGCCATTTGGCCGTTTTTCCATCTGCTGCACCTTCCTCGGGCTCCCCTCCTCCACTGTTTCACCCAGTGAGGTCAGGAGAGAGTCGGGCGAGATGGCAGTGGTGTGTTCAGAGGAGGGGAGCCCAAGGAAATTGCAGCAGATGGAAAAAGGGCCAGATGGCCCTGCTGCGAAAGAGTGGGGTGGAAAGAGAATCGGGCGAGATGGCAGTGGTGTGTTCGGAGGAGGGGAGCCCAAGGAAGTTGCAGCAGATGGAAAAATGGCCAGATGGCCCTGCTGCAAAAGAGTGGGATGGGGAGAGAGTCAGGTGAGATGGCAGCGGTGTGTTCGGAGGAGGGGAGCCCGAGGAAAGCGCAGCAGATGGAAAATGGGCCCACTCACCTTTCCAGCAGTCCTCCAGTCACTTCCTCCACTGCTGCCATGTGGAGTCTGAAAAAGAAAAGAGGTTTGTCAATTCAAACTTCGCGAGTTTTTTTTTCGTGAGAAGTTTGAATTGATTGGTTGAACTTTTTTAGTCCCACTTTTTTTTGGGGGGGACTGCACATGCGAGGAGGACTGGGAGCCGCAGGAGACGGCTGGCTCTGAAAATAAATTTCAAGAATTCATTGTAATCCCAGAGCAGAACTGTTTCTTTACTTTTAACTACTGCACTGAGATGATGGTTAACAGTAGTATTATAATTTATTAGTCTAGAAATACAATATTGAATATATCTATTTTGTAGAGTTGTTTTCTTTTTTTTATTTTTTTTTTTATTGAAAAGTTTTAAAATACAATTTTCCCTTGGAAAAACCCCCTTCCCCCTCCCTCCTCCCCCCCTACCTCCCCTCCTCCCCCCTCCCTCCTCCCCCCCCTACCTCCCCCCCTCCCCCCCCCTACTTCCCAGAGCTGAATACAAGGTATATATATATAAAAAAAAGCAAACCTAAGCAACCATATACTAACAACTATAAATTCTAAAATCCATCACTCTCTAGCTTATATAGGATAAAACAAACCTTAACAATATTAAATATATATATAAAAAAAAACTAGAATAAGAAAAGGACACTCTCTAGCTTATATAGAATGGAACAAACCTTAATAGTATTAAACATATATTAAAAACAGAAAAAAGGAAAAAGAAAAAAAAAACCCTTCTCAACCCTATACTTATCCTAAATAAACTCCATCCATTTTATCCATTCCATGATATAACATTCTTACAAATAATTTTCCAAATTAACCAAGGATCCCAAATCAAAAAACTTTAAAGTCAACTCTTCTGTAATCGACCGTTCCTCTTCCAGTACCACATCTATAATTATTCCAAACACAACAAAAAAGAAAAAAAAAAAAGATTGCAAACAAAACTTGAACTTTAATCCAAAAAAGCTCACCCTTTCCACAAAACCACCAAATATAAAAATATATTGCGTCTACACCCAAATCTTTTCCCCCCTCCCCTACTTGACTACTTGACTATATCGTAAAAGTTCCAAAGACTTCTGCGATTCCTGCTACTTTCTCTTCTTAGATCGTTTTGCAGCAGCACGCGTCACCCTCTGTTTTATAGATTCATCCAACGAGGTTGTATCTTGATCTCCTCCAACACCGTTGTCTTCTATCTGACCATCTTCGGCCTCTTGATGCACTCTTTCTCCAGATCCCTTTCCAGCTTCCAAAAGTGTTAATGGCGTTACATTTAAAACATTATTGTAGAAATCACGCGCTTGCATCACAGTAACCAAACGGTACTTTTTACCTTCGTGCGTCACCATCAACCCCACTGGGATCTCCCATCTGAACCTTATATCTCGTTGCTTGAGCTCTTGCACAAGAAATGTAAAATCCTTCCTTCTCCTTAGAATCTTTGGAGGAATTTCTTTTAAGACCAAAACTTCTTGATTAGCAATCATAACTTTAGTATCATAAGCAGCTTGTATAACTTCATCTCTAGTTTCCCTTTTTGCAAAATATACCACCACATCTCTAGGCAACTTCCTCTGTCTGGCAATCCATGAATTCACACGAAACACTTTGTCCATGCCTCCTTTTATTTCAGATGCTGGCTGTTTCAACACTATTTCAAAAGCCTCAGAAACCAGCTGCTTTAGATCTTCCTTAGTATTCTCCTTTAAGCCTCTAATTCTAATGGCAAACTGCATCTGGAAATATTCAGCAAGACACAGTTCCTTTTCCATTTTATTTTCATTCTCCAATACTTTTGCTTCTAATATAGCATTCTTTTGAGTCAAGTCTTCTAGCTTTTCCTCCAATTCTTCCACACACCGAGCCACTTTACACACTGAAGTCAAGATGTCTACCCTCATCGCTTTGAGCTTCTGTTCCATCCTCTCCTCCATTCTCTCCTCCAATTTCTCCAATTTCTCCTCCATCTGTGCAAATCTAATATTAATTGATTCCAAAATTACCTGGGTATGTTTTTCAAGAGCCTCTTGTAAGTCCTTTGATGTCAATACATCAGGAGGATGCAGCGCCTGCAATAATGATTGTTGCACGGGAGAAGTTCCAGCACTCCGAAGAGTTTTAGGGGGTGGTTTAGCCGCCATCTTTTACCAAATATGACGCACTTTCACTTCAAATTTGTAATCCAAAAAAGTCCATCAAGCTGGAGAGTAAAACATAGTAATCCTCTTTACCATTTCCTCTTGTATCGCTCTGCCTGCTCCTTTAAATCATAGTCATTCCTTCAGGCAGGGGTGGTCGCAGACGGCTGGCTCTGCTCCAAGAATCAGGAGCAGAGGCGACGGCCAGCTGGGAGCAGCCCAGGCTACGGGGGAGTTCAATCCTTCAGCCGCCCAAGCCATAAGCTCAGGCGGCCCTGGAGAACTCTACCCCTACCTGGGAGCTCGCCCCCTCCTCTTCTCCCGAGGAGGGGGCTTCGAATTCGCCCGAACAGCTGATCGGCGCTGTTTCGGGCGAAAAAAACAACAGCTGAGCCGCGGGCAGCCCGGGAAGGCTCCCTCCGTCGCCGCGGAGCCACCGGAAGTCCTGTAGAGTTGTTTTCTACTTTAATTTAAAAAGATTTTGTTAAACAATGCATTGTTTTAGCAGTGTTTACTCCCATGTGCTTTTTCTCATTCTTCATACATTCAATTGGATTCAATTTGTATGACCACCCTAAACATAAAAGTTATTAATGGAATCCTATTTATACATACCAGGGATGTTTTTGGTACTTTTACACATTACTGTTGTTGAAAGAAAAATCTTCATCAGGGTCCAATCCAAGCAGGAAATAAACAAAATGGAGACTGCTTTAGAAAAAGGTTGTAGCTTATTGAAGAGCAGAGCCAGACAAAAAGATGGCTCTGGGAAAGCTGACCATATATATTAGAGAGTGGTGGGTTTTTATACCTTCTTGAGCTTTTTTCTGGAGTTGTTCCTGTGGCATGAACTTTGACCTGAGTCTGAGTGTGCTTTTCTGGTATTCTGATGGTGGTGGGTTAATCTTATTATGTCCCAAAGGTCATATCCTGCTTCCCTGGGGTGTGGCTGATGGCTATGTCTTGTGTTGGATTTTTTTTGGTGTGAGGAATTGTTGATTCTAGGGATCTTTGTCTTTCGAATCCAAGCATCCTGGCTCCAATCTTTCTGACAAGATTATCACATCAGCATTTCTGCAGACCTGGTTTCTGTTTGGGGCAGAGAGACTTGAGGATGGGGGGGTTCTGCCTTTAAGATCCTTTGGGAAAATATAATATTCTGCATTTTTAATATTCCCCAAAATATTTCTTTCTCTGGATTCTTCCCACACTGTAGTGCAAAATTATCTAGCATTAACTCAGCATTAAATCTTGAACCAATGATAATACAAAGGTAACTCTCTTGTCCTTTTATGAGAAGGCTCCTCTTTAAGGCTTCATTTCACCAGTGACTTCTAAAGAAATAATTAGGATGAACATCAGTTAGTTGCTACTGTCAGCTTTTGAATTAGCTACATCCAGACAAGCCATTTAGTGACTGGCAATAAGTTACCTCCTGAAAGAAAGAAATAATCTGGCATTTCTACTTCTCCAGAGGCAGGCAGTAGTCATCTCATTTGCTGCAAAAATTGTGCTGGAGTTGCCATCTGGTATTTGAACAGGGTCTGGGTCTAAATGCAAAATCTTTTTCATTGCTTTTACATTTGCACTTAACCTGAATTAAGGAAACCTCATTATAGCTACAATACGTATCACCAATAATCTTTAATCCCCCCCCCCCAAAAGGTAATATTTTCTGTTTTGTGCTAATATATTTATTTATGCTACAAGTATAAATTAGACAGATCGGAGAGAAAAGAAAAATATTTTCTTGGCTAATTCAGTTGATTGGCTGACAATTTGTAGAAAATATAATTAAAATTCTGAAGTATTTCTGTATTCATAAGCCTCACAGAAGTTCAAGAAAACTTCTGAGCAGGATCACAGTAAATGCTGAGCTTCTGGTACGGCTGCTGATCTTTGGCATTCTTCAGAGAGACTGTGTAATTGGCACTCCTGCTTGTAATTTGTAGTTTTCCTCTGTTCTTAAGCAGAGATATTCCATATTCTAAACCAGAAAACATCAGCTCTGTCTCTCTTTATTTTACTGTATTTTCTGTTTTGCAAATCGCCATCAACTATCATAAATTTTATACCATAAACAACCAGTACACTTCCAATAAGCACAGTGACAATACTCAATTGTAATTAACAAGATAATTAAAATTTAAAGGTATAGACAATGACTTAAATAGAAAAAAAATATATCAGCTATTCCCAAATTTTGATCATAGTTTCATAATGGGATTAATCTTGAAGATCAGCTTTTTAAAGTCATCTAATTGGTAGGGATATTTCATTGGTGCAGAGATTTTATATGAAATAAGTGGAATTTACAGTGGTTAACTAGTTACTACTAGGAAATGCATAGATTTTTGGAGTGTATAAATTTTTAGATTTTAACCAATCCTTTCGTTTAAACGAAATTTAAACGGTATCTGCTATATATATATAAAAAAATCTCACCCCAGAGCATTCTGACTACAGAACTCCTGACTAATCTTTTCTTCTTCTTTTTTGTGATTAAAAATATAAAATACTGGCATGATGATGAATAAAATTATGGACAGATAAAGCTTAATGCAGCATTCCTTACTGACATGACTGCTTATTTATGAGTCATTTTCAAGCAGACCAATGGACTTGTACTAATGAGGGATTTTGTTTTACATTTTTATAGCAGTGAAAGTATAAAATGTTCATATATAATTTGAATTTGATGAGTTGTGATTCCACTTGTACTTTATGGTTACTGCATTATGAATGATACCTAGAAATTTGTATTTTATAAATGGACTAATTGATGTAATAAAACTAGTTACATTTTATTACACTAAATTAAAATAACTGCTATAAAGAAATACAATTCCAATAATTACCGTACTATAATTTTGTTATAGCTGATATTACTTTTTAAAGAGAACAGGTTTCCATCTTCTCATTACTTTTATAAAGAAAAACCATTACAAAGAAATAAACATTTTTGTGTGGCTGTAACTCTTCGATGTGACATGGGAGAATCCAAATGGAAGTCATGAATTTTTCTGGGGTTTGGCCCAGAGCTATGTATAAAAGAAAGAAAGTAATCAACTAAATGAGTTGGAGAATTAATTAGTCATAAGTAACAATGTCTGTGGTAAACAGGATGGCAAAGTAAGTAAAATAAAGTCACAAACCACTTCAATACATTTTTGGAACTGTATACACAATATGAAAAGGGTACTACTTGCAATGAAACAGCAAGGGCCTACAATTGCAGTTGTTCTTAGGAATCCAAATTAAATTGTGGGTACTTGTCCAGATTTGCTTTTTTTTAAAAAAAATGGAAAAAAATAGTTTCTCTAACAAATTGATGACAAACTGACTAATTTCATTCTGCTGGATGAGGGTAGAAGGAAAAGAGGAAGACCATTAGACAGATAAGAGAAAGATTTTCGGCATCATTAAGTTAAGAAAGGAAAATACACCTGAGTTCAGGTAATAAATAAGTAAATAAATAGTTTAAATGTGATATAGTAAAACATCAGCGTACATATTTTGACCTTTGAAGGCAGTTTATATCAGTGAATTTGATTGATGAATAAACAAGTTTAGTGCAGACAATGCATGTACTAGGACTTCTAGAATTCAGCAGCTCTAGTTTTTCCCTCTGTTCTTAGACTGTTTCCCTATTTTACATTTGTAAATCACTGTCAGAAAAGTGTGTGGGTGATGTGAATATTAAGTGCTGGAAATCCTAACACAGTACTGTGGAAATCAGAGCTATCTTGGTGTAGTGGCTAAGATATCAGATTAGAAACCTGGAGATTGTGATTTGTAGTTCTCTGTTAGGCATGAAAACTAACTAGGCGTTTTGGGACAGCCATTTTGTTTCTGAGCGCAACTGGTCTGCAGAAAATAGGAGATGGTAGCATTATGCATGGTACTTTCAGTTACAAGTGTTATAAATTTTATTTATTATATAAATAAAAACAATAGACCTGGCAATGGCTCAGAGCAGTAAAACTGAGAAAGAGACAGAAGGGCTAATTCTGGCTGCACAAGATCAAGCCTTAAGAACAATGCATACAAAGCCAGAACTAAGAAAACAGCAATAACAAATGGCTCTTCGGTAAAAAAAATCCGAAGTTAGTCAGCCATATAGTTAGCTGCTGCAAGAAGGTTGCACAGATTACCTACAAAGAAAGGCATGACAAAGTAACAATGGTCGTGGACTGGAATATCTGCAAGAAATATCATTTGCCTGAAAGCAAGAACTGGTAGGACTACAAAATAGATAGTGATAGAAAATGAAGAAATTAAATACTCGGGCACTTTAGAATTTAAACAGGCAGGCATCTGCCATCCCCAGATTTAACAACCGTTGATAAGAAAGACAAAAATGTCAGTATAATGGGTGTGGCAGTACCTGGGAGTAGCAGTAGACTAGAGAAAGAACTAGAGAAAAATCACAAAATACAAAGCCCTGCAAATAGAAGTAGAATGACTGTGGCAGAAGAAAGCAAAAATAGTACCAGTAGTAAAAGGTGTCTTCGATGCAATCCTAAAACATTTGGAGCACCACTTGAACATTATCAGTATTGACAAAATGATCAATTAATTGCAAAAGACAATTAAGCTTTACTTGGAACAGCTTATATCCTGCAACAATACTTTTAATACCAACAAACAACATTTCCTTCTCATCCTTGAGAATGACTCAATAGGTGGATAAAAATGCCAAATCCAGTCTAAACATCTGACTGATTATATGATCAGTAATAATAATAATATACACCAACCATAGGCTCATCAGTTTTTTCTTTGTGCTATGTAAAGCAAACAATAAAGCCTTGAGAAAGATATTCAAATACCATATTGTGTCTATGCCAAGATCAGATTCATGATAGCCATGGGTATTTCCTGTGACACTCTACAGAAATGAAAATTGGGGAAAAAATGGAAGAATGAAGATAGGAAGAGTATTGATCCTTGTGAGGTTTAGTGTTAGAGAAGACTCCAAATGGACAGCCAGGACAATTGACAAATAGATCATTGAACAAATCAACACAGAATTACCAATGAGGCATAAATGACCATGCTTAAATTAACCTGCTTCAGACATATTATACAAAAAACTAGCTCTCTAGGGAAGACTCTACTGTTGTGAAAATGGAAGAAAAGAGAAGAAGACAACCAGAAGCAAGTAGATATACTCAGTTACAGTAGCAATGAGCATATTGCTCATTGGAATAGCTGAAGAATCGGGTTAGGAACAGATCATCATGGAAAAATTAATAGTTGATAAAAATTCCATGGCATGTAATCATCATCATCATCATCATCATCATCCTCTGATATAATACCTAATATATATCCCACTATTAATATTTTATAGTAGCTGTGCTTCCAGAATTAATGCAGCCATAGATTTCCTTGTCATTGTAATCACTGCTGTACTTCTTCTTCCTATGACTATTGGGCGAATTGACTGATAAAATAGAATGGTTAGGGGGAAAAACTAGTCTTAAACTTGATATTCTTTGCTTCTTTGACTTTTCCTCTCTTAATCTACTTATCACTTCAGGTCTCTTGTGCAAGTCTCTTTGACTCCACTCAGATGCCTGTTGGCATGAAAAAACATATTGACATGTGAGATTTGCTTTGGCTTAGCTCTTTGGGTTAACCCTGTCATTTAAAGTTTGCTTTATGTGCAAGCCAGGCTATGCCATCATGTTTTGTTCAACACACTGTGGCTTAACACAATGAACTTACCCTGTGAAACCAGCCACAGTGTAATGTCAAAATGTGTGTATCTAGATTTTATTAAAAACAAAAGAAGTGCCACCAGATAAGATAGATAAGTTTTATTGTCATTTTTTTACTGTGGGCACAATGGCACACATAAAAAATAAAATTTAGTTGCCTGCTCTCAAAGTGAAGCACATACATGACACACACCTAATCATACTATGTACAACATATGTATAAACCCACACCCCTACATTACATAACAAATAAATATTAAATACTGTCCATCTTGAATATATAACGGAAGGAGGAAGCTTTATGGAATGAAACTATGGCTGAATCTGGATGTTCTGCTACGGATTCCACAAAGCCTTCTCCCAGAAGGTAACAAGGAAAACAAGTTGTGAAAAGGAAGCCCCAAATGATCTTACAGACCCTGCTCAAGCAACGCTTCTGTGCTATGTCCTGGATGGAGGGGAGGGAACTGCCAACGATCTTTTCAGCCATCCTCACCACTCTCTGCACCACCTTCCTGTCTGAAGCAGTGATGTTTCCAACAGACTGTGATGCTGTATGACAGGATGCTCTCGATCGTCCCCCTGTAGAAAGTGGTCAGGACAGGGGAAGGAAGATGTGCTTTTCTCATGTGATGCAGAAAATGCAGGCGCTGCTGTGCCCGCTTCACCAGTTTCTCACTGTTGAGCGACCAAGCCAGCCTACTTGTTAGCTGCACAGCCAGGAATTTGATGCTGGTAACCATCTCCACAGGCAAATCATTAATGCATCCAGATCATTCATTTCCCTCCCTAACCCCCACACTTTTGAGAGCTGAAGCAGCCAGAGCCAAGCAAGGTGCCACCAAGCAAGGCACCGCAGCCAAGCAAGGTGCCACAAGTTGTGACTGCTGAACATTTATTGGAAGAAGAAAGCATCTGATTAAAAAATGTTCAGGCAATTATTTCTAAATCTTGAAAGGAACAGAGTCTGGATGCATTGCACCTTCATAAGATGGTAGGTACTGCCGTGCCCAAGTTGTAACCTACCTATCCTGTGAGATCCAGCATGGAGGCATACGCTGGATTCATCCTTTAGGAATGTGGGTCCCTGGAGGAAAGCCTTTTCTGTTGTGGTGCTTGCCCTCTGGAATATCTTTCCCCCAGGCTTGCCCTGTCTCTACTGGCTTTTCATATGAACTTAAAAAAACTAGTTTTGTTGCAGAGCTTGTGGCCCAGGCTATCTAGTTGAGTCTGTATGTTGCTTATATTGACTATGATTTTGTTTTCATCTTGTCTCCTGTAATTATTTATTTGTTATTGTTTTTATGATCTCATCTTGCTTTAATTCTGTTAGCCTAGAGATGGGTGACCATATAAATGGAAAAAATAAACAAATCATCCTACAAAAGCATACTTTAAAATGTGATTAGCATTAAAGACAAAGATTTAATGCTATCCCTTTTAAAAAAGAAATCCAATGAAATAAACTCTAATCTCTAAAAATCAATAGAAAAGTAATATTTGCATTAGAACCCTGATTCTATATTCCAGTAATGGTGTACTTTACTGTCTTAACATATAAAATGCTAATAAAAATCTGAAGTTGATATAAATAAAATTTCCTGTAGCAATAAAATACCATTGATATTCTTTATTTCCCAAACATTTTTAAAAAGCACTATTGCAGATGAGTCATTGGAATAGTATTTGTTTGACTTTGTAAATATTGCTGTTTTCCTTGTCTCATAAATCCTATTCTCAGTCTTTTATCATTATTTACTATCTTATTTTTCATTGTATTATATTGGTTGCACATGATAAACACTTCTATTTAAACTGTGAATATTTTATAAGGTGAATACTTGTTAACATCTGAATCTGGAAAGGGTTTTAAAGAGTAAGCACAAGTTTCTGTATTGGGAGAACAAATTTGAAGTCTCGTTCTTTCTTTGTTTAGAGAAAATTAAAATAGACAATCCTCCAACAACACCATTTGTTCTACAAACATAAACAAATCAACATAAATTATCAGAAAAAATATCATAATTTAGAAAAAAAAGATCACTGTATATTTATCTTGACTGAAAAAGCAATGAGATTACATTGATCTAGCATGTTTTCAAACCAATGTTATCTGAACTGTTACTTGAACAATTTCAGTGTGTATTTCTGTATAGGTTTAAAGGTTTTGTAAAAAGGTGAGCACTCATTTACAATAACAACTGCTTTGTATTAGTTCACATTTTTTTCAGAGTTTTAAAAGTTTGAATAGTTTTTAAAGAAACTTAATCATAACAGAGGTGATGCTAACTGACTTAATTGTTGGGTTTATTATTGATTTAGAGACTCTTGTATATGGTCTGTTCATTTGTTTTCTGAGAATTTCTATTTGTGTTTCCCAAACCATGATGGTTTGAAGTAATGCCTGTGATTAATCACATTAACAACAGAAATTTAGCAGAACTGTAATAAAGTATTCAGACACCTCCCTTCAAAAAGTAGTAAAACTGAAATTAAGTGGCAGCTAAATAGTAATGAACTTATTAAAAGAAAAAAAAATATTCAGATGCCAACCGGGAAGCTATTTTTTTCTAAGATGTCATTAAACCACCCCTTTGTGCTTTTTAATTTGGATTAAGAAAATTAAAATTGTTGTTATGTCTCCTGCTGTTCACAGAGAGACAGAAAATATATGGCTTTCAACAAAGACAAAGAGCCCATGAAGTTAATAGCTAAACTTTAATTGATTTCGATGATCCTGGATTTCAAGAGCATTGCTTCCATTTTGTCTTTCTGCCTATTAACAGCTCTGCCAAGGACAGCAAAAAACAAATCAAAAGACTTTTCTCAGTGCTATTAGCATTGCTACTGTTAAACAACAAGTCAGCAAGAGGAGAATATACCACAGAGTAACTGGTAATGCCCAGAGAATGTTAATATTGGAAAGGTTTCATCTATTCTAGTTGGTTTACCTTTTCTCTCTTTTTATAGAAAGTGAGGTAGGGTGGTTTGAAAACCTTATCTGTCGTGAAAGACAAACTAGGATAGGCTTTCACTGTCTTCTGGGGCTAATGGGAGGGTTTCATTGGTGGCGGGAAGGTTTCACATGTAGATATTTTTGTTGAAGGAATAGCTCAAGGAGAGAGAGAGACTGAGAGAGAGGGGGGAGAAGGAGACGTAGGGAGAGGGAGAGGGAGATTGGAGTTAATGGTTAGTCCTTGTGGAACAGTAACAGTTGGTATTGGATGGCCATTGGGATGAGAATATTTTGATAAAATGGAGAGGATGCTATTCAATTATCTTTTTGCAACTGCCAACTGGATTCCATGGTTCTTCTAACCTGTATGGGAACTTTGGGAGGGGTGTTTTCCATGAAATTGTTATTGTCTTATTGGAGGACAGGAAGTTTCTAGAAAGAGCTGGTAAGAGGCTGTTGTGGTTCTAACATTCCATTCCTGAAGAGGGCATCTTTGGACCCAGTGTTGTTAGAAATTTTGTTGAGATAGTGGTGGTGGATCAACCTTGCAACACAGCTTTTGATACCATCAACCACTCTATCACTTGGACGACCTGCAAGGACTGGGGTAGTAGATGTTATTTCACAATGGTTTCACTTCTTTCTTAATGGGAAGTTCCAGTCTCTGTTGGTGGGGTAAAAGAAGTGAGCCTAGTGACCCCTGTCATAAAGGGTGCCACAGGAGTGAGTACTCTTTTTTTGGTTTCTGAATATCCATACAAAGTTACTAAGAAAGGTCACTCAATAGTTCAGCATGTGATATCATCAATATGTTAATATTGCCCATTGCTACTCCAGGCCATGAATAAGATGCTGTCTGGAGGCTGTCATGATCTGATTGGGAGATAACAAATTGAAGTTGAACCGTAGAAAGACAAAGCTGCTGTTCATATGTTGGCAGCCTCTGTTGCTGTCAGAGGTATTCCTTCATAGGCAGGCACTATCCATCAGGGAAAGGTTTGCAACTTGGGAGTGCTTCTGAATTCACGGCTACTCTTGCAACACAGGTACCCAAGCCTATCTTCAGCTGGTGCACCAATTGTAGAGTTACCTGGGAAGGAGAACTTTGTTATAGTTATTCCCACCAGGTTAAACTAGTGCCCTTTTCTTGGGCTATCCTTACAGAGTTTGGGGCTATCCTTAAGGAGCATACAGAAACTGCAGCTGATCTAAAATGCAGTGGTTAGCATCCTTTCAGGCTCCCAATGGGGAACTTTTTGACCAGTTTTGCAGACCCTACATTTGTTGCCAATTGGTTTCCGGCTCCAATTTAAGGTGATAAAAAGTTCTTTTCCCATCAACATTGGCCTGCCAACCTTCCCCAGGTTAACAACACAGGAAAGGCAACCAGATGAACTAATATTACTTTATTCTAAGGCTACATTAACATAATTTTTCAAGTCTGAAAGTAAACATTTCCCACTGTCACTTTTGACAGCCTGATCAATTAGGGTGGGTCTTTCCTAAGTTTCTTTCTCTGGCTGTTAAGCCACTGGGAGCTTTTATTTCTCTTGTCTAATCATTTTCTGGGCAGCATTTCTTTCCCTCATCCTTCAAGGTTATTCCCACATACCATTCCATGGCCTGACTATTTAGATCTATCAGGGAGAAACAGCTTAAATTCCATATTTTCAGATTTCATGGACTGACGCAAGAAAACATTGAAGAGGTCAGAGTGGCCCCCTCCTTTTGGTCTTTTAGAAATTTTCAAAATATAATTGCTTGGAAGAGCTTTCCCCTAATGTGAATGTTGCCGTCTTTATTTCTATTTAGGTTATTTATAATTTAGATTGTATGGTTTTTATTTTTATTCTGTTTGTAGTGGCTTTATTCCTGCCATGGATATTTTAATCTGTATCCGTTCAGAGAAAGCTGCCAAAAGTCTTTTTTTGAATTGCAGCAATATAAAAGTACATCCCATAAATAAATAAAAACTTTAGTCCTCTACTCAGTGTAGAAATCTAATACTTTAGCATCCCCAAGAGATGTCTATTTAGCCTCTATTTAAATATTTTCAGAAAGGTGAGTCCAGCAGTTCCTGAGATAACCTATTTCATTTGAATATTTATTGGTCGAACATTCTTTCTTATGTAGAATTAAAATCTGCTTCTTTGTAACTTAAGTCTATGGCTTCATGATAATGTAAACCTTTATCATTTTGATTGTTCTCATTTGGCCACACTATAATTAATTCACGTTCTTCCTAAAATGTTGTGCCCAAACTATTGTAGACACATTTCAAGAATACTGTGTCTCCTGGCACTCATTTTGTTGGACAGCCATTTGTCTGTAATGGTATAGGGTGTCCTGCTTGAATAAGTCCTTACCAACTGTTTTATTTTGTATTCTATATGTCCAGATTCTCTTTAATAAAATAGGAAAGTGTAAGCTAGGGGTATAACTATTAGTTGGATCCATAGTTGGCTGAATGGTCTTTAAAGATATTCATTCAGCTTCATCAAGGATACTGCTACAGGGCTTCTCCCAGGCTTCACATTATTCAATATTTTTATCAATAATTTGGATAACAGAGTTGAGAAGTTACTTATTAAATTGCAGATGACACTAAACTGACTGAAGATCTAATGCTATTATGTTAAAGGAGATCTAGATAACCTTGAGCAATGAGCTGAAATGAATAGAATTTAACAAGGAGAAATGTAATGGTAGGAAAAATGAAAGGGAAAAGTACAGGGAGGGAAAAACCTGACTGGGAAATAGTATGTGTGAAAGTTAAACCAGTCCTATGATTTATTCATTAAAAAGTTAAATATTATTTTACTTTCGTCAACTGGAACCCAGAGTCCAATCACAAGAATTAGTTCACTCCACTCTGCTGTTTATACCCCATTTGGAGCATGCAGCTCTTGAGTACACCAGTTTAAAAAAGGCAATAATAAATTGGAGCAAGATATTGAAGAAAGTCAAAATTGAGTTCAGAAGACGACTACCAAATATGAAGACTACCAAGATCTTTGAGAAACAGCTAAACAATCTGAGTATGTTTAGCTTTCAGAAGACTGACTGAGGAGAGATAATATAGCAATGTTCAAATATATTTGACCCAGAAGACAGAGTGGACTTAAACTCTATTGCCTCAGAGAGTAAAACCAAAACCATTGGATTAAGACTTATAAGAAAATAAGTTCAGGTTAGACATCAGGAGGAACTTCCTGACTGTATAAACTATCACCCATTGAAGTTAGATGTTATGCAATGAGTTGGTTTAAAAAAAAAAACTGGAAATCTCCAAACAAACTAGATAGGAACTTGTCAGAAATGCTTCAACCAAGCAGAAGATTGGACTACATCCCTTCCAACTCTATGGCTGTTCATTTCCAGTTTGTAGAAACTCAAATGGCAACAAATCCAGTTTCAGAGCTGCTGAGCTGAAGTGCTCCTCAAGTGTTACCAGAAAAGTATGTGTAAATAAACAAATACAGGCATGGCATTTACTGACTCACTATCTGAACTGTACCCTACCACTCTAGTTTGTTTCAGATCGCTGAAGTAATTCCCTTCCTTCCAAACTAATTGGTGGATAACAGATTATGTTTTTGCATTCCCCTTGGAAGAAGGTATAGTAAGAGATGAAAGGAAATGCCAGTTTAACAATGACCAAAGACAATCATTCTTGGACTGTGAGACGAAGAGAAATTTAGGGACACAAAGGTATGGGTTGGTTTCATCCAGGACATTGGCTTCACTCTATTCCGAAGTCATGGATCTCCCAGTACAATATTTGGACTCAAAATTTCTCCCCCAACAAGTGCTTTGTTATATTTCTCGTTAGGAAAAAAAAAATACTGGGTACAGCGGAATGAGCGCGTACTACAGAATTTAGAAACTATTTTTGCACTCCCCGCTGAACGCATAAATCAGAAGCGAGGAAAATAGGATTTGTTAACCATGCGTAAGACCCAATTAAGTTTATGTTTGTTTACGTTCAAAAATTCTGCTTTCTGGCTCGCCTCACACAAACCCCACCCCGCCTTGCCTGTCCGGGAGCAGCACCACCCCTCGAGGGGCAGAACTATGTTCAAGTTCGGGAAGGTGAAAAGACTCGGCGGAGGTTAGTGACGTTGACGCTGGCTGGTAAGGGAGGACAAGACGGTTCAAATCTTATCCTCCGCTTGGGAGGTGCAGGGTGAGGCTTCGGAAAGCGGGTTTGTGACCGTGCTTTCCCTGCGTTAAGTAAGCGGAGGCTAGGACCGGCCAAGAAGGGCTGTTCTTCAAAAGTGAAAATAAACCGTTCAGCATCAGGGACAAGCCTTTTCCTCTGAGCCTGAGGGCCCGCACGGGCTTGGATTTTCCACTTGACATTTTAAACTTAAAAGCTCTCTGCCTTTAGGTCAGAGGCAGCCTGGGAAAGTGGCAGGGTTTCAGTTTAGAGCAGACCAAAAAAAGAACATTTAAAATAAACAACTTTGCTGACTTCTGGGATGTCCTCGGGATTAAGAGGCAATCCGAAGAAGAAACGCTTTCATAAAGGGCATGGGGCTAACGGCTGTTAAAAGGCCCCGGCGCTTCAGTTGCCATAAGAAGCCACTGTGACTTTAAAAAATGGCTTTTCTCATCTGGATTAATGACTTTTACAAGGACTTCAGATAAATTTAGAGCCCAGTCGATTCAAGCGGATAAAACATTTGCTGTTTTTTTTAACTGGTTATTAATTATATATTTTGATATCTGTGCACACCAGACCTTACTGCAGATTGTTAGTACCAATCTTTAGTACAAAGTACAAAGCAAAGTGAAGCTTGTCATTTTTGAAATTATTTAATATCTCAATGATATCTGTGATGTTAACCAAGCTTCTATATTGTTTTATGCATGTTTACATTTATAAATCATTGAAATATTATCTGTTAAATTAATATCATCCCTTCTGTGCAGCATATGCTACCTTTAGGGTTTTCACTAAAATAAAAACAGGAAAGAATGAAATATAAAAGTTTTATACAAATTGTGTCTTAAAGATATCTGCTAGCTCCATGTTTAAACTAGTGAAATTTTTATAAGATCTTGAGCTCTAGAATGTATGTTTGTGCAGAATTAAAAGAGTTTGTAGGTGTAGGCTTTTAAAAAAAGAGTATTTCTGTGTGGAGGGTAAAAATGTAGGCTGAAAGTTAGCCATATCACTGCTTTGAAAGTGGGAACAAATATTTAAATGCATAAAAATGATCTGAATCCTTTTCTGCACCAAGCCTTTTTTAAAAGGAAATTGAAAATTATTTAGTATTTTAAAATACAATCTTTAGTTACTGAAAATGCTTTAGTTACTGAAAATGTTTCTCTTCCTATCCATTTAATTGCTGGTCATACCTGTCAGAATACCAACATATCTGTCAGTCCTCCATGCAAAACCTGGATTTTTGACTTGATTTAATCTGACATAGAAGTAGACACTCTGACATTTATTAAGAATATTAGGGCCATTCTATTAGTGATTCTCATCTATTCTGCCTGCTAAACTGGTTTACCATGAAGATAAAATGCATAAGGAATGTAAAATAATACTTTATCACTGAGAATTCTGACTTGGTGTTAAGGAAAATATTGCTTCTACAGTACTAAATATTGATAATATCAGAATTACTACCCTTCTTAGCTAAAAGCTACAGATCTGTTGATCATAAGTTTTCTTGCACTCCATGTAATATTGTTGTACAATGCTGAAAAATCACTATCATTTTAACCTGCAAAGTAAGTGATTATAATATGCATTATTTCTAAACTATCTGAATCCTTTTAACATTCCATGGGTTTTTATATCATTATATCATTAATTTTATACAATGGCACTCTTGGCTGGTTGTCACATTATGTTTGTTGTACCAGAGATATCCATTTTCAAATTTAACCTTTCTTTAGTTGGCCTCTCACCCAATTCCTATTCTATTTTTGCTGACACTCAGACAGATTTACAATAATCTTCTTTATATTGGGTGACTTTTGAGCCACTCTTTCTTTCTCAGGCCAACCTACTTTACTGTTGAGGGGAGAAGTAGAAGAGTACATGCTATATATTGAGCTTTTTAATGAATGAATGAATAATAATTAAGTAACAGGAAATAGATTATTTAAAAAATGGCAAAGCTGCAAGTTTAGTTGGTGTAACTCAGAAAATGTTAAAAATTGATGGGACAGTATGTTTTGTTTAACTCGTGTGGATTCTGCATCTGGCCTTGATGATTGGAATAATTCTATTTCTGTTCCCTTCTAAAGAGAAGGTAACATGTGAATGCAAGAACTAAACGGTGGGTTAGTTTGTTAATTGTGCTGGCATGGGAATCTTTGATGAAAGGATATAATAGATGGGGTTGAGCAAAATTTGGAAAGGTATGCAGACCAGATTTTATTCTTCCATAATCATTATTTAAGATTTTTTATCCCACATTTATTATTTTTATAAATAAATGAAAGCAGTGAACATATCTAATACTCCTTCCTTCTATTTGCCCCATGACAACAACCCCGTGAGGTGGGTTGACTGGAGAGTGATCAGCCCCAAATCACCTAGCTGTCCGTCATGTCTAAGGCAGGACTAGAACTCATAATCTCCTAATTTCTAGGTTGTGGCTTAACCACTGGCCCAAACTGGCTCATTTCTCATTGATATATACTGTACAGGAGCCCATATTTGCCTTAAAACGTACTATAGTGCTGTTGATTTGCAAAGATATTTCCCATATTTGGCAGAATCTTTACAACATACAGTTAGACCCCAAAACAAATACTAAATGTTTTTCAACATACTTAATAACGCATAGCTGCAAAATAACACATAGCTGCAAAAATGACTTATTTTTATACCTTTGTCTAATCAAGACATTATTTCTTATTATTATTATTATTATTATTATTATTATTATTATTATTATTATTTATAAATTTTTATTGAATAAACATTTAAAAACAGGTTGAACACAGTGTGACTTTTCTGGATGTTATTTTGCCATACATACTATACTATATACCGTATACCATATATCTCCCAAGTCTTTGATCTTTTATACCATTTACATATTGCATTTTATATTATTTATATATTTACATACATATTTACGTCTGTTTACAACATAACTTCCATTTCCATTCTTATTTCATATTCTTTCTGATCTCTAACGCTCATTTTGGGGTTGAAAATCTACACTTTCTCTCTTCTAGACAAGCTTTCTTTGTTCTGACTTTTTCTCCTCGAGTCTAACCAATAATACATCTTATCCCAAACTTTGTAATACTCTTTCATCCTTGTCGTTAATTTCTAAGGTTAGTCTATCCATCTCTGCACATATCAAATTTTTTTTAATTAATTCACTCTCCACCAGAGAATTTCTGTTTTTCTAGTTCTGGGCATACACCAACCTTGCTGCTGTTATGATATGCAACACTAGATATGTCTCTCCTTTGTTAAACCTCCCATCTATCATTCCCAGTAAAAACAATTCTGGTCTGAGATCTATCTTCAGTCCCATCATTTCCTCCAACCAAGTCTTTATTAACCGCCAAAATTCTTTTGCTTTGGAACAAGTCCACCACTATGATAATAAGTCCCTAACACTTTCTTGTACTTCCAACATTGTGGTGATATATCTTTTCTCATCTTTGCCTTTCTTGTTGGGGAGAAGTGCCACCTGTAAAACATTTTGTACAGATTCTCTTTATATGAGGTAGCCAAGGTTAACTTTCTATTTCTTTCCCATAAAGTTTGCCATTTGTCTAAATCAATATTATATCCGAAATTTTGGGCCCATGTTATCATCACTTCTTTTACCTGCTCCTCTTCCATTTTATATTACAATAAATATTTATATGTTCTTTTGATTGCTTTCTCCTCCATTCCTAATAATATTTTATCTAGTGTTGTCAGATCCCTCCGTATACCCCATTCCTTTTTGTCTTTCTTATAATGTGACTGGATTTGCAAGTACACCCACCATTCCAATTGTACCCCATTTTCTTTTAGCTCTTGTCTAGATTTAAGTTCCCCTTGTTCATTTAAAATATCTTTGTATGTAACTTCTTTTCCCAAGTTCATGAAATTTGGATGCACTAGCGCTTCCAGTGTTGAAAGCCATACTGGTATTTCTATATAGTTCTGTTGTTTAACTTTAATCCACACATTAAGTAATGCTGCTCTGATATGGTGTCTCTGGAAGTATTGATGAATGTTATATCTCTCATCCCACAAAAATGCGTGCCATCCAGATTGTAAATCATGACCCTCTAAAATTGATAGCCTTCTGTCTTTTAAATTTACCCAATCCCGCACCCAGGTGAGTATTGCAGCTTGGTAGTACAGCTCCCAATCAGGTAGTCCGAATCCCCCTCTCTTTGGCTTCTTGTAGTAGTTTTAATTTAATTCTAGATTTCTTCCCCTGCCAAATAAATTTCAATATTATTTTATTCAAATTTACAAAATATTTTTTCTCTAATTTTATGGGGACATTCTGAAATAAGAGTAAATTAGGTAAAATGTTCATCTTTACTGCTGCAATTCTCCCCATGAGAATTGCAAATTTTTCCAGCTTTCTAAATCTTTATTTATCTGATTGTTGAAATTAATATAGTTATCTTCTTTAATTGTAATACATCTTGCTGTTAGCTGTACTCCCAAGTATTTAACTTTCTTCACTATTTGGATATTTACTTTCTCCACTAGGTCATTTTTCTGTGTACTAGTCATGTTTTTTAACTATCATTTTCGTTTTGTCTTTGTTGATTTTCAGTCCAGCTACTTCTCCATATTCTTCTAATATTTCCACAAGTCTTGTATCCAAATGTAGCGGTTCCTCTTAAGATAAATACAAGGTCATCCGTGAATGCTTGCAGTTTGTAGGTTTTTTTCTTAATTAAGCCTCTAATATGACTTTCCTTTTGAATCATTCTAGTCAGTACTTCGAGAGTTAGTATAAACATTAGCGGTGAGAGCGGACACCCTTGATTTGTACCTTTCCTAATTTGGAAGCTTTGTGTCGCTTCTCCATTGATTATAACTCTCACCTCTTGTTTATCGTATATAGCTCTGAATATATTTATAAAATTTCCGCCAAAGTCCATATAGGCTAACTGCCTCAACGTGAAGTTCCAGTTTACGTTGTCAAAGGCTTTTTGTACATCCAAGAACATCAGAGCTACTTGTTTTTTACTGTGAATCTCGTAGTATTCCAAAATATTCAAAATCGTCCTCATATTGTTTTGAATTTGCCTTCGTGATACGAAACCATTTTGATCTACATGTATAAATTCGTTTAGGTATCTTTTTAGCCTTCCCGCAATTATTGCCATAAATATTTTGTAATCCGAATTTAAAAGCGATATTGGCCTATAATTATTGATTTTTGTTAAGTCTGAATTTTCTTTTGGGATCAGCACAATGTTTGCTTCTATCCGGGATGCTGCCATTTTTGCTTCTTTTACGACTGCATTGAATGTCTCCAGTAATATTTTGCCAAATGAATCTTGAAATTCTTTGTATATTTCTACTGGCAATCCGTCTGGGCCTGGTGCTTTTTTGTTCTTCTGTTTTTTCAATGCCTCAGTTAATTCAATCATTGTTATCTCCGCATTTAACATACACTTTGTTTGATCCAAAAATTTTGGTAAATCAGCTTTTTTAAAACATTGAAGTATTTTTTCATCCGTAGCCCACTTATTCTCATCATATAGTTTTGTATAGTAATTTTGAATTATCTTTTTCTTCTCTTCACTTTGATGTTGTATATTTCCCTCTTCGTCCTGTAATTTATTAATCCAGCTTCTTTCTCTCTGCTTCTTTAGCTTATACAATAACCATCTCCGTGGCTTGTTCGCATTCTCAAAGAAATTCTGGCCACTCCTTTTAATTTGTTGTGCTAGTTCTTTGATAAGAGTGGTCAGCTTATGTTTAATCACATCCATTTGTTGTTTCAGGCTTTCATTTTGGGGCTTGTGTTGTAGTTCTATTTCTAATCTTTGGAATTCCTCTTCTAGGTGTTTTCCCTTTTGTTTCTTTTTATTTTCTCTTACCATGTAAGCTATAGCCATTCCTCTCACATACGCCTTCGTTGTATCCCATAAATTTTGTATATTCGTATCCTCTTATTTTCCTGGAAGAACAACTTTAGCTGTTCCTCCAGCTTTATTTTAAATTCTTTGTGTTTAATAATCGCTATTTTTAGTGTCCATCTGCCTATTTTTTTCCCCTCTCCACCTTATTCTCACTGGGTTGTGGTCCTCCCAAGGTTCATTTCTATTTCCATTTCCCCCATTAGTTCTGTCAATACCCAAACCATATCGCCTCTCCTGTTCAACATCTACATGAAACCGCTGGGGGAGATCATTCGTAGCTTTGGAGTAGGGTACCATCAGTATGCTGATGACACCCAGCTTTTCATCTCAACTCCAAACAGCATCAGTGATGCCCTCGACGTGATGTCCCGCTGCCTGAAAGCGGTCCGGGAATGGATGGGGAGGAACAGGCTTCAACTGAACCCGGACAAGACTGAATGGCTGTACGTACCGGCAAGCCAGGATACTCAGAGCATCCCACCCCTTAACATCGGGGATGAGTTACTACCCCCTGTTGATAGGGCCCGCAACCTGGGTGTCCTCTTAGACTCACAGCTTTCCCTGGAAGACCACATAGGAGCTGTGACCAAGGGGGCCTTCTCCCGGGTTCGACTGGTGCGCCAACTACGGCCTTATCTGGACCTGGATGCCTTACGTACAGTCACCCATGCCCTTGTGACCTCTCGCCTAGACTACTGTAACGCTCTCTACATGGGGCTGCCCTTGAGATCCACTCGGAAGCTTCAACTGGTGCAAAGTGCAGCGGCACGGACACTTTTGGGAGCCTCCCGATACTCCCATATCACACCTCTCCTCCGTGCGCTGCACTGGCTTCCGGTTGCCTTCCGAGTGAAGTTCAAGGTGCTAACAATGATATACAAAGCCCTACATGGCATGGGTCCGGACTACCTACGGGAGCACCTTCTGCCAATGTCAACACCCCACCGCCCTGTGCGCTCCCACAGAGAGGGCCTCCTCAGGGTGCCACCGCTCAAGGAATGTCGGCTGGTGGCCCCCAGGGGGAGGGCATTCTCAGTGGGTGCGCCAGCCCTCTGGAACTGCTTACCAACTGAAATCCGGATGGCCCCCGACCTCCGCACCTTCCGGCGCGACTTAAAGACTTACCTGTTCCAGCAGTCCGGCCTGGCCTGATAGCTCTAATTGGGGTCCCAGTTTGTTTTGATTATTGTTTTTCAGTACTGTTTCATTATGTTTGCCTACCTTACTCTGTACACCGCCCCGAGTCCCTCGGGAGAAGGGCGGTTTATAAAAACAAATAAATAAAATAAAATAAATATCTATCCTGGACCACGTCTTATATCTACTCGAATAGTACGTGTATTGGCTTCCCCCTTGGTTCCTTTCTCTCCAAATATCTCGCATCCCTATTTCTTCCACCAACTTAAAAAAACTTTTGGAAATATTCTTCTAGGTCCCTTTCTTTTTTCCTTGCTTTTATAGTCTACCTTCCTGTCTATTGCATTAAAATCGCCCATAATACAGATGTTCTCACAATCTATTGCCCATAGTATATTATATAGTTTCCTATAGAACTGTTCTTGCCCCTCATTTGGGGCGTAGATTCCTACTAATATTATTTGTTTTTGGTTAATTGTCATCTCCACTAGCAAAATCCTACTTTCTGTATCTTTATAAATTTGCTTGGCTAAGATTGACTCTCTGATATATATCACTATTCCTCTTTTTTTGTGCTGTGATAAAGATGCAAACATCTTGCCCAGTTTAGGGCATTCCAACACCTGTCTATGCTGTTCCTTAATTTGAGTCTCTTGGATAACTATAACATCTAAATTTCTTCTGATCAATTTATTAAAGGTTTTTTTCCTTTTTTGAGGAGAGTTTAAGCCATTAATATTCAAAGATAGGATTTGGAGTTCTCCCATCATGTTTCTACTTATATCTAGTTTTTATACCCCTCGTTATTCTAGTCTCCCTTGGCTCCTGTCTCAACTCTTGTTGTTTCCTTTCATAGTTTACTATTTCCTCGCTCTTCTCACTTCTTGTTTTTCCCTGTTGTCCCTCCTCTTCTGCTCTAGTCAACCTTGACTCCCTCACTTCTTTGACATCTTTCTCTAGATCTTCTTCACTGCTAAAATTTTACTTATAAAACTCCTCCGCCTTATCTGGAGTATCTATTCTAATCTTCTTGTCCTGCCACAAAATCAGTATTTCCCTCTGGAATCAACCATCGAAGGTTAACATTATATCTAGTCAATTTCGTTGTCAAGAAGTGATTGGGTCTTTGTAGATCTCTAACTCTTTTCGGCACCTGCTTTAGAACAATCAGCTGTTTCCCCCTATATTCTAATGGCTCATCTCTTGCTCTGTGGAGAATCTCATCCCTAATCGACTTTTTTACGAACCTAACATGAATCTCTTTAGGCAGGTTATGTCGTCTTGCGTAGTTTGTGTGGATCCTATAGACCTCATCTATTTCACTCAGCATTTCTTCTTTCCCTATTCCCAGAGCTTTTGCTAGTAAGTCCATTATCATTTCCAATAAATCCTCTCCCCTTTCCTCTCTTATGTTCTGAAACCGTAGGTATCGGTCAGCTTTTTCAGATTCTAGGGCGATGACTGCTGCTTCTAGTTTTTTGTTCGCTCTGGTTAGCTTCTCATTTATTTATTCGACTCTTTTTTTTCCTTTTCCATCCTTTCCTCCATCTTTTGTAATTTCTGTTCATTCTTTGCCATCTGCTGTTGGAACAATTCCAGTCTTCCATCCATTGTTTGCATCCGTTCTTTAAGATCGCTTGTGTCATTCCTCACCTCTCCAATCTCTTTCCTCAACTCCTCATGATTTCTAGTCATGGCTTCCTGCATCACTTGTAACATAACCTGTAGGTCTTTAAATGAATTAGACCTTTCTCTTTGCAAAAGCTCATCAATTGATTTTTGGCTTGATGGACTTGAGGTAGCTGAGGCAATCTGCGCCCCCTTTTTCGCTGTCCCTACCTTGGATAGGTTTGGAATACTCGTCATTTTGAATAATTCTTTAAACCAGCGCACCCCACCCTTTATTCCTTTACTGTATCTCTCCACACTTCAATCAATAGGATATCTTACTTAGCTTAATTATACTTAAAATAACAATAGTAATAACAATACAAATAGCCCATACAACTTAAATTTATTAAGTTGAAACAACTGGCCTATGTCTAAAATATAAACTGTTTCCAGTATTTAGTCTACCTTTTCTAGTAGTATATTCCCGAACTGAGTCCTGCTTGTTTTATTTCATAGTTCTATCTTACTATAATAAGGTATTCGGATCTTCCTTGCTTAGTCCCAGAATAGGATAACATTTCATTTACAGTGGTGAAAAATAGATTGATGTAGCCTATCTTTATGGGTCTGTATTACTGGGCTTGAGATTTTCTGAACCAGTTATCCTTGTCCTATAATTTTCTAATTACTATATCCCATATTATTTATTCTAGATGTCTGTTTCTAGAATATTGCAAAGTAGAGAAGAATTACAGTCAGAATTTGGAAGATAAAAACTGTGAGTAAAGAAAAGGTTAAACCTTCCCAGCTCCTTTTTATTTAAAATTCACATTAACTCTGTCTAACACACACTCATATAAATCATTACACGGGCTATACTGCATTGATGTGTAAAGTGTTGTTTGCCACTGAATAGTATTATAAAACAAAATTTAGATTTTGTCTCTCCTGCTGCTATAGACACCTTACATTAATATGTTGCATTCAATAATTTCTTTTCTCTGCAGGTGTTGGATTACTGATGGAATTCATTGTTCAGCCCTAGCTAATTTATGCTCACCATGAAGTAGAAATTATAAATAATTATAAAAGGAAAAGAAGTAGTTGCAGTTAGGGCAAATAACATCAAACGATTTTAGTATGAAATATGTTGCAAATAGTTGTTTATAAATTTGGGGGTTTTGTCCAGAGATTTTGAAAATCTAAGAGATCATCTTTAAATTGTTATATATTTTTGAATGTAATTATTTGATTTTTCTGAGTATTGATCTCTTATGCCTAACTACTAAAAATTAAGATTCATTGAGTATATCTAGATGTGTCCATCCTTGCTATTAATTATATGTTTGTGTCCTAGGTAGGTTCTATGGCAAACTAAGAAATAATAAACTTTTTATCTAAGAATGTAGTGCCATGTTCACAAGGATATTTCTCATTAAATCTCACCCATATGCGAGCTGTGATTGCATAATTATCTCTCTCTTTTTTTCTTTAAAATTAGCCAAACTTTGCTATGGTCTGTATTACTGGGCTTGAGATAGAAAGATCTAAATTATTTTCCCTTCTGTTTTTCCAGGACTAACCTGGAGGGAGAAATAGTTACTAAATGGGTTCAGAAATCCTAATAGAAAGACAGGTTGTCAGTAGATTCAATCTGACTTACTGTATGTACATTTTATAGGGGAAACCTTAAAGGAAAGTATCTGCCAAAAAGCTTTTAAAGTGTCCATCTATATAGTGTATATAAATTATGAAATACTATGCCTATGTCAAAATTATTTAACATGATAAAGTGGTAAATATCACTTTAGTTATTTCTTAATATTTTCTAAGGGTACCTAGGAGCTTAATTTGCTTGATTAAGCCTCTGAGGTAATGTAATAATGTATACCAAATCAGTACTGCAACTGGTGTGTTTTTAAAATTAAAGTTAAATGTTTAATTACATTCTCATTGGTATTTAGTTTGTTAACAATTGACATAAACACAAAAACAGTTGAATGTCAAAGACATTCATGGGACTATTATTATTTTCAGAGTAATAGTGAAAAGTACATGTAAAAATAATGAGAGCAAGTGTTTGGAATAGGATTCTTAAAAGAATATGCAAAGCGAACCCCAGTGTGTTCATTGTGGGAGAAATAGCTGGTGGAAAATAACTCTTTTCATTGTGACTTGCATTTTCTCCCTAGCCAGATAAGATGCCATGCTAAAATAAAAAAGCTTGCTATCTCTACTAGTCTACTCTTGCAACATAGTTTTGAAATCTTTGGTGAAGATGGGAGAATCTAAAAGCAAGATGCAACTGAGCTTACATCAGGCATGTCCCAACTTGGGCTTTTAGGAAAGAAAGACCCTCGGCTCCATTTGTAGCGAAAGGTATACTTTTACTAAAGCAAAGTGGTTACAGCATAAGCAAAGCCCGATCTGAATATTCCTGGAACACCCAGTGATTTTCCCTTCTCCCAGGCCCTCCCCCTTTGATCATTTCGTTAATGCCCCAATAGTATTCAAACTAGGTGTTTTGGTAAGAGTTCTAAAATTTGGCGCCTCTTTAGAGGCTGTTTGCATTCCATTCTCACAACTAAGTCCTTGGATCTTTCAACCATTGTCTCTTATCTCGGGTTGGCACCTCTGGTTCCTTATATATGCCCATTTGCCCAAGTCCCACGATAGAAATGATAAAAAACACAATTTGCAATTTAACACAGAAAACTTACAAACTTTTAATGTCCACTCCTAACTTTACCCTACTTTCTCCTCCCTCCTTTTATGGCAGAATGCCATCATAGCAAAGCAGGACTGAAGTAGTGTGATGGTAGATCTGGCAGTTTTGATCAAATATATATAAAAAAAATTTTGCTATTTTCCCACCCCCCCCAAGTTAAGATTAAAGTAATTTTACAATTAAATATAGAGATGAAATTCTTGAGTTTGGAGTATTTGTTTTAAATATATTTTTGGAGTGTTAAGTTTGAACTAACATTGTCAGATACAATGCTAAACTGGAATTGTAAACTGTTCTACAGATAATTCCTTTCTCAATTAACCTCTTGGACCTTTAATATTAAAGATAGAAAAATAGAGTGTAAGTTGATTGTTATGAGTTATGCCCATAAATGACCTATTACCATTTACTGATTAAAACCACTGCTTTTTATTAAAAATATAAAATGGCCATTGGTCTGCCTGCAACTGAAAAATAATTATCAGAGCTTTAAAATCAAATTTTAGCAGCATATACGCCCATTTGCCCAACTCCCATGATAGAGATGATAAAAAACACAATCTGCAGTTTAACAGAGAAAACTTTTAAAAACTTTTAATGTCTACTCTGAAAAGATTTTGATTTAACCATCCATATCATTTTGATCTATTAATGTTAATACCCAGCTAAGTCTACATATCTGATTTTGAAAAAATGAATTTTTAAATTTTGTAACAAATTTGGGTAAAAGAACTTGGACATAAACACATGTCTGAATTCATAAACACATGTTTAAAATATAGCTGAATTATAATTTCTATATTGATCAAACTATGTATTTGTAAGAGGTTTTTAAAAAGGGACACAAAGTTTGCAGATTGTTTTTCTCTAAATTATAGTGCTTACTATTGTGAGGTTTTAGATATGTAATTTATGCATATTCCCAGTAGGTAAAATGACATTGGTGTAACAAATTATACACATGCAATTCTACACAGAAAATTCCAAATGGAGCCTTTTTAGAGTGTCTTAATCACAGAACATCAGTACTTTCACTTCAGGGATGACTAGTATCCTGACTCAGGAGGGTGGGGGTGGGAAGAAGAAAAAATAATTCCTTTCTAGATTCCAGAATTTTTGTTGGCTATTCTTAGTGATGTTCTCTAAAAGCAGCCCTACTTTCTTCCAGCTAATCTTTCAGCAAACCTCACCCATGGTTTGCTTATTCCTGTTGGTTCTTTAGCTATAGATTCCATCACCTATGCACAGGCCATACTGTGCAAAAGCAGATCCAGCAATGTCCAACAACCTCCTCCTTCACAGCTTAACAACTCTGTTCTTTAATATGTTTTCAGCTATGGCAGATATGCCTGCATTCAAGTGTTTCCATTAGGCCTGACATTTCATGATGTTTACATGACTAAGTCTGGTTTTGCCACACAGGGAAATTATCTTGCTACAGAAATACTTTTCCTCCTCTTGGTTTATCCGGTCCCTGCTTTTAAGAATTCCGTTTTTTTCTGGATATTCTTCCATGCAATTGTCATATTGTGGAAGATGAAAGATAAACATGTTCACAAGAATAAAGTCTTTGCTTTCTGATTAAAATAATCAGAATCTGTTTATGCACAAACACTGAGGACCAGTACAAAAGGAGGACATAAAAGGAAAGGAAAGGACAAATCAGTTGGCTGGCAGTTGATTTCAGGATCTGAAAAGATCACTTAATACAGTATGAAGAATGTGATGCTTAAATCAGACACCACTTAGAACTAGTCTGTGACTATTTCTCTCCCTTTCTGTAGTATTTTAACTCTTTGGTATCAGATAGTGGGGTATGTATATTACTTGCTTTAATGTTTAATTACATAATTCATAATCTTCACTGTGTTATTTTGTGAACCTTTAAAATATAAGCATTCACTTATGCATTATTTATAGACTAATACTGGATAGTCATACAAACAGTTGGTTAAAGAAGTATGAAATAAGGATAGTTTATCTAGCTTTCCTCACATACTCATATAAAATATTGTATAGATTCTTCCTAACCTTTCTTTGGATAGAAATGTAATGCCTCCCACAACTGTTTTGGCCCCCAGTACTGTATTAGCCAAAATTAAATACTTAAACCACGGGTGTCACCAATACACGGACCAGATGCGTCACGCGGAAGCCGTGCCCACCCCATTGGCAAAACAGCCCCAGTATATTGCGCGACGTCACATGACATTGCAAGTTTGACATGTCTGACTTAAGCATGCAAGATCATGCAAAATGAATAGCAGCAATATAGTTGGGAAATTTGTGAACAGTATGTTCAGCTTGTGGTATTGCAGTATAGGATTTCTGGAGCCACGTGGATGCTTAATTTGACATACTTACTGAGCAGAAATGAGTATTTTTAGCCATAGGCTTTATTTGGCTTTCTTCATTGTTGTACGCACATTATCAGTGCTCTGTAACTACCAAAGAAAAAGTTATATTTCTAAAGTATTTCTTTAAAGCAATAATCCTTACAGCTGTGATTCTTCGTTTGATCTAATGTTCTACCTCAGTGTCTTTATTTAAAATACAATGGATTTTCTGTAGATTGGTTTATATTTAAAGATCCCAAATTTAATAGAATTTTTATGATGGAAATTGGAAGAATAATTACTTATAAAGAGATGTCAATATTAGAATAAGCAGCAACCTCTAAGCCAGGGGTGTCAAACTCAATTTCATTGAGGGCCGCATCAGCATTGCGGTTACCCTCAGGGGGCCGGGTGGGCGTGGCCTACTGGGTAGGTGTGGCTAGAGTGCATATGGCCTACTGGGTGGGCATGGCCAGCTCTACATCGTTCGCATCAAGGGTGCCTATGGGGGCACGGGCAGGAGTGGGACAGATCTGAGGGTCTCTGGCAGAAGGAGGGTCTCTGGGCAAGAGCCAAGGCAGTGGGGGCCGTTCCCTCACTGTCTCCAGGATGACTTCGCGGGCCGCATGAAACCACTTCGCGGGCCGGATCTGGCCCCCGGGCCTTGTGTTTGACATGTCTGCTCTAAGCCATGTAGCAGCAAACTGCTTTCTGAATATGAAGACAGATGAAAAACACCCAATAAATTGTTCAGCTGAGGATTCTAGGGACATTTCTTTTTTTTTTCTTTTCTGTTTGAGAAGAATCAGTGCCATACTAACAGTTGCAGAGAACATTGTTGAATATCAGAAACAATTTGGTATTCTGGGCTTGAGGTGAAAGAAAATGTACTTTTATTTTGTATTCTTTAGCATAGTTAAGGAAACATTCTCAGACGGAAATAAATAAGCCAGCCTTGTCTTTAAACAAAGAAATTCTATTTTAACTTGTGGAAAGCTAGTTACAGAAGAGGTTTTCCTTGCATTAGATTTCCCTGAGACCTGAAAAGTGTCTCTCTCCACCCTTGCTTTTTTCTTTGTTATTCTATTATTCAGTCTTATAGATAGAAAGAATATTATGTAGAAATCTTTTGGGTATATAGACAGAGATAACTTGAGTGGGTTATATAAGTCTATTTCAAATGTTCCTACTATTCCCAGTGTTCAGAATATGCTATTTCTGTAGCCAAAGAGAAAATTAACAGCAGGCTTGATTTAAAAAACCCCAAAAGTTTCTGGAAATGCAAAATAGCTTTAGAATTAAGCCTAAAGGAATGGGACAAAAAGGTCAAGGAAAATTATTTGAACTTGATAGACATGGTAGGCTGAGAAAGATGAAATGCAGATAGAAAACTATGGGGGAATGGAATAATTCTTCGAATCCTGACCTGATTTTGTTTCAGGTACCAATTATCTGTGCAACTGTGCAGAATCATATAATTGACCAATTACAGTTAAAGAATCAAATCCAACTGCCTGCACAGTGCACAAATTTTAAAAAATCAACCTCCGTGTGAATTCATTTGCCTGTCTGGGTAAGTTGTATCATTATTAAATCTGTTGTTAATTTTTTTTCCTAACATTGAATTGAAATCTGCCTTCCTATAACTTTTCATAATTCTTTGTCTTGCACTATGGAAAAAATAAGGAAAAGATCTTGACTTTCTTCTGTATGACATCTTTCTAGGTGTTTGAAGAATGGTTATTACGTCTAATACATCTTTGTTTTCTTCTTAACTCTAAACATACCCATTTGTTTCACCCTAGTCACGTCCATCTTTGTTGTCTTTCTCTGAACCTGTCAACATTCTTCTGAATTATTTTGACATCGTGCTGATAATTGTGGACCTTGTCTGTTAAGCAATTGCAACTGGCAGGTCCCAGGAGGGGCGGTCTCCTCTGCCATGGTGCCAGCCTTGTGGAATCTTCTTTCACTGGAAGTCAGGTTATTAATTATTTATTGTTTTCAAAAATAATTGAGAAACCTGAATGAATTGTTGCAACTGTTATTTTCTCCTTCCAGATGAGAGGTGTGCTATTGAAAATTACTTGGTTCAATGAAACATCTGACACCCCTCATTCTTCTTGCCTGTGGCTCTTTTAATCCTATAACAAATATGCACATGCGTTTATTTGAACTAGCAAGAGATCACCTCCATCAAACAGGTTAGTTTTATTTAAAGTTTCCAAAAACTGAGTATGCTATGTTGCAATAAGGAATCATTTCTATCTCCAAAAATGGGGCAACATTCCACATTGTTTCAACACATTTTAATTTCTGTTAATTAAAAGTTCAAAACTTAGACCAAGTACTTCACAGCATCTAAATTGAAAATTTACACATTTACTTCTTGAAATAAAACTGATGATAAGCCAATATAAAATTGTTCCCCGTCAGTATAATTAAGTTTTGCCAATGGTTCAATAGAATAATTGCAGACTAACTTGTGATGAAAGGGGTCTTAACTCTTCTCCCAGATGCTCTCTCTTTCTCTTTTCAAGGTGCCATGAAACACTTAAACTGCAATGTCACATCTGTATGCTAATTTTATCACTTAAGCTAAAGAAGTGATACAGTCTGCAATTTTAACTAGGAAGAGAAATCAGAAAAAAGCCTCTATGTATTCATTATGACTTTGAACCATTTCTTCAAAATAGAAAATACAGGAGGAAAAACCATGTTTTAGCTGCTTGTGTGTTCTGCTGTAATGAGATCCAAGTAGCTAATGATCCAGGTAGTTGACTGGGTTATGTTCACTGAAGCACTAACAATGATCTAAGATATGGATGAGCAGGTTCATTCAGTCTCAATATCACTGATAAATGGACTGTAAGATGTGAATGCTTGGAAAGCATCAGGAAATAGTTCACAAGCAATAGCAGTCAATGATGGGCAATTAGGAAATATTATAGTATAATAGTATAGTGATACATAAAGTCATTCACAGTTAAGGCTTAAATTTCAAGGTTAACCAGAACCTTATAGTTTCACTTTTTGATGATGATGCAAATAATGAATATACTTGCAGGACCATCTGCTGCCGGGAACAAATTCCCATCGTCCAGTACGCTCACACAGAGAAGGCCTCCTCAGGGTACCGTCAGCTAGGCAATGTCGGCTGGCGACCCCCAGGGGGAGGGCCTTCTCTGTGGGAGCACCAACCCTATGGAATCAGCTCCCCCCTGAGCTTCGGATAGCCCAAAACCTCCAATCCTTTCGCCGCGGCCTCAAAACACACCTGTTCCACCAAGCTGACCTAGACTGACAGGCATCTTAATTAATTTATATTTAGTATTTTTAATTCATTTTTAAATTCTCTAATTTTTTATTGCACTGATGTTCTCAATTTCATTTATCTTGATTTATGCACTTATTATATGTTTTATTGTGAGCCGCCCTGAGTCCTTCAGGAGATAGGGCGGGATATAAATCCCATCAATAAATAAATAAATAAATATTGATATCTCTGTTAGTTGTGGAAATAGAAGATAATTCTTACAAACTGCTAGAATCAAATGATACCCTGGATGTCTTCCTGACTAGATGACTTAAAGTGTTTTTTTTATTCTCAAAGCAGAGAACCTATACTGTTTTTAAAAATTGCTGTAAACCATTTTTTCTGTCCACTCAGAGCAAGCTACTTATTTTTAAAAATTTTTTATTGAGGCAAGATAGAGAGCTATATGGAGCTATACAAGGTTCTTACAAATGTTTTATTCTATAATTCCCATGTGTAAACAGAACAGGGTGGAAATGAGATTGTTTTGAAATTTATTCGATCTCATCGTGCAAAGTCATGGGCTTGTGGTGAAGCATATTCTCTCTTAGAGTTTCCTTTGAATTATTCACTTTTAGGGGATAGAAGAAATAATTGTTTAATATTACCATTTAACATAGTATTTCTTTCATTATCTCTAATTTCTGTTAAGGAACAAAAACTCAGGCATGTTAATAAAGTTCTGTTTTATTCATACCAATGGATGAATTTTGTGTAATGATTTCTTAAATATAATGCATAGGTCTATATCTTAGTGAATAATACATACTATTGTGTTTTATTATTAATAATGTGCAACCTTATTTATTTTCCATTCCTTACGCTTGTTTAGGGTTTTTTTTCAATGTGATTCAATTTATTGTTCTATGAATGACTCTTAGTACTGACTGATGGTATCTGATGCCAATATCTTTTGGCAGTCTCTTATGGCTAACACTCTCCACTCATGTATTCTTCTGAACATTATTATCTTGCACAACTTGCTATGATTTAAAAAGTCAGAAATGATCTATATATTTTACTTTTAATGAAATCTTTCTCGTAAAATGAAATCAGGGGAAGAATGTAAAATGCGACTTCCGGTTTGCCTACGCACCCGACATGGATGTCTGGAGGACGGCTTTCGTCTTCCACATCCAGTTTCGCATCGCTGGGGGGCCCTAAAAGGGCCGAAGAGTCACCCTGGAGGGGTGACCAGCAAGAAGGGGCCTTTGCAGAAATGCGGGGGAGCTGCAACCCCCCCGTTAGTGCCTGCATTCCCTTTGAACCAGCGGACGAAAGACTGGCCATAGCAACATGGCCGGTTACTAGGCTGCAGACAGCTGAAGTCACACCTACCACCAGGCAACATTAAAGCAACGTGGAAGAGACTGGTAAGATTCCTCTCTGATATTCCAATCTTCTTCCTTTCACCTAAATAAGCTGCTAAGTATTTCCCCCCCTGTGGAGAGGGAGGGGGGAGTTTCAACCCTCCCTTCAAGAGACCGGCAATCTAGCCTCCAGGGGCGTTTAAAAAAAAAACATTGAAAAAAACCGAATTGATCTCAATTAGAACTTTATAACTTGTGGACTAAAAGCTTTTGATTATATACTTCTTATTTCCTACTCATATTTGAAAATTTGGCTTTGTTCTTCCAAAATAGAAGAAATAATTGAAAGAGATTTACAGATACCCCCCAAAAGAAACAGAAAAGAAACTCTCTAAGCGCTTGGGGGACACTCAGTGGCCAAACTTAAAATTGCAATTGAAATTGCAATTTGATACTCTTTAAAAAAACAGAGAGAAGAGATTTGGCTGGCTCCTTAGAAAAACAAGATAAGACTAGCCTTCAACACCAGATGTGAGACTCCGCCATGGAAGAAATGCAAACACAAATCTATGTTATGTTGAAACTATCCTACCAAACGTATCAGTTTCTGTCTACAGCTAGTGATGAAATAAGAGCTTTTGGGGAAAAACCAGAAAGCGTCTTGGAGAAGCAAACTCAAATTTTGACTACAACTAATAATTTATTGGGACAGAACACAACAGAAAAAAATGAACAATTAAATACATTGATGGAAGAATTAACTACTCAACAAACACAGACACTTGAAGATAAAAATGAGAAACAAATGGAAGAGAAATTATATAGTCCAGGACAACTATATCAAAAGATGAAAATGAGAGGATTTGGTTTTTTCATCAGACCCCCTCAACCCTTCAAAAAGGAAGACTGGAGGACCACTTCAATACGATATAACAATACAAGAATTCTTTCATGGCCCTGAAGCAAAGAAGCGAAAAATCATATGGCAAAGGAAAAAAGCAAGAATAAGACTGAAAAAGAATGGACATATCTAAGGCCTGAAACGGAATACCAGATTAGACAGGATTGTACTTGGATTATGAGAGTGTTTTGATGAGTAGATTAAAATGCTAGCTAATTAAAAAAATAAAAAATAAAAACAAACTGAGATGTATGAATATTAACTGTTAAATTGAAATACTGAGCTGTTTAAATGAAATTGATTATGATGTATATATGTTAAGAGTGATATAAATGTAATCAATATATGGATGTAGTGATATGAAAGATGAAAGGATGTATTAAATGTTGAAATGGGAGAAATTTTTGGCTAATTTTTAATATGTGGAAATTATAATGAAAACAAGAATATTATATTGTTTTATCAACTGGTTGATATGGAAATGAAATAGATAAGAAGTGTATCTATATCACCAGGTATTAGAAATTGTGTAAAGGGAAGGGAGGTCACTTAGAAATATAAAATTGAGAAACTTTCAAACGTTTAATTTTAATATAAATGCAAAATTAAAGCTGGAAAAATATATAAGGTGTTTGATGTCTTAAAGATGGAATGTTAAAATATAACACATATTAAAGTATTGATAAATGTAAGAAAACTACTTAATAACTGATGGATAAAAAATAAGTATGTTTATTTAGATAAGAGATAATATGTATCAAAGGAAAAAAGAGCGGAAATTTTGGTTATAATAAATTGGAGATTTGTAATAATATGTATTTGTACGAAATGGAACTATTGTAACCCAGACACCATGTTGCTTTTTAAAGATATTATTGTAATATTGGAAAATCAATAAAAAACGTATAAAAAAAAGAATGTAAAATGCATTTGGGGAGAAAATACAGAACTAAAGAGTTGCTCACCTCTTTACTAATTGAGATGGATGCTAAATGTATGGATGTAACTCTACCAAGACTTGATCAGTAAGTCCTAGTTGAAGCTGAAAGTGTTAAATCTGGTAATATTCTATTTAAAAAGAAAACCATTTCCTTCAATATCCTCCCTTTTATGGAAGGAATAAATGATTATACAAATATGCCATAGCATTTAATATTTTAAAATAACAAGAAAAAAGTCAAGGAAACAATCGGTCCACTAAAGAGAGAAGATGGCAAGGAAGTATTTGTGCTTAGATTGTAAGCCGCCCTGAGTCTTCGGAGAAGGGCGGGATATAAATGGGATTTAAAAAAATAAAAAAAAGTAATAGGCAGTAGAAAACAGAACTTCTTGACTCTTTGCATCAGTCTTCACACAAAAAGAAACTATAGCCCAGCCTACCAAAAACATAACTGTAAGACAGGCTAGAAATAAAAATTAAAATAAGAAAGAAAATGGTGCCTGCCTGACCTTGATGAATATAAATCACAAGGACCTGATGGTTTACATCCCAGAGTTCTGAGGGAGCTGGCAAATAATTATCTCAGAACCATTAAACCATATCTTTAAAAAATCCTGGAGCACTTGGGAACTACCAGAGGATTGGAAAAGAGCTCATGTGGTTCTTATTTTCAAAAATGGGGAAAAAACCAGAGCCAGGAAACTACAGACCAATCAGCCTAACATCAATACCTGGGAAGATAATGGAAAAAATACAAAAAAAAAACAGATCTGTGAACATCTAGAAACAAATAAAGTTATAACTTGTAGCCAGCACAGGTTTGTTAAAAACAGATCATGCCAAACCAATCTTATTTCATTATTTGACAAAGTGACTAAATTAGTAGACCAGCAAAATGTTGTGGACATAGTATACTTATATTTCAGCAAGGCGTTCAACAAAGTTCAGTACAATTTATTTCTTGATAAACTAGAAAAATGTGGGATAGACAGCATCACCACCAGATGGATCTGTAACTGGCTGATAAACCATACTCAACAAGTAGTTCTTAATGGTGCTACATCTACATGGAGGGAAGTAAGCAGCGGTATACCACAAGGTTCAGTCTTAGGGCCATTACTCTTCAATATCTTCATAAATGACTTAGATGAGGAAATAGAAGAGGAACTCATCAAATAAGCTGACAGGAATAGCCAACACCCTAGAAGACAAGATCAGGATCCAAAAAGATCTTGACAGACTTGAACAATGGACCCTATTCAATAACATGAAATTTAATGTGCAGAAAAGCAAGGTTTTACACGTAGGCAGGAAAAACCAAAAGCACAGGTACAGAGTAGACAGTAACTGAGAGGGATCTTGGAGTCCTAGAGGATGATCACTTAAACATGAGTTAGCAGTGTGCGGCAGCAGCCAAAAAAGCTAATAAAATCCTGGGTTGTATAAACAGAGGCATAGAATCAAAATGACATGAAGTATTAGTACCGTTTTATAAAGCCTTAGTAAGGCCACACCTGGAATATTGCATCTAGTTTTGGTCACCACATTACAAAAAAGATGTTGAGACTTTGGGAAAAAGTGCAAAGAAGAGCAACTAAGATGATTAAAGACTTGGAGATTAAAACATATAAAGAATGCTTGCAGGATTTGGGTTTGGCCAGTCTAGAGAAAAGAAGGATTAGGGGGAACATGATGCAGTATTCCAGTATTTGAGAGGTTGCCACGAAGAGGAGGGGGAGGGGTCATCTTATTTTTCAAAACACCAGAAGGCAAGACAAGAAACAAAAGATGGAAACTAATCAAGGAGAGAAGCAACCTGGAATTAAGGAGAAACTTCCTAACAGTGAGGACAATTAATCAGTGGAACAGCTTGCCTTCAATAGTTGCAGGGGCTTCATCACTGGTAACAGCCACCTATCTGAAATAGTATAGGGCACAGGTCTGCAACCCGCGGCTCCGGAGCCGCATGCGGCTCTTTCAGCCGTCTCCTGCGGCTCCCAGTCTTCTGCCATGTGCAGTCCCCCCCAAAAAAAAGTAGGACTAAAAAAGTTCAACCAGTCAATTCAAATATGCAGGGTAGGTGCATATCTCACCTTGGCTCCACTCTTCAGTCAAACCCTGTTCTGCGCATGCGTGCATGTACGCACATGCGTACACATTTTTTGCGGCTCCCAGTTTTTCCTTTTGTGAGGGAACCGGTTCCGAGTGGCTCTTTCACTGTTTCAGGTTGCTGACCCCTGGTATAGGGTTTCCTTCTTGAACAGACCTCCAAGAAGACCTCCAAGGTTCCTTCTAGCTTTATTCTTATGGATTGAAAATAAAATCTTACCAAGAATAGTTAAACCCATATTATGATACACTCTTGGCATATAAAACTTATTTGCTTTTAGTTTTTCTTTAATATTATATAATTACTAAATAAATTCAGTTTTAGAGGCAGCATTTGCAATGTAACATTTTTCAGATTCTTGTTCATATTGAAGACTTAAAATTTCAAAGCTATGTGTCTATGTAATTCGTTACTACATCACTACCTTAATATCTAATTCAGTTGATGAAGAATAATCTTACAATGTCTAATATAGAGATACAAAAATGGATTTAGCTAGTGCTTGACACATTCTGAATGCCATTTATTTATATGAGCTCTTGTATATATATATATTGACATTTTTGGACAGACACATAGCGCACACAGACACAATATTACAAGACCATATTTAAAATACTAAAATCTCCCAAAATTTGATGTTAATGGAAAATATTATTATCCATGGAACCCCAAGAAACATTTAGATTCTTATCTTTTTATTCTTCATGTAGTATTTTGACATGTATGTATTGTAATCAAAAAGATGGCACATATTGTTACTAGATAGACATAAAAAGGTTTTTCTAGCGGCAAGATGTAGTTCTGATAACATTCATTAGAAATTGCCCTTTAATCCTCAAACAGATGCTGAACATCTTTTGAGATTTCAGGTAACGAAGGAAATGGTCCATGTACTACTATTCTCTTCCTCATTTTCTCAAGGATTCTATTGGGAATATTTCAGTTCATCTCCACCTCCCCGCTGCTTCTGGAAGTACCAATCAGCTGGAGCCCTGCCGGTTCCTGGGGCTTCTGCCGAGCCCAGACAGTCCTGTAGCTGCAGCTGCCTCTCTCTCAGGCTTGGCTCGCTTTGGCTCATTCCCCTCCCCTGCTATACTTGGCTAGCAGTCGCATACCACCTGCCACATGGCAAAATACCACAGGTGGTATGCATACCACCAGTTGAAAAGCTCTGATGTAAAGAAAAGATTAGAGCTTCATTTAATAACTCTTTAGTCTTGCAACAGAATCATCTTCAAACTTCTGAAATGCAGAGGCTTCTTTAAACATAAATTTAAAACCCTTTATGCAGTGGTGGGATTCAAATATATGAACAACTGGTTCTCTTGTGTGGATGCCACTTCCGGAAGTCCATTCTGGGCCTGAGCAACAAAAAATTAGCTACCGGTTATGCCGAAGTGGTGCGAACTGCTTTTATGTTGCATTTATACTTGGTTTAGCTTTCTTTTTTTTAAAAAAACTGCTTAATAATGGAAGGTTGGTCTCCAGAAATTGCATCTAAAGCTCTAATAGTATGCTTCTTGTTGTATTGTGCACTCTTTCCTCAAAAAACAATCACTAGACTTCTAGAATATCTCCAGCCTTCCCATTTTATGGAAAATATGTGTGTTGATAACATCCAGCTGTATTTCTCTGACTTTAGCTGACTAAGCAGTGCTGTTGAGGTCCTATCTCAGTGTCTGAAGACTGCAATGTATGTATAGAGAATAATTGAGCTCAGATCAGGCCTAGTAAACTGAGCAGCTTTAAGTTTTAGGTTTTCTGAATCCAGTTGTTTTCCATCTTTAGTTCTGGATGAGATAACACTACTTCAGATAGTACTGCCATGCAAACTTGGGAATCCTCCTGGATTTTCAGCAGCTGTTCAAGGCTTTTTGAAAACTTTATATAGTACATCAATGTATGATACACCAATTTCATCCCTTCCTGTATTGAGAGGCACAAGAGAGGCACAAGACACTCATGCTTATGAGTAGATTATTGTAATATGATATACGTATGACTGCCCTTTAAGAATATCCGAACTTGCAACTATTATAAAATGCAATGGTGTGAGAAATTATGGGCATTCTTCAATATATCCATGTTATACTTTTGTTACATGAGCAGAATTGGCTCCCAATAGCTTTTGAGGTGCAATTCAAATGCTGGTTGTCACCAGTAAAACCATTTTAAAATGGGCTAGGATATTTAAGGGACAGCATGTCTCTAGTTGTTGCTAACAATATCATTAGATCTGCATGTTGCTCATCTTGTTGCTTGAAGAGTGTCATTTAGTGCAGAGGTCTCCAACCTTTTGGGCACCAGGGACCGGTTATGTGGAGAGAGGTTTTTCTATGGACCAGAGGGGCCATGGTTTTGTGTTCTGCCTGCATCCCATGGATGGGGCTTTGCTTGTTTGTGCGGCCTGTTGCTGGCATGCTGCAACCCAGTACCGGTCCACAGACTGGGGGTTGGGGACCCCTGATTTAGTGGGACTTAGGAAGTGTGCCTTCTCTATTGTATCACATGCTCTTTGAAACACTGTTTCACCAGGAGAAATGTCATGAGGATTTGGAAGTGGTTGAACTGATGAGCTGTGTAATTTTGTTCTGATTTGCCCTTAAATGCCATTATTTCCTTTGTTTCTGTTTTCATGTGCTTTTATCATCTTTGTTATTTGTTATTATACAGTGTTTTTTATTGCTTAGTTACCTGAAATTGCTTTGCAATGAGTGGCAAATAAATCAAATAAATATTTATGCTGTAGGCTGGGCTCAATTTCTTAAGTATTATCTTTGACTGAACTCAGTGAAAGTTCTGAAATGAAATTTGTATTGCCCATTCCTCCATGTTGTAAATTCTTCTTGGTCTTTTATGTAAAACTCCTGGTTATATTTGTAATAGCTGCTTAATTATCTTCTATTATTACTGCAACGTTTGTCTTATTGCTTTACTTGTTTTGCCTCTTAAAGCAGGATAGTTTATTTAACAATGTTTTTGCTTTCTCTTTGCTATGTTCCACTATAGCTACCAATGCAGCCTAAATTAAAAGGTCAGGAAGCCCATGCCATCAATACTCAAGGAATATCAGCCCTTTGAGAAAATTTCTGGATAGCCTTTTTGTGTGTGTGTGTTAATTTGGGATATCTATGTCCAAATGGAAGGCAGCAGAATAGTAAGCTGGTACCATGCATTCCTGAAGAAAATGTTAAGATGAGAAAAATTACAGTAGTCCTCAATTACCAATGGTAATTGGGACTAAGAACTTGGTTGTTAAGCAATATACTCATAAGTTCAAAAACCATGTGATTGTGCTGCTTAATGACAGCAGTTCCGGCAATACACTTGCCATTATTAAGTGAGTACCTGACTGGGTCATTAAGCAAGGGCCTCATGTGACTTCCAGGTTCTTGCTTCCTCATTGACTTTGCATGTGGGAAGCTGACAGGAAAGATTACAGATCGCTATTGTATGACTGCAGGGTTACTGCACCAGCCATATTTATAAGATCCAGTCATAAGTATTACTTGTTCAGTGACCAAATGGTCACTGAATGAGTGGCTCATTAAATGAGGATTACTTTATTTTAAATTGTACACTTCAGTGACTTCATGGAAAGATATATATATATATAGTCAGTAATAGTTAAAAATCCAAGTTGCATAGTATTTTATGGGTGGTATAGATTTCTCATCCATTCATAGTACCAAGCTAGACAGACTAATGTTAAGTAGGACTATGCAAAGCATTCAAATGTGTGTTAAATGTGACAAGTGAAGCAAAAAGCAAAGGAGCAAAAGTAAAGTGAGACTGACAAGGACAGTTTTCCAAGTAGCTATGTGAACATCTCAAAAGTTGCAGCTACTTTAATGATTCAAGGAGGGATGGTTCATTTCTACAAATACATGTTGCAAAGCCTCAAAAAAATAACTCTATAAATAAGTTTGGCAAAATCACTCTGACCTGAAAAATATCACAACTGTTATTGTAGAAACATTGGTAGGAGGAGCTGCTATTTTAAGTCATGGAAGAAAAGTGGGCTAAAATCTAATATTTATTTTATGACTTAGATTTATATAACTTGAAATGATTTGGAAAACAGGAATATTATTTCAGGGAGTTTGGTTTTCCTGTATACGTTGCTGTTTATCCAGTTTTATAATTTATAGGAAAAAAGTGTTATTAAACATCATAGTGGCTTTTATTTATCTGAATTGTGAACTTTAGCATCTATCTTGAAGTAGACATTAATTAATTATATTTCAGTGCATTTTTGAAGATCCTTGACTTTACCTTTTAATTAACATTGTCACTCATATAGAGAGATGACAGCACATAATATTAATTAAATTAGTCCCTTGTAGCTCTTCACACATGGTCTAAAAATCTGTGATAATTACTTTTTTCAATGGCTAACATTATTATGAAGATTTGCAGAAAACATTTTAAAGCACAGTACTTTATAATAAGTACAAGAATTTAACAAGAATGCATTCTACCAAGAAGCAAATAGTTATTTGATAAAGTGTACATTAGCTAGGCTATCTTGGAGCTGTTCTTATAGTTCTGGTACATATTTGAATTAATCATTAACCCAATCTTAAATTGTTCTAATCCTATACATTATACATGAAAAATATTTCCATTTGCAGAGTGATTTATGATTATCTGCTCTTCTTTTTAGTAAGGTCACAGGGCCAGGTTATCTTCAGGACCACCTCTCCCTAAGGACATTATCCTGTCCTAACAGATTGGAGATGGTGGGCATGCTCCTAATCTGTCTCTTAAATATTGTCTTACTTGGAGATCTGGGGATCATGCATTTTATTTGTTCAGGGATTGATATAATTTTTTCATTGTTTTTAACTCTTGTATTTTTCGTTTTAATCACCCTGTAAACCGCCCTGAGTCCTTCGGGAAAGGGCGGTATATAAATATAATAAAATAAATAAATAAATAAATAAATAAATAAATAAATAAATTTTCCATGGCAGCCCCTGTCCTGTGAAACACCCTGAGGTTTGTCAGGCCCCCACCATCCTAGCCTTCCAAAGAGCACTTAAGACTGGCTTTTCATCCCAAATACTTGTTGGATAATCATTTTTTGTGGTAGACTGCTTGTTAAACTTTATTAAGGTACTATTTGTCATTTTAATATATAGGTAGATCCATACATATATTACATACATACATACATACCGTAGTTTCCGGCGTATATGACTACTTTTTAACCCATGAAAATCTTCTCAAAAGTCAGGGGTCGTCTTATACGCCGGGTGCTGAAAATTTAGGGACAGGGCTGGCTGGAAAACCTGGAGCGGATCTCCCATTTAGTCTGTGCAGGGAAAGCGGGAGCAATTGGAGAAGAAGCTGCAGTCTGTGATTTTTTACAGGCTGGGGTCTGGGCGTCTTTTCTTCTAAAGTTGAAGAGCAGCTGTAGTATATCCCAACTTGAAAGGCAGGTGGGGAAGGCAGCAGCCAGAGCAGCGGCTTAGCTCTAAGGACACATTTGACTCAGAAACTGGGCGGGCTGGCTGGAAAACCTGGAGCGGATCTCCCATTTGGTCTTTTTTTTTAAAATCCCATTTATATCCTGCCCTTCTCCGAAGACTCAGGGTGGCTTACAATTTAAAGCACAAATCAATGTGCTTAGCAATAGCCTTCATTCTGTGTATATGCCTGTTTATTACGGCTTTCACACACACCCCAAGCAGCATTATTACAAAGTCAGCTTATTGCCCCCAACGATCTGGGTCCTCATTTTACCTACCTTGGAAGGATGGAAAGCTGAGTCAACCTTGAGCCTGGTGGGATGCGAACCTGCACTAATTGCAGGCAGCTTGTGTTACTTAAGGCTCTGTGCAGGGAAAGCTTTAGAGTGAATTAGGAAAAGTGAAAAAGTGAATTAGGAAAATAGAGAATGGTTGCTGGAATCGGGCTGCCACAAAGAAGAGGGAGCCAAGCTATTCTCCAAAGCACCTGAAAGCAGGACAAGAAGCAATGGATGGAAACTATTCAAGGAGAGAAGCAACCTAGAACTAAGGAGAAACTTCCTGACAGTTAGAACAATTAACCAGTGGAACAACCTGCCTCCAGAAGTGGTGAATGCTCCAAAAACTGGAAGTTTTTAAGAAGAGACTGGACAGCCATTTGTCTGAAATGGTATAGGGTTTCCTGCCTTAGCAGGGGGTTGGACTAGATGACCTCCAAGGTCCCCTCCAACTTCTTCTTCTTCTTCTTCTTCTTCTTCTTCTTCTTCTTCTTCTTCTTCTTCTTCTTCTTCTTCTTCTTCTTCTTATTATTATTATTATTATTATTATTATTATTATTATTATTATTATTATAGTTTAAACCACTTGCACTGTTTTATGTTTACATGTTTGATGACAAACAGCCTTATGTTTATAAGTGACAGTTTTCCTACTAAGCACCTGCATGTCATAAGCATTTGAATTAAAATTACCATATTAAAATCAAATCTGATGTTTTTTAATTTTTATTTGGTGTGCGTTGGAAGAGGGGTAGTCTTATACGGCGAGTATAGCCCAAACCCTATAATTTAACAGGAAATGTAGGGGGTCGTCTTATACGCCCAGTCGTCTTATACGCCAGAAAATACGGTACATTTTCTTGTGAGGGCAAATTGTAATCATCTTAGCATTCCTAAAGTTGCTGAAGATGCTGTTTTAACTGTTGCTTTGGAGTACCCCAGAATTCAGTATAAGATGGGTGGCTATAGATATTTAAAATAAATAAATAACTTAATACTTCAGTAATAGAACTTTCAATAGTTTAATTGCAGAAAAGAAGGAACTATCATTTTTATTGTTCACACAGTGAAGAATTTCTCAGTCTGTCATTTATCACTATTAAAAAATATAAAACATTGGATTGTATTTTTTTCTCTATCAAGGAAAATACCACGTGATAGAAGGTATAATTTCACCAGTTAGTGACAACTATGGGAAGGAAGGATTGGTTGCAGCAAAGCATCGGATTGCAATGGTTCAGCTTGCAGTTGAGACATCCGACTGGATCAGAGTGGATCCTTGGGAAAGCGAGCAAAATCAGTGGACTGAGACTCTCATAGTACTAAGGTAATATTACTGATAGTTGCTGGCACTGATAGAATTTAATCAAATATTTTAGTAAAAGGTATAATCCACAAGCAAAGAAGTTAGCAAACTTTATTTTGCTTGGAATAAAACAGATTGTAAGTAAGAGTCCTCTCATATATAGAAGATAGACTAATAACTTTCAACACTTCCATTTTTCAGAATTCTTATTCTTTTCAGAGTTGGCTACAGGTAATCCCTGAGTTATGAGTGTTCGCTTAACGCTTGTTCAGAGTTATTTGATGAGCGCCCCATAGTGCTTACAAGCAAGTCCTGAAGTTACAAATATTGCAGCACCACGGCAGTCATTTTCCTTTATGAGTGACCACAGTGGCTCTGAAACATTCACCCTGGTTATTCCCTCTAATATTCATTTGATTACTGAAATGCAAGATTCTGTATATTTTTCATTCTAAATTTCTATAAGAAACCATGTAGATCAATTATATATAACTTATACTCTGATAACAAGGATTTTTTTCTAGTTACTTGACTTGTAATCCTTGCTGGGTTTTTCCTAGTACCGTAACATATCTTTGCTTGGGAAAAATGATTTGCTTTTCATGCAGGAAATCTACTGCCGTCTGTCATACTGCTGTCAGCACAAGGGAAGTTGCTTAATACATGGCCAAGGCCTTTGAAAAGTCCTGACTTGCTTGATTTCCATCTGTTCCATTCCTATTAGTTCCTCCACTGCTCTCAGATCTAACAATCCCTTTCGTTTAGCCCTTAGTAAGCCATGTAGTTCTTGTGTAGACAGCAATTACTAAGTTCCTAAACCGAAGGGCCTTACAGCACCTTCTATTTCAGGGACTCATTTGGCTCATTTTTTTAAGATACAGATATCTGCAATTTTTGCACATTTAAAGAAATGTAGAAAATATAATAAGAAGGGGAAAAACAACGTAGGCAAATATAATATGGTTGGATATCCAGAAAATTGCACTAAACCAGCACATCAAATGTACCTTAACACTTGCTGATATGATTGATATGGTTGTCAGTCTAACAAGTGATTCTGGACAGTGTACAAAGATTCAACATGTATTCTAGTGTACCATTTACAACTTAGAGTAGTATTAGTCATTTCATTTCTGTCCAAAAAATGTCTCAACATAACAATAAAAATAGCTAATTAACAAAATCAATGTCAAAAAAAAGAAATTAAATAGTACCCAGTAAAGTAACAGAATATAGTAAGTACTATAATGTGTATAGAACTCAAATGGTTTTTAAATAAGATTAAATCTTACATCAACTTACATTTAGATATGAAGTTATTCAAGACATCAAAACATATTTTCCCAGTTTAATTATTCATTATTCCAGAGAAGATGTTTTACATTCTCAAAATCTCAAATTGCATAGTATTTTCTCTGAACAGGTAGTACTAGATTTTTCATCCATTCATGATATCAAATTAGATAGACTAATATTAAGTAACGGGGCTTAATATTTTAGCACCTAAGGTACTGTTAATTTTAACATGCTCTTTGTGATAATCTATTTTGTTTTGAAATTTGCAGGTAATCACTAGGGCAGAAAGTTGGGTTAGAAATTAAATAAATTAAAACACAGCACTATGTTACATACAATGTTGAAAGCATTAGAGGGACAAATAGTTTTGCTTTTGCAGCTCAGGTCCTCATACTTCCCAGAATAGATGGGAACAGAAATATTATTTTTTAGTCATTGCCTTTTGGGAAGCTGGGCATTTAAGGCAATTCTTAGAATTTGGGAAACTCTCTTGTACTTTTTTGGTACAGTGTCAGCATTCACCACAAAGCTTGACATGAGCCGACAGATATTTGGCATCTGGTTTAAATTATAAACATTTGTTAACAATTATTTAATTGGCTTAGATGATTTCATTGCAACTTTTAAAGCAATACATGAAAATCATTTTATTTATTTTGTTAAGAAGTGATTGAACAAAATACTATCTCCTAAGAGATTATATAAATAACAAATGGGCAGTAGTCATTCTAATTGAACAAGAGTCTGAAGTACTGTTTGCACACATCTTGCAATGGACAAAATTAATCTGGCAAATTCTCCAACCCTATCATTAAATTCTGACCTGAAGTTGGCAACAAGCCAATTGAATTTTAGAAAGTACCAATAGAAGATAATCACAAAATGTATCCCTGAGAGAATTACCTTATATCGAGACCTTTATTTTGTACAGGCGTCATTACAAAGAGCTACTTAAATTACACAATAGCAGCAAACTGTGTAGAGAAAATACTTGGTCCAAAGAAGAAGCAACTGATTCATCAATCGGATCATCAGTGACAGGTTTGTTTATGCTGTAACTTAAGTAGTACTTCTTGTTAAGTGACAAAAGCCTGTTACTTTAGTAGACATGTATGGCTGATGTTAGACATTCAAAATTTTGTTAGCTAGAGCTAATGGTCAAGGAACCAACTATAATTGAGCTTTCCATGTTCAAATGTGTATATATGGAAGGGCAAAGTGGGAGGGTGAAGCTAATATCATGAATATCTTCCCCCTCCCTACAGAGTGCTGATCCCAAGCATCTGAGATTTCTGCCTTTATTTCTGCCTTTATTTCTGGATTCCCAGTGGGAAAGCCCTTTGCGTGTATTTTTTCATGTTCTAATGAATGTGCATAAAGATGCATAGTAGTGCACTAAGACCTAAATGAAATATTTAAATAAGCTCAAATAATGTGAGAATATCCTACTTATGTATATCTATGCATATAGGTACTGTATGAACTATGTGTGTGTGTTTATTTATTTTGTATCCCATCTTTATTATTATTACAATTTACTCAAGGTGTTGAACGTAACCAAAACACCTTTCTCCTCCTATTTTCTCCACAACAACCCTGTGAAGTGGGTTGGGCTGAAGGAGAGTGATTGGCCCAAAGTCACCCAGCTGGCTTTCATGGCTCAGATGGAACCTGAATTCACAGTCTTCTGCTTTCTAGCTTGATGCTGATTGATTGATTCAATTTATATGGGCACCCATGTCAAATTCATGAATCTGAGTAGCTAACAACAATTTAAAACACTGTAAAACAAAACTATAGAAACAATGCATACATAATGCATTGGCTAGTCTGAAGAAAAGAAGAAATAGGGTACATGATAGCAGAATTCCAGTATTTGAGGGGTTGCCACAAAGAAGAGAGGGTCAAACTATTCTCCAAAGCACCAGAAGGCAAGACAAAAAACAATGATTGGAAACTGATCAGAAAGAGCAGCTCCTTGCTCTGGCCATGTGGCTGCTGTGCAACTGCCACTGCCCTGCCTGACCTTGGCTCTGTTCACCGCTTGCGGCGCCCGAGATCAAGCTCTCAGTGTGCCCTGGTCTCTGCCCACCCTGCCTGCTGGCCCTGCTGCTGCTGGGACATTTCTTGGCCGTGTTGGGTGCCGTCTGCCCGAATGGTTGCCCGTGCTGCTTCTGACCTCACGGCTCTTTCTCTCCTGGCCACACTGGTCTGGGCTGCTCCTGCATGGTGTGGGGTGAGTTGGCCCAGATCTTCCAATGAAACGGTGCCTCTGCCTTCGGTCTGAGCATCAACCTTCACAATCTACTCAGTGCTGCAGATGCTGGGCTACAGGCTGAGCCTCCCCCAAGCATTTTTTCACTAACCTGCCTTTCAGCTACATGGTGTTTCTCCGTCCATTTCTCAGCTGCCGCTGTGTTTTTGTGGGACTAAAAAAAAAGTTCGTTCAGACCTTCCAATTTCACAGTATCTTTTTTCTTTTGTGAGAAGTTGGAAGGTCTGAACTTTTTCTTTTTAGTCCCACCACGCAGTGGTGGCTAAGAAATGGACAGAGAAACATGATGCAGCTGAAAGGCAAGTTAGTGAAAAAACGATTGAGAGAGGCGAGGGCATCTGGGTGGGGAGGAGGGTGTGGCAGTCTCCAGCTCTGCAGGGGCATTAGCAACTCCACGCTCTTTGGGCCCTGGCGGGCACTTCAATTCTCATGCCGGCTATTCAAGGCAGGCGTGGGGCTGCCCCTGGCTGCTTTCAGACGTTACCCTGAGTGGCTTTGGCAGGAGTCTGGCAGGCAGAGGGAAGCAGCTTCACCTCTGCCACCTGCCTCGCCTTACCTCATGGTGGCGGCATCAGCTGGATGGGCTGGGGCAGCTAGACCGGGCGGAAGGCGAGTCAGCAGCAGCAACTGGCGGCAGAGTAGCCGCAGGTGAGGTAGAGGCCAAAAGCGGCCAGGGCCCACCCATGTCCGCCTCACACAGCTGGGACGAGAGCTGCAGCACCCGAAAAATGCCGGGCTCAGCCTGTAGCCCAGTGCCTGCAGCATCTAATAGGTGTGCAGGCTGGCGCTCAGACCCAAGGCAGAGGCGTGGGTGGTGCAGTTCCACCAGTGGCTGTTGGCGAAGGGGCCTTGACAGGCTGGTGGCAGGGAGACGCTCTGGAGGTCAAACAGAAGATCTGAGCCAACTCACCCCACATCAGGCAGGAGCAGCCCAGAGCAACATGGCTAGGAGGGCCAAGAGCCCCATGAGACCAGACGTAGCATGGCCAACCAATGGCACATGATGCAGCCAAGAAATGTCCCACCAGCAGCAGGGCCAGCAGGCAGAACGGCAGAGACTGGGCTGCGCTGAGAGTTTGGCTCGTTGCAGTCACAGGCAAACAGACAGTGGGACGAAGAGGGCAGGGCCAGTTGTAGCAGTGCTCCCCATTGGCCCCTGCGCTCTCTGTCTTTTGTACATGAAAATAATAAGCCTTACCCCAGTGCCTTTTTTGGAGGCCAAAAAAAAATAAGACTGGGTCTTATTTTTGGGAAAACACGGTAGGGTTCAAAAAAAAAGATTAATATACCCATGGATGGCTGTGCTTGTGCATCCAAATTCCCAAGTTGGATGATACAATCTTGAAAGACAGCAGGATTGGGGCCAATTTAATAGCTGAGGGATTATGCTCCAAAGAGTAGACAGTATGGCAAAAAATTCTCTCTTCTTGGGTTCCATCAGATGGCACTTACTAATATCTGGAACATGACTTTCCTGCTAGATTTAATGAGATGGTATGACATAACTGGGGACAAGCAGTTCCTTCAAATAATATACTCCTGGAAAGCACATAAAATGCTATAGATAACAGCAATGTTTATGTTTCTTAGCTATGTGTATTTCTCCTAGTTGTGCTCACTCATCACTAGGTACTTTAAATGAACATTTAAACTAGTACATAGTCAAGCCAGGATAAAGGTTTTTCAGAAGAGTTGTACTTTGATCTAGATTCTAAGAGAAATTGTGAGTTGTAGCTTGTATTATCACACTATCTGAGTTACCTTTTCTCTTTGGATCCAGCTCACAGTAAAATCCTACTTCAACTACCTACAAGCAACCAGTGATTTCAAAATTATTACTCCTAAATTATATTTAATCCCATGCATGCTGTTGATTGGCTTGCCTGATGTTAAATATTTCTGTATGTCTTGTACCTTGTATTAATAATTGTGTTGTGAGTCATAGAAAGTAGTCCTAGTACAATGTACAGTCACTTTTTTTCCTACCCTATAGTTCACAATAGAAAACCAATGAAAGCACATAAAGAATATGTAGTACTTGAAGATTAAGCCAGATAATTAGAAGATAGTAACTGCATCAAAATGTGAAGGCTAAACAACAGTGTAATAACCAAGTTATATTTTGCATTGGAGGCAAAAATAAAATGTAAGAGATCTGTCCAATAATCATAAAATCAAGATAATGACAAATGAAAACTAATGTTCAAGTCACACAATGTCTGTCCTAGAATGCCTTTGAAGGGAGAGAAAGGGTCTTTTGACAGGTTTTGACCAAATTATAAAGTATAACTTAATATATTCTTTAACTTTCCTTGAAAAAAAGATAAAGCTGTTCTAAGCTTATGTTAAGGTTCTATGAATAACCTGATTCCTTCTGAGAAAAACTTGAACATCTGAATTCATCTGGCTAAAGAAAACATTCCATCTTTCAGTCTGAAACCTATTCAATAAACCTATTCAGTAAAATGATGCTGTTCTATAGATTAAATAAAAGATAGTAAAAAAGTAACAGGAGCTGAACCTCAAAATGTAGGAGAAGTCCAACTTGTTTAAAATGTCTATATGATTTATCTATGCATATTTTTACCAATTCAGTCTTTCATATTTAGACTGTCTGCTTTAAAAGCTGGAGATTGTATGTATGGGTAAAATAATTGTTGGGTATCAAACATGTCAGGACCAGTTTTTAAAATATTGGTAGAATCTTTCAACACTGATTATGCACAGCTCTATCCAACAATGTATTTTGCTAGCTGGTAAAGTTAGAACTGAGGTGTTGTAAAATTTCCTTTTCTTAGGTATGGCACAGTCCTCAAAGTTTGTTTTTGAGCCTATTGAGAAAACATTATTTCTACATTCTTAGTTTAACAGCTTGAGAAGATTTCAGTTATTTGCAGTTTGCCTTCAAAAAGAAAAAAATCTACCCAGGCATTTTTAAGGATTCTGACTGTTTTATATCTTTTTTTCTTCAAATTACTATTGTAGTGCTTCACATTTCTAATTAGGATCACTAATTTAGCACTATATACACAGTTATTTCTTTAAGATGGAATATCTATTTTAATTTCAACTCAGCCATATAAGTTATATGTTGTTTCCATGGTTGTGTGAGAGTTCTGCCTCTTAGTAAGATATTGTTGAGTGTTAAATCTAGCTGTTTCTATCATGCTGTTAGTGATCTCTACATTGTCTAACCTGGCTAAGCTTCTGGAAAGGTCTTAGAGAGTGTTATAATAACTTTTGCACTATGAGTATTGATTCTGATAATACCGGTGAAAAGTGTACAAAAACAAAGGGTCAAGAGTTGGAGTATTATTATTATAGGCACTTGACTTCAGCAAAAGCTATTATCTGTTGTGAAAGTGCAAGATCGTTATTTAACAGTAGCTCTCAAAAATCGAAGGATATTATATACTCACTTTTCTTTCTATTGAAGTTGATTCTTTTGTCAGCCTTCTTTGAAAAGCCGTTTAGTTGTTCAGTTTTGGCTACATATCAATATTTGATTTTTTTAAAAAGAGATCCCTGTTTTTCTCATGTTTTATTCTGTCAGGAAATACATCTTTTATCCATCATGTCATTTAATGTCACCTCTCAAAGATCTTCATTTTGTTTACTCAGGAGAAACCTGCCATACAGTCTTTAGTACATATCCTGATTTATGCCTATGATATCTCCTAATCTCTCCTTCCTGATTTTGTATTTTTCCTGTTGTTTTAAAAAAAGAGATAATATTAGTACATTTGAAGTGATCTGTTTATTTTCAAAATATAAACCCAACTACCGGTAATATGTTTAGTCTCAATGAATTTATTGCAATTGAAATTAAAAATCCATAACTAGGGGGTTGTTGTTGTTGTTGTTGTTGTTAGTTGCGAAGTCGTGTCCGACCCATCGCGACCGTATGGACAATGTTCCTCCAGGCCTTCCTGTCCTCTACCATCTTCTGGAGTCCATCTAAGCTCACTCCTACTGCTTCAATGACTCCATCCAGCCACCTCATTCTCTGTCGTCCCCTTCTCCTATTGCCCTCAATCTTTCCCAGCATTAGGCTCTTCTCCAGTGAGTCCTTCCTTCTCATTAGGTGGCCAAAGTATTTGAGTTTTAGCTTCAGGATCTGGCCTTCTAAAGAGCAGTCAGGGTTGATCTCCTCTAGGACTGACCGGTTTGATCGCCTTGCAGTCCAAGGAACTCGCAGGAGTCTTCTCCAGCACCATAGTTCAAAGGCTTCAATTCTTTGGCGCTCAGCCTTTCTTATGGTCCAGCTTTCACTGCCATACATTGCAACTGGGAAGACCATAGCCTTGACTATACGCACTTTTGTTGACAGGGTGATGTCTCTGCTTTTTAGTGTGCTGTCTAGATTTGTCATGGCTTTCCTCCCCAGGAGCAAGCGTCTTTTAATTTCTTGGCTACAGTCCCCATCTGCAGTGATCTTGGAGCCCAGGAAAATAAAATCTGTCACTACCTCCATTTCTTCCTCATCTATTTGCCAGGAATTGAGAAGGCCAGATGCCATGATCTTGGTTTTCTTAATGTTTAGTTTCAACCCAAGTTTTGCACTCTCCTTCTTCACCCGCAACAAGAGGCTCTTTAGTTCTTCTTCACTTTCTGCCATTAGAGTGGTATCATCTGCATATCTTAGGTTGTTGATGTTTCTTCCAGCAATCTTAATTCCAACTTTTGATTCATCTAGCCCTGCCTTTCTCATGATGTGCTCTGCATATAAGTTAAATAGGCAAGGCGACAGTATACAGCCTTGCCGGACTCCTTTCCCAATTTTGAACCAATCAGTGGTTCCGTGTCCAGTTCTCACTGTTGCTTCTTGGCCCGCATATAGATTTCTCAAGAGACAAATAAGATGGTCTGGTATGCCCATCTCTTTAAGGACTTGCCAGAGTGTGTTATGATCCACACAATCAAAGGCTTTAGCATAGTCAATGAAGCAGAAGTAGATGTTTTTCTGGAACTCTCTAGCTTTCTCCATGATCCAGCGTATGTTAGCAATTTGATCTCTAGTTCCTCTGCCTCTTCGAAATCCTGCCTGTACTTCTGGTAGTTCTCGATCCACATACTGCTGGAGTCTAGCTTGTAGAATTTTAAGCATAACTTTACTAGCATGAGAAATGAGTGCAATGGTGCGATAGTTTGAACATTCTTTGGCACTGCCTTTCTTTGGAATTGGAATGTGAACTGATTGTCAACTCCTCGTCTACGCCGGGAAACGCAGGCAAGCAGAAAAAGAAACCACGACGTAGTACGGATGACTGCGAGAGTACCTTTACTAGCAGGATCTCCAAGCAATTGCAAAGTCAGCGTTGGGAACCACTCGTCCCAACGCTTCTTTTAAATGATGCTAATAATTGATTAACAGCCTCACCCGTTAGCCCCACCCTCCCCCACACAGACCAGCATCCGCCTGAACCGCGTAAAACCCCACCCCCCTATCCTGTCGCCCCATGCCCTGCTTCCTCCCCTGACGCCGAGGTCCATACAGTGTGAAGGAAGGTGTAAGTCCAGTATCCCCCTCTCCCGTACCCTGAAGTTCCTATTGTGCTCCCCTCCACCAACTCGGTATTCCGTGTCACACCCGCAGCCCCTTGGTAAGCCCCATCGTCCGATTGTAGCTGTAGGGCGCCCTGCAGCTCTGCCGGCATGCAACCGGCTGAAACATCCGTAGGTCTTGTCTCCGACCGCGTAACTCCTGCGCGATGGTCGGGGTCCGCCCCTCGCTGTTGCTGCCCCACTGTCCGGACCGGCGCGGCTCTTGCGTGACTGACGGGACCCACTGCAGGCCGCCGCACAGCTGCTCGAGCTTGCGCGGCTTCCCCTTGCCTGCCGGGACCCGTTTCAGGCCGCCGCACAGCTGCTAGGGCTGGCGCGGCTTCCCCATGTTCGGCGAGGCTTGTTTCCGGCCGCCAAACAGCCGTTCGGGTAGGCGCAGCTCCTCCACGACTCGCTTCTGGCCGCCGAGCAGCTGTTCGGGCAGGCGCGGCCTCGGCGTGGACTCCCGGGGTCTCTGCCGGCCGCTGAGCAGCTGTTCGGGAAGGCGTGGCCTCGGCGAGGACGCCCGGGGTCTCTGCCGGCCGCTGAGCAGCCGTTCGGGAAGGCACGGCCTCGGCGAGGACACCCGGGGTCTCTGTCGGCCGCTGAGCAGCCGTTCGGGAAGGCGCGGCCTCAGCGAGGACGCCCGGGGTCTCTGCCGGCCGCTGAGCAGCCGTTCGGGAAGGCGCGGCCTCGGCACGGACGCCCGGGGTCCCTGCCGGCCGCTGAGCAGCTGTCGGGCGTGGCTGCGGCTGCGGGCTGCGGCTGGATCCCTCTCCCGGTGAGTATGTCGAGCCCGAGGGGCTCGACACTGATCTTTTCCAATCCTGTGGCCACTGTTGAGTTTTCCAAATTTGGGTACCTTAGGCTAATATAAGATGCAATTTCTAAGGAGCTTTTCTAATCACATTCCTATGTGAAAACATCCTGCATGCAATTAAGTTTATAATTCAGGATTAGATTCTGACATTTCCATATAAAAGGTTGTAGGCAATGAATATTGGAAAAGAGTTTCTAGAGAAGCCATGATGCATTGTGGTTTAGGTGGACTAATGACCTATGCAAGACAAAAAGTTTCAAGCAATAACTTTCAAGAAATCAGAAGCTTAACTAAATATTCATTTTATATAAAGCATCTTTATTCCATTCTTCAGATAAAACGGTATAGCAGATATAGCAGTAAAATGACAGTTTTATACAATAAAAAGTTAACTAATTTTCAAAAAACCTTTAATAGCCCCATCAAATATTTCTTTGGGAATCCATTGTAAAAAAAAGATGTCAGTATCATAATGCCCTTATAATAAATCAGTATTGTGTCTACATTTGACCTACTGTTTACAGCTCAAAAATGGTATAGTAGAGCTATAGAAAGTTCAGAGGAGGGGCAGACAAGATGATGAAGGGGCTGGAGCAGCTTCCTTACAAGGAAAGGTTGCAACATTTGGGCAAATGAGAGGGCACATGATTAAGGCGTACAAAATTATGCGTAGTGCAAATGAAGTAGACAAGGAGAAGCTGTTTTCCTCTTCCCAAAATAAAACCAATGAAACTGGATCCTGGAAGAATTGGTACACGCAAACAGAAATAATATTGTTAAACAACACGTAATTAAAATTTGAAATTGACTACCAAGGTATCTGATGCTGGCTAGCAGCTTGGTGGTCTCAGAAAAGGGTTGGATCAGTTCATGAAAGTCATGAGGATCAATAGCTATTAGCCTTGATGGCAGTCTAATGTCCTTTGAAGGCCAACTGCTGAGAGACTAGCAGACTTCTTTGGCCACTTTGAAATCCGACTGCAGAATGGTCTGAATCAACAAGGCCCTGTTTATATTCTTATAACAAAAGAAAAAGAAATTGGAAAAAGAAAGGAAAAATCAGAACTTTTCATTACTTTAGTAACTTGATAAGGAGAACAAACAGGAAGAGGGTGAAGATACTGACCTACTGTCTCCAGAAGTGAGCACCAAAATGAATTTAGTATCTGTGTGAAGAATCCAGGACTACAAACTCCAAATTGTAAAAGAGTAACAGAACAAACATTTAGGACAGTTCCTAAAGAATAAAACAGTGTCTGCTAACTTGTGGAAAAGTACAAAGCCAGTGCTGCAGGGGCTGTTTTACAATTTACTGAACTGCATCAAGCAAAAAGTGTGAAATACATTACTACCTGCCTATATTACATATAAGCTGGGTTTGTGTTCAGTGCTGTTTGCTCTTGGCTATCATGTAAGAAGTTAGTCCCCTTGAAAGCTTGGTAGCTAAGATAGAAAAACGAATGTAGACAAGACTGTATAGGATGTGAGTCCATTCCCAAATGGTAGATGATTAGCGCTAAAGAAAAGGGGTTACAGGAAGAAGGACATTTTGATAAAATATTTTTTTCATAGGAGTGATCCCATCTTTGGATGATGAACCCAAATACTGTCATATCAATGATATTTCACAGAAAGTAAATAATTTTATGCTTATGGGCTATTTAAAAATTAGAAACATGGATAAAGTGTTTCATGAAAGGTGTATGTGCATGGTGACTTATCTGACTGATAAAGTTGTGGATATTCATCATCCAGAGTCATGTCTGAATAGCATGATAAAGAAGAATGGCTTGTCATTCCTATGGGTATCCGTGACCCTGGAAAAAATGTATTCAGACAGTTTTGGAAACAAAATCGAAACTCTTCTGGAAAACAAAGTTAAGAAAGGCAGGCTGGGAGAAGTCAACGCAATCTAGCGACACCAAAGTTCAACACCAATGGTAGAATAAAAAAAGCAATGGCTTTGTGGGGCTCTTTAGTGTAGCAGTTTTCAAAAAAATAGACTATTTGTATCACAGAAAATAGTAAGCTGTCAAGTTTCTAGAAAACTGAAAGATCAATATTCCAATGGCAATAAAGGAAAAAGGAACTTTAATATACCAATGGCAGGCAGGAAAGGGAAGGAAGGAAGGAAGGAAGGAGAGAGAGAGGACTGAAGGACTGATTTGTCAAAATAAAAGTTAAATAGATGATTGGCTGTTTATAATACAAGAAGAACAGAGAAAGAAGAAACAGGAAGAGCCCAGAGCCCAGCCTTTGCCTATCATGTGCTCAAGAGAAAAACTGATAGATGGTTTTCCTAAAAGTAAATGATGCCAGGTATGTGGGGATGGAACAGCAGGGAGCCACCAATTGCTATCTTGAACCCTTCCCCTGCCCCCAACACACACATACAATAAAGCAGCAGCACTGCCACGTTGCTAAGGCATGGTCAAAATACTCCTGTGGGAGCAGAACTTTTTATATCAGCATTTTAGCAAGTGAAAGGAAGAGCATATAAACTTAAAAAGAAAGTACCTGAGTTCTAATATATAGTGAGCAGAATAAGTTATGGCATTGAATGTAAAGTATTCATGAAAAGGGGTACCTTAAGCTTTATTTCTACTGCTTTAAAAAAGGAAAACATTAGAATACAAGGGGCAGTACAACTAAGATTTGGTTGCTGTTCCTAAATCATAACTTGGGATGAGTATGTGGAAAGTTGGGTATAGGAAAAGCAATGCATCTTAGCACCTTTTCCTAACTTTATGTCCTTGATTGTTTGTGAAATAAACTACTAATATGCATCTAAGGCCTAGTTGGAGAAGTGAGTGTGTCAATGTAATGACATGACATAACACCTGCTTCAATAATTAAATTACCTCTACTAATTAAAGTAGCTATTCTGCTACTAAGTAATTCTGTACATATGTAAAATTGTTTTCAATAAATAAATGGGAAATGTCATTAGATTGTTCTTCATGTATATTATGTGATCAGCACCGATGAAGATTCACTGAGAATGTACATTTTATGTGAGGAAAAGGAGTTTGGAGATATACAATTCTCATTTGAAATTGGAAATAGTAAAAATTAAGAAAGTCTTTGTAGCCATCTGGTTTTTGGAAAGTACAAAGATTGGTGGACTGAGTTTTAATATTTATTCTTAAACAAAGACTGCATGTCAACAAAGAAAACCAACAATAAAAATAATATTTCTCACAATATACTCTCATCATTCTTGCAGTTGTTCCAGAGCTAAAACTTCTCTGTGGAGCTGATGTTCTGAAGACATTTCAAACACCTAACCTCTGGAAAAAAGAACATATTATAGAAATAGTGGAAAGATTTGGATTGGTTTGTGTTAGTCGTGCTGGCCATGATCCTTCGCAGTATATAACTAACTTAGAGTTTTTAAATAACTGCCAGCATAATATCCACTTAGTAAAAGAGTGGGTTCTAAATGAAATCAGTGCTACGAGCATAAGGTGTGCCTTGCGCAAAGGACAAAGTGTGAAATACTTGATTCCAGACTCTGTTATTTCTTATATTAAGCAACACAATATATATATCGAAAAGATTGAATGAAATAAATAAAATGGTGTAGTCCTTTAAAGTGTCCATGCTGTTTACTTCACTTAAAAAAAGATATAATATTGAATGAGTCCAAAGACGGGCAACAAAAAAGGTGCAAAGTCTGAGAGACAAAACATATCAGGAGAGATTGGATGAACTGAATATGTACAGAAGGGAAAGGGGGAACATGATTGAAACCTTTAAATATATTAAGGGTGTGAATAAGGTTCTAGAAGGAAAATTTTTCAATACAGGTTGTCTTCAACTTATGACTTAAATTGAGCCCAAAATGTTGCTAAGCAAGACAGTTGTTAAATGAATCTTATGACCTTACTTGCCAGAGTTGTTAAGTGAATCACTGCAGTTGTTAAGTTAGTAACCTGGTTGTCAAATGAATTTGACTTTCCCATAATTTTTACTTGTCAGAAGTTCATAAAAGTTGATCATGTAACCCCAGGACACTGCAACTGTCATAAATATCAGTCAGTTGCCAAGATCTAAATTTTGATCACATGACCATTGGGGCTGCTGCAATTATTATTAAGTCAAGTTTTTTTAGTGCCATTGTAACTACAAACAGTCACTAAATGAACTATTGAAGACTACTTGTATTAAGCGAAAATCAAGAACCTGGGACATAACCTCAAACTGACAAGAGTTCAAAAGTAATTTTAGAAAGTATTACTTCACACAAAGAGTAGTGGAAGCTTGGAATCAACTTCCAGCAGAGATAGTGAGTCAATCACTATCTTGTGATGCTTGGGATAAATACATGTTTATCATCTGACAAAAATTTGAAAAAATAGAATAAAAATAATGAAATAAAAATAACAATTAAAATATTTAGAAGAAAGTGAACCCAGACAAACAAACAAAACACTCAAAGGGCAGGCTCAATGGACCATTGGGCATTTTTCTGCCATCAGTTTTAGCTCCCACTAATTCAGACATGTCAAACACAAGGCCCGGGGGCCAGATCCGGCCCGCGAAGTGGTTTCATTCAGTCCGCGAAGCCATCCTGGAAACAGTGAGGGAACGGCCCCCACTGCCTTGGCCCTGGCCCAGAGACCCTCCTTCTTCCAGAGACCCTCAGATCTGTCCCACTCCTGTCCAGGCCCCCATAGGCACCCTTGATGCGAACGATGTAGAGCTGGCCATGCCCACCCAGTAGGCCATACGCACTCTAGCCACACTCACCCAGTAGGCCACACCCACCCAGCCCATATCCACCCGGGCCCCTGAGGGCAACTGCAATGCTGATGCAGCCCTCAATGAAATTGAGTTTGACACCCCTGCACTAGTTGGTTTACTTTCTATTGACAGAAGTGTATGTGTGTTTTCTATTGACAAAAGTGTGCGTGTGTGTGCATATGTGAGACCTATTAGAGATAATTTGGAAGAAATCCACTAAATGCAAAATTTGCATACAACAATGTAAATATTTCTCGAGATTGCATTTAAAACTGGATTTCCTCACTCTACATAAACAATCAAGATTCATGACATGCTGTTCCTGTATTAAAGTGAATAAATAAAGCAATTTAATCTCACCTGATTTCATGATACTAAAGCTTGAAAGTATTGGAGTCTTGTGTACACATTGGAAACAATATTTTTTAATGAAGCCTTGGCCTAATTGAAATATGGTAAAGTAAGAATTTGTTAGTTTAAAAGGTATTTTGCTTTGTTTTGGAGGAAAATGTTTTAGTTAACATTACAGTGTGGGGGTTTTTTATACATCCTGAATTATTTCTCTAAACCTTTCATCATACCAAGTGCCTCAATGCTCTTAATGGACCTATTTTAGCATTAAATTGTCAGCCACTATCATGTTAGAGTAGAAGAAACAATTCTGCTTGTCAACACTGGATTTGTAAGGCTTATCTGGTTATATTTATGCCATTGCATCATTCACATTTTCTAAACATTAAAGAAAAAAGCTACGTAGTTTTGGTTAATTACTATCTATTATCTATGGGCATTTCACTAGTCCTTCAAATAAATTCAAATAAATTCAAAGAAAATTAGTTCATTTTCAGATATGTAAGTATTTTAACCATGAATGCAAAGGTCAGAAGACAAAATGTTGCATGCTGCTCCATCTTATAGGACATCAGGAAGCTATTCAAGCAAAACATTGCCTGAAACTTGAATATGTGCTTCAACAGTGAAAGTTGGGTTCCTCAAAGCCAATCAAAGATGTTGATTAGCTGAAGGGCATATTCCCTTTTATTGGTGGAGTCAGCAAGCTATGGAGAAATTTGCCTGTTCCTTGATTCTAACTGATAGCAGCACAAACATTGTCTTAAGTAAGCTGGAACTAGCATTTCTTTTCAAACAGCAAACATACTTTTTATTGCTTTTTCCCCTCTTCTTTCTCCTTTGACCTGCTTCACAAAAGGAAACCATTTACAGAAACATTTTCAACCCTCTTATTAGGAGGAGACAGTATCAGTCAAAATTCTGAAGGATACTTATTTTGGTATACTTCCGCAGTCTTCTGGTGGCAGAATATAATTCAGGCTTAAAGAAATGTTGGTTTCTATACAATTTTATACAAAAAAATATTTTGTATGCTAGTTGTTTCTGATAAAACTTCTTTGCTCCAGAAACTAATTTCAATGCACTTTCTTAAAATAGCTGGTCTGAGCTTTGCCATTCTCAAATAACATAGATTTTTGTTTTGAGGATAAACAGAAAAAGAAAGTAAATAAACATCTGATAAAGGACGATTGCCTTTTCGAACCCTATAGCTACAATACAGGACTTTTGATATTGAGGCCTGGATTCAGATTCTACATCTTTGAAGCTGAAGGGTACATGTTATTCTGAACATGTTAGGCCATTTGTTTGTACAATTATATTGTCTTACAAGCATTTCTTTTCAGAAGTCTTGTCAACTCATGGTGTGGGCATGGGTGTGAGTATTAAAACTTAATGATTCAGGATTTAAATAAAAGGAATCAAATTCAGTAAACTTTTGATAACTGTGCTCAGTCTTGAAGACTTTGGAATGAATATATGAAATTAAAAACACATGATTTATCTTGATATAATTCAGTGGAACTTGGATTATAACATTTTTCAAAGATCTCTTTATTTAGACACAACAAGAAATATTCCATATTAACTAATTCAACTAATTTAATCTTGTTTTCATGCTACACTGAAAAGCATTTGTTCTGCAATAGGATTGTTAAAATTTCCCTTTGTATTGCTAAGTGATGAGAAGACTTTACAGTCAAAATGTGATTCCTTTCAAGCAACAGCATATTGTTGAATAATGCAGTACAACATGTATTTTTTCTTTACTTGCTTACTTGCACAGGAGTTAATGGGTTTCTGTGAAGTACTGCTTATTCCTCAGCCTGAAAAGACTTCACATTCTCTTAGCTGAAAACGTGTTCTGATTAATAAAATGCTCACTTCTGCTAGAGATGCTGGGTGTTAGTTCAATAATACAAGGTTGAATGAGTAATGCCTGGCACATTTTCAGGCATCTATTAACTAGCTAGTTAATATCTGCCATCTTATATCATTAAGGAATTACTGCATTAAGCATGGTTTGTTGAACAAATTTGGTTATTCATAAAAGAATGTACAATTCCTTTTTAGTGGTGTAACCTCTTTTTGCAGTTGGAAATAAGTTTTTAAAGACTATCATACAGCATCATCCTTATTAGGTCAAATAAAATACCCACTCAAAACAGCGGCTAGAATTTATCACTATTGGTAAAAGACATCTCTTTTTTTTAGTCATTTGAAAGCAAAAATCAGCCATTGTTAAAAACAAAAACCTGTCCAGATAATCAGTGACCTTACAACTGTCCTGTAGAAGGGGAGTGACATACTCCATTGAAATCAAACCATCCCGCAAGCAAAAATGTTCAGCTTTGTAGAAGAACCTAAAAATAACACTTCAATGCTAATCAGCTTAAAGGAACTAGCTTAGCTGTACTGCTAGACAAGCAGATAAAATAAACTAAGAGTTCAAACTTGCTTCTAGAAAAGGGACTGAGCTGGATGATGCAGAATTAAAACACTAGACAAAAGCTTTGACTTTTAAATAGAAAACAAATAGGACTATGCCTGCAGATTTCAATGGTTATTGGAAAATGGTCAGTAATGAGAATTTTGAGGAGTATTTGAAAGCTCTAGGTAAGATTTTTTTTCCACTTTTTTCATTTATTTGAGCCTCAGGTTGAATTATACGATTTCACTAGATATGCAATTTGCATGAAAATATTCTTTTCAGCTAGTTTCTTTATTAATATTGCTCTTATGACTACAAACAAGTAATTTTTAAAGAAATAAAATCCATAAAGTACATAATACAATTGCAATATTTTAAATTTATCCAGAATAAAATTATCAGAATTTTATTCTAGAACTTTATTTATTCCATATATGGCATAAGGTATAAAGTTTAATGACTTGGAAGGGCAGGTTTAAAATTATAAGATTTTCCCCCCCCCCCCTAATTTAAACCATAAATTCCACATGTTAAAGAATAAGAAACCAGATCTGGGACACTTAGTCAGCAAAGAGCCAGTTTTCTCTGTCTTCATCTAGAAATTGGTTTTTTTTCAGGCCAGATCGGGTAATCTTATTTTAAAAGGAAGCATGAATTACTATTAACCTATTTTGAATTTTAGATTTAAACAGCAGCAGTTTTCAGTGTTTCCTCAAATTTTGTATCATTTAATTTTATAAATTGTTCTAGCCTCTTTTTTTCTTACAGGTGTAAATATTGCAGTCAGAAAAATTGCCAGTAGACTCAAACCTGACAAAGAGATTATTCAGTTTGGAAACCATATGATCATTAAAACCCTAAGCAGTTTTAAAAACTACATCATGGACTTTGAAATAGGGACAGAATTTGAAGAGGATTTAACGGGTGGATAGTTGCAAATGTATGGTAAGATTTAGAATGTTGCTCCTGTAGGACTAAATTATTAGCTTAAAAATCCTGTTTCACTATTGTCACTGGTTTTGTGGCAAAACCTTTCAGATAATCCTGCTTTGGTATTCAGCTACATTTTAGCCAAAAAAATTCAGTCCACTATGTACAGTATTTTCAAAAAAACCAGGTGAAATTTACAGTTGTATATAACATTCAGCAGTAAGCCATATTAAATTCAGTGGCCCTTACTTCCAGGTATATTGGTACAAAATATATTTTTTCATTAAAGCTTTGTTGTCCATAGGGTTTTCATGGCAAAGATACTTGAGTGGGTTGCCATTTCCTTCTCCAGTGGATCACGTTTAGTCAGAACTCTCTGCTGTGACCTGTCCGTCTTGGGTGGCCCTGCACGGCATAGCTCATAGCTTCATTGAATTACGCAAGCCCCTTCGACACGACAAGGCAGTATTTATTTGTTTTTATAAACCGCCCTTCTCCCGAGGGACATGAAGGGGTCATTAAAGCTAGAAACCCACAAATATATTTCTGCATTGAATTCTTGATGGCATTAAAGATATTTCCATGTAATACTGAACAGCATTGTAAAAAAAAATCCTTGATTTCTCATTTAAATAGATAAATTTACAAAAGTGGTTTCTAGGCACATTGTGATAGTTATATAAAGTAATACTTAGGTATATTTGTTCATCTGATTATCCTATAAATATGTTTCTGCATGGAAATCTTGTGGCATTAAGATTATATCCATATACAATGAACTGCATTATAAAAAATACTCTTGATTTCTCAAATACATTCATAAATTTACAAAAGTTGTTTCTAGGCATATTTTGGCAATTATACAAAACAGACCTTCACTTCTCAGGTATGTTTATTAACCTGAATGGAATTTGTGATAGAATAGAGTCCTACTTGTTATAAATTGAGTGACAGCAACAGGTATTTATTACTTTTCCTTTTATCTTTTCACTAATGACTAAATAAACCAAGAATGAATGCACATTTTCTTGAAAAGATACTTATATCAGAAACAACATGCTTAATGGAAGTGAAAATTTAGGTCTTCCTTTTGACAGTATTGTGACTTTCATAAGAAATAATATTAATTAGTGGCACAAGCTCGCTAAATCAAAGCCTAAAATACTGTATGCTGCTCTGTTAGTCTCAGACAAACACGAATCAAGGAATTTCCAACCACAAAAAGCTATTTAAATGGGGAAAAGGTTTATAAATGAAAAAGAAATAAACATTCTGAGCAAGCACTGCTTCATTCTATACTTAAGAAAACAAAAGATTCTCATATTACAGAAGGTGAAAAGATACGTTAGAATTTTGTTTTGACACTAAGCAATGAAACCTTATACTGGGCTATCAAAACAGCATTGTAATGTGGAAATGAAAAGAATGACAGTTTATTGGTTTTAAATAGATAGTATAGTAATATTTTCTTTATAAATGGCTTAAAATCTTTCAGTCTAAATGTATGAAGAAAAGATACAATGTCTTCCTGAAGAATCTAGTCATCTAGTCCAACCCCCTGCTCAGGCAGGAAACCTATACCATTTCAGACAAATGGCTGTCCAGTCTCTTCTTAAAAACTTCCAGTGTTGGACAATTCACAGCTTCTGAAGGCAGATTGTTCCACTGGTTAATGTTCTAATCATCAGAAAATTTCTCCTTAGTTCTAGGTTGGTTCTCTCTTTGATTAGTTTCCATCCGTTGCTTCTTATCCTGCCTTCAAGTGCTTTGGAGAATAGCTTGACTCTCTCTTTGTCGCAACCCCTGAGATACTGGAACACTGCTATCATGTCACCCCTAGTCCTTCTCTTCATTAAACTAAGCATACCCAATTCCAGCAACCATACTTTATATGCTTTAGCCTCCAGTCCCCTAATGATCTTTGTTGCTCCAGACCTCCAGTCCTCTGAAGAGCAACAAAGATCATTAGGGGACTGGAGGTTAAAGCATATAAGGAACGGTTGCTGGAATTGGGTATGTCTAGTTTAATGAAGAGAAAGACTAGGGGGGACATGATAGCAGTGTTCCAATATCTCAGGGTTTGCCACAAAGAAGAGGGAGTCAGGCTATTCTCCAAAGTACCTGAAGGCAGGATAAGAAGCAACGGATTGAAACTAATCAAAGAGAGAAGCAACCTAGAACTAAGGAGAAATTTTCTGATGATTAGAACAATTAATCATCTGCCTCCAGAAGTTCTGAATGCTCCAACACTGGAAGTTTTTAAGAAGAGACTGAACAACCATTTGTCTGAAATGGTATAGGGTTTCCTGCCTGAGCAGGGCGTTGGACTAGATGACCTCCAAGGTCCCTTCCAACTATTCTTCTTCTTCTTCTTCTTCTTCTTCTTCTTCTTCTTCTTCTTCTTCTTCTTCTTCTTCTTCTTCTTCTTCTTCTTCTTCTTCTTCTTCTTCTTCTTCTTCTTCTTCTTCTTCTCCTCCTCCTCCTCCTCCTCCTCCTCCTCCTCCTTCTTCTTCTTCTTCTTCTCCATGAGTATGGCTGTTTCCATAAAAATAGGAGTTGTCACTGATACTACTATTCTCCAAAGAACCTGAAAGCAGGACAAGAAGCAATGGATGGAAACTAGTCAAGGAGAGAAGCAACCTAGAGCTAAGGAGAAACTTCCTGACAGAACAATTAACCAGTGGAACAACCTGCCTCCAGAAGTGGTGAACGTTCCAACACTGGAAGTTTTTAAGAAGAGACTGGACAGCCATTTGCCTGAAATGGTATAGGGTTTCCTGCCTGAGCAGGGGGTTGGACTAGATGACCTCCAAGGTCCCTTCCAACTTATTATAAGAACCAGCATTCTCTAGAAATGTCTTCCAGATTTTCTGATTTATTGGACTAATAGATTGCAAGCATTTCCCCTTTTCTCTGAGATCCCAAAGCAAATTATCTATTTTAATTTCATGTCCACAACAAGAATTCTATGAAGTAAGTTGGATTAAAAGAAAGCAAGTGTCCTGAAGTCATTCAGAGGACTTCCATGGTTGAGGGAGAATCTGAAACAGGCTTCCATAATTCTAATCATTTATTAACCACTATATTATATTGGTTGGCCTGCCAAATTGTAACTGATTAATTTGCTTTTTTTCTTTGGTTCAGCTGTTATACTTGGTTGCCACTTAATTTTCATTCTTACTTGCTACATCTTTCCATTATGGCAGGTTTGTCACAAATGAGTTACTTTGGAATCACTAGAAGAAATGCTCCGTTACAAATGAAATGAAGAAGTGTGTGGTCCTATATTCTTTTCTAAAACATGATTGTCAAAAATTGTTGCAATGATTTCCAAGTATACCAAACAAAACTTGGTGCAAAAAGTTCTTGGCTCCCCAAATAACCTTAGGTAAAAAAACAGCCAAAAGGCGCAAGGTGACCTTGCTTTTTGCATTACCATTCCCTTCATCATGGCTCTCCCCTGTCCCTGTAACATTAACTTCTGCCCTTAAGTACCTGACACAGTGACATAGATAGAGGTGATACATAGCCGTAGGAAGAGAATAAGATTCTTGAAAACTTGGTAAGGAAAGGTTTCCTTCTTGGCTATAATCTGTAGCAGATGGATTTTAAATATGCATAACAAAAATGCAATTTGTTTATAGTTACTAATAAATGCGCAGGGTAAATCATTAAGTATTCTAAATAAATTAAATGACAGTGTGCTTAAAAATTGATTCCTGCCTGTGCTCACACCAACTAAGCACTATAATCTGGCACTTTATCCTTCTCAAGGCTGCACAGTAAGCATTCTACATTTTAAAAGTGCCCAAACTATTTTATTAGAATACGAAAAGCAATTTATGCAAACAATAAAGAGCAAAAGAAAACACCATTTACCTAAATGGTTGATTTGAAAATCTTCCACGAACTACATTGCCTTGCATACAATTTTATATCATGCATTTAATTATTTCCTTCAATATTAAATGAGCTTTCTGTACCCGCCATCTTTTTGAGTATTGATTCTTATCGGTGACTGCAGTTTAGCTTCACCATTGGTTCCTTGCTGACTCAAAAAAAAAGTAATTTTCAAATTTAAAATTCTATTCTACAAGGTTAAAAAAATGCCTTTTTGTCCTAAACTTGGAAAATTCAATAAGCATCTATGCTGCTGATGGTTTCATGTGTACAATGCATTATATATGTTGTGTATTTTCCTGTTTTTATGTAATTTGCAACTATTGGGCAATATTGAAACAACCAAATCTACTGTATTTATTCAAAAAAATATGGCAGCTTTTCACTCTACTTATAAATTAGTAATTTTTATTGTAAATATTTTATTAATTTTCTAATTTTACAATCATAAGTACTTAATAAGCAATATGTTGTCTGGGTCTATTAGTAATTCAGTGTATATAATAACTTTTTCAGTCTAGTCCAATGTTACACCATCTAGGGCTTCCTTGTTCCTCTCTTCTTTCAGTAGCATGCATTTTTGCATATTGGGCAAATACAATTCTTGTTACTGTTAATACATGTACAATTCAATATAGACATCTTCATCACATTTTTCTAGTATTATACATAATATTAATAGTATCAATTATAGTATCTTCTCTAGCCAAAACATATCTCAATTGCATTTGCACTTAAAATCCATTTATTCAATCAATATCAACTTTTTTCAGCTTTTTTAAAATTTTAATTTCCCATCAATGTTCAAAATATCTCTATCGTTTATAATTTTCTCATGGTAAATTATATTTGGGTAACCAAAAGCTTCCCTTATTCAAACCCTTTTAGAATTTTCATATTTCCCATCACATAACAAAGTATATTCTAATTACAAATCCTATCCTTCTAATTATAATACTTTTATTTCTAACAGTTATCTATTTTCTTAGCCATATTCAAACATCTGTTTAGTAGTATAATATCCCATCTAATAGGTCAAAACCTCTATTTTCTTCAGTCTTACTCTAACTTTCTTCCTTTGCCAAATAACTTTCCAAGTGGGTACATTTAAATCATCAAGTAATTCTTCCTCTGTTTTTGTATACATTGTTTGGAATGAGGAAAAGAATTTGATTGAAGTGTTTTTGGAAGAATGCCCATTTATATTCATTAAACAGTTTCCATCCTTCTTCAGTTTTTCTTTTCATTTCTTGTTTGTCAATATTCAGCATTTCTCCTAACAGCTTTATCATCCATTCAATGAGCTCTTCTTCCTTATCCTTAAATGTGTTCTGAGATCTTGACAACTATGATATCTCTTCCATTTCCAGTTTTACCACTGCATCTTCTGATTTTTCATTTGTCTGTATCTGTCTGTTAATTCCTTCCTTTAGGTCAGGGGTGTCAAACTGCCGGCTCACGGGCCAGTTTCATCATATTGAAGCCGCACCCATGCCATTGCCAGCAAAGCAAAAAGAGTCATGATACATCGCGACACATCATGTGACATGGTGAGTTTGACACCCGTGCTTTAGATCCTCCATCTTTGGATTCGTTTCTTCTAATTTTCCTTCTGTTTTCTGTGTTATTAGTTCCTTCTTTGCAGTAATTGTCTAGTTTGTAAGTTTATGCCAGAAAATTGTTCTTTTATCTCATTTGCGTTATTTTTAGTCTCATCCTGAAATAAAACAATTGTCTCTTGGATTGATTTCAACATAGAAAGAATTTCTTTCTGAGATTCATTAACATTTTCTTGTTGATATATCAAGCTGGGAGTTTTGGAGACAGGTGTTAAAGATGATTTTTATCATTTAAGGCTGAGTATGGAACACTCATTTTGTTTTTGTATGTAGTCTTTATAGTCCAATAGGGTTCCCAACCCAGATAATCAGCCCAAGAGTTTTTGTTTTTTCCTTTTCCCAGCTTCAGTCTGCAAAAGTGAAAGTTTCCAGGAACAACAAAGAGTCTTATCTGAGTCTGGGCTTCAAGCCAAGTTTACCTTAAGCATAATAAATTGTAGTGCCATAATTTGCCACGAGATGTTGTTGACACTGTCTTCCAGCTTTCCAAATCCAAGTTTATTTTGCAAACTTTGAAATATTTTTTCTAAAAAAGAAGTCTCAAAGGTACTTTTAGTCCCCAAATTCCGAAGCTATCTATATTAGTTCAAAATTGATCTTGTAGTTTCCCCCAAAGCAATTAATTCTCCATTTTTCTTTTCCTGAGGGAACCGGGCAATAACTTCCCTTCCTTCTCTCATCGGGGAGGATCATTGCTTTGGGCATTCTTTTTTCCAGGAAAGTAGTGTTAAGGTCATAAAAAGAGGATAAAGTCTCACCCAGTTCTGTCCACGTTGCTAGTTAGTGCATGTCTCCAGTTGTCAGCAGCTTCTGACTGGCCACACAAATTTAGCCAGTCTTTCCCCCGCTGATTTGGAGGGCTTCTTCAGATCCAGTGGAAGGGCTGCCACCCCTCCATGATTGAAGAGGGTCCTCTCCTTCTTCGTCACCTGTTTGGGGTGACTTTCATCCCTTTTTAGGGTCCCCAGTGGAGAGAAATCAAATGTGGAAGATGGAGCCCCGTCTTCGTGCACCCATTACGGTGCAATGTCAAACCTGAAGTCCCATAAATTAGTAATTTTTAAGAGATTGCTATATATAATGGTCAAGATGGAAAAAGTGTTATGGACAATTTTCCTTTTATTACATCCCTACAATCTCAGGACAAGTAAAATATATACATATAAGCAATCCAATTAATGCAGGCAGCCACATTATAAGGAATGGAATATACAGTGAGTTTCCCAGATGTAGATGGTTGGCAACTATGTGACTATAAATGAGCTGTCAAGCTGATCCAGCAAGGTTCTTAAATGTTTGCAATATTCCACTCACTGCATGTTCTGCCTTCTTCTGGAAAGTTCTAATTTAGGATTAGAAGCCGAACTTAAAAATTGCTAGCACCAGGGATTGTTTTGCATATAATGTGCCTTCATAATGTTTAAATTTCATGCAATAAAAATGACCTATTTAGGGAGAAAACATAACTGATAAGAATTGGCTATACTATCTTGAATTCAGCTGTTTCAAATAGTATTACCAAGAAGAAAATCATGTCCCCACTAACAGTGACAGGGCAAGCTACGATATATAAACAGTGAACAAACCCTACACCAAGGGTGTCAAATTGTCAACCTGCAGGCTGGATGTGTCATGTGTAGGCCACACCTACCCTGGCTCTGCAAAAGCAAAAAAAATCACAATACGTTATGAGCCTTGGTGGAGCAGTGGGCTAATGCCTCCTTAAGTAACACCAGCTGCCTGCAATTAGTGCAGGTTCGCATCCCACCAGGCTCAAGGTTGACTCAGCCTTCCATCCTTCTGAGGTAGGTAAAATGAGGACCCAGATTGTTGGGGGCAATAAGCTGACTTTGTAATAATGCCGCTGGGGGGGCGAAAGCCCTAATAAGCAGGTATATACATAGAATGAAGGCTATTGCTAAGCACATTGGTTTGTGATCAAATTGTAAGCCGCCCTGAGTCTTCGGAGAAGGGCGGGATATAAATGGGATTAAAATAAAAAAATAAAATAAATACATTATGTGACGCGATCAAGTTTGACACTACACACCCTAGCACTAATTATTTTACTTAGGCAATAAAACATCTGCAAGCAAACAACCAATGTCAGAAAAGACCAAGGATTCCACAAACAGTACTATTTTCATTGGTTGTTCCACTCCTAAGAAACTCCCCTTCTGTAGAATTACCAGAACATTTTCAGATATACATTGTAAACACTGAAATGAATTCTCATATTTAGAGGCAGTTATTGAAGGCTAGATATTGATGTTCAGCTCCTCAACAGAAGTGGCTTTTTAATTTTACAGTAGAGATGTTTGTTTCACATAGCCAGTTCAATTATTATTAGATCAAATCTTATGTATTAAATTGATTTTACAAATAAATTAAATTGATTTAACAATTTGATGGCCTCCTGCATAGGCATCAGCCTTTGTTTTCCCTTATCAAATTAGGGCAGCAAATTCCCTCAGTTTTCCAAACAGATTTGATTTTCACAGGTCTACTTGATTTAAGTTTCATTTCCTACTTTTAGGATGTCACATTGAATAAATTTTTAGACTGGTCAGCTGCATGGTCCAGCACAACTGGGCTCCTGTGCTATTCTTATTCTCATTTACATAAAATTTGTACCTTAATAAGGAAGTTTTTATAGGCATGCAAATTGGCATCTCTAGTGGGACATTCTTCAATTTCTGCTATTTAATGTTATAAGGATGCAAGTTAAAATAATGGAAACTATAGTGAGATTCATGTCAAATTCATCCCAGTTAGCAGTGACATATTCAGAATAAATGAATTTTTGGTGTTATTGTACCTACGTCAGAAAATCTAATTTTTATTCTAGAAATGCAGAATAAGTCCTTTAGCTCTTCCACACCAATGTAGGGATCTTATGATGCAGCAAATGTAATGTGATACACTATAAATGCTATATCAAGGTTCTCTTGGGGACAACATTATTGCCAGTAACTGTGGAACTCTAAAGTTGCTGCAGATGAAACGCTCATAATTATTTTCAATGCATGAGCAGCATCTATAGTGGAAAACCAATTAGGAGGCAGTCCTATGGGCTACTCATTTACTAACAATTCATAATATTGTCAGCAGCATCCTGCCTTTCCTGAAGTATCAGAAATCTTGTATATTATTTTAGTACATCGATGGTTGAATGACCCTAGAAGACACTGAAAATTGATACTGGGGAAAGAAATGTACTCAGTGTCGCTCATATGAATATTTGCTTCTGATGGGTTGGAGTAGGAGGTTGACTAGAGGTTTTTCTTTGTTTGTCTTCTTTGCCTTTAACAGAAAAATTGGTCCTGTCTTCTTTAGTTCAAGAAGAGCTATAGTGATATCTGGGTTTGTTTTCTCTGTTCTAAACTTTTGGGTCCTGCAGACAGACAGGTAGCAATGCCAAGATCTACCATTATCTTCAAGCAATCTTGTACCACACTGTATCTTTTCTGTACAGTTCCAAAACCATTGCACAGTTTTGGGTTTCTACCACTACCATGACAGGTACTGCTGCTGCATCCTGTATCAGTAAACTCTTCACAGGAGTATACTTAGAAATGAACATATTATATCTTCATTTTCACATTGTGCTAGTCCCTGGCCTTTTAACCATGGTTGTTGGCTAAGTCATACTTAATATGGTTTGTTTAATATTAAGTATCAACTCTTCAAATAGAACAGATTAAGAAATTACTCTTTGGGAAGATCAGAACTATACTTTAATAATAATAGAATGTTGCAAATCTGATTGTTATTCTCCTTCCCTTTCTTGTATAAAACATTAAATCAGAGAGGAGACAACTGCAGGCTCTTCTTAATATTTTCTCCTTCCCAGGAGTTAAGGAATGTTTTCTTTGCATAATGGTTTCTTTCAAGCTGTCTCCTGGTTCTTCACACCAAGCCAACTCTAACACTTAACTATCCCAGCCAGAGATTCTTTCCTATTATTGTTCCTTTGAAGAAAAAGTTCTCTTTGCAATGATAATTGCGAATCTCACACTCATAGCAGCTCTAGAGCAGCTGTGAAGTTGCTGTGCAAACACCTCTAATTGACAATCTCATTTGCACATAATGTGATTGAGCTGAACCATGACTGCAAAGATTGTTTAGACACATCGTTTCTAGAATGTCTGATATGAGTGGGGAAAAGTGCTGTGGCAAGTGATTCTGAGAAGAACTATTGTGTTTATCGTGACTCTCTAACTGTTGTTCAAGAGTTAATGTAGCAAGGAATATTTTTTCCGTGTGATTCAAGGTTTTGTAACAAATAACCAAGTACATATTCTCTAGTAATTTTAGCATATTCTAGAATGAGGGGTCCTTGGTGCTCTCTGAGCTTGCTCTCTGAGCTTGTTTTCTTGCAGACGTTTCATTACCCTAAGTAACATCATCAATGCTAGTAAGAGTGCTGTTTGCTGTCAATTTATATTCTGATATCTCGCCTGTCTGTGTGGGTGGGGGTGGTCTTAGAGTTTCTTTGTTTGGGCTACTGACTAATGGCTCTTTGGCAGTTTCTAGATTGAGGTATTGTTTACTTGATTGTTGGTCAGAAGTTGATCTTGCAGTTCATCTATGCTGTTCTGAGTGCTGATTACTGGTGGGAAGGTACTGGAGTCTTTTTGTCTTTTGGGCTAGTTAATTGTCTCTTTTGCATAGTTTATAGATGTTGTTAATGTCTATGTGTCTATTGATGGCTGATTTGTCAGAGTGCCAGGCTTCTAAAAATTCCCTGGCATTTTTGGATTTGGCATAGTCTAGGATTGTCTAGATATTCTAGCACAAGTGTGTGCCTCCACAAATGATAGCATTCTGCAAAAATATTGGACCAGTCTGCCCTGAATTAAGGTTTGCAAAGTTGATTACAGAACTATTGATTATGTTAATATAACATTTATTGGCTCCCTTATGATATGCTATTTTGGGCAAAGCTGCTAAATTAAAGAGTGAAAAGAAGAAAAGCAAACCACCAATGCATGTTTGGTCAGTACAAAGTGAAACTTATTAAAGGTGAGTGGTTATTGATGAAGATTTTTTTTCATTTAGTTGCATTTTAGCTAGAAGTGAAATATTTTAGTGGTCCTGCAGATCATTTTAGATACTTGGTCAGTGAATAAAGCATAAATAAAATATGGAATGTTTTATAAATGTTCCAAAGGATTTTTTGTATAGATCAGTGGTGTCAAACTCGCAACGTCACATGACGTTTCACGACGTACTGTAACTTTTTCTCTATTGCTGGCAATGGGGAGGGTGCAGTTTTGGCATGACGCATCTGGCCTGTGGGCTGGCAGTTTGACATCCCTCTTATAGACCATAAGGGCAGATACATCATTTACTGGTATAACACTTACTTTGGCCATTACCTCTGTAAGCTGAAAAGATCAGTATTCTTGTCCTTATGTCAATATGTCTACACTTCTTGGCCCTGACAAAATACACCAAGGAAATACACAAATCTGATTAACAGCTTTATTTTGTTTTTTACTAATTTCCACCATTTAATAAATCTACAGTGAAAGCAATATCATAACTAGTGTAATTTGCATTTATTGTAGACTCTAATTTGCCTGGAGCTGATAGTCTCAAGCATACATAAACCAGTGACAGTTTGCTTAATAGCAGGAACCCTAATGAAGCTGTATTATCTTTAACAGAAACAGCATCTAAAGAGGATTTAGAATAGTCTTCCCAAATTGCTGTCCTCAAGATATTCTTAGACTGTGATCCCCAGAATTTACATGTTGGGAATTCTGGATATTGTTGTCTGGTATATATAGGGGGCACTTGGCTGAAGATAGCTGATTTGCAGGTTTCATTAATTACACTGCTTTTCTTAGTAGATGAAAAATAAAAGAACATTGGAATTAAAAGCAAAATGTGCAAAAAATATGTATTCTGCTTAAAATGATATTTGCTATTTGAATTCTATTGTAATGCTCACTGTTATTTTTTCTATGGGTAAATATACCGTATTTTCCGGCGTATAAGACGACTGGGCGTATAAGATGACCCCCTACTTTTCCTGTTAAATTACCGTAGTTTTCGGACCATAAGACGCACCTGACCATAAGACGCACCCAGGTTTAGAGCAGGAAAACAAGAAAAAAATATTCTGAACCAAATAGTACCGGTATGCTAAAACAGGGCTTTTCAACCTTTTCATCCATTGTACCACTTTTAGGACAAGGCAATGTCCGAGTACCACCAGTCGCCCAGCAAGGTGTCAAAAACTTGACCCCCCCCAAAAAGGAAAAAAATGATAAAGTACAGGTAGTCCTCGGCTTACAATGATTCACTTAGTGACTGTTCAAAGTTACGAAGGCACTGAAAAAAGTGACATGACCATTTTTCCCACTTATGACCATTGCAGCATCCCCAGGGTCATGTGATTTACATTCGGATGCTTGGCAATCGATTCATATTTATGATGGTCACATTGTCCCAGGGTCATGTGATCGCCTTTTGCAACCTTCTGACAAGCAAAGTTAGTGGGGAAACCAGATTCCCTTAACAATCATGTTACTAATTTAATTTCTCTCTCCTTCTCTTTCTCTCCCTCTCTCCCCCTCCCTCTCTTTCTCTCTCCTCTCTCTCCTTTCTCTCTCCCTTTCTCTCCCTCTCCCTCTTTCTCTCCCTATTTTTCTCTTTCCCTCTATTTCTCCCTCTTTCTCCCTTTATTTCTTTCTTTCTCCTTCTCTCTCTCTCCCTCTTTCTCTCTCTCTCCCTTTCTTTCTCTCCCTCTCTCTTTTCCTCTCTCTCTTTCTCTCTCTCCCTCTATTTCTCTCCCTTTCTTTCTCCTTCTCTCTCTCCCTCTCTTTCTCTCTTTCTCTCTCTCCCTCCCTCTCCCATTGTCCCTTTCTTCTTTCCTTTCTTCCTTTCTTCCTTCCCTCCCTCTTTGTCCTTTCCTCTCCACGTTAGAGCAGTACCTGCGGAGGCAGCCCTGCAGCCCGGCTTTCTCTTGCAGAAAGCAAGCTGAAACGGAGCAAGGGAGATTGCCAGGAACGCGAATCGGCCGATCTCGCACTCCTGCAATCTCCCTCACTTGGTTTCAGCTTCCCTTGCCACAAGAGAAAGCAGGCTGAACACGAGGGAGATTGCAGCAGCGCCAGATCAGCCGATTCGCATTCCTGGCAATCTCCCTCACTCCGTTTCAGCCTGCTTTCTCTTGTAGCAAGGGAAGCTGAAAGCGAGCGAGGAAGATTGCAGGAGCGTGAGATCGGCGTTTCTCAGCACGTGCCGATTCGTGCTCCTGGCAATCTCCCTTGCTTTCCACTTGCGGAGGTTGGGGCTGGCCATACGGATCAGCTTCGGACCATAAGATGCACCCTTGTTTCCCCCCCCTTTTGGGGGAAAAAGTGCATCTTATAGCCTGAAAAATACGGATATAGGGTTTGGGCTATACTCGCCGTATAAGACTACCGTATTTTCCGGCATATAAGACGACTGGGCGTATAAGACGACCCCCGACTTTTGAGAAGATTTTCATGGGTTAAAAAGTCGTCTTATATGCCGGAAATGACGGTACACAGAAATATGCCAACTTATTTCATGTTGGATAGTACAACACTTAGTCAGTGGCTACATTCTGTTTGGAATTACCTATTTTTTTTTTATTGAAAAGTTTTAAAATACAATTTTCCTTTAAGAATCCCCCCTTCCCCCTCCCTCCTCCCCCCCTACCTCCCCCCCTCCCCCCCGACTTCCCAGAGCTAAATACAAGGTATATATATAAAAAGCAATCATAAACAATCATATACTAACAACTATAAACTCTAAAATCCATCACTCTCTAGCTTATAAAGGATAAAACAAGCCTTAATAATATTGAATATATATAAAAAGAAACTAAGATAAGAAAAGAAAAAAAAAGAAAAACGAAAGAAGACTTATTCAAATGCTACATAAAACTTCTTAACCCTATACTTGTTCTGGATAAACTCAATCCATTTTGTCCATTCCATAATATAGCGTTCTTGCGAATGATCTTTCAAATAGGCCGAAATCTTCGCCATCTCTGCCAGGTCTGAAACCTTTAAAGTCCACTCTTCTATGGTCGGCAGTTCCTCTTTCTTCCAATATTGGCCTATCAAAAGTCTTGCCGCCGTGATTAAGTTCAACATCAACTTAGTGTCCACAACTGTAGCGTCTGCAATTATTCCCAACAAAAAAAGTTGCGGACAAAACTTTATCCTCTGTTTAAAAATCTTCTGCATATTCCACCAGACTTTTATCCAAAAAGCCTTAACCTTCTTACATGTCCACCATATATGAAAATATGTTGCATCTTCATCACCACACCTCCAACATTTAGGCTGATAATTCGGATACATACTTGCAAGCTTTTTAGGATCTAAATGCCATCTATAAAACATTTTGTAAAAGTTCTCTCTTAGATTTTGAGCTTGAGTAAATTTCACGTTCCTCACCCAAATCTTTTCCCACGTGTCCATTGTGATAACTTCCTGGATGTTTTGGGCCCATTTTATCATACAATCCTTAACAAGCTCTGTTTCTGAGTCAATCTCTATCAATGCAAGATATATCCGTTTGATATGTGCTGGTCCCTGATTTCTAATTTGCTTTATCAAATTTTCATCAGTCATTGTAAATCCATTTTTCTGGTCTTCTTTCCACCTGGCCCGTAACTGAGTATATTGAAACCAATTTTGAACAACCTTCTCTTCTCGCAAGAGGCTATATGATTTCAAACACCAAACATTTCTTTCCAAACTAAGGATCTCCTTGTACGTAGTCACATCATGTTTGAAGCCAGCATGTATATTTTCTATTGCGTGTTTTGGAATTGCCCACAATGGTATCTTGCAACTTAACTTATGTCTATACTTCTTCCAAACTCTCAACAATGCCTGCCTTAAAATATGCACCCTAAACACGTTGTCTACCTTCTTATCATACAACAAATATGCATGCCAGCCAAACAACAAATCATGGCCCTCAAGATTTAATAACCTCCCTTGCGTCAAATTAATCCAGTCACTTATTCCTACTAATGCAGCAGCTTCATAATATAATTTAAAATTAGGCAATTTAAGGCCACCTCTCTCACGAGTATCCTGCATAATCTTAAGTTTAACTCGTGGTTTTTTCCCTGCCCACACAAATTTATTGATACCTCGCTGCCATTCCTCCAGATTAGAATCTTTCTTAAGAATCGGTATCATTTGAAACAGAAATAAAAATTTAGGCAGGACATTCATTTTTACTGCTGCAATCCGTCCCAACAAAGACAATTGCAATTTTTCCCAACTCTCCAATTCTTTTTGAATTTTCCCCCATAGCTTTTCATAATTATTTTTATATAGCTTTGTATTAGAGGGCGACAAAATCACCCCCAGATATTTAACCCTTTTAACAATCTCAAATCCAGTTAATCCTTCTAAGAGGGCCTTTTGCGGTGATGTCATATTTTTGGCCAAAATTTTTGTTTTTTGTACATTAACCTTAAATCCAGAAACCTTCCCATATTGTGTTATTATCTCCATCAGGTCCACAACAGAGTTCTCTGGCTGGGTCACTGTAACAACCAGATCGTCTGCGAATGCTCTCAATCTGTAGTCCTGATCTCCAATTTGAATCCCCTTAATTTTTTCTGAATTCCGAATTCAGAATAAAATAGTATAAAATAGTAAATTATCACTGGCAAGAAAGAATCTGAAAGCTCACAGGTAAAGAAAAAAGAAGAATAATGCAACCCTGAAATATTTGGGTCTATGACAATTTGCCGCAGCCAACTCACCACGGCCAACCAGCTGCAGCCAACTTGCTATGGGACAACTCACTGCAGTTACATTAATATCAAAGAAATGGTGGAATAGAATTATTAAAGAAATGGTGCAAAAGGAGGGGCAAAATGAAATTTGAATGAAAAAAATTAAAATAATTTTATTTGAAATAATTAAATTGAATTGTTAAATTGTCCCGTGGTGAGTTGTCCAACGGTGAGTTGGCCGTAGCAATTTGGTCACAAAGAGTTCTGCAGCAAGTTGTCCCATTCCAGACATTTTTCAGACTATTTGAGTCTTCATGAAGCTTTTCTTAAAAGCAATTTGAAAACTCTGAATGTATCCAATTATTAGTCAATGTAGAATTGGAATCGCTTAAGTAATTGTATTTTAAAATTATAGTTTTATTTCTAACCCCAGTGCAAAGTGCTATTTTTGATTTACAAAATCCTAAATGATTTGACTCTTGGAATTTTGGGGCAGTCTGGTTATGCCTTTTATAATGACCAATAAGATCCTGTTTTCAAGTGTCAAATGATATGGGTGCTAAATGTTATGGACCCACAGCATTTTGTACTGATTTCTGCAGTATAGGTTGTTTAACAGTCTTTGCTATCCATATTTTTTTTAAAATAAAGCCTTTTGACACATTTTATCCAAATATATTTATCTGTATTAATATGCTTCCACGATGCCTAAGAATTCTTAAGTCGCCTGCATAATAGAAGTTTTATAACAATCTGATCCTGTTTCAAGTATTCTCACACATAGATTCTAAACAGTAATAACATGTGATGGAACTTAATAAGCCATAATTATAGTGCACTGTAAGATAAATGAATTAATACATACAAAATTTTATCTCTACTTCTCTATTCCATGTCTTACAGTACTGCCAGAAACCTTATTTAAGGACCAAACTAAATACTATATGACAGATCTTGTGCAGGTGAAGAAAATATAAATCAGATGTTTTTTGAAGGAATGCCATCCATTTTAGAGGGATTCTCGTACTCCCCCCTCCCCCGCATTATGATTCTAATTTAGAGTGTTCTTCTATTATGGCTATTTATCTCAAGAGGACAGTTAATTGGAACTGGCAAAGCGTTAAAGTGGTCCTCTGAACCAAATCTAAATAAATTCTTCAAGAATTATTTTTTATGAAGAAATTCTAAAGCCAGGATGTCATGCCTAACTTAGATTAAATTTAGTTTTTGTAACAGAGCAGTTTACTCTTAAAGATAATTTGAGAAAATATAGTAATTGTGATATGGTTGTTTTTAATTTGTTGACTATCAGATTTGTATTTTTAATTTTATATTAGTCTAATGTGCTTTCAAATAAAATCTTAATTGTTCTCCTCTGTAATTACCTCCTGACCTAGTTTCTGAGTTCTTCAGTATGCTACACTTCTGTTGATATCCAATGATTAAGAATATCATCAATGGAATTAAACTAGTTGTAATAAGTATTCCAGATCTAAATCTGAAGCTCGTTGTGGTTATTTGGTGTATAGTTTTCAATTTTGTTTCTATTTTTAACAATATGTCAAAAAATGCTACAAAACCCTACTTTGCTAGACAATTAATTCAAACATACAAAAATCTGGATGAAAATTAAACCTGCCATGTCCATTTGAAAAATAAGGCTGCTGTTCCATTTCTTTATCTGATCAGCAAATAATCTATTAACATTTATCTTATATTTGTAATATTTTAAATCAGCTCTTACGATTTGTAATGTTATTGTTACATAAACTATTTTTAAATATATGAACCTGAAATCCTTGATAATAACAGTAATCCCATTAAGTCACAGTAAACAGTGTCTAAAACAAAATAGCTACAGAATCACATATTTGATTCTGATTTAGATTCTGTCTGTGTCTTGCAGTTGAATATGCAGATTGTTTAAAACACGTAGGTTTCTTAATTCAAACTACAGATGACTCCCTTAGCTTTTTGTTTTAGGAATTACCTATTATATGCACTTGTTTTCTCTTGGCCAACAAGAACTGCTAACATGATTGTAGTAAATATGTAGTCTAATACACATTTTAAAAAGGAAAAATATTTTTCAAATTGCAACCAATTTCTGGTTATTTTAATGGATATGTAATATATTCTCAGATATAAATTCTATTAAATTCAATAGAACTTTCTGCAGTTACATGTTTATATTAGTATCATGATCAAATCTAAAAGTTTCTCTGGAAACATTAAGGAAGGTAAATATGGCTGTGCAGATGTTGCTACAGCATCTATTTTATTGATCATGCTGTTAAGGTTGCTTGGAATTGTAATCAGCATCTGGAGAGCCCCAACTCTACATTAAAACAACAAAGACAGATTTCATTTATCAGCTTAAAGATATTGAGAGAAGTTTTACTAAAATATTGCTAATGAAGGAATCCTTACATTTGTCCTTCCCAAACCTTTAGAAGTTTGCAAAGAAACATCTCTGAAGAGTTCCTACTTGATATGTATACTCAAATGGGATATTAAATTATTTAAAGATGCATATCCTATGGAGCAGTATTAAAGATCATGTGGTAATCTGGTTGTTATGAATTATCTCTGTATCTGCAGGAAAAATAAAAAAAATATGCTTTCTGCTTTTCATCCAGCTACATGTATGAAGTTCTGAAGTCCCATTATTTAGACTCATATTTCAAAGAGATTTTTAAATAACTAATTAATCAGTGAATCTAAACCACCAGAAGTATAAAAAAATTTAAGGCTTTAATGTGTGTGTGTGTGTGTGCGCTTTCCTACCTATACCATATCCAGCTGTGCCTCTCTCCTGGTACTTGCGGGTCTCATTAACTTGTCTAGCTAATATCCTTAGCATCCTCATGGTAGAAATTAGAGGCTTGTTACAAACAATCCATTGCAGTTGAAGCAGGAAGACCTGGAATGAAATTGATTCATGTTCCACAATAATTGGAAACAACCAGACTCCGTAATCCCTACAAGTGCTAAATGTGGGTTGTAGATAATCTACAAAGATGCATTAGTATTACGCTGATAACTTGTAATGATTTGGCATTTAGATAAAATTCAATAGAAATGTGTTTCTTGTAAAGAAGTGGGGAAAGCGTAAGGAAGGAAATGTGCTAATCACACTTTAAGAATACGCACGATTCTTCTAAACATAAGTCTTTTTACAACTTTACATTCCCATGGGTGTATGGTTGGAAGAAAGCTGGAAAGAAAATACTTCAAGTGTTAGTGTGTGAACAGGTGAAAAGAATGTCTACAACATCTGGATCTTATGAACTTAATAGAGAACCTGTTCCTTTTATAGTTTCTTTTTTATGTATTATTTCAAATGGAAATAAGGAAACAAAACTCAAAGAACCATGCTAAAATTTAGTGTCAAATTACCAATTTTTAGTAGTGCCTTTTGTTTTAAAGGGACGCGGTGGCTCAGTGGGTTAGGACACTGAGACTGTCGATTAGAAGGTCGGCAGTTTGGCGGGTCGAATCCCGAGTGCTGCGTAACAGAGTGAGCACCTGTTAGTCGTCCCAGCTTCTGCCAACCTAGCAGTTCGAAAGCACGTAAAAATGCAAGTAGAAAAATAGGGACCACTACGGTGGGAAGGTAACAGCATTCCGTGTGCCTTTGGCATCCAGTCATGCCGGCCACATGAACACGCAGACGTCCTCGGACAAGCGCTGGCTCTTCAGCTTTGAAACGAAGATGAGCACCGGCCCCTAGAGTCGGAAACGACTAGCACACATGTGCGTGGGAACCTTTACCTTTACCTTTGTTTTAAAGCATCTTTAAAATAGGTGATTGCACTTCCAAAGGACTTAATATTTTACTGAACTAAATGTATACATGAAATAATCAAACTTCTAAGAGTTAGAGAAGAAATAGAGCTAAGAGTATAGTACTAAAAAGTTAATTCTTTCCAGAAATCAAATTTTGGGAACAGTTTAGTTAGAGTTGAAGACAATGATAGGCTAAGGGTATGAAATAACTTTTTAATTTAGTTTGAGTGCTATTCAATTGAAATCCCATATAACTAGGTTAATTCCTTTCCCTCACCTATAGTATATCCCATCTAACTATTACATCTCTTGTTGAATAAATATTACCCTAAAACTTTTCCTAATAAATGTGCAAAGGTTACTAGCAGTTCATTCAATATTGCCTTGTCATCCCTCAAATTCCTACACTATATCAAGTTTCTTAAGTTTTTTATGAATATCTTTGGAGTCTTTGTTGTCTTCTGGTATCACCTTGTCCTGATAATCAGTAGTGATCTTTTGAAAATGTTTCTATTTTTCTGGTGTTATAGATGAAATAGATATTTAACAGCCACCCTGAACTATTTGATTGTAAATTGCCTAGGAGAACATTAGACATAGTTGGAAGATACTAACAGTTATGTCAGTAATGGTCTCCTTAGTCTGCCTAAACTGAATAAGTTTATGATAGGACCATGAGATGTGCAAATAGGACAATGACCAGTCATGTTAACATCGCAAAACAAGAACATCTGATGCAAGTCCATGACACATTTTATCTCTGCACCCTTGCAGATATATATAACTGTTTATAACTTTTTGTTAAATAGCTTTGTAGCATTAGAGCTATGACTACAGATAGTCCTTGACTTACAACCAGAATTGAGCCCAAAATTTATGTTGCTAAGTGAGACATTTGTTAAGTGACTTTTGCCCCATTTTACTTTTCTTGCCACATTAGTTAAGTGAATCACTTCAATTGTTAAATTAGTAACTCCATTGTTAAGTGAATCTGTCTTTCCCATTGATTTTGCTTGTCAGATTGCAAAAAATACATGGGAAAATCCCATTGACAGTGAAAATGAAACTAGGATTAGGGTCAGGGTTAGGGCTCAAGTTAGGGTTAGGGTTAGATAACTTTGGTGTCATTACTGAAAAATGGTATGAGTACTAGATTCTAGGAGGTTCTCAAATCAAAGAGGACATAACAGCTTTTTGTTCAGATTCTTTTGTGGGCCACAGTGAAATGCATGGGAAAATCCCATTGACAATTAAAATGAAACTAGGGATAGGCATAGGGTTAGGGTTAGATCTCTTTGGAGTCAGGGCTCAAAAATGGTTCGAGGGCTAGATTCACTGCGTATTTCACTGTGGCCAAAAGAGTCCAAACGAAAAGGTGTTATGTCTACTTTCATTTGAGAACTGCCTAGAATGTAGAGTGCAGAGCGGGGGCAGGCTGGAAGCGGGGTGGTTTTGGGGCATAGTCTCTAAAAGGTTCACCATCACTGTCCTGGAATCTGGCCCTCACACCATTTCTCAGCCCTGATTCCAAAGGGGTCTAACCCTAACACTATCCTTATCCCTAACCCGACTTTCATTTTCATCGTAAATGGGATTTTCCCATGTTTTTCACTGCTGCCCAGAAAACAGTCAGAACGGAAAGCTTTTATGTCCTCTTTCCTTTGAGAACCTCTTAGAATCTAGCACTCACGGCATGTTTCAGCCCTGACTCCAAAGGCATCTAACACTAACCCTAACTTGATCCCTAACCTTAGTTTTATTTTCATTGTCAATGGGATTTTCACATGTATTTCACTGCTGCCCACAAAAGAGTCCAAACAAAAGCCTGTTACGTTCTCTTTCATTTGAGAACCTCCTAGAAACTAGCCTGCACATCATTTTTCAGCCTGACTCCACAGGGATCTAACCCTAACCCTAATGTGAGCCCTAATCCTAGTTCCATTTTCACTGTCAATCGGATTTTCCCATGTATTTAACTGCTGCCCACAAACGTGTCTGAACAAAAAGCTGTTATGTCCTCTTTCATTTAAGAACCTCCTAGAATCTAGCCCTCAGACCATTTTTCAGCCCTGACTCCAAAGGGATCTTACCTTAACCCTATCCCTATCTCTAACCCTAACCCTACTTTCATTTGCATTCTCAATGGGATTTTCCTATGTATTACTGCAGCCCACAAAAGAGTCTGAACGAAAAGTTCTACTTTATTGTAAGGTAATGTAAATAGAATCGCGTAAGTCTGAAAGTACTTCTTCCTGCCCCCCATTCTCTTTACAGCCCAAGATACCTTCTGAAATTGCCCCCCACTCAATATTTCTTCTCCAGTTTAAATTCCTTTTTATTTGATCAGTTCCTTGGCTCAGCCTTGTTGCCTATCTTCCAAAGTCATTCACACATACATTACATATTACAAACACACATTCACTACAGATGAGCAAGGGAATATGCAGAAAGCCTACCCTCTTAGATGTTACTGAGTAGGAAGAATTGTTGTGAGAAGAGTGTCCTGCAAATATCCAGGTCTTGGACCACAAAGAGCTTTAAATTTGACAAGCAACAGTTGGAACTTCCCCTGAAGCTAACTGGTAATGAGTGCAGCTTTCTAAGTAGTGTTATGTGGTCACATCAATGTGCATCTGTAATTAATTACTTTAGAGCCTTTAGAACCAGATATAGCTTTTAATTGCTTTTCAAGTGCAAATCCATTACAGTGCCTTGCATAGCTCAAAAGGGACATAGCCAAGGCATAGATGATTGTGATGAATGAATGAATGAAACTTTCCATTTTAGGAGAGATCATAATTAATGCACAAGATGGACCTGTGAAAGGGCTTTCTTGGCTACAGTCACCATCTGCACATCAATTAGGAACTATGAGTTCAAGAGGACAGCCAATTTACAAGCAAGTTATATTTGAAGGAGCACAATCCTGTCCACAGCTAAGATGGTATTTCTTTGGCATTAGGTGGCTTACAAATTCAGAAACATTCTACCTTGCTAGAATTAAACTTTACCTGGTTCTTCCCATCCAGATTCTTCCTATCTCTAACATTTGGATAGTGTTTCTACTGCATCATCTGTTCCTCACAGTTCAAGACAGTTCAAGACAAAGTACTCTGTAGACTTTCTCTGCATTTTAGGATCAAACACATTCCAAATAATATTGCAGGAGAAAGTTGTAGTCATCCACTCAGACTTGCTTATGCTCAAGATGCCTGTTATATTCTCCAAAATAGTTTTCTTGCCTATCTTTCCCTAACATGGTTTAGCAACTGCTGGATGGACATCTGAGAACATGGTTAAAGTAAGAAAATTGGTCATTTACCATTCTGTCACACTTGAGGCCCAAATATGGTTTCTCATCTGAGCCCAGTTGAATTTGTTTTTAATTTTACGTCAGCAGTGCTCTAGACATCATTTTATTTACTTCATGTCCCATACACATGACTCTGGGTGATTAACAGAGTAAAAACAGCAAAACCAACCAAAATTAAAAAGAGCACAAATGGCATAAAAATAGTGAGGGAAGTCAGCTCCCCAGAGAAGGAAATACTAAAAGGGCAGAAAAAATACATTTCCTAAAAAGAAATTGAAGAACAAAGCAGAAAACCAGTTCAAATGTGAGCCATCAAGAAGGTTGGAGCTAGATGCTTAGGAAAGACAAAGACATACCCCAGCCCCAGGAAAGCAGGGGCTGGGACATACCATACCCACAACCAGCAAGATTCCTAGTAAGATTCCTAGAGGGGCCCACCTGGACTAAGGACACACAGGAAATAGCCTCAAACAGGAACAGGAAATAACCAAACAATAGAGTCCAGGGGGTATAAAAACCCACTACCCACATGTGGTCAGTCCTTTTTTCTGGATCCATCTTCCTGTCTGGCTTTCCTCTGCAATAAACTGTAACCCTCTTCCCAAAGCAGTTGCCATGTTGTTTATCCCCAGCTTGGATGGAACTATGATGAAGACTTTTCTTCCAACAATAGCAATCAAGAACATTCATATATACTCTAACTTTGAAAAGTAGCCTGTCAAGCACGAAACTTTGGCAGCATCATGCCTCTGTGTTTCAACTTGCCTTTAGATAAAATGGGGTGGTGTTACTCTCAAGTGGGTAGAAGGAGAAAGAAACTTCTTCAGTTCAGCTACAGACCAAGGCCTGAAGCCTTGTCAAGGACACCAGAACAGGTGTGGATTTGTAGCAGACAGTTCCCATAACAAAGTAGATTTGTTGATGTGGATTATGTAAAACATTGGGGTTTAGCTGGAAAAACTATTGCTTAAGTCTGTGAATTGGTGTGGGAACCTCAGAGTTAGTTTTACTTTGACATAACCATGCAGTGTATTTAATAAACCATAAGATTTTCAGAAATAGAATTAATCTTGAGTTTTATTTAGATTCTTGAGCTAGATGTTGACATCACCCCCCTCATTGCCCCCTCTTAGGCCCCTAAGAGCCCAGGAGACCTACCAACATAGATTCAAGAAACTTCCAGTGCCCTCTGGAATTTGAGTAGATTCATTAGACTCCTAAGGTTGAACTGGTCAAGTAGATTCACCTTCTCTGCAGAAATTGATGGCAGTGGTTAACTCAAAAGCAATGGGGAAGAGGTATGATCATGACAACAGAGATTAATGCCCCTCCATCCCAAAATTGTGTTGTAGCTGTCCTGAGACAAAAACTGAATATCTTTGGTTTTCCAGATATTTCCTAAGCCAGCATAAACTATGCTAATAGATGTTGGCACTTGGAACATATCTGGTTCAAGTGATAAAGCAATAGGTAGCACCACCAGAAAGCATAAAGTAACCAGAAGGATTCTAAGAACAGTTTCCTATAAAAGAATCTATTGAGCATCTTGATCACAGTAAGTCTGAGTATGTTTTCCTAAAAAAATATTGTGGGTTTTTTTTTCTAAAGTAACATGCTCTAACAAAAGGAGACCCTATACACTTGAAGTTCAGAAAATATTCAAGTTTGGTATTTTTCAAAGCAAGTATTATCTCCAGGGTAAACACATGCCACCTTCTAAGAAATTCTCTGTATCCACCTTGCCTATTTATTTTTCTCATAGACAATTTTTACTCTCTCCTATTGGCAGTGCTGAGTATCATGGGAAATACTTACAATCATAATTTTTAAAAGCAATGTTTATTTTAAGAGATGGAAGACAGCAGGGAAGATTTAGTATGTTTCATGCCCAATTGAAAATGGAAGCAGCAATATTAATTCTAAAAGTTATGAAGCTAAATTACATTTTAAAGAAAATGTACGTTTTCTGGCTAGGAGTCTCTAAACAACAACAAAATTCTAGTTAACAAAAAATAATGAAGTTCTTTAAGTATTAGTTTTACTCTCTCAGAATATATCCCAAAAGGCTTGTTTCTGATTAAACCTTCTTGAAATGTGCATTGTAAAAGAAAGGAATAATGATTTTTGTTTAACCATACTTAATCCTAAATGCCAATGTTTATGAATTAATTAATACACTTAAATCACATATTATATTATTTTTTCAATGTATTTGGGGCATTGAAAATGGCTTGATTTCAAATATATTTTCCTCTTTTATACTTAAATTACAATGTACAAAGTATGTATTTTACTTCTTATATTTATATGTTACACAGCTGTGGGTGGAGTTACAGACTGCCTTGAAAATACAAACTTTGTAGCTGAGCAACACCATTAATGAGTTCAGCCAAAATGATGGAACCTTTGGAGTTCTATAGCCAAGGCTTTTGCGTATTTGCTTTTATTTCCTACTATTTCCCCATTTCTTAATTTACTGCTATTGTGTCTAAGGAAGAGTTTAGATACTGTAACTACAACATTTTTACTTTCTTTTGTGTCATTTTGTCAGTTAAAAGTATTTGCCAGTAATAGAATTACATTTGTTTTAAAATGAGCTGACACAGCTATGATTGCTTTATATCAGACATGTCAAACACAAGGCCCGGGGGCCGGATCCGGCCCGCGAAGTGGTTTCATGTGGCCTGCAAAGCCATCCTGGAAACAGTGAGGGAACGGCCCCCACTGCCTTGGCCCTGGCCCAGAGACCCTCCTTCTTTCAGAGACCCTCAGATCTGTCCCACTCCTGCCCAGGCCCCCATAGGCACCCTTGATGCGAACGATGTAGAGCTGGCCATGCCCACCCAGTAGGCCATACGCACTCTAGCCACGCCCACCCAGTAGGCCACGCCCACCCTGGCCATACCCACCCGGCCCCCTGAGGGCAACCGCAATGCTGATGTGGCCCTCAATGAAATTGAGTTTGACACCCCTGCTTTATATGCATTTTAAGGAAAGGGTTTGGAAAGAATTAGAGGCCAGGAGAACACTTGATTTCTCAAATTCCTATGAAGGCAGGACTGTAAATGGGGAAAAGCAAGTAATAATGCCATGGAGTATGCAGAAAGTAATACAATGGTACAATCAGAGGACGTGACATACATTTGACATCTAAACTGGTCCACAAACTTACACAGAATTGGTCTATATTTGAATTCTAAATCTATATATTGTGAAACAACCTCACTGATACCAAAAAAGAATGTATGATTAAGAGTGCAACCATGATACACTGGTATTACGCTGTTTAGCAAAGCACTACAAACACTTAAGCACATAACTATTTTTATTACTCTACCTATGGTGAAACTATCAATGATAATGATTATTGAGGTGTACATTTGCTTAGTGAACCCTTGTGTATGTAGTCTCATGCAATGAAAACTTGTATTTATCAGAATATCACACTAAATACATTCCCTGAACATATGGAAGTATGTAAACGAGAAAAGTTTGCCATGAAGAACTTTATGGAAAAAAGTCATCTCTCTGAGACTGTGTGTGTGTGTGTTTTTCAGGTCAGACCGGTTTTCATGCACCTTGGGTTTTTGAACTTGCTATACTGCAGTTCTATTATTATGAAATCATAATAATAGAGCTGCAGTATAGCAAGTTCAAAAACCAAAGGTGCATAAAACTGGTCTGACCTGGAAAAAAACTTACGGTACACATATATCCCCTTGGTCTGGCTGACAAAGAGGAGAGGAAAGCTGGTGGCCTAGAAGTTAATACAACTGCCTTGTATGCAGGCTGCCTAGGTTCAAATCCCACAAAGGGTATGGCTGATGAGAGCAAAGAAGCTCAACATAGCTATCTTAGTCTCCCATTTAACTCTTTGTCAGCAAAAAGAAATAGTTGGGTATGTCTAAAATATTGTTTGTACTTTGTTCTGTATGAACATACGCCAATGCAAGAAGAATCTACGGTAAGTTGGCTGGTCAGTTGGGCAAAATAGAAGCTAACATTTCTGTGATTTATAGGAACTTTGGAAATTAGTGATAAACCAGAATAAACCAAGCAATCCAACTCCATTCAATTTCATTTCTTTTGACTCTAACCCTATGAAAGTTCTTTTCCAAAGGAGATCATTCATTGATCTTAGCATGTTCAGCATTGACAATTTAAGTTTTAAGGAGAAGACAGCATGGACTTTTCTGTAGGAGAATCTCACCTTCAAACCAGATCTACAACTGCTGGTAGAACAAAAATGCTTAGGACAGAGGGCTGAATTTTATTAATGAATTATTTATGAATTATCAAAACACATTGTATACCTCTTCTTCACAGATTAAAAAAATAATGTGGGAAAGGCAGTGGAATCATATATGGAGAGACTATAAATGAAAGACATCATCTGATTCTATGTTTGAAACCAAATTATTGGAGAATTAAAGTAATATTTTATTTTGGAAGCGTTTCGTAGGTTTTGTACACTCAGTGGAGGGAACAGAAATTAGCCACTGTTGAAACTTGGTGGCACTGATCCATTGGGACCAACATAGTATTAACAGAATAAAATGCATCATAGGTTAGAATTTCTGTTTTTCCAAAGCCATATTAAATTGTTAAAAAGGAAGAACTAATGAAACAGAACCATCAAAATTGTTGTAGTTTTTCAGGGTCAACTGGTGCTCTATTCAATTTGCAAATACTGGATGAGAGTTCCCTCTACTGGTAGAAAGCCTGACGGATCCGCTGATGAAATCCATACATTAAACAGGCATTGTTGAATGAATCTCTCTCTCTCTCTCTCTCTCTCTCTCTCTCTCTCTCTCTCTCTCTCTCTCTCTCTCTCTCTCTCTCTCTCTCTCTCTCTCTCTCTCTCTCTCTCTCTCTCTCTCTCTCTCTCTCTCTCTCTCTCTCTCTCTCCCCCCCCCCATGGATTTACTGCACTAAATCTGTACTATGTGACTCTCTAAAAAGATGTATTATTTTAAGCTATTTTTCAGAAATAGCTTCAGTAAAAAAACAGTGGGGAGTGCTCAGATAATAGTTCTAGTACCTAAAATAAAGTAATCAACTCATATGGCATTACGGATTATTGATGTAATGCTATTTTATTTTTATTTCACATATGGCAGCTTGAAAACAAAAATAAATTATTTTTTCCACTTTCAGGATTATTGTTTTTAAATGCACTTTTTGCAAACAGATTAAAACCAAATCTAATTTAAACATCATAAATCATTTAAAATAATTCCCTCATCAGCCTATTAAAAGAAGATATAACACTTTTCCATATCCTTAATTCTTAACAGCTCAAGAATAACATTGTAAAAGGTTTATTTGGCTTGTAGTTAAGACATCAGCATGGAAAGAGAACACCACTGCTGCCTTTAAAATATAAATACTTAGCTAAAATGTTATTCATTTCATTTTCATGAAATAATTTATTAGTTGATGACTGTCTACTGAATGTGAGAAAAGCTGTCTTTGAAAAATACAGGGATCGAGATATTTCATTGGCACTGGCCTGCAACAGAATTGCAATTTGAGTTCCTTTTTTTCTTTTAAAAAGGCATTTAAGAGATACTTTTGTGACCCTTAGACTATCATATGGATTATTTTGCTAATTTCATAAAGTAATCCATCCAACATATTAGGGAACTCTCTACTGAAAGAATGTCCTTTTTTAATAATAGATTAAATGGATCTATAGGAAATTTTATTCTCACCTGATTTGGAAATAATAATTTAGGTAACCTAGATGAAAAGAAATGTGCTGTTGATTGTTCTGACTCTTTTATGTTTACTATAGAGAATACTATAAAATCTTAAGAAACATTTCAGAGTTTTAAAACACTGAAGATTATTAGTAAATGTGCAAATGTAACATGTTCAAACTTTCTAAAGTAAGCAGCCTCCTTTCAAATCCATGCCATCTTATTTTATACAGGGCATATATGCTAAAATGAAATAGCTTCTTCTGGATTTAGTAGGATAAATTAAAATGTATAATTAGTTTATGAATATAACATGTTGTCCTAATGTATGTATTTGTTTTTTCACATATTCTTTGATACTGTTTCAAAAGTTTCAGAGCAATGTACCTTAAAATTCTTGACACTCAAGCATTTTTTATCTAGTTTCCATGGGCCATGCCTTGTGTGACTTTGATTTAGATTTATTTTAGAGAGTGCAGAAAAATATTTTCTAAATGTGTTTTTTTAAAAAAGAAAGAGGTATTTTGCCAGAGATATTTGTCTAACTTGTAGTACACATGTGTGGTACACTTTGGGTGTAAAAAGATAAAACATGTTTCATGAAATTATTGTGCAAAATCCATGACTTCTGTAGTTGTGTCAGAAACTGAAATAAAAATGTAGTGTATAAAGGTGGAATATATAGTATAACATCCCCACACACTTGTTAACATTTTGAAATAATCTTGGATTACTGCAGATGTATGAGCCTAAAAATGCATAAGTACAACTTCTGAATATTCCCCAAAATTATTATCAGTTTGTAATTTTTATGGAGTAGAAATGGAATATTAATTAATCACATGATTGAAATGACATATTAAGTTTTTTTAATTTTAATTCAATTATACAGGGCATATATGCTAAAATGAAATAGCTTCTTCTGGATTTAGTAGGATAAATTAAAATGTATAATTAGTTTATGAGTATAACATGTTGTCCTAATGTATGTATTTGTTTTTTCACATATTCTTTGATACTGTTTCAAAAGTTTCAGAGCAATGTACCTTAAAATTCTTGACACTCAAGCATTTTTTATCTAGTTTCCATGGGCCATGCCTTGTGTGACTTTGATTTAGATTTATTTTAGAGAGTGCAGAAAAATATTTTCTAAATGTGTTTTTTTAAAAAAGAAAGAAGTATTTTGCCAGAGATATTTGTCTAACTTGTAGTACACATGTGTGGTACACTTTGGGTGTAAAAAGATAAAACATGTTTCATGAAATTATTGTGCAAAATCCATGACTTCTGTAGTTGTGTCAGAAACTGAAATAAAAATGTAGTGTATAAAGGTGGAATATATAGTATAACATCCCCACACACTTGTTAACATTTTGAAATAATCTTGGATTACTGCAGATGTATGAGCCTAAAAATGCATAAGTACAACTTCTGAATATTCCCCAAAATTATTATCAGTTTGTAATTTTTATGGAGTAGAAATGGAATATTAATTAATCACATGATTGAAATGACATATTAAGTTTTTTTTAATTTTAATTCAATTTAAATGATTTTTAATTACTTAGACCAAATTAAATTTCAGATACCAAGAAATCATCTCCCATTGCCTGCCTATTTCCTGTATATGCAGGAAACAACAGTTCACCAAGTCTTATTTTTTATCATTTTTAAGTAAGGGAGGTGTTACATGTATATAAGAAAAGTATTAAAAGCTATACTCAATAATATCTAATTTGAATACTTTTTTATTTTTTTGTATTTTTATGGGATTAAAGGAAGTTTATATATCTTAGAACAATAATCCTGTTGGGAAAAGAGTTTTCATTTTTAATACAATCTTTATTAAAGATGCTGTAACTCCTAAAATTAAATATTGAATTTTATTTCCTAAAAGTACTTAAGAAAGGGTGAGAATAATATATTTTACAGTTTATTTTTGTTGGTTGGTTTTTAATTAGACATGTGTGACATGGGATGGAGATAAATTTCTTTGAGTGCAGAAAGGAGAAAAAGAAGACCGTGGTTAGAGCCAATGGATTGAAGGAAATGAAATACACTTAGTAAGGATATGATTATTTTTTTATAATGTTATTAAACTTTACCATTAAAGGTAAAAACTAAGAAAGAATAAAAAGAAAACAGAAAAGAAAGAAAATAAGAATATAACAACTGACAAACATCTTCTGATATATCATCTCTTATCTATAAACAGATGCTTAAAGCCTTCTTGTCATTCAGTCCTAATCTATTTTAACATCTAATTTAACCTTGATAAAATAAGCCAACTTTATATTTTTCCTTTTACTTTTAACAATATTGAAATAACAATTTGAAATAACAATCAAGAAATAAAAATGTAAATAAAAGCTTCAGATAATGTCTTTCTTGATTTCATTTTTTCTTTATTTCTGTTCTCAAAAGTCTTTGAATCTTTCAGAAATCTCTTTTTTAAATCCAATATAGGAAAATTATCACTCTTTTGATCTACTTGTATATCCTTTTTAATTATTATTAATATCCCAATTTCATTTGTATACACAATACAGCATCTTTTTCCGTATCATTCTTGTGGCCGTATCCTTTTTACATTCACTTTCAGATCAGTTTCTGTTTTATCCAGTAAAACATGTTCCATGACATCTTTCAAATTTGATCTATCTCTAATGACTCTCTTTGAGTTTCTTTTACAATTAACTTCTGGGTTCATTATTCAAAAATACCCGTCAGTACGTCAAATATTAACATTTTTGGCTCCGTTCTGTATCAGTAAGTCAAATGTAAGTATTCTTTAATTGTAATCTTTAGTTTTTTCTGGTTTCTCTAGTTTCTAAAGGGGTGGCACAGTGGTTCAGTGGTTAAGACCCTGGGCTTGTTGGCCGGAAAGCCAGCAGCCCATGTTCCAGACCTGAGTGCCCATGATGAGCTGAGTTCCTATCCTCACCCCAACTCCTGCCAACTTAGCAGTTCAAAAGCATGCACACGTAAGTAGGTAAATAGGTACTATTAAGATGGAAAGGTAACATTGCTCCATGATCTCATGCTGCTCACATGACTGTGGAAACGTCTTTGGACAGCTTTGGCTCAATGACCTTGAAATGGAGATGAGCACTGCCCTCTATAGGGTTCTTTTCATGTTCCTGTTATTTTTCCACCAAGGTAATACCTATTTATCTGAAGCACTTAAATTTATATTTAAAATGTGTTGTACTTTTTGAATCAATTCTTTTGGTATTGAAGGAAACTCCCCAGTGCTGTCTGAAATTTATCAAACCACAGATTCCTAAAAGCTGAAAAGCAATTAACAATCAATTTCCAAAAATGATTAGAAAAGGAAGTATGTAAACCCGATATCCATAAAGACACTGTTCATATTCAAGCAAAGGTGGCTTTCTCTAAGCCAGTGGGAGAGTGCTGCCTTAAGGAGCAACTGTTTGGAGCACTTGTGGGTGATCTCAAGTCTTCTCCATGTCCAGCTAGTAATTATGAAAAGCTGGACAACTCACAATCATCAGCTCTGCTTTTAGTGGAGCCATTTTTAGTTTACCATTTTCACCCCAGTAGCACAGATATGAAATTATTTAAAATGTAATACATTCTTTTCTTCTCTTCTTCTCTTTCCTATCCTTTTCCTTTATTTACTAAATGCAATAATCAATATTGTGCTTGAACATCACAACACTGACTTCCTGAGTAATTAAGCACAGGTGGATATTTGAAATACCAACAATTTTCTATATTCTTTCATAAACAGCATTGTTCTAGATAGAAGAATGCATTCTATTAAATCGTCCATTTTTTCCTGGTGTATCAATCTTTCTGTATCAGTGAAAGCATGTAATAGGAACATTCCTAACACCAGTTGTGATATAAAGAAAATTTGAATTGGAGTTATTTTTATACCATAAAAAGTACATCATAAACAATATGTGTGCGTAATGTAGGAAGGGCAGCTGTTCTTTTTAATCTTCCTTTTTTCCCCTTAAGATCAAAATTATTTATAGCTTTGGAAATGAAAGTGAGCAATTGACTTTTGAAAGCATCATTTTCTTTCCAGCCATTATCTCTGACAATCCTAGTTACTAGCACCTAATAAACTGTATTATTTCTTTCTCAAGTAGTTGTTTATAGCATTGAAAGATCTCTTCCCCACAAGAGCTTACAAAACTAACTTTCAGAACTTGCTGCTTATAAAATGCATTTCCTTATTAGGTCAGAATAATAAATGCATAAGCATCCAGGTGAACCTTTAGGTATTTAAATTGGATTGGTAGCTAAATATTTGAGCCAACAGAGAGGAAGATGCTAAAGCCTCAAATATGAAGAGACTTCGTATTTTAAAAAATAACCAATCCAAATATAACAAGTAACATGTTAAGCTGGCACCAAAATGACAGCAAGCCATGGCTCCATGGGGCAGCCATTCCATGAGTAGGACCCCACTACTGTGAAAGTCATTATGATGTGTTGGGATGGAGAAAAGGACCACAGAACTTAAAATCATTAGTAGCTGAGAATAGAGAATATCATCCTTTAAATAGTCAGATTTCAGCTTTTAATGCTTCACCATATCCAAATAAAATTGAGATTCCCTATGTAATTTGGACTTGTCGTATCCATAACCTCTCCTATTAAACTGCACTTGGTTGTATTTTCAGTATACTTAGTAAGGCTTGCATTATCACTTCTCTAAACTGCTTCTGAAATGTTTATTTCTCTTTCCTTGTACCTTTCAAATATGTGACTGCTTTTTTTACTAATATATTTTAACGTCTGCTCTACACTCTCGTATTTTTGAAAAAAATCTTTTCATGTGCAAAACATCTAGTTGACACAAGAATTATTCCATGATGCTTCACTAATAATATTTTTATGTCTTCTTGAATGCCAGGCACTATTCCAAATGTTAATTAATCCTTTTGCAATGTCTATCAAATGATCTGCCATAAGCTTGAGAGGTTTGTTTATGATTATTTCCAGGCAGTTCAGTTTCAAGTCAGCATTTTCAAGTCAATTAATGCACACATTTTTCTTAGGTTAATTTCCATAGCATTCTAGATTTCATTTCTCTGTTCTTTTCAAGCATGGTTATTCATAACTTTTTTTAACTGAATGCCTATTTTTCTCTTCTATAGATAGCCTTTTCTGTGTTGCTCTGCAGTGTCTTACATTCAAACTGCATTTATTTTGTAACTGAATTCATTTGATACGACAGAGAACAATACATGACATTCTACTTTTTTTTATTTTGTTGAACTAGTTCCATTCCAGCTGACCCATTTTTAAATCCAAAGTGCTCCTCTCCTTCCTGTTCAAATTCCATTCAGATCACATATTCCCTTTAAGTCCTTCACCCCAGAAATGTTTTTATTCTCTGAGAAGTTACATCAAAAGCTCCAATTTTGACTGAGAAAATTATGTTCAGAGCGTCCAGCTAATTTATCTCTTAAAATATATTGGTACCATTGTCTAAAGTCTCTCCTATAGAGATACAAGTCTGATTTTTTTGTGTTAAATCAAAGACATGAGAAAATAACATGAAAAGCATCCTGCTGAATCAGAGTATAAGCCCATCCAATCTAGCATTCTAGGACACAGGTGCATTTCAGAAGTTCAGAAACCTTGATTTGACAGCAGTAATCCTTCCTCTATTGCTTCTAGCAACAAGTATTTAAGGCACAGTGCCGTGATTCAAGAGGTAGTAAACAGTCGTCAGAATTAGTAACCATTGATATTCTATAATTCTCCATAAATATCTCTAGTCGCTTTTTAAAAGCATCCAAATGAGCTTCCATTACTGCTGGCGCAATGAATTCCCCAATTCTTGTCTTTATGAGAAAAAGCAAGATTTGCTTCTGTTAATCCTGAATGTCCTGCATTACATTTCACTTCTACACTTCTGAGTGAGGAAGAAAAACTTGTATTTATATTATCATAGTGATGCCATGCATGGTTTTATATAACTCTGTCCTTATTCCATTACCTCTCACATTGGCCCCTAAAGAGACCCGGTTGCCACAACCTTTCATCAAAAGAAGTTGCTCCAGTCCCCTAATTATTTTCATTGTCTACAATTTATAAGGTTTGTGACCAGAACTATATACACTGCTCCCAAGGTATGAATTTGTGCAAGGAGGTTATTTGCAGTTCTGTTTTCACTTCCCTTCCTAATAATACAAAGTATGGAATTTGCCTTTCTTTAGAGCAATTGAATCCTGCATTAACATTTTATCAGGTTTACTGTAATTCCCAGGATCCTTCAGCACCAAATCAGATCAAATTAATGTACAAGAGGAAATTCTGAATCTGTTGATGTGATTATCATCATCATCATTGAATAATAAGTATGAAAAACAAGTAAAAAAGAATCACATCGTAGCCCGGTATTCTTGGGTTGTTCAAGTTCTAGCCAGGGACCTAGAAATCTATCCTAGGTATTATTTGTGCTAAAGTGCATTTGTTTACCCAGAACTACATTAGCCAATTTATTTAATGTGGTGAATTTCTTTCACAATCTTATTTTTATTTTGCCATCTTAAACAAACAAGGCTTGTTTATTCCATAGTATTCATTTTATATATGTACAAATAGAAATTTTCCAGTCCTAACAGGTACAGGATGCTACAGTGGGTGATTCCAAACAGACAGTTTAAAAAGGGAGCTATCTATTTATTTCTACTTTCTGTATTTTAATCATTTTCTAAACGATGAGACCACCTGTGCTCTTATCCAATGCCTGGATTTTCTCCCAGAACCTTTGATGACAGAATTATCAAATGTTCTGTTATTTGAAAATCTAAGCATACACTATCTATTAGATTTGCAGTCTTGTTGACACCATCAGAAAAAGGTAGCTTAAAGAGACTAGGTTTAGCTTTAGAGAAGCCCTGCTGGTTTCTTTTCAGCAAAGTTAAAGCTTTCTTCTTGCTTTTTTTTTTCTTCAAAATTGTTTCCATTCCAGGAGATTTCTACAAGACTTGTATTTATGCTCAGGGACTCCAAATCTTCCATTTGAGCTTGGAGAATCCTAGCATTGGCATATAAGGACCTTTTGGATTTCCTGTGGCACATTCCTTCTCAGATTTGACTTTGACTGCACTGATTCCTCAAATCCACGGCTTTTCAACCAGTAGTACGGGTGCCACTTGTGGAACATTGGCACCTGACAGGTAGTACGCGACCATCCTAGAAAAGTGGTAGCGGGGGAGGGGAATGACCTCAACTGGTGGTAGCACCACACAAGCCTGAGCGAGAGATGGCTGGAGCTGCAGGGCTGTCAGGGCTCAGTGGAAGTGTCAGAATCAGCGCCAGGCTCCAGCTCGAGCTCAGCGCTGATCTGGGCACTTCTGCTGAGCCCAGAAGAAGCGCCGATCAGCTGGAATGTTGCAGCATCTCCAGGGTCTTGTGATTTACATTCAGATGCTTGGCAACTGATTCATATTTTTGGCGGCTGTGGCTTGGGGGGCACTTTTTTCAGTTCCATTGTAACTTCGAACAGTCACTAAACAAACTGTTGTAAGTCGAGGACTACCTGTACTTCATCACTTTTTTCCTTCTTTTTTTTTGGTCATCATGTTTTTGACACCTTGCTAGATGACTGATGGTATTCGGATATTGTCATATCCTAAAAGTGGTACAATGGGTGAAAAGGTTGAAAAGCCCTGCTCTAAACATTTTCCACAAAAAGTCATCCTCTTCTTCTGGGAATATTTTCCCCCAAAAATCAGCTCTTTCCATCCTGCCAGCTTTCTCCTGGGATCAATTTAAAAATGGTTCTTCCCCTTTTTCATTTTATGTGTCCACCTGCCTTGTACACTTCTGGTTTAAGTGTAGCTTATCCATTTTCTACAGACCTGCCTTGTCCTTGAAGTATTTCAATAAATTCATAAATCTAAAACCTTTCTATTGCCTCATCAATGCACTGAGACTATTCAGCTCTGCCTTATTCAGCTCTGTCTGTGGGAAAGATATGAGAAATCCATTGTGGCATCCTAATTTAAACCAACTGCTTAACAACATAAATGGAACATCCTGATTACTCATTCCTCCAAGAAATACCTAACTGAACAAGTGTAATGTCTACTATTTTCATCCTATCCATCTATGTGTTCCTCTAATAGTCCAAACCCCACTAATAGCAACCATCGCAAACCAAAAGTACATTCTTAGTGTGACAAGATACCTGTTCATTCTTCAAGGACTAGATTCTAAGATCCTTTTCTTTGGAATGACATCCTCCTACCTGTGAATTTATTCTCAAGACATTATAACTGAAGCCAGATGCTGCTATTTCAATCCACTCAGTACAATGCATAACCATGCTGGCAATACAACCGCATACTTGTAATTATTTGTTAAGGGTTATTTTAATGGATAGTTAAGTAACTTAAAATATCAAGACAAGAGGGGTTCAAATAATTTTCCTTCCTCACTGCTGCAAATGGGCACAGATGCTTAACCTAGAAGTCTGCTGGACTGTGGTTTTTAAAAAATTATTGATGCTTTGTCCCTGGATAGTTTTTGTTTAAGTATCATTGAAGCTACTGACTGCTGATGTTAAATGTAAATAGGGAATTCTAAAATCTCCAAAAAATAGCACTTGATATTTCAAAAGTGATTCTATGTTACAAAATTCTTTTGCAATAAAAGTACGTGATCCAGCAAAATTGAATCCATTGCTGCACACAAGGGCATTTAATAGATAATGTCTAATTGAAATACGTAATCTTACATGTAAAATGTCTATGTTTGGGAAAGAAAGAATTTGAGCCAGTTTACTTCATTCTTTTTACATATTCATTGTATCTTCACAGCAATCCTGAAAGGTGAGTTGGACTGAAACAAGAAATGTCACACATAGAGGAAAAAATTTGTAGCTTAGGGTTGAAATGAGGGTTGCTTGGTGCTCTCTGAACTTGGTTGCAGGCATTTTATTATCAAAACTAGATAACATTATTAGTGCTAGCAATCACTACTAGCATTAGTAGTCACTTCTAGCATCATAGATTAGGTAATGAAACATCTGCAAGAAAATAACCAAGCTCAGAGAGCACCAAGGACCCCTCAAGAAATGTCATGCAATGAATTTTTAAGTTTAAGCCAAGATTCTCTCTGTTTTAATCTTTGAGTTTAATTGCATATGCCTTTTTTTCAGACAGCAAAGGTTTTGCACGAGAAATGTATAGACCTGAATAAATAGCAGCTAAAAACAAAATTTCCTTTTCAGGAAATTAGAGCTTGTGGTGTCAAGTGTAAGCAAATATTTAAGAAGGTACAGTGCTAAGACTAACCACAGGGATCAAGAAGCTCAGACAGCATGAATGAGCCTGCTGCCACCTCTACAGATACTGTGGTGTACAAATATTCTTCAGTAACACCTAGAATCTAGCATCTAATTTTCTCAACTGAAATATATAAATTCACATTAAAGTTGATGAAACTTACTGCATGTAAACATATATGTTCTTTTGATTATAACATTTGATATGATGGATACTAAATTTAAATACCGTACATACTAGAACTGTCCACAGGGAATTCAACTATGAAATCAATACAGATTTGATTTAGTTTGAATTCGTGGGTGTACAGCCACAACATTAAACAATCCACTTTTCTGCAACAGTTAAATACTTTGCCATAATTTCATATTTGCTGCACAGTTTTTGTTTAGTGACTGTAGATGAGACTGGCAACTCAGTCCTTAAGTGAAGCACTTGCTAAGTAAAAAAATCATACAACCACAACTGGCTTACAATTTTACAAAGGATAACATGAGACTGAGAGATACAGACAGAGACATTGTGAAGGTTGTAAATATGGACATTGGTCACAAAGTAACTTTTTCAGCACTGTTGCAACTGAATAATCAATATCCGAAAAAGTCACTAAGTGACAACTACCTGTAGGGAATTATAGCTCCATAGACACTGAGAATAATGTCAACATATTTTATACAACAATAACAATCTACACACACACACCGGAAATAGCTTGGTGTCAGAGTTGAATAAATACTTATAGTTCAGAGAGTTCAGAAAAGGTTTTTTTTTGTTCCCTCAGGTTTGTAAATCTCACTTTATCTACACAGCTGTTCTCTATTGTTAAAGCTTTGAAGGTCACAAGTAGAGATTAGGTTTTTTCCCCCAGATTTACCATGACTGCCATAATCCTCATCCACCAGTAGGTGTCAGCACTGGTTCATTTTTCAGATTTTATTCCTCCATGAAAGGTCCAATTCACTGTTTCCTTCACTCTGAGGTTTTTGTTTTGTTTTGTTTTGTTTTCTTCTTGGGAACTTCTCTCCTTCAGGAAAGTTGATAGGTAGTTTAGAGTAAATCAATGTTCTTACCCAGATTCAAGCACACTGTTTATGATCAGCTTAAAATAGTGCTTTCGACTTCAGTTGCTCACAGCTTGGACTAGACTCTGGAGTTAGGCTAGCCTTTCTCCTGTTGGTTTCTGGAAGGCTTCTCCTGGACCAATTGGGTCAACCGCCATCTCTCCAAGGTCCCTGGGACTTCCTTGCTTCATTGCCACCTCTCTGGGGCAGCTCTGGCCCATTCAGGGTCCCCTAACAGGAAGAAACCCAGCTGGAGGGCACGGAGTCCCGAACCCCTCAACTGCTGTGCTGCATGCAGGACCAGAAGTCCAATTACCTATATACTTAGTTTTATACTTGTTACTATTATGCATCAATATTTCTTTCTTAAACCTGTTCTGTCTTAAGTCTCATCTCTGAGATTTCTTCTTTTTTTGGTTAACTGCCAGCATGTAGAGTTCTTGCATCTTTTTTCTGTTGTGCTTTGTCTTACTGGGCTGCTATACTCCTTTTCATATCTTTTGGTCCATTTGCTTCTTCTGAAGGGGAAAAACACATACTTTTCTTTGGCTATTGCAAGAGTGTCCAACATTGGCAACTTGAAGATCTGTGGACTTCACTTCCCAGAATGCTAGTTGGAGAATTCAGGAAGTTAAAATCCACGTGTCGTAAAGTTGCCAAGGTTGGACACTACACTACACTACACTAGGCTAGTGTAGGGATAATTTGCTGGTGGCTTTATAGCTCCGAAACACATATCACCTCCCACGCTAGTATGAAGGCTGCAGCTTTATTGGCACCTCTGCTGTGCTCAGCTGGAGAGAAGGCTTCAATGGCAGGAAAAGAAAGTAGCACAGGTGCCTTCAATTTTGCTAAACAGTTTGCTCTTTTGCAATCATATTTCATTGAAAAGTAAATGTATGTTAATCTTATGCTAATTAATTGACACTGTGTTAATGTACTGGATACAGTTGGTAATTTAGCACTAATTAGAAGCCTTTAGCTAAAACAACAGCAGGAGTGAAGTTCATTTGGACCATGAAGACCCAAGCTGATTGATATTTACTTTGCAGTAGTTCCAAAGAGATTATTCCTAAGGAACAGCTGAAGCTAACTTCAGTATTATCACTGACCCCAACAGAATTTTGACTATAGATCATGGCTAACATTGAAACTGTCCCTTGATACTAAAAGAAATGGAATACCTAAGTATTCACTAGCATTTTTCTTTAAGGATTCAGTTTACAAGAGTTATTTGTTTTTTTTAAAGCTATTGTTGAGATAATCCAAGCAAGAACTCAGCCATCCATGAGAACACTGGCTATTTGCACTGAAATGTTTTTATTCTAACTCTGACTGCTGATTGCTTTTTTTTTTGGATCACCAATATCATCTCAGCGTCTAAAACAAACAATACAAGATGCCTCAATAAGCAGCCAGAACAGGTTTAAGTTTTATTAACATTTACTAAATTTAATCATGAGCCTTATACTTGCTTGAAAGTTGGTTGCATATGAAAAAAGAAACACAAAGAAAAGGCAGGGCAGTTCTAGGGGAAAAAATACCAGGGGTTGTATTAGGAAAAGAGAAAAAATAGGTAGAAGGAAGACTGGGAATATGAAAAAAATATAACAGCAAAAACTGAAAACAGCAAACTCCGGAAGTAGAAACATTAGGAACATAGGAGATAGTCTACTGATAACTGATTAAGTCCAAACATGTCCTCTTTGTTATTTAGGAAAACCCATACAACTCCTAATTCTGCAACCCAACCAATATAGCTACACTAGGTTGCATTCTCTTGCACTGTTTTTAGCAGTACAACCTCTAGTCAAACTAACTACTAACTGGTAGAAGACAACCCTACTTTGTCCTAACAAGCATGAGACTACTGACTAAAGTAATGATTACATGCTGGTTTTCATATTTATCTGACAGTCATCAAATTTACCAAATGTTAGTTTACATCAGGGGTGTCAAACTCAATTTCACTGAGGGCCGCATCAGCATTGCGGTTGCCCTCAAGGGGCCGGGTGGGTGTGGCCAGGGTGGGCGTGGCCTACTGGGTGTGTGTGGTTAGAGTGGGTGTGGCCTACTGGGTGGGCGTGGCCAGCTCTAGATCGTTCACATCAAGGGTGCCTATGGGGGCCTGGGCAGGAGTGGGACAGATCTGGGGGTCTCTGGCAGAAGGAGGGTCTCTGGGCCAGGGCCAAGGCAGTGGGGGCCGTTCCCTCACTGTTTCCAGGATGGCTTCGCGGGCTGCATGAAACCACTTTGCGGGCTGGATCCGGCCCCCGGGCCTTATGTTTGACATGTCTGGTTTACATGGTACTCTATAAAATTCCTTCTGTGTTCTTATATTTGATCAGAAACAAACGAGAGAAACTAATCTACATATTGTATTTTACTATGTATTCCATAATTTATTTCTCAACATGTAGTGATAGTGTCATGGTTCCGATAGATGAAGCCATTTAAAAGAACTTCAAGGCAAAGATTTCTTCCTTAAAGAACATTTTATTCAGGAAACAAAGTATCGGCACTTACTTAGTTGAACCCAAGACTAAGATTCTCTCCCCTCTGATACAATGTAACAAGTTGCAATTCCCACCCAAGAAAGGCTGTCATAAATCACATTCCCCAATTAATCTAATGGGGGGGCCTCTCCTGCCTACTTTTCAGCCGGCCAAAACTTTATCTAGAATTGACCTTGAAGCTCACCCAGCTGCAATTGTTTAAGCTAACTGAAAAAGCTCAAGCATTTCCCCCTTCCCCCCTTCTACATCTGAGAATCCCAAACAACAAAAAAGCACAAAGAAAGCAAAAGGTAAAATGGCTGCAATTTCTTAATTGTCACAGCGTTGACATGTAGATTACAGCCTTTATTTGCATCAAGTAATCAACAGCTTCATTTTCTATATTCAGTAATACAAAGCTGCTCATCTGACTCATTCAAAATATTCATCAATAATGACCCTTAGCTTCATTTGGATTTATCTATTGTGTTGGATTTAACAATAGAATTCCTTCTTAGTCTCAAGACGCTGCAAGAAATTAGAGTTATGCAGAGCAAGTGTGGTATAGTGGTGAAAGCATCAGGCTGTAAATTATCAATCTTATGTTTTACTTTAAAATTGTTCTGTGAAACGGTCTTAAGTAGTTAAATTAACAAGTAGCCAAGTAAAACAAATTGTTGGGAATTGTGTTACCACTATAATTAGATCCAAATATTTTTCTCTTGGGGACATTTAACACAGGGCAAGATTAGCATTACAGTAGAGTAAATAGGGGGGGGTATTTAAAAGAGAAGCACTTAAGCCTTGATGAAAAAAAGTAAAAAAAGGTTGTAGATAAACTTAGGTTTTTAATATATAAACTGCTTTAGGTGTGAGAGATTTTATGTTTGATAAGTTGCTTTAAACATATGACATTTAAAAAAGAAAAATATAATATTTGACAATAAACTGATTAGACAGTTTTTAGTGCTGTAAAAATAAAGTTCTGCAGCAATTATCAAGAACATGTTCCACATGTTCCGTTTATAAAATTTATTTTCATCCGGAAGAAATATGTGAGCAATAGATAAAGATATAAATAACATTTCTCAACCTAAACTTTCAACCTGTTAAATGAGGGGAGAAAAAGCAACAATTCAGCCTTTGGACTGTCATGGAAGCTGAAAGAAACAAAACGTTATTAGCCATTAGTTAATTGTTCTTAAACAATTTTCTTAAAGATTTTTCTGTTTTAATTAGCTGCCATATTTAATTAAGCAAAATTTAGTACAAGTAATCTTTGACTTACAACAGTTCATTTAGTGATTGTTCAAATTTACAACATCACTGAAAAAAGTAACATGACCATTTTTTACACTATGACCATTGCAGCATTCCTATGGTCACATGATCAAAATTCAGACACTTGGCAACTGACTCATACATATGACAGTTCAGTGTCCTGGGATCACCTGCTCCTTTTTTGCAAACTTCTGACAAGCAAAGTCAAGGGAGAAGCCAGATTCACTCAACAATCATATTACTAACTTAACAACCACAATGATTCATTTAACAATTGTGACAAAAAAGGTCATAAAATGGAGCAAAACTCACTTAATGAATGTCTCACTTAACAACATAAATTTTGGATTCCGTTGTGGTTGTAAGATGAGAACTACCTCATTGCACTTATGAACAATTTAGAATTACTGGGTGTTATTAAGACTTAGGTAAACTCAGCTGATCCAAGCATCAACCATGAGTTTAAACTTTAGAAGAGATTTTCCCATCAGCTACTCAAGTGAATTTAGCTAAAATTCCCACTTTCTTTAGCAAGTATACAGTAGATTTGCTGTATTGGAGATTATGGTAGCTAATATCAACAGGATATTGAATATGTTGAGCTTTATTACAGAATGATATCTGACAGGAGAAGAAACATATTATGGAAAAAGTATATAATACCAGGAAATATAAATTAGGTACTGACAAGTAAAGTTGGACAAGATACGATTGTGATGGAAAACAAGGGTTTTTGGCCAAAAAAGGAGCAGAAACTTTAATACATATTTATTCAATTGAATATAATATGTTGTCCATACAGCCTGATCACAGGGGACCATTTAAATTTCATTTGAGGGTGCTTGCTAATGTGACTGTTATTATTATGGTTTTTTAAAAAAATAAAAAATAAAAACTTAACTGTCATAATCAAAGGAAAATTCTTTTGCCCAGAAACTTCAATAAAACACTTTTTTTAACACTCTGACCTGGTTAGTAAAAAAATTTACATTGATGATACCATACTTGTTCTATTTTGTCAGTATCCAATGATAGAATGCTTGGCATTGAAAGCTATCAAGTCACCTCCTTGACTTGAATTTTTCTGTCCATAAAATAAAAGTATTTGCCATGCCTCAAATCAGACCATTAGAACATCTTAACAGTGTATAGAAATACCAGCAATTGAAGCTGGCACTTTGCATTAAAAGCAAATGTTCTGTCAGTGAACTGCAGCCCTATCCAAAGCTTTGACGGTATATACAGTATCTTTTAGTTCCTATCAGTTTTTTACTAGAAAGTCTGTAACATACAGTCATTTTGGTAAGCAGAAGCAGCAGCAAGACAGGAAGAATGGGCTACACTGCACAAAGTTCATGAGTAGAGAGAGTTAAGAAAAACAGAGGGGACTTAATCTAAAACTTCTCCAAGCTGGGAGAGAGATCAAATAGTGTATCTGGTGATCTATATATAATTCAAAATATAGGATGGTCAAGTAAGAATAGAAAGGCATTGTTCCTTTATACAGATAGTCCTTGATTTACAATGGTTCATTTAGTCACTGTTCAAAGTTTCAATGGCACTGAAAAAAGTGACTTATGACTGTTTTTCACACTTACAACCGTTGCAGCACAAAGGGAGTCTCAGCTAATCTCAATGTATACATGGTTGTACTTTGACAATAAAGGTTTATTCATTCAGCATCCCCATGGTCCCATGATGAAAATTCAGATGCTTGGCCAGTGATTCATATTTATGATGGTCCCAGGGCCATGTGCTCAACTTTTGCGACCTTCTGACAAGCAGTCAATGGGGAATCCACTTAACAATTGTGTTACTAACTTAACAACTGCAATGATTCACTTAACAAGAAAGTGCAGCAAGAAAAGTCGTAAAATGGGGCAAACTCACTTAACAAATGTTTCACTTAGCAACATAAATGTGGGGCTTAATTGTGGTAATAACTCAAGGACTACCCATATAAAATAATTATAGCTACTTACTAAGAAGTAGTGTTATGGTATAGGTCTTTAATATGGTATCTGCTAAGGGCATTTCCAGAATGATTTGTGTGATTAGTTTCATGTGTTTCTTAGTAGGGATACTTGATGTCGGAACTGGCAAAGGAGGATACAAGCAATTGGATAAGAAGACAAATGGACCAAAAAGAAAGATATAACAACTGTTCCAATGTTCTTGGCATCTGTGACAAAAATTATAGCAAAAAACTAACTGCAAGGCAAATTTTTTCAATTGCATTACTTTTCCGACATATCTTTATTTTCAAAAGCATAAGCTACCTTTGATAACAACATACCTTTCAAATTTCACCATAGAAATGATAAGATGTAATTTACAAAATATGGCGATCCTAGATTTGAAGGGCTGGATAAGAAACAAAAAATAATGTAAATCTAGGCTGCCAATGCCTGCCAGAATGAGTACATGAAGACAAAAAGGTCGTCCTTTTGCTGGATGTCTAGTATAACTCTACCTTTAAATAAGAAATCTTGATATGACACCATTCCTGAGTATGTGTGTGTTTGTGTGTCCTTTGAATTGAACTTGTTTGCTCTCTCTGCCTTAAAGTCTCTCCTAGAAATCAGAAAAAAATACAAAGAAAAGTTTCCTCTCTCTCTCCTTCTCTCACTCTCACTCACTCTCTCTGTCTCTGTCTCTGTCTCTCTGTCTCTGTCTCTATGTCTGTCTGTCTGTCTCTCTCTCTCTCTCTCTCTCTCTCACACACACACACACACACACCTACACCAAACTGGGACTCTACTGATAATGACATTTATTTATTCATTTATTAATCACATTTATGTGGCTGCTCATTTCACAAAAATTGATTCTGGGTGGCATACAATAATCAATTAAAGCAACAAATATATAAAACAATGATTGTACAATATTATTTAATAAGTCTTTATTAAAAATGAAAAACCCTATAAAGTATAAAGTATATAAACCACATGGAAAAAGATCAGCCACATGGAGCCATCTGAGAACATTTTTTCATTTCCTGGAAAGCCCAGGCTCAGATGGGCCTGGATATAATTAGGCCTTGAGGGACTTCCAGAATGATAACAGGGATGGAGTTAACCTAACTTTGGGGAGGGGAGAGATGGAGTGGATATCACAGCAGAAATGGTCCACCTCCTGAGACCCACCAAATATAGGTCTCGGTAGATGGTACCCACAACATGATTTCTGTGTCAAATGGGGCAGGCTGGGGAGAGGTGGTAGTTTCTCAGACAACCCAGTTCCAGAATCAAAGTGGCAGCAGATGCAATTCACAGAGCTGGGGAATTATATGTGCTCTTCTGAGAGAAGACATAACGGTCTGTGCCACCGCATTTTACATGAGTTTATGCTTCTGGATACTCTTCAAGGGAAGCCGTCTTATAAAAGTAGAGGACGTTACAGTAATCCAGGGCATGAGTGACTATGAGCAGAGCCTGCCAATCCAGGAAAGAGTGCAACTGATGCACAATATGAAGCTGTACATCCCCGCCATGATTGCCACCTGCTCCTCAAAGGGGGACCCCCCCCTTCCCCCTGTGACACACTGGATCTACAGGCAGTGCTACCCCTCCAGCACCAAAAATGAAAGCATAAGGGGATGGATCTCAGATGTTAGATTGATTATAATATTGATCCATAAGAACACAAGTGTCATCATGCTCTCTTTAAACAGTGATTTAGGCACCACTGCACTGCAAAAACAATATCCTCTTTCATGTCTGCAGATCAGCTGGATCCCACATTTAGCAATCTTTCCAGGCATTCAGAAAAGGTAATAACAATTGAACAATGAGAAAATAAAAAGCATAGGTGATAGTAACTATATTTGATATTAAGGAAAACAGTGCTGAGAAACCACTGACTTTTCAGATCTCAATAATAAAACAAAATCTTGAAATCTCTTTGGGAAATTATCATCAAATAGACAAAGAAACATCTAATATAGAAGAGTGTTTTGAAGCCTTGATCTGTATTCATTTCTAAGAGGAAGAGAGAGATTTAAGAGAAAAACAATATTTCCCATGTTCTTAAGATTCAAAAGAAGAAGAAACATTTCATAAAGAAGTGTCAGGTCCATTCATGCTGTCAGCCAGATAGACAGATTGAACCTTGAGGCAATAGAACATGTCCCTTTAAAGTGTAATTCTCCAATGATTAACAATAATCTATTCTTACCCCTTCCCTACTCCCAAAGCTGTCATTTCTATATTAGCATCACAGGCACTCTGGAGAAACTGCTTAATGTTTAACTTTTGTAAATGTTCACACTTTTTTCTTTCTTTTTAAAGCTGATTTGATTGAAAAAAACCTTTTTGTTTGTAAAATCAAAACAGACTGATGTATCTTATTTTCAGAGAGCATTTGACATATAGGCTTGAAAAGAATGTTAATGTTGGCTGTGATGGGAATGAATAAATGTGATTGAATTTTCATTTACTACCTATGACTACAAAAAAAGAGCCTTAAATAGATAGAAGACCAGCAGGGATTGGAGGGGGATGCAGTTAATTTTCTGTCTTCTTCCTATCATAATCTCCTGCCTTTCTTAAATTAGAGGGGTATGGCAAAGCACTTGCAAGTCATCCAAAAGTGTTTAAGAATTTATTTGCTGGTGGTTACTCACTTTGGCTCTTGTATAGATGTCAGTTGGAGATGGACAGAATCTCTGTCAATTTGGAATTTTTTTGAGCTTTTTTTTTTTAGAATTCAGGCAAATGGACATGTCTCTGTGAGCTAGATTCCTCGCCCCCTCCAGGGTTTATATAGCTGTATTGTGTAGATGCTTAATGCTTCTTTGAGGGATGGTGCTATGCCATCAGGTACAATTTCGCTAAAGCAGTTTCATTTTACCATTTCCTGAACTTTGGATGACAGCAAGAAACCTGACATAGTAATAGTTTTAAACTAGTAAAGGAGTAGATTAATGAAAGAAATATCTTTATCACTATTCTGGGTCTAGAAGAATAGGATCTCCAGCTGGATACATGCTAAGGTTGTGCATTGATGCATGAAACCAGGAAGCAATTCAAGAAAGATCAGAGACCAAAATAAAATGAGTTATTAACTGTCATGGAGGTAAGTCAATTTAATTCTGTAATTTAACAGGTCAGCAAAAGGCTGAGGGGATATGGAAGGAATGTGAGATGAGCATATTTGTTCTCTCTCTCTCTCTCTCTCTCTCTCTCTCTCTCTCTCTCTCTCCCTCCCTCCCTCCCTCCCTCCCTCCCTCCCTCCCTCTCTCTACAAAGTTTGAGATCAATACAGTTTTATTGTTGCTGAATCTTAGTATCTTCTGTTGCTCACTGCATAAAATTAAGCTATTGCTCTGGAGACTGGCAGTTACTCCTCTGTGTTAGTGAAGCACAAGGCAGTAAACTGATTTATGAGAAAGCAAGGGCCATATCCACAGAGCTACATTCTTTTATAATCTTTTAAAGTGGTTGTGCGCCTTCTCTTGGAGAAGATATCTTTCAATCCAGTCATATATTTCTTATATATAGATGTAGTATATTTTATCTCACCTTCATTACTTTAAAAGTGGTGCCTAAACCACTGTTAAAGAGACCATGATGATACTTGGGAACAATGTAATACTCCTTCTTCTTCCTATTTTCACAGTATCCCCAACCTTCTTTTGTGGGAATGTTGTTGAGAAGATAATGAGGAATCAGCTACAGAGGCTCCTAGAGAAATCCAGTCAGTACTCAGAACAATCACAGAGTCAAAACAGCATTGGTCTTTCTGGCAGATAACTTTCATCTTTTTTATGTCTCTTTTGTGGATGCTTTTTATCAAGTGGGATCCATTCTATAACTGCCTTGGTCCACCTGCCATCAGTTTCTCTTGCTATATGACCAGCCCATTTCCATTTCAATTCTTTTGCTCTCTTGGTGACATTGTATACTTTCATTTGGTTGGAAATATTTGGAAGAGGCCTTATCCTGCAGTAGATAGACAATGGCTAAAAACATGATGAACCTTCATCAGGACTTTGATGAAATAATGTCCCTCTTAGTCTTGTTAGAACTCTCAGTGCCATCATAAGCTGAAACATGGAAACTGGTGCTGGGAATATTTTAAGGAATAGATGGCTTGAGATTAGATCCTGTCAAGACAAAGTTGCTGTTAATTGGGACTATCTGGTAACACTAGTCTCAGTAATTACTCTTAATGGGGTTGCATACTTGCTGAATAGTTGGTCCATGACCTGGGGTCTACTTGAACTCTCAGGTCCTGCTCATCAGCAGGTAGAAATTGTAGTTAGGGGAGCCTCTGCCCATTTTAATTTGGTGCCCCAGTTGCGGCCCTACCAGGACTGGGAGCATTAAAGATAGTTACTTAGATGCTGATCAATATCTGGTTGGACTGCTGCATTGTATTATATTCAGATCTACTTTTGGAGAAATTTGGAAACTGCCACCAGTACAAATGTAGTAATCAGACTGCTAGCAGAACAACCTTACTATTGCAGAGTAACATCTATTTTGAGATCACTGCTTTGGTAGCCACTAAGTTTCCACAATCAATTCAAAATGCCAGTTATTAGCTATCAAGGTCTATATGGTGTATATTAAAAATATACTGTTAAGAATATCAAAAATTGCCTCCTTAGGATCTGAGGACTTAGGCCAAGTCAACTGATGCCCTAGCCACATGAGCTACAAGGGATGCTGATTATATGCTAATTGTTCTTGATAATAGTCCTTAGGTTATGGGATATACCATAGTCTTGTTATTGGACTGGTATATAAATATTGTTAAATAGTTACTGATTGCATGAACCAAAAATTGTTGTTGCATATCAGTTATGAGAAAAGATACCTAAATTTTTGACATTTTGGGGAGGAAGGAAGAGAGAAGGAATAAATACTATGAATATGCTGACCTGACAAGGGAAAGTCAACTGATGTGCCAATGAAGAAGATGGAATTTAGGACTGAGGTTTTTGGCCTTTCCAGACTGTTGAATGGTGCCTTCAATTATCTCAGATGCTATGGCCACTGATAAAAGATGCTGAAAATTGTAGTGAAAAATATATGGAAGACTCATGTTCCCCTTATTCTAGAAACTAAAGATTATGTTCTAGTTTGCAACTGGGAGAAGGGCAGCAAAGTTACTAGAAGATTTGTAACATAATTAGGTATATTCAAGATTCGGTTGAAAACACAAAACAAAAATAAAATTTAAAATATTCTATACTTAGTAATCTATACTATACTTTCACAAAGAGCCTTGTGCAACCAGTGAATTATCCTCCACTTCACAGTGAAGTGTGAATTATCCTCAACTTCCATTAGTAGCTGCCTCTTAGAAGTCTTTAATAAGGCTTCTGAGCCTGAACTGGTATTTTCCAGCAATTTTCTATGCCAACCCCAACTCAACCCCCAAAAGCTCCAAAGGCTACTCAAATGAAGTCAACACTACTCCTCAAGGCAAAGGCAAAGGCAAGGCAAAAGCAAGTTCCAAGACAAAGGCAAATCCACAAGCAAAGGTAAGGCAAAGACAACAGCTGAAGAGACACAATCTGAAGTTCAAGGCAAGGGCTCATAGCAAGGAAACAAGCACATTATTCCCAGCATCATCCCTATCTGTCTCCTATGCTAAATAGCCAGCTTCTGGTACAGTAGGGTGAGACTGCCTCCTCATGAGTAATCTGGCTGACCTTCACTTCTCCTGCCTTTTCTCTTCCTTACGTTTTCTTGGATCAGGTACAGAAGGCAGTTCCACAGCTGCATGCTTTCCCACCTGAAGCCTCAGAGTTGACCTACTGCAGCTGTGCTTCAGCCAATTCACTCAGATGGCTGCTTGGAGCCATTGACCAACTCCCCTCCTGATGTGCCCGTAACTAGTTCACACTTCTCCAGGCTAACATCTGAAGAGGTTCTGGGGGAGGGGGGCATCATCACAGTACATAAGTATATCTAAAATAGCCAAAATGCAATTTATGTTGTCAACTCAATGGTGTCAGTGGTTTTTTTCTTCAGGTGGACTTTAATACAGAATTCAGTTTAATACTTTAGGGCATGGTGGGATATAGACTTTCTTATGGCTGATGATAAAGGTGAAGGTGCTGGCATTAGGAATTAGAACTGTGAATTCCTGAAGAGCAGCTCTCATTTAAAACTCAATACAATCCATAGTTTGGCAGCATATTGTTCCTATAAATCAAAGAGTCATGGCATCTGCAGGAGCCTGCTGCTTTCACCAAATGCCCCCTTCTTTCATCATCCTTCCCCTCTCACCAATGGAGGGACTAATCAATCAAGTAGAATGTACAAAGGAAGGGACAGGAAGGATCTCAAAGTCCTGTGCTCATTTCTGTAGCAATGGATGAAATTTCCTAATAAATATCAAATCATGTCTTTACATCATTCTGTGTGTAACTGACTGCTATACTTAATAGCATGAACCAGGTAAGTTGATCGATACAAGCACAGTCATTGCAAAATAAATAAATAAATAATGATATAAGCCTCTGAAGAAATGTCTGAACTGCCACGTAGTTATTTAACCTTTATTCTCTGGGCATGGAAAGAACAGTAGAATTAAAGGAAATTAATAGTTAAAACCTACCAAGGATTTAAGCACTTTTTAATCTGATTACAAACATCAAAGGATAAAAAATTGCTCAGAGCAATCCTTTGCTACCTTCCACAATCTTTGCCCTTTGACATTATAAACACTGATTGCAGTAGTTGTGATAATGTTCAAGATTAAGCTTCACTTGTAGGTTTGATTTTCATACCAATGAAGTGCAAGATTCATTTTAATCTCTTAGACAGTGTATTCAGAAAAATAATTTATTTTTGTTGCTGCAAAAAGAGAAGTACTGCATTCAGGTTTTGCTTGAAAATAACTTCTAAAATCTTTAATATATTCTATTTTACATGCAAGCAAATTCATCGAGGGGAGTGATTTTTATGTATCCAGATACATAACAGATTTTTATGCATCCAGATTTTTATGTACATATAGGATCCTGGGCAAATTACATATTTTCCAATTTCACAAAGTATATCCACGTCAGAATGGTATTATCATGGGACAATAAACCTTTGAAGAATAAAACCTGTGTTGTATTGAGATTCAAAATACAAATAAAATGTTTGTATGAGCCACCTCCAAATGGATATTCTCTAGGCATATCAGATCTTAACCCCATATTCTCTAGCCATTAATGATATAAGATGTATGGTCTACAAACAGCAAAGAAACTAATATTTTTCCTATACCATTTAGGACAGCGGCAGGATGTGGGGAAAATAAAAATGGAGAGCCAACAAAGGGGAAAAGGGATGTTTGTTAAAAATATAAATCATCTGGAAAAAGAGCAGAAGACAAAGTCCTTATATAATGTAGTCCAAAATGTATCTTTGCATACTATGAACAGCTATTATTCTTTTGCAGGTACTGTTGCTAAGAAAATGAAAATCAGTTCCAGTGATTCTTTGCTGAATCCCATCACCAAAGAACGATTCCTAATCAATAGCACTATGATTTCTGCATCAATTATCCACACACTATTCCTCTCTTTAAATCACAGCTGTGGGTCCTGGAACAAAACTCTTCAGAGCTAATTGAGTGGAAGATAAATGAACTAGCCTATCTATGCTGTGTTGGATTACACATAATTGCATATATTTTATTGGGTAGCTTGCAACATAAACTGACTCAGTGCTTACAACTGACTTACTTCATTTGACTATAACACCATCCTTCCTAATCAGCAAAACAATATTTCACATGTCTTTTTCTTGTTGCCAACATATATATTTATTTATTTCTATTTCAGGAAAGGAAGAAAGGAGAGAGAGAGACAATAGTCTAATGTTGAAAGGATCAGTAATAATTTTATACAAGGAGACAAACTGTGATTTTGAGGAAGCACTACCCTGTCACAAAATTATCACTATATGGTGAGATACTAAACATCATTACATGCACAATCGTTATTGGAAACACATACCGTATTTTTCGGACCATAAGATGCACCTGACCATAAGACGCACCCAGTTTTTAGAGCAGGAAAACAAGAAAAAAATATTCTGAACCAAATAGTACCAGTATACTAAAACAGGGCTTTTCAACCTTTTCATCCATTGTACCACATTTAGGACAAGGCAATGTCCGAGTACCACCAGTCGCCCAGCAAGGTGTCAAAAACTTGACCACCCCAAAAAAGGAAAAAAATGATAAAGTACAGGTAGTCCTCGACTTACAACGATTCACTTAGTGACTGTTCAAAGTTACAACGGCACTGAAAAAGTGACTTATGACCATTTTTCACACTTATGACCGTTGCCGCATCCCCAGGGTCATGTGATTTACATTCGGATGCTTGGCAATCGATTCTTATTTATGATGGTCACATTGTTCCAGGGTTATGTGATTGCCTTTTGCAACCTTCTGACAAGCAAAGTTAGTGGGGAAACCAGATTCACTTAACAATCATGTTACTAATTTAATTTCTCTCTCTCCTTCCCTTTCTCTCCCTCTCTCCCCCTCCCTCTTTCTTTCTCTCTCCTCTCTCTCCCTTTCTCTCTCTCCCTCTCTCCCTCTCCCTCTTTCTCTCCCTATTTTTCTCTTTCCCTCTATTTCTCCCTCTCTCTCCCTCTATTTCCCTCCCTTTCTTTCTCCTTCTCTCTCTCTCCCTCTTTTTCTCCCTACCTATTTCTTTCTCCTTCTCTCTCTCCCTCTCTTTCTCTCCCTCTCTCTCTCTTTCTCTCTCTCTCTCTCCCTCTCCCATTGTCCCTTCCTTCTTTCCTTCCTTCCTTTCTTCCTTCTGTCCCTCTTTGTCCTTCCCTCTCTGCGTTAGAGCAGTACCCGCGGAGGTGGCTCTGCTGCCTGGCTTTCTCTTGCAGAAAGCAAGCTGAAACGGAGCGAGGGAGATTGCCAGGAATGCGAATCGGCCGATCTCGTGCTCCTGCAATCTCCCTCGCTTGGTTTCAGCTTCCCTTGCTACAAGAGAAAGCAGGCTGAAACGGAGCGAGGGAGATTGCAGCAGTGCGAGATCGGCCGATTCGCATTCCTGGCAATCTCCCTCGCTGCGTTTCAGCCTGCTTTCTCTTGTAGCAAGGGAAGCTGAAACCGAGTGAGGGAGATTGCAGGAGTGCAAGATTGGCGTTTCTCAGCATGTGCCGATTCGTGTTCCTGGCAATCTCCCTTGCTTTCCACTTGCGGAGGTTGGGGCTGGCCATACGGATCACCTTCGGACCATAAGACACACCCTCGTTTCCCCTCCACTCTTGGGGGGGAAGTGCGCCTTATGGTCCGAAAAATACGGTATAAGGTTGGAGGCAAATCGTTTACTTGGCCACTTTCCAACTTCCCATTTAAACATAAAATAATCTATTTATTTTAAGTCAAATGGGCAAGAACACCAAAGCAGGGGTTTGTAAATATATTGTAGATATGGACATTGTGTTGAAAACCTGAGGCTAACATATTTTTGTATGATAATTAAGAACTGTAAGCACATTAAATTAGTTAATTTTCCTAAATACTTATTGCAAATGTTTCTAGAATATCAGAAACGACTGTTGTTGTAGCAATGCTTATGGAAAGGATTTCAATATGTCAGACTATATGTCAAGAATTTCTTAATCCCTTCCCACCAAAAAGTTTATTCACAGAAAAGACAACACGTTATATGTAGTAATTAGTGAAAATACATAATACAGAGTGAAAAAGAAGTCAGTTGTTTTGATGTTGCATTCCACTTTCATTTGTTTATACACTAATAACAAACTAGAATGCACACCAAGTAAAGTCAACTCACACAGCGCAGGATGCAGAATCAGGCCCTATCCCACTGCTATAGTCCCTGAATTATTTCTATATTTGTACAAAAAGGTGCAAGTAATGCAAAAGTAGCATTCTTCGGACAAGAAGCAATATTCAGTACAGCTTATGGATATCAATTGGGAGGAACCCAATTGTGATCCCAACACCCCTTCACACTATATTTGTACATTCCCTGTGATTTGAATGAAAATATGTATGATGACCCATCACCCTTTGTGTATTATTATAATGATTCAAACAGCTATGAAGATGGTAGCATATGGTATAGAGCAGGGATAGGCAAGCTTGGCTCTTTTATGTCTCGTGGACTTCAACTCCCAGAATTCTGAGCCAGTTACATGGAAGATTATTGTTATAATAATTCCAAATCAATCCACTGAAGACGAGGGACTCTTTACTGAAGACTATGAACTCACCCACATGCTCCAGTGGATGTGATAGATGTTTTTTTCAGTTCCCAGTCTAGGATTGAGAGTGTTGAACAAGGTGCAAGGACACCCAATTGGCTTCCAATGCCTAAGACAAGACTAGAACCAAGGTTCCTGCTTTGATTTGAGTACTTTAATCACATCACTTCACTGCCTCTCTAGATAATTGATTTCCATTCAATATTTTAACAGAGTGTACATAATCGGCATTAAATATATCCTGAAAAATTCAGATGGTACATTTTATAATGATATTTCCCCATTATTTTTTTAGTCAATAATTTTCTGAGTATTTCACAGATCCATCCTTTCAAATGTTCCTGAAACAAATGGAAAATGGTAATAATTGACATTATCGCATTCTCAATGGTCAGGCATGAGAAAGCTTAATGGCATACATATCCTTTTAACTAAATTATGCTTGTCAAAGAGGGACCAGAAGGGTGAAATAAGCCATATAACTTTCTATGAAACCTTTCCGTTCAAATTCCATCTATCACGCTTGCTGTTCAATTGTGGAATAATTTAACCTTTATCTGAGGAAGATAGAAACTGGCAGCAGCAATTAGAAAATTTTGTTGCAGAATAAGTACAATTAGAGTGATAGATTGTAGATGCTAAGAATTAATCTATAGAATTTGGAAAGCACACAAAAGCTTGAGATATTTATTTGGATTTATAATGGAGTCTCTAGCCTGGTCTAATATAAAAACCCATTCATTCTATCTTAACAAATAACCCTCTATAAGAGAGTTTAACTCCCTCAGTTCCCAGGGCTATTTCTACTAAAGATCTATATGTATCCGGAGGGCTTCAGTTTGGGAAGCAATGTGCATAAGTTCTGTCATTGGCTGGTATTAATCATTTACAATCACAATTTCAATATCAAAGATTGTCTTAATAAAGAAAAAGCTACGGGCCAGGTGGAAAGAAGATCAGAAAAATGGTTTTACAATGACTGATGAAAATCTGATGAAGCAAATCAGATATCAGGGTCCAGCACATATTAAACGGATATATCTTGCCTTGATAGAAATTGACTCAGAAACAGAACTCGTTAAGTATTGTATGATTAAATGGGCCCAAAATATCCAAGAAGTTATTACAATGGACACATGGGAAAGGATTTGGGTGAGGAACGTAAAATTTACACAAGCTCAAAATTTAAGAGAAAATTTTTATAAAATGTTTTACAGATGGCATTTAGATCCTAAAAAGCTGGCAAGTATGTATCCGAACTATCAGCCCAAATGCTGGAGGTGTGGTGAAGAAGATGCAACATATTTTCATATATGGTGGACTTGTAAAAAGGTTAAGGCCTTTTGGATAAAAATTTGGTGGAACATGCAGAAGATTTTCAAGCAAAGGATAAAGTTTTGTCCGCAACTTTTTTTGTTGGGTATAATTACAGATGCTACGGTTGTGGACACTAAGCTGATGTTGAATTTAATTACGGCAGCAAGACTCTTAATAGGCCAATATTGGAAGAAGGAGGAACTGCCGACTGTAGAAGAATGGACTTTAAAGGTTTCTGACCTGGCAGAGATGGCAAAGATCTCGGCTTATTTGAAAGATCACTCGCAAGAACGTTATGTTATGGAGTGGAGAAAATGGATTGAGTATATCCAGAACAAATATGGGACTAAGAAGTTTCATGTAGCATTTGAATAAGTCTTCCTTTTTTTTTTCTCCTTTTTTTTTCTCTTTTCCTTTTTTTATATATCTTATATTAATAGTGTTTGTAATTACCTTATATGAGCTAGGGAGAGATGGATTTCAGAGTTTATGGTTGTTAGCATATGAATGTCTACGATTGGTTTTTTTTGGTTTTTTATACCTTGTACTTAGCTCTGGGAAGTCGGGGGGGGGAGGGGGGGAGGGGTAGGGAGGGAGGGATAGGGGAGGGCTAGGGGGGATTGTTAAAGATAAAATGTATGATAAAACTTTTCAATAAAAAAAAAAGAAAAAGCAGAGCTCCAACCCATGTTTTATTATTAGAAGCTACTGTGGATACTGTCAGTCAAATTACAGAATTACTATGCTATCCTTCTCACAGCATATTATGAGAGCTCTACATGATGTATTTCCTTTGTAACCTTTCTACTTAAATTCAGTTAGAAACTGAAACCTAGAATACGTCTAAAAATTGGGTTGAATGATTGAGGTTCAGTTCTTTACCTGAAAGCTCTTTGTCAAAATTCTCAAATGCCTCTCACTAAAAGATTTTGATTGTGATGGATGTTCTAGCCATTAGTTGCTATTTTTGCTATAATCCCTAGACATAAGTTTGAAGCCAGGATTACCCCTTTTAACTTTTTTCAGATCTATTTTACAATTTTCCCACCTTTTTAGGTGTGAAAGGTATCAAAGTAGTGAAGCAATATGACAGCATTGAAGAAAAAAATGGACACAGATGAAACAATACTAATCCATTCAAAGGAAGAGACCAAACCCCAATGTTTCTGGCTTTGGGGACTGGGAGAGGGGAGAGGGGATAGCTCCACATAAGTGGCCAGCATGCATGCATGCACACACAGTTCTATTTGCACAAGCAACATGCACGCACACACGCCACTCATCAAATGGAGTGTGCGTGCACACACTTGTCAGCTACTCGCGCAAATGGGGATGTGCCATTTCCATGGCCCAGTTGCAAACAGTTCATGGCCCACTAGAGGGCCATGGCCCAGAGATTGGAGACCCCTGGTCTATGGGATGGGAAGGATAACCAATACACACTATTTTTATATGTACTTCTTATTCCTGAATCTTTCTTGAATCTCTTGCTGAAATTCATCATGGTTTCTAAATTTCTTCAATATGAATTAACACTCTGATTTTCCTGGATTTATACTGAATGGTTCATTCCTACCTATGGATTAAACGTGACTCAGAAATTCCACATTTTTAAAATAGCTGTCCATTTTTCAAATACTGCATTAATATTAATAGGTATAAAATAGTTTGGTCAGAATTATTTTACATTAACTTGAATCAATCTATATTATGCTCATTGATCAATTTACATATTAACATCCCTTTGGCAGGTTCTCTATGAATAACATTTAGAGCAATAGGTATTAATGAATAGTTAATTTCTTTTTGACTAAGCCCATTTCGTTTCTTGTTCCTTGCACTTAGAAACAGCTCAGTTGGGTTTATATGTTTGCTCCATAAATTGTAATTGATGTTAACTGCTGAACTTGTGCCTACAGAATTACATACAAAGCAGAATTTAGAGCACAACTTTTCATTATTTAGCTTCATCCACACAACATAACCGAACTATTCCACGTTCTGGATTTTTGCAATATAATGAATAATCAACTGATCAAACAATAAATTGCTGGCTTAAAAAACATTAAAGTCACCTCATTAATTAAGTCTAGCATGCTCAAGAATTCATTTAATTTAGGAAAGACTTGTGAATTAATATAGTTACCATCATATCTCAATAGTCCTCAGGAAAGTGTAAGTTCCGGTCTCCATTTGTTTTTCTTTTCACACCAAATATTTTGGTGGTAAACACTTTATTCTTCTTCCATAAGACAATTTTACTTTATGAAGGTACTTCTTATAGAATCTCATTTAGTGGAAGTGAAATAAAAATTTCCCAGAGGCTTACCTTGTACCTCTTACTGTTTACCGAAATGCCATGAAGGAACTTTGCCAGATTGTGTCCTGTATTTTATGGTTTGTCTCCAGAGACATTCTGACAAGCATCCACATTCTAAGGAAAAAAGCTCTCTTTCCCTTTCCTCTCACTTCAGTATGTTTGCAAATGCAGGCTAGAAGAAAATAACATTATATCTGGAATGCAGGTATAGCAAGAAATCACTTATTAAGTGGAATATGCAGATAACCTCCATGCTTCCTTAGTCTAAAACTGTATTTCTCAACCTTAGCAACTTTAAAATGCATGTACATTGACTCCCAGAACTCCCCAGCCAGCCAGGCTGACTAGGAAATTCTGGGAATTGCTATCCACAAATTGATTGAGAAAAAATGAACTAAAGAGAGGCTACTGAGAGTTGTTTTACTGACAAAGCAAATGCTTCCAGAATTGCCTTGCATAAAATTAATTTCATCATAGGAGAGACTAGGAAATACTTGACCATAATTCTATGTTCCAATTTGCACTACTCATTTTTTTAATGAAATTGTACATTGCCAGTAACATTAGAAATTCAGATATCAATATTATTTCAGAAAGCGATACTTTCTGAGTAGTTTCAGAGAGCGATACTATCACCCTTATTATCACCAGAGCCATCATAAGGTTCACTTAAATTATTCATGCTCTCTGACTCCACTTTTACATTTACATTTGATTATAATTACATTAATTAAATACAATTAATATGCAACATCTTGTGGATAGGTTTTTGAGATACTCTGGGAACTATACTCAAGGCTCCTGCAGCAAGGACTCAGATTGTTACTCCTGCCTTAAAACCACAATATCTCAAATTATGTGGGAAATCACAATGGCATTCCCAAATTTTTATCTATCATAACAGGAACAATAGGGTTATCCAAACCTCTTAAAGAAAGCCAGGTTATGCCTGATCATACTTGGGATCCCACTACATCTGGAAATGATACAGATAATCCTCAGCTTACAACCACAACTGAGCCCAAAATCTTTCTTGCTAAGTGAAACCTTTGTTAAGTGAGTTTTACCCTATTTTACGACTTTTCTTGCCAGAGTTAATAAGTGAATCACTGCAGTTGGTAAATTAGTAACATGACTGTTAAGTGAATCAGGCTTCCCCATTGACTTTGCTTGTCAGTAGGTCGCAAAAGGAGATCACATGACCCCCGGACACTGCCACTGTCATAAATATGAGTCAGTTGCCAAGCATCTGAATTTTGATCACGTGGCCGTGGGGATGCTGCAATGGTCATAGTGTGAAAAAAAGTCATAAGTCACTTTTTCCAGTGATGTTGTAGCTTTGGATGGTCACTAAATGAACTGTTGTAAGTTGAAGACTGGCTGTACCATGTGGCAGAAAGCAGCACTGGACACTTACTTTAAACATCTACTCTAATATTTTAAACCTACAGGATATAGATTTTTTTTCCTCACTGTTCCTTAAATATTACAGGGATCCTTTCTAGACTTTAATTTTTGTCTAAATGGATAATTGAATATAAATATATTTATTATAAGGGACGCGGTGGCTCAGTGGGTTAGGACACTGAGCTTGTCGATCAGAAGGTCGGCAGTTTGGCGGGTCGAATCCCGAGTGCCGCGTAACAGAGTGAGCGCCTGTTACTCATCCCAGCTTCTGCCAACCTAGCAGTTCGAAAGCAAGTAAAAATGCAAGTAGAAAAATAGGGACCACTACGGTGGGAAGGTAACAGCGTTCCGTGCGCCTTTGGCGTCTAGTCATGCCAGCCACATGACCACGGAGACGTCCTCGGACAAGCACTGGCTCTTCGGCTTTGAAACGGACATGAGCACTAGCCCCTAGAGTCGGAAACGACTAGCACGCATGTGCGGGGGAACCTTTACCTTTACTATATTTATTACGGTACTGTTAGAAGAGTATTCATAAAGTAGAGGAGTGTTATTTTTAAAAAAATCATCAAACATCTATGTCACTGAATTGTAATGAACTCAGAGTGGCTAAAGAGCATTATAAAATATAAGACAATCCTATAACATCCAAATAAAATCCCAATGAATTACACACAATACCAATAAACTAGTTAATAAAATCCAGTGCATAATCCTTCCTCAAAGCCTTTCAAAGACTGGTCTTCACTATCCTTGAAGGCCATCAACAAAGATACAAACTAGCCTCTAGAAGTAGGCTGTTCTGGACTATTAATGTCATTATGGAAAATTAGTTTTTCCTAGCTTCAGGAACCCCCACTACATGAAACTGGAAGACCACAAGCAGCTTCTTCCAGGAGAAACTCTTCAGAGAGATAAACTGCAGGTGACATAGGCATCTGGAGATATCTACGTACCAAGTTATGCAAGCTTTATAAATTAAAAGCAGCACTTCAGCTACAGGGGTGATATAATACCTTGTGCTAAGTGTCCTAGTTGTAGCTGTTTGAAGAAATCCACATTAGGAGGAAGAAGTAGGAGGACTGAATGAAATGCTAGTGTGATTATCTTGCCACTTGGTATTGTAGCAAGACCTCCTGCTTTTTCTACATCAGAAGCATCCAGAAGTACCTAAACAGCTATGTTGTAGTAGTGCATGGAACATTGGTGTGCCTATCTCAAGCAGAGTGGGATTATTGGGAAGAAATTAATAATAATAATAATAATATAAAGTTGGAAGGGACCTTGGAGGTCATCTAGTCCAACCCCCTGCTCAGGCAGGAAACCCTATACCATTTCGGACAAATGGCTGTCCAGTCTCTTCTTAAAAACCTCCAGTGTTGGAGCATTCACCACCTCTGGAGGCAGGTTGTTCCACTGGTTAATTGTTCTAACTGTCAGGAAGTTTCTCCTTAGTTCTAGGTTGCTTCTCTCCTTGACTAGTTTCCATCCGTTGCTTCTTGTCCTGCTTTCAGGTGCTTTGGAGAATAGCTTGACTCCCTCTTCTTTGTGGTAGCCCCTGAGATATTGGAACACTGCTATCATGTCACCCCTCACCCTTCTCTTCATTAAACTACACATACCCAATTCCAGCAACCGTTCCCTATATGTTTTAGCCTCCAGCCCCCTAATCATCTTTGTTGCTCTTCTCTGTACCCTTTCTAGAGTCTCGACATCTTTTTTACATCGTGGTGACCAAAACTGGATGCAGTATTCCAGGTGTGGCCTTACCAAAGCATTGTAAAGTGGTATTAGTACTTCACTTGATCTTGATTCTATCCCTCTGTTAATGCAGCCTAGCACTGTGTTGGCTTTTTTGGCAGCTGCAGCACACTGCTGGCTCATATTGAAGTGATTGTCTACTAAGACTCCGAGATCCCTCTCACAGTTACTACTATTGAGCAAGGTACCACCTATACTATACCTATGCATTTGATTTTTCCTACCTAAATGTAGAACCTTACTTTTTTCACCATTGAATTTCATTTTGTTAGATAGTGCCAGTGTTCGAGTCTCTCCAGATCCTTCTGTATCTTAAGCCTATCTTCTGGAGTATTGGCTATTCCTGCCAGCTTGGTGTCGTCTGCAAATTTGATGAGTTCCCCATCTATCCCCTCATCCAAATCATTAATGAAGATATTGAAGAGCACTGGGCCCAGAACAGAGCCCTAGGGCACCCCACTACACACTTCCTTCCATGTAGATGCAGTTCCATTGAGGACCACACACTGAGTACGGCCTGTCAGCCAGCTACGAATCCATCTGGTGGTAATGCTATCTAACCCACATTTTTATTTATTTATTTAGTTATATTTATATACCGCCCTATTCCCTGAGGACTCAGGGCGGTTTACAGGGAATTAAAAATCCAAAATACAAAAATTAAGAACCAAATTAAAAAATATTAAATTAACCCTGTAGTCAGTTAAAAAGAACCCCAAATTAAAAATTCCTCCTCAGTCTGGGCCCGAGAGCTCGAAGAGCCAGGTCTTCAGGCCCCGGCGGAATGATCGAAGGTCGGGGGCAGTTCTCAGCTCCACCGGCAGCTGGTTCCAGAGGGCAGGCGCTCCCACCGAGAAGGCCCTATCCCTGGGTGTCACCCGCCGGCAGTCTCTTACCGGCGGGACCCTGAGCAGACCCTCCCTGTGGGAGCGCACTGGGCGAAGGGCATTTGATGCCGGCAGCAGGTGTTCCCTCAGATATCCCGGACCCAGGCCATGTAGGGCTTTATAGGTGATAACCAGCACCTTGAATTTCACCCGGAGGGCAACCGGAAGCCAATGCAGCTCACGGAGTAGAGGTGTTACATGGGAGTATCGGGAAACCCCCATTACAACTCGCGCGGCCGCATTCTGCACCAGTTGAAGCCTCCGAGTGGTCTTCAAGGGCAGCCCCATGTAGAGAGCGTTACAGTAGTCCAAACGGGAGGTCACAAGCGCATGAGTAACTGTGCGTAGGGCGTCTCGGTCCAGATAGGGACGCAACTGGCGCACCAGGCGAACCTGGGCAAAAGCCCCCCTGGTCACGGCTCCTATATGGTCTTCGAAATTGAGCCGTGAATCCAGGAGGACGCCCAAGTTGCGAGCCCTATCGACGGGGGGTAACACCTCACCCCCCATCATTAAGGATGGAATAACTTGGTTAACCCGAGATGCCGATATGCACAGCCACTCAGTCTTGGCAGGATTGAGACGAAGCCTGTTTCTCCCCATCCAGACCTGAACCGCCTCCAGGCACCGGGACATCACGGAGAGGGCATCACTGGGTTGGTTCGGGGTGGAAAGAAAAAGTTGGGTATCATCAGCGTACTGATGATACCCCACCCCAAAACCACGAATGATCTCGCCCAGCGGCTTCATATAGATGTTGAACAGGAGAGGCGAGAGAACCGACCCCTGAGGGACTCCACAAATGAGAGACCTCGGGGCGGATCTCTGCCCTCCTGTCAACACCGACTGCGAGCGGCCCTGGAGGTAGGAGGAGAACCACCGTAAAATGGTGCCTCCCACTCCCAGCCCCCTGAGACGCCGCAGTAAGATACCATGGTCGATGGTATTGAACGCCGCTGAGAGATCTAATAGGACCAGGACAGAGGAGCAACCCCTGTCCCTAGCCCTCCAGAGATCATTCACCAGCGCGACCAATGCCGTCTCCGTGCTGTGTCCGGGCCTGAAGCCCGATTGGTACGGGTCCAGATAATCAGTTTCCTCCAGGAACAGAGGGAGCTGATGCGCCACCACACTCTCAACAACCTTCGCCAGAAAGCGAAGGTTGGAGACTGGACGGTAGTTGTTTAAAACAGCCGGGTCCAAAGCAGGCTTCTTGAGAAGGGGTCTCACCACCGCCTCCTTCAAGGCGGCAGGAAAGACACCCTCCTTCAAGGAAGCAGTTATTACTGCATGGAACCAGCCTCGTGTTCCTTCCTGAGCCGCATAAGCTAGCCAGGAGGGGCACGGATCCAACAAACAGGTGGTGGTGCTCAGTCTCCCCATGATCCTGTCCACATCATCAGGGGAAACAGGGTCGAACTCATTCCAGATAACGTGCTCAAGACCGCCTGATTCCTCCGCCTGATTTTTCTATCTTATCAAGTAGTAGGTTGTGATCTACTTTATCAAATGCCTTACTGAAGTCCAAGTAAATTATATCTACAGCGTTCCTCTGGTCCACTAATTTTGTCACTTGGTCAAAGAATGTAATAAGATTTGTCTGGCATGATCTGTTTTTGACAAACCCATGTTGACTTTTAGCGATGACTTTGTTTGCATCAAGGTGTTCGCTGATTTGTTGTTTGATTATCTTTTCCAGAATCTTCCCAGGTATTGAGGTCAGGCTGATAGGTCTGTAGTTTCCTGGATCTATTTTTTTCCCTTTTTTGAAGATGGGAACTACATCAGCTCTCTTCCAGTCCTCTGGTAGTTCCCCAGTGCTCCAGGATCTTTGAAAAATATAGTTCAGTGGTTCTGAGTTCACGTCTGCCAGTTCCTTGAGAACCTTGGGGTGTAATCCATCTGGTCCTGGTGATTTGAACTCGTCTAGGCTGGACAGGTGCTCACTTACCATTTTCTTGCCTATCTTAACTTGCGTTTCTATTCTGTTTTTTATGGCACTGGTTTGGGTAGGTTGGACTGTTTTTTCCCTTTGTGTAAAGACAGATGCAAAAAACGAATTAAATAGTTGCTTTCTCCCTATTGCTTGTCACCTTCTTGCCACTTTCCCCCACTAATGGACCAATCATTTCCTTAACTTTTTTCTTGTTTTTTATATGTTGAAAGAAGCTTTTTTTGTTATTTTTGACTTTGGTCGCAAGCCTTAGTTCATTTTGAGCCTTAGCTTTCCTCACTTCATCTTTGCAGGCACGGGCTATTTGCTGATATTCTGACTTAGTTATGTGCCCCTCTTTCCAATTCTTATACTTGTCCTTTTTATCTTTCAATTTATCAGAGAGTTCTTTATGCAGCCATGCTGGTTTCTTTTGAGAGCTGTTATTTTTCTTCTTTGTTGGTATTGTACTAGACTGGGCCTTTATTATCTCACTTTTCAAAATTTCCCAAGCTTCTTGAGTTGTTTTCCCCTTTAGGATTCTCATCCATGGAATTCTTCGCATGGTCTCTCTAAGTTTATTGAAATTAGCTCTTTTAAAGTCCAAGACTCTAGTTTGGCTGTGTTCTATTGCTTGTGCTTCCAGAATGTTGAATTCCAATATTGCATGATCACTTCCTCCCAAGGTTCCTGTGGCTTCGACACCTTCTATCATTTCATCTCTGTTAGTGAGAATTAAATCCAGTATGGCTAATCCCCTAGTTCCCTTCTCTACTTTTTGGGAGAGAAAGTTGTCTGCTAGGTTTGACAGGAATCTGTTTGATCTTCCACTTGGTGCAGAGTTTGTCTCCCAGTTGATATCAGGGTAATTAAAGTCCCCCATTACTATTGTGATGTGCTTCTTACATACCTTAGTTAGCTGACTAGCAAAAAGTTCATCTATTTCCTCTGCTTGGTTGGGCGGCCTATAGTATACACCTATGGCAATGTCATTTTTCCCCCTTTTATATTGACCCAAATGCTTTCATGTTTACAGTTTTCGTCATTGTTGTGCTCTATTTCTGTAGAGATAAAGTTATTTCTTATATAGAGAGCAACTCCTCCTCCTCTTTTGTTTAGTCTGTTTCTTTTAAATAGTTTAAATCCCTCTAGCTGTGTGTTCCATTTGTAGGTTTCGTCCCACCATGTTTCCGTAATGGCAACAATATCATATCTGCCCTCATTTACCTGAATTTCTAGTTCACCCTGCTTACTGTTCATACTCTGTGCATTAGTGTATAGACATTTGAGTCCTTTGTGACTGACGCTGTGTTTACTTGCTGCATAACTTGTGTGGTGCCTGGCTTCCCCTATTTTCTCAGATTGCTGGGGACAGTGGTGTACTGTATCAATTAACTCACTATCCCCATTATTTAGTTTAAATGTTCCTCCAAAAAAGCTGTGATTTTATTGCCAAGTAACTCAGTCCCTTTCTTGGATGGATGCAGACCATCTCTTTTATACATTTTTTCATTGGACCAGCTACAGACATCATGACTAATATAACCAAAGCCTTCTCCTTTACACCACTCCTTTAGCCACATATTAAATTCTGCTATACGCTGGACTTTTCAATTTTGCTCCTTATACACTGGTAAAACCTCTGAAAAAGTAAGCCTATAGCCTATTCTGCTAAGTTCCTGCCCCAAGCTCTGGAATTCATTCTGCACAGAGAGTACATCTTTTTGGGACAGATCATTAGTGCCAAGATGTACAGTAGCCTCCACATCACAGTCCTTGCTGGCATTCTTGATTATTTTGGAAATACGCTTCTTGTCCCTACTGGCAGTAGCACCTGGAAGACACCTGACCTCTTTCAAAACCTCTGTGTCCTTTCCTAAATTTACATCCCTTATAATTGAATCACCAACCAGAAGGTGGCTTCTCTTTTTGGATGCCTTTCTGTTCTTGCATGACTGGTGTGTAATACCAGATTCACACTTCTCCCTGTCAAAAACAAGTTTTTCATCTTGGACCTCGATCCCCTGCTTATTTGAGTTATTATCACAGATACCTTTACCTGTCTCCTTAATGTCCTTATTAAGGTCAGAAAGGGCACTGTATCTGTTGTGCAGGGACACAGCGAAAGCTTTGGGTTTATGGTTCACAGATCTCACCCTGCCAGATCCCAGGGTTGTCCACACTGCCCTTCTCCTGCAGGATCTTTGTGGTAGAGGGGGCTGATAGCACGGAGGCTCAATAGGGTAGAAGGGCTGAACTGGACACCTAATTTCTGCCTGAAGAGCACAGATTACAGACCCTAGATAAATAATCTGTCCTTGTAGACTAGTGATTTGTTTACAGATAGGACAGTTTCCAAGTTTGAAAAGGGTACTGCGAAAGACAGCTGCAAAACAGGTGTTGCACTGAACTAAGCCAGACATGCTGAGTTACAACAAATCTTAGATGCACTTGCCCTGAATGTACCGCTGCTGTTTTTGATATTTAGTTATATAATAACGGCGCGCGGGCCGCTCCTTTTTTGGTGCGGCCCTTGCAAAACTTACAGCATGGAGCACTTCCCAGCAGCTCTGAAAGTTGAAATTCTGCTGAGAAGCAATGGAGATCCAATGAGGACCCCAAATGCAGTTCAAATACAATGCAAACCAATCAGGGCTCTAGCTCCTTTTTTGGTGCTGCCCTTGCAAAACTTACAGCATGGAGCACTTCCCAGCAGCTCTGAAAGTTGAAATTCTGCTGAGAAGCAATGGAGATCCAATGAGGACCCCAAATGCAGTTCAAATACAATGCAAACCAATGAGGGCTCTAGCTCCTTTTTTGGTGCTGCCCTTGCAAAACTTACAGCATGGAGCACTTCCCAGCAGCTCTGAAAGTTGAAATTCTGCTGAGAAGCAATGGAGATCCAATGAGGACCCCAAATGCAGTTCAAATACAATGCAAACCAATCAGGGCTCTAGCTCCTTTTTTGGTGCTGCCCTTGCAAAACTTACACCATGGAGCACTTCCCAGCAGATGTTGCTTCTTTTAAACTGAACTGAATCAGCTAGATAGCACTCCTAATAAAATTCAAACAGAAGTCAAGGATCTTAGACATTTTTAAAAACCAAGAATGCAACCAAGTTAGACTTGTTAATTTGCCATTATGGAATACATATTTCAACCATATGCTTTCATAAAAAAATATTCTATTGTCTTTCTTCTTAACATTTTACAAAGGTCATTGCAACATCATTTTCCTTCTCACATCTAGTTCTTCTTTGAACTTTAATAACGAACATAACGTTCTGCTTAGATTATCTCAGTGACCCTTAGACTTTATTATATTAGAAACCATAAACTACATCCAAAGAACTATAAAAAGGATAGAATTACAGTTCATTCTTTTTGGAGAACTACCATTTCATATTCCATAGCTAAACTACCTAGCAGCAATGCCTGCCGATTACACTGGAACATGGGAAATGGTATTAAATGAAAATTTTGAAAGTTATATGATTGCTTTAGGTAAGTATAAACTTAATTCAGATGATTAAATTCTATATTTACAATACAGTACAACAAGGTACTTAGAATGCAATTGCTTAAACATGTATTAAAATCTAATCAGAGATAATTCAAATATTTTTAAAACAGTGCTTTACATCCTATGGAAACATATGAAGCCTTCAAATTATATGCATGCAAAGTAGTATAGATTAAAATAATTCAAAACCTAAAATTACAACAAAAATTTATGTACACTGTTAAAAGGTTTTAACACTGCCAATCAAGACAACAGTAGTTAAATATCCTTTAATCCTACAAAGCACCATGCATCATCTGACCATTTTTATGTATATCTCTGGCAAATGCAAAAATGACTTACAAAACTGGGTACAGCATTAAATTAGGTGACAAGAGATTTCTACTTATTTTTATGAACTGTAGAGCTTATGAGAATGTATTCTACAGATTCAATAGAATGGATATTGGCCAAACAGGAGAAAAGATGAAGGTTGTCCCAAGGTGAGACTCCATCCCATGTTTATCTCAGTTATATCAGTCGTAGGATTCCACATGTAATACATTGACAACTGGATCTTAAATTATATTTCCGGTATTATCAATACAAGAACCCAGAAGACACAATCTTAATTGAGCAATCTACTGTAGAGATTATGGTTGCCAGATTTTTTTTAAAAAAGGAAATCAGTAGCATTGCTGCATAGTAGAGTTGTTCTTACTCATTTCACCTTCTATCTAATAATGAATTGCACATATATAAACTCTGATTTACTGTAATAGCTTATGCCTACTAAGGGACATCAAACAAACAAAAATTACCATTAGCATTGAACAGATGGCTGGTATATTAACAAAACTAGTCAACTGTTAGGAGTTCCTGGACTAAATATGAGCTCTAATTCTCAGGCTGTCAGTTCTAAAGAGCGCTGAGTTTCAGATGTACAACTCCTGCACATAGTGCCAGCCATCAGTGGGGCAATCATTTTGCAAAGGTTCCCTTTTTATATACAGTATGACCTGTTGCATATTCTTCCCTCTGAACAGTTAACCAGGCAATGAAGTATTAGTATTACATCTTCACTTTTTTAAAGACTTCTGGGACAGATTTCTTCTTATACAGTATATAATTACATTAATTGCAACACAATAAGTTTACTAGTATAATTATCAGTGTAGATATTTTCAATATTTTATCATATTTATGTATATGATGCCCTTTTTTACTTTCACAAGAAAATAAAAAAGAATATAACATAACTGTGCATCAGAACTGGAAATCTGGGGAAAATGCATAGATTAAATTAAAATGAAAATATTTATTGTGTTTAAGAAGGGATAATATTTTGTTCAGATTTTCCTAACTAAAGACAACACTAATAAATTCAATAAAAGGTAGCAAACTGTATTCATATTTTATAAGAATGAGAATGTAGTACTTAACAGGGTAAGGTAAAGGATGACAAAATAAGATGTCTGTGTAGATATCTCTCTCTGTGTGTGTATGTCTGTGGGCCTATGCACCTGTTTGTATGTAAGTATATGTTTCTTTATATTTTAGGTTCACTAAATTGTTTCTTGGGTAGTAGGATTGCTCTATGGCTCTCTTGAGGAAACTTGCTAGATATTTTAGCTGCAAAATATTATATACTTTGCAAAAACATTCAATTTTATCTATCAGATATTCTAAGCTTTCACTTAGAGCAAGATACAGTTGCATCATGATTCAAGTTCCACCTCTTTAGTACCTCTCACACATGTACAAATGGTCTAGGGCTTACATCACAACACTGCATTTGCTGTTTTGTGCTTTGCAATCTTATCAGTGGCAACCGCTAGAGGAGGAAATGGATAATAAATGACACAGCTTTCTATCTTTGAGCTTTTGGCTGACAGAGGTGAAATACATCTTGAATTCAAGGACGTGTTTACAACAATCTTGGTTGACTGCTATTCCCACTGATGAATTTGTTTAGATCATCACTAGTGTCTTTTACTGAAATATGACAAGAAAGAAATCAGCCCAGTATATTCTTTTTTTATATTTGATCTTTTGCATACCATTGCTCTTCAAATACCCTATTCTGATCATGATCAAAATAAAGTGATAACATTATGTAATGGAAGGCAATGATGATTAAACTACAAAACTACTAATGCTTTCCAACCCATTTTTCACAGCAAGTTATGAACATAATGAGACGGCCAGTTTGGTCTAGTGCAGGGGTTCCCAACCAGGGGTGCTTGCACCCCCTGGGGGTGCAAGATGATATTCCAGGGGGTGTGAAAACTTGGGTTTTCAAAATTATAGTGTATATGCATAATTTGTTACCATTATTTCGAACTTTTGTAAGGGATGCAAGAATATATCAGAAGCGTTCTAGGGGTGCAGGGTATAGAAAAGGTTGGAACCACTGGTCTAGTGGTTATGGCACCAGGCTAAACAGCAGGAGAACATGTACTTGCCAGGAAAGTCAGCTGAGTGACCTTGAGCCAGTCACTTTCTCTCAGCCTAACTCACCTCACAGAGTTGTTGTGGGGAAATAGAAGGAGGAGGGCTGTTGGATATGTTCATCACCTTGAGTTATTTGGAAAAACAAAAAAGGTGTGATACAAGTAAACAAATAAATAAATAAGTGTTTCAATCTTCTGTTACCTAGATGGAGATTGGTTCCTTTCTGAGCTATGGTTGCTCTCTCTTTCCACCCATGTGATTATAACATTCAAATACAAAGTACATTAAGGTAGAAAAATACCTATGAAAAGGAATTCTCCAAGCACAAAGGGATATTGAAGCTCTCCCAAGTGCCTTTAATGTCTGAGTTTCAGTAATTCATTGGCCTGCTAAACAATAATAAAAGCTAACTGCCTTTAACTGAGCATAATGTGTGAATTGAGCATGTGGTTTATTGTTCAGGTCATGTGTGAACTGCTTACAAATGTTCATAAATCCTTATTGCACTGTAGCTAAAGTTTAGAATTTGCCACCATGAAATTTAGTAACTATGAGATTCTGCCAAGAGATGTGGCTACCAACTTGACTGGCTTTTAAAAAACAAAAGTTGGACTCATTCATGGAAGTGATGGGGGTCAATGGATATTACCTACTGTTTCTCAGGCAGAAAGAAGCTTCAGATGCAGATAGGCAATTCTTTGCTCTTGTGCTGTTCCTGGTGCTCTCCATCATGTTACTTTCTTTCTGTTACAACACCTCTCTAGTAAGATAGCTAAATATCTTTATTTGAGAGGTGGTTAAGAAATTGTATTTCTCTTCTCTGAAATCAAAAGCTTGGCATGCAATAGGGTCTGGTGTGAAAAACTGACCATAAGAGTCAGTCTACTAGCCAGGAGGAGAACAGCGATAGAGAACTTGGGTGGTAATGGCACAAGGAATTATCTGATTGACAGAGAAAGAACTTTGCATTGAGAATCCTATTTGATAATTGTAGCTTCTAACCATATCACATCCGCACATTATTAACTTTTGTACAATTCTATAAAAGTAGCCTTAGATAATGAGATATTCTTCTAGTGGAAAATATGTATAAATGTATGTATGTATATGTCATCTTTTAGAGCACAGTCTTGTATGTGTTTTCCTAGAAAATCAGTCCCACTGTTTTCAATGGGAATTACTTCCAGATCCTTACATGGAAGTCTGCTATCTTGAGATAAATTCCTACTCAAAAGTAGGCAGACATGGCAATTTAACAAGGGATTTTTTTGATGCATTGACCACTTCAAAATAACTTATTAAAAATCAGTTCATAGAAGAGATGTGAAGTCCCTTTAAAAAGCCAAAAGTCTTATTGGGCATCTGCGTAACCTCACAAGTTTGTGTTTTTATATTTAGAAATCAAATTTAATCAGGCGCATTGTTAAAATGCATATCTCTTATTCCATCTGCAGGCATCGATTTTGCTACCCGTAAGATTGCAAACCATCTAAAACAAACAAAAGAAATTATTCAAGATGGAGACAATTTCAAGACAAAAACACTGAGCACTTTCAGAAACTATGAATTGAATTATACCATAGGAGTGGAATTTGAAGAGCACACCAAGGGGCTTGACAATCGAGTTGTGAAGGTAGAAAACCTATTATTTGTTTCCCATTTACACAGCAGTCAATATAAGCCCCTGACATTCAAGTAAATAGGTTGAAAGCAAATTAAAATGTTAAATAAATGCTTATTTATAAAGAAGTTGAAATTTGCATTTCAGAAACTAGATGCTTTGCTAGTGCAACTATTTATTCTATATGCAAATCATGACAATTTCTCAAGCAGATGACAGCAAGGTAAAATTACTTGTTATTTGCTTTCAACTCTTCATGGTTCCAAACTATTATATTTCCCTAGTTGACTGCCATAGACTTACTTCATAGTTTGGCACAGAGAAAATCAGATTCCTGTTAGCCACAGTAGTCGCTGCCCTTTATTCTTCTAGGCTGCAGCACACAAAACAATTTACTTGTGGTGAGCAAAACTAGGTAAAACCTATTGTTTATACAAAGTCCCTTAGCCAACTAGAAGCCTTTCAAGTCCATCTTGCTATTATTTTGCAAGATGGCCCTTCCTCACTACCCTGCAAACAAAAGCTGTCCAGACTGGAAGCTGAACTATCAGGTCTGGAAAAGATAAAGAAACTAGGGAAAACTTTAATGTATATTACAAGGGAAATACATTCTTTCCTGCTGTCTTCCAATCAACAGCCAATCTGGCCTCAGGATGCTGGGTGCTGCTTGGATTATTAATGAGTTTCATAGAAGGTATTGATCAGATGCCAGCAAAGGTTTGTTTTATTGCTTTCACCCTGGATTGAGACAGAATAAGACTGGGGACTAAATTTCACTAACACCAGTTCCAAAATGTGTAACTCTTTGCACCTGATTCTAATGGTGTCACAGGCACCCGATGTAAATTGTGGCTTATGTGCCTCTGTATCAGATCTCCAGAACAGAATAGCAAACATTACAATCACCTAATTATTTTTTTTCCAAGGAGAATGGAGAGATTTGCTACTTATAGCCAACATCTTCCCTATCATCTGTGACCTTTCTGTGCCCTGACATCACAGCATGCTCCTCATAACAAAGCCATCCTTTACCAGCCCTATTCAGGAGCACAAAACTGCCACTTTGCTGAACTTTCAGCAACCTCAATTTTCTCTTTCTATCTCAGTCCTGTTATGTGACTACAGGAAGAAAAAGCACCTCATTTCTTTTATAATTCTCTCTGATTTCTTATCAGGGTGATTTCTACCCAGCATTCCTATACCAACACACTGCTACTTGGTGTGTGGGGGTTTTTCAGCAAAAGCAGGGATTAATTATTGTTAAGGGAGTCATTCTGCTTCTTTCTGAGAACCAGTTTGATCTATTGGTTAAGGGACCAGGCTAGAAATCAGCAGTGTGTGAGTTCTAGCCCCACCTTAGGCATGAAAGCCAGTTGGTTAACTTTGGGCCAGTCACTCTTTCTCTCAGCCCACAACATCAGTCTTGGGCAACAAACCAGTCAGTTAATTCCTGTCACAATGAATTAACATTTGGTTGATACTAAAAAAAAAGTAGACTCTGTATTTTTGGGGAAAATGCTCGGAAGCAAAAAAAATCTGTACTTTCTACTTCTTCAGTGTAGAGTGTTGCCAAACCCCGATAAATTGCATAGATGTTTTCTCCTGTTAATCACTGTTATAAACATGGGCAGCATAAAATAAAATGCAAAAACTAACTTGGATTGGGGGGGAATTACCTCTCATATCAAGACAAATGTTATCTTAAGTTTTATTGCCCTTCCTATCACCTTCAGAAGAAGTTACAATCAAATACTTCCCAGTCAATAGACTGAAAGGTATAGTAGATAACAAAAAGTTTCAGAACAGATGGCTAGATATCCTACCCTACTGCAGCTTTCGAGAATAGAGTTCTCAAGGATGGACAGCTTATAGTTGTGTTTCTCAATGTTGGCAATGTGTGGATTTTAAGTCCTACAATTCCCAACCAGCATGACCTATGACTTATGCTGTCTTTGCATTAACTTTAAAATTTTTAGCAATTTTTTACAATTTGCTATTAAGCTGATGAAGAACTACTAAGATTATATATTATATTACATTACGTTACATTGTGTTATATTTCAAAAAGTGAGATTTTTACAGGATTTTTTTCTTAATTCCTCCTCTTCCTCCTGATGATTTTTCTATTCTGGCACCATCCAGATAGTTCTCCACTTGAAAAAAAGATTACTCCTCAAGCTGAAAAACCTATCCAAGTTTGCTATATTTAAAAAGCTCTCTAGTCCAGTTCAGGTCTACAGATTTTTCAAAAATAGTAAGAGAAAATGTGAATAGAGACTCAAAAATATCTACCAACATTTATAAAATAGCATGTTTGATGAGCAACAACAGAATAAAAATCTTTTGTTCTTTTTAAAAAAAACTTTTTCTGCCCCTTTGCCTTTATTTGCTATTATTACTGAAATTCACCTTGCAATTTCTCTAAAACTTTATTGCCTGTTCAGGAACTGCCATTTGCTACCTTTTCCTCTGGGTACATGAATATGCTTTGAATTATTTTGCTGCTGTTATTCTTGGCATTGGCGGAAGATGGGACTGCTAGGATTATTAACCTCTCTGTCATTCTCATACTTTCCTAGCTGCTAGGGTCTGATGGATGTATGGGAACAGGGAAGTGGTACATCACTGTAAAAATGACTGCAAAATGTTACATGGACATTCATACAGAACTTCTTCATAATAAAAAAATAAAAAAATACAGATTCCACTGAAATTCCTTTTCTTTGGAAAAAAATATATTGAAATGAAGAAATATTTTGCACTGCACAAGCAGAGCAGGCTTTCAAAGGTTAACTATCCTAGCAATTTGATCTGTAAGATAGAACCTTTCAAGAAATTTTTAGTTGTTTTTATCCTGTACTATGTCTCTAATAAATAGCTGCTTTATTTGCAACCTTGTAAAACAACTGGGAGATTTAAATCATCAGTTAGTGTGTCACTTTTATACAAAATAATTTAATTTAATCTATTCTGCGCTGAACACCACCCTAATTTATTTACTGAAATAGAAATATATGTGTGGATGTTGCATTAGTTTAAATAAAGCATGACTTTTCTATTGGAGATTAGTTACTCTCCTCTTAAAGCAGAACCAAATTTCATATTGGTTTCCCTTTCTAGGGAATACTTCCATCATAAGCAAATTTGTGTAATTTGTTTCCGTGGTTATTTCATGAATCAGGGTGAAGAGCTGGAAACATGAAACATCAGTGCCGGTCTTAGTTTGCAACCAGAAATTGGGATTTTACAGAGGGATGGCTGTATTTCCCTTCACCCTTTTTGTTTTTCTCCTGACACATTCACTGAACTGCATTTAGTTCCAGGTTTAAATATTTCAATTTCTAGAATGTTGCTTAATACCATCTTTTAATCCTTGAAGACAACAGTGACTTGGGATGGTGACAAACTTGTCTGTGTCCAGAAAGGTGAAAAAAACAATAGAGGCTGGAAACATTGGATTGAAGGAGACAAACTGCATCTAGTAAGAAACAAATATGTTGATTTTGTATAATAAAAAGCTGTTCTACATCAACTCACTTTTATAAGAATTTTTAAAGCATTTAGTATATGTGTATATGTGTGTGTGTATGTATATGTGTGTATGTACATGTATGTATATGTATGTGTGTGTATATCTATCTATCTATATCCATGTATATATCTATATATGTATATGCATGCTGTCTTGTTCTGAAATTGCTTGGATATTCATTTCGGATATTTTACTCTCCAATTTTATCACCACACATCAGACAAAACCTCACATGGTGCTGATTCTGATCAGCACCATGTGAAGTTGCAAAACAAAGGTTCAGTTCTTTTCTTATAAGGTAACCTTGGCTAGTCACTCTTTCCATGCAAGTTCCCTAATTATGCCATACTTCTGCTAACAGAAAAGTGTCCATGCATGTACAATTGCACTATGCACATCAGCTTTCTTTTGCAGGTATTACAAGAGCAGCAACCGGATAGGTATTTAGATTACTTGACTGGATAATAGGGTTACTGATTCAGCCCCAAACTGCACCTGTTATAAAGATGAAATGTGATAAGCTCATATATATATGGTTTTATGGTTAAATTTGGTTTCTAAATTTGATATATACATTTATTTTATTTATATATCAAATTTAGAAATCACCCATCTCCCTCACAGGTGCTACCTGGAACAGGAATATTATATAAATAACTTCTTTACATGGGTATGTCTTTAATGGATTTATTAACTGCTTTTTAAGAAAATGCAAGCCCTGTTTTATGGCTAAGAGAATTCCTAGTAAAACCAGGAAAAGAAATACTTTAGTAAAAAAAATTAAAAACTCAGATTATTTTGAAAGTTGTGGTCCTTTCCATAAATATTGAAAGTAAGAAGAATTTAAGATGATTCCATAACTGGGATTCTGCGTCTGAAGGAGGCTTATCCTGTGTTTCCCCTTTGTTTCCCGAGCCAGGGTCACATGGGAGAATGTAATCTTTTATTGCCTTATAAGTCAGGGAATCACTACCTTAAACTTGTCCAAAAAAACAACTACATGTAAAATAAATAAGGCTAGAGCAAAACAGCCTGATAAACATTCATTGCTCTACTCTGAATTTTAAGGAATCTCTCCTTATTCAGGATTAAAGCATGAGACTCCTTTTCATGTTAAGAAATAAAATTAATTCTGTTTGGAGATATAGTGGGAGATGATCTATAAGCACTTTTGTTTCACCTGTCAGTTTTACTATGAGACAGACTACAGATTATGTCAATCATAAAAAAACAGCACTGAAGTCAGTGAGGCCATTATAGTAACAAATACTATTTATTTTAGGAGGAAATTCAATCTCAGAATACCCTTTCAAGTGTACCTATTGATTTGTAATGGTATTTCTTTTAAGTTGAAAAGAGATCTTTTTAAGGCAGGCAAATATGAGGCAAGATGGCAGAATTGGGATTCTCCAATCTCTTCCACAATCAAAAATGATAAAAAATGTGCACACCCACTACCCAACAAACCACACTATTTCCTTATACCATTTCAGCTTCATTAGTCTGCAGATCAGCAGACTTTGTACTTATTTGAACACTTAGAAATTAATGTTTGATGGGCTTGCTTCTGTTTTCATTTAATAGCCCACAAGCAATTCCAGGTAGTAATTAAAATTAGGAAAACGCTGACCAAAACTCTACCATTATTTATTGAGGAAAGTATACAGTATAGGATATTCTAGCAATAAAACCTGCTGCAAAAGATTAGAACAATCAGTTGGTTCAAGCCACCTGGCATTTATTTATTCATGGGCACAATCTCAATGTTCCATACTGAGGTTGTGAAATTGCAATAGTTGCATATTTTTGTTAATTAAAAACAAATAGCTCAAAGTGCTATGGAAAAGATGGAAACGTGAAGTGGAATCTACCTTTTGTCACAATATAATTTTCCAGTAATTGACAGTAATAAGTATTTTCCTCAACTTCATTGTAAGCTATGGGGAATACGATTTAATACAAGAACTCTCTTCTGTAGGCTGCACAGAAAAGCAGGCTGAAAAAATGGACTAGACTAATCACCAGGCATACATCTTATCTTTAAAACATATAATTTAGTGCTGTTGAAGAAAAGCTGAATTCATATAGCTGAGTTCATAAATGTAATTCAAACAAAAACATAGAAAACGTGAATGATGTAAAGAAAATTAAGCAGTCACCAAAGTATGAGAAACGATAAATGAGAGATTAAATAATAAAAATGTTCAAGTGAGTGGTTTCAAAAATGAGGGCATAGGAGGATAACTACATTTCCACATAGTTGTATTTCTACTGACTTGGATCTCTCCCAGCATCTCTCCCTCACTAGTGCCCCCCCAAAAGCAAGCCAATGGAGGAAGCATAAAATATGACTCTCCAGCCAGCACTTTGCTGACCCTCCCATCCTTCTCATTTGATGGCAGACGAGAAGCAAAGCCCAGTAAATGGGAAGCAGCAAAGCTATCAGAACGACTAGAAGTGATGGGTACATAGCAGAAACCATGGAGTCTTGACTTTACAGCCAGATGGGGAAATAAAGAAGTTCTTACCAATGAATTTTGGCATATGTTCAGAAGAATCCTTGAAAGAAGGACACCCAAAGCATAATTAATGTCATGTTTATTTCCATGATTAAATTCCATAATTAACAATGAGAACAGGGCTGCAGAAATCCAAATAATGACTAGATAACCTCAAAAAGCTACAGGAAACTAAACTTTGCTTCCAATTAGTGGCTGTCTGATTTTTTGCTGCCTAAACTTGGTAACATTGTTCCTCTTCTCCACTGAGATCAAATTTACTTAATGGGTTAGAAATTTTAAGTAATCATTTTTAAGCATTTTCAATACTCAACTCCAAACTACTTTTCTCAGAAGGTAAGGAAATTATTTTCAGAGGAACATACTTTTAAAATAAGTATGGTTAATATTGCAACTTAATGCATTAATGTTTAACATTCTTAGCCACAATTCATTTTTCATTAGATGCAAACATTGACTTGCATAATTCCTAAGGAAAAAGAACATCTGTATATCCTGCTACCTTCTCCCAGGTCCATTATTCAGTCTTGCTTCAAAACCTATTAAGAAGACCCATATTTTTCTAGAATAGATACAACTATTCTAGTAAAATAGTCGTAAATCCAGAGATTCTATAAACCTAGTTCTACTAACACAGATACCTTGGAAGACATAGTTGATAATTTCTGTTCTCTTGAGAATTATATTAAAAAGGTACTTTAATTATGACTTTGCAGAATGGAATTTTCAAAAAATTGGGGAGCATGATTTTCTAGTGCTAGAAAAAGACAAAAAAATTATTCCCATAGTTCTCAATTAATTTACTGAATTTAATGTCACAAGAGGTAGTAATAATGATTAACTTAAAACTTTTTACATAGTCCACTGATAAATATAGATGCTTAGGAACAGAACATATATGATTGGATAATTTGGGAAACAAGGAGCTACTTTGATGATCTTTTAAAGCTGCTTTGACTAGTAAGATTGTGCTGAACCCTAATAAGTTTGGTAGGAATCATGTAGGACTATACTATCCATATTAAAAAAAAACTTTGATATTTCTTCTTCTGAGTAATAATGCTCATAGTACCTCTTATAACATGACAAAATTCATAGTAGCTTCATGTGACCTGCAAAGTAATTGTGATTTTTTTTAAAAGAAAGTAAAAACACAATTATGTTTGGAAGTGATTTTTAAACTATTTCATCCCGGAATCATTAATTCCATTTTACAGATAGAGAAACACTCGATAGTAGTTTATTCTATTGATCTGACTGCAAAAACAAGAGCTGAAGAAAATCATCTGCCCATAGTCCTCTTGCAATACATCATTACTGTTCTGTAGCATCTTCTCTTCATTTTTATTGCTGCAAGCCAAGCCTTAAGAACCATTTAAGGAATTAACAGCAAGGTTGAGAGACTGTTACTATAACTTGAAAAATATGATTATAAAAATCTTCCCTTACTTTGTACCAAAAGATGTTCCTCTATATGTAAAAAAAGATATCCACATAGAAACAAGTAGCTCATATCTAAGACTGATGGCCTCTCATGATTAAAATACATTCAAAACTCACCAATAATGCTACTGACCTACTTTGTAACACTTGGTATAACATGCCAAGACCCACTTTCTGCAGACACATAGCAAATACTATTGTACTTACCTTGTTACCTTTAAAGCCTTGCCTTTTCTCCTTTTGCAATTTCTTGTTGCTCCAGTAGTTTTAATGCACTACAGTATGTGGGCTAATAATAGACTATGAAATGTCCTACTGTTACAGAGCAATTTTCATACATTTTTCATTTTTATCCTTTTAAAAACTCAACTGAAGTGTCCAAATCTAATTACTGCAACCTGTAGTGCTTACTGGCTGATTGGTTACATAAAATACATTGTTCTTTTCCATTTAATAGTCCAGCCTCATTCTTAATGTGGTGCCTGAGTTGTTTTTATCTTTAAGGGAAGGCATGGAGTACAATAAGCACAATGAAAAAGCTCTGCTTTCTAATGGTTCTTCTTTTATAGGAATTGACTTGTGAAGACCAGGTGTGCCATCAAGTCTTCAAGAAGATAAAATAGACTGATGAAGCTGATGTAGCTGCCACATTTGTGTTGATTTTTTTCTAATGATAACTATTGGAATAAAAGTTTGTTTTTTGTCAGTGATCAATGGTTCTGTTTGATTAGCAAATTATGCGTAAAAATAATATTAAACACTTGCACACTTTACAATGGATCTTTGCCTTCCAAATAGGAATTAAACAAAAGTTTTGTTCTATTTTCCAAACCTTAGCAGGTCTATTTTTCTAGTAACAGAGATATCCTCATGCAATGATGCAAAAAAAAATGTAAAAGTTCATGCTGACAATAGTATCTCTGTATGTTTTCTTGTCTTCTTAATACATTTGTGTGGTATCTAAGAATAAAGTATCACCAACTGGTTTCACATATTGTACTGAGACTGTAAGTGATTTGCCTGGTACCATCTTAGTAAGATATGCTAAACCTAGTGCAGCTTATTTAACAAACTATATTTAAACATCCTGGTTTAGTGTAACATGTGAACCTAGCCTCTCTGCCTTGTTTAGATCTGGGTCACTAAAACACTTTCCTTGTGACAAAATGGTTCTATAGCAAAACAAGAGGCATCAATAATGAGATCACTTATTTAAACCATCTTTTCAGAAAAGGTTAACTCATGCTGCTCGAGGTTCTTGACATACTACAAAGCATACCCTTAAATTAAGCAAGCTTCAATTACTTTGAAAATATCAGATGAGAATATGACTAAAAGTCATTTCATATATTTCAAATTTATACATATGTTTATGTATAAATATGCAACTTAAAAATCTGGATAGTTAATCTTCAAATGTAGAGCATAAGGTTATATTAATTAGGGAGATAAAATTGCTAATTTATTGCACTAAATGATTATTTGTTATGAATCATTGATTAATCCAGTCTGGATTCATGGAACACACTAAATCAGGGGTGTCAAACTGCCAGCCCATGGGCCCACCCCATTGCGGCAATGGGAAAAAAGTCACAATATGTCACAACACGTCATGTGACATCGCAAGTTTGATACCCGTGCACTAAAACATAAACCTTGATTTATAAATTAGAATAATTGAATTTACATTATGCAAAGCAAAACTAACCCAACTACATTATGGCTTAAAATAATGTGCTAACTCAGCCAGCATATGCTTGCCTTCGCAACATGTAATTAAAATTTGACTAGTGAAGGACACCAGAACATGCTGAATATTTCTGCAAAGATGAGTATTTTTTACTTAGAAGATGGGTTTTGGGACATTTTTAAACTGCCTAGATCACAGACTATGTACGCACACTCTGTTAAGTCTCTTTTCTTTGATATTTCTGTATCAATTGGCCTTTTATAATCTGTTAGCCAGTGTTTTTCCCCACATCTGCAGGCACAATTTTATTACTAACTTTTCTGTTGCATGCCATATTTTTGTAGATATTCTGTCAATTCTTGTATCCTTCTGATACAGAAATGCTCAGTGCTGATCCAACTTCATCTTCTAGTATTAGATGTTCTTGTAAAGAGAATACCTGTTATTTTGAATGTTGACTTCTCTGTTGTACAGAATTTCAATATATTCCTTCCATCTTTGCCTAATTTTCTACTATCTGTTCTATCTGTTCGTTGTCAGTCTTTTAACACATCTGTTCAAAATTGAAATCTCCTTTTGAGTTCAGCTATATCTTTTAAACAATCAATCAATTTCAATGGACCTGACTCCAAATAATTCACAGAATAAAGGAAGACTTTTCTGTTTAACTATATCAGTTTTGATCTTCTGTGTCTTTACTGATCACAGTCTAATATTGTTTCTTTTTTCATGAAATTCTTTAAGTGCCTTCCTGAGGGTTTTTTGTTCTTTTTGCTTTGGCTTTTCTTCGCAATTTCCACCCTTTTCTGATATCCAATTTACTTTCTTCTGTGTTTTTTTTAATCTATGGTAGTCTCTTTTCACACCCATCTTTTATAATTTCTTTAATTTCATTCTATACTTCTTTGTGTTAGCCATCCAGTTTTGATTGCCATGCTGTAAAAAAGATGTTAAGACTCTAGAAAGAGTGCAGAGATGAACAACAAAGATGATTAGGGGACTGGAGGCTAAAACTTATGAAGAACGGTTGCAGGAATTGGGCATGTCTAGTTTAATGAAGAGAAGGACTAGGGGTGACATGATAGCAGTGTTCCAATATGTAAGGGGCTGCTGCAAAGAAGAGGGGGTCAAGTTATTCTCCAAAGGACCTAAAGGCAGGACAAGAAACAATGGATAGAACCTAATGAAGGAGAGAACTAAGGAGAAATTTCCTGACAGTTAGAACAATTAATTAGTGGAAGGACTTGCCTCTGGACATTGTGGGTGAGGTTTTCACGAGGAGATGGGACAACCATTTGTCTAAAATGGTATAAGGTTTCTGGTTTTCCTGGTTTTCTTCATCAAAGGTTGGATCATAAACTTCAATGATCATATTAAAAACAGTGGTGGAATTCAGCCAGTTCGCACCAGTTCAGCAGAACCAGTAGCTAATTTTTTGTTGCCCAGGCCCAGAATGGACTTCTGGAAGTGGCATCCACACAGAGAACCAGTTGTTCACATATTTGAATCCCACCATTGATTAAAAAGTTGTTTGCACACTTGATAATAGCAATAGCACTTAGACTTATATACCACTCCATAATGCTTTACATCCCTCTCCAAGTGGATTACAGAGTCAGCATATTTCCACCAACAATCTGGGTCCTCATTTTATTGACCTCAGAAGTATGGAAGACTGAGTCAACCTTAAGACAGGATCAAACTGCTGACAGTTGGCAGAATTAGCCTGCAATACTGCACTCTAACCACTGTGCCACCATGACTGATAAAATTGGTATTTGGTGTTTTACTATACTGATCTAACTATTCTTCCTAATTATGAAAGCAATATCATGTCCTGAGTGGAAAAAAATAGTATGGTTGTCTGAATGAAAGAATCAATTCCAGACCATTTCAATTTGTCTGTCTATTAGACAAAGATGTAGTTGATTCATCTTTCTTTGATCTTTCCAATATTTAGTTTTCTCGTGTTCTATCTTCCCATTGTAATTCTATTTTTTCAGCTTTGGATTTTTTCCCTTTATGAATCCAGCAACTAGATGTCTGGAAGCCCATAATATATCTGTGTCAAAAATATTCTTAGTTTTATGAAATATATTCAGCTCTCTCAGTAGCATATTGAGTGCCTTCTTACCTGAGGGGCCCATCATCTGGCACTGTATTATCACTTTATTTTGTAGGCATTTGCTTATTTTAGGCAGATCAAATGATCTTCACACCTTAAGTGGTCCAGCTGGAATATATACTCTTGGCATGCCCTCCTGACATTCTTTTCTCGTCCCTTCCAAGAATGCTCCATTTCCATTATAAGGCAGCATACAAGACTTGGCAGGGGGTAGAGACTTTAGAGGCTGCTCTTAACAGCAACTCTGAGCAGCATATTGTGAAATGGTCTTTTTCTGAGCTAAATAATACACAACCTAAGAGAAACTGCAGATTTACTTGATCAAGTACCTTAATCCATTGCTTACTGAGAACTGAAAATAAAAAAACCTTAGTAACAGTTTTATATTGCTTGTCATCACTTTTCCTGGTCATGTAATCAGGCATTCATGTTTACCTAGTTATATATTCATATTCCTTGGATTCAGATTTAATGAGTTCTGACTACTTTGGCTAGCTGCCGGTGGTAAATTGGAAAGTCCACAATGAGTTGAAAAGTCCACTTCCACCAGTAGTATTCATTCAATACAGCAAGACCTGTTTTAATGATCAAGGGATTGTTTTATACAAAAAAGGAACACTAAACTGAGAAGACCTATTTATTGCTTCTAGTCTTTTCTTACTTTATAGTAAATGATTCACATACTATGGAAAGAAGCATAACATATGACAAATAATACTCTGAAGGTTACCTATATTATTATTTACATACTTTTGACCATGGTTCTCTCTCTATAACAGGGGTCGCAACCTTAAACACTCAAAGAGCCACCTGGACCTGTTTCCCAGTGGGGGGGAAAAAACACTGGGAGCTGCAAAACTCACTCGCGCACTTGATTGAAGAGTTTATTTAAAAAGAAATAGAGGCTGCTGTGCATGAGTTCTCTCTCTCTCTCTCTCTCTCTCTTTTTTTTTTTCTCTCCCTCCCCCTCTCTCCCCCCTCTCTCCAATCTTCTGCTCACCTGGCAAGCTGGCTTCACGTTCTCAGACAGGTTGACACACATTCTTATTGGGCTGGCTCTCCTGCCCTGCTTCCTGCTGCTTCCTGCTTCCTGTGGAGACGCAGCAAAGGCAGGAGCCCCACCCAATAAGCTTGTCAGCTTCTCAGAGAACAGCGTGAGAGGCCACTCTCTTTTTTTTACACACACACAGAAAGAGAGGGGGGGAGTGCAAATGTCTCTCTCTGTCTCTCTCTCTCTCTGCAAATACTGGGAGCCGCAAGAGAAGGCTGAAAGAGCCGCATGCGGCTCCAGAGCTGCAGGTTGCCGGCCCATGCTCTAGAACAATTACCCTGAACCCATATGCTTGAATATGTTTTGCAAACTTTGTAGTATTTGAATCAATTGGTGTTGTCGTCTTGCACAAATCAAGATTTGGATGAATCTAGTATCTTGTAGGAGAGAATTTTCACTGATTCTTACCTATGAAGTTTCACAAGAAAAGAGCCTAGGAATAGTTGCATCCTTGTGCTACAACTTGGTTCTTTTCTCTCCTAATGGTAGAATTAAGAATAATAGACTATTCCCACATATATGGAGATTCTCAATCATCCAAGTCATGGTTGTCCCAAAGGTGATTTTTTCCAAAAGGCAATTGCATTTTCTTGTCTTTTTCCTTTGAAAATGTTTTGCTTTTCATTCAAGAAGCAAAGAAGAAGAAATGAAGAAGCACCTTTGGGATACCATTTCCATACAATTACATGACAAGATTTCTGAAACTATGGATTACATAGCTATTGCAGGCGACTAGAGATGTGGACAGTTAGGCTAAAAACTTTGGAAAATTTTGTTTTAATCAACATGAAGACTAGAATCCATTTAATTACAGAATCTATTTAATTATATTTGTTTTTGTTCTAATTGGCAGGTTCATTAAGCTTAATACAAATAGATTGATAATTGGGACAGATATGTTTAAGGTTTTAATACAGTTTCTTATTATTATTTCCAGATTCCTTCACCCCTACCCATTTCTTATAGATGAACTTCTTTTCAGTTTTAATTTGTTAGTGATTGAAAGTAGGGATGTTTTAATTTTGGTCTTCTTGATTACACTTGTTACGCAGATGTGAAGATTAGAAGATGAGGTGGAATCATTTTCTGAAAATGTGATTAAAGGAATATTAGATAGACAGGCATTTTGAAAGCTGCAAAGATGTTCTCAATTATTTTTCCCAACTTACTACTTGCTGTAATTAGATCTTATGTTCCACAATGAATGATTGCATAGATAGATCATTACTTGAGAGTAAAGATGGCTGAATAACCAGCAAAATGTAGAGACCTGTGTTGTGCTACAATATTGTACCCATTATACAAGAACATTGCACACAAAAGGCCACAAATTTAATTTGTCTGGAAAACAATTAGTGAAGGTCTCAAATTCAGAGTTTTAAATGGAGACTTACTATATTTTCTCAGTTATGCAGGTTTACCTGCTAAACCATTTCTGGGTAGGATAAGCCTGGCCATGATATTGGTAACTTCAAGAATGAATCACCATAATCAATGTTAAATAGCGGGTTCTTTGGTGCAGGAATGAACACGAGGTAACTGAGTACAGGGAATCTCATATTTCATTTCATGCAGAATCTGTACTGGCAAATGGCTGCAATTAGCCGCAATATATAGTCTATGCGGCAGCCAATAGGTTTGAAGCAACCATTGCCGCCTAGGGATAGCCAATTATAGTGCTGGAGACTTGTTGTCTGGGTTGCTGGAGAGCCGTTAGCTGCTCCAGCAACCCACGTGGTATTACTAATGAACCCAGTACATAACACCCCTCCCCTCTTAGATCAGACAATATTAACACAAATTAGTCTCAATGCAATTATCAAGACTCATTAACAAAACACACTAAAATAAAAGTAATAGGAAAAAAACAACCCATATAGGTTACGTTATTAAACAACGTCTGAATGAATAGGCTTCAAGGATAGCACATTTAGACAGTTATAACATAGCACTAGTTTCTGTAGTATAGTGGCAAACAGCAATACAACAATATTATAGCTCTTTATTTTACAACGTAATCAGCGAGATATGAAGGAGGCTTGTGTGCCCTAGTGGAATGTCTCGGAGTTCCAATCACTTTGTGGTCTACCAGCTTACCCAGTGGGCTGGGTAGACTTGTGTCCCTTTGTGCTCCTGAGTCAAGGGGATTAGATGCTCTCTGGCTGGCTTCTCCAGGTTGACCCACGCCAGAGTCAGACTGATCAGCAGAGTAGGTGCAGCGGTTGCTGAAGTTTGGATGGCTTGCTCCTTCAGGGGATCCATGTTGCATTCCAGGACTCTCCACTTCTCCCTCTGGTTCCACCTCAGTTATGAAGGAAAAGTCCAGAGAGTCCATGTGAGGGCTGGCTTGGCCGCAAGTTTGAGGACCTTGGGAGGGACTTATGATGCAGTCCTCACTTAGTGGCCATTCTGGAAACCGTTTCCTGAGCTGATCGATGTGTCGTCTGACAACTCGCCCTCCCTCCAACCCCACTTCATAAGATAGGGGTCCAGATGCCTTGGTAATTTGACCAGGAACCCACAGATTCCCATGATCATAGTTCCTGGCCCAAACCGAATTGCCCATATGCAGCCCCCTTGGGGGTTTTGGTCGAGAGGCTTCTGCTGCTACTCTATCTGGATGCAACCTGTCCAGTTTAGTGATCACTCACCTCCAACATAATTCTGCAGCACTTTTACCTGTAGCAGTGCAGGGTGTAGAATGCTGGCAGAGTAGAAAATCTGCCAATCTGTGATGCCAGTCACCTGTGACAATGCGCTTGAGTGATTCTTTCATTGTCCTCACCATGCGTTCAGCTTGACCATTAGAAGATGGATGAAAAGGTGCAGACGTTGCATGTCTGATGAGATTAGCTCTAAGGAAGGCCTGCAATTCAGCAGCAGTGAATTGGGCCCCATTGTCTGAAACTAAGACATCTGGCAACCCATGTGTGGCAAAGAGTTTTCTCAGCACCTGGATGGTCCTAGCAGTAGTCATGTTAGGAATTGGAATTACTTCCAGCCATTTGGAGTGGCTATCCACTACTATAAGGAAGAGCTGCCCCTGAAAGGCCCAGCATAGTCTATGTGAATCCTAGACCAGGGAGTGTGCGTTTCCTCCCACCTGTGAATTGGAGCCTGTGGCATTTCAGGCCTAGACTGCTGGCATGTATAACAACCATGGACTTGTGTCTCAATGTCCTTATCAAGGCCAGGCCACCAAAGGTAGCTTCTAGCTAAAGCTTTCATTCTGACAATGCCTGGATGGCCTTCATGTAATGACTGTAAAACCCTGTCTCTTAGGGAGGTGGGAATTATGACTCTGTTTCCCCATAATATGCAGCCCTTGTGGGCAGATAACTCATGCCTTCTGACAAAATAGTTTTGAAATTCAGAACCTGGGCTTTTATCCAACCAGCCCATGTATACCCATGACAATACTAAGTATTTTATCTGTGGCAATTTCAGCAGCAATGTCCCCCGCATGGAGGGGAAATTCAGGTATGTCCTGTATGGACAGTATTCTAGCAGCTGGAGCCGGATCTGGTTCCATTAGTGGCAGTGGTAGTCTGCTGAGGCCATTAGCATGGCCCATTTCTTTGCCCTGTTTGTGAATCAATTTAAAAGTGTATGCAGATAGAAAAATAGACCATCTCAGCATTCTTGGAGAAAGTATGCGGGGGGGGGGGTTTGTTTGTCTGTTGTGAAAAGTCCCAACAGAGGTTTGTGGTTTGTAAAGACCGTGAAGTCACTGCCATATAAATAGTCATGGAATTTTTTTATTCCAGCAACGATGGCTAGGGCCTCTTTGTCAATCTGAGCATAGTTGCGCTCAGCAGAGGACAATATCCTTGAGTAAAATGCTATAGAGACCTGTGTTCCATTTTTTTCTACGTGGCTTAAAACTGCCCCCACCCCATATGGAGATGCATCAAATGCAAGACATACTGGTTTAGACTCTTTGTAGTGAGTTACATTGGACTTTTCTGACAATAGTGCTTTTAAGTCCTGGAAACTTTTTTCATGTAAGTTAGTCCATTTTCATGGAGCTTTCTTATCTAGAAGCCTGTGGAGGGGCTCTGCTAGTGTGGCCTTATGATGTAGAAATGTGTGGTAGAAGTTTAGGAGGCCCAAGAATGCTTGTAGCTCTCCTTTGGATTTGGGCCTAGGAGCCATTTTAATGGCCTTTACTTTAGAATCAGCAGGGTGAATGCCGTTAGCATCAATTTGGAAACCCAGGAATTCTGTTGAAGGAACCCCAATACTACACTTGCTCTTTTTTAATTTGAGGCCTGCTTCGCGAAGCCTCTGCAAAACAGCCCTGAGCCTACTGGCTAACACTTCTGGGGATTCCCCTGCAATGAGAACATCATCAAAATAAGGATAGAAGCCCCGAATAGCCTTAAGTGTACGCTCCATGATTCCCTGGAAAATGCCTGGTGCAACACTGACTCCAAACTGTAAGCGTTTAACTTTGACTCTGTGAGTCACGATCGTCTGGGCTGCAGCTGTGGCCTCATCAACTGGCAATTGCTGATAGGCCTGTGCTAAATCAAGTTTAGCAAAAATAGTACTACCTTGCACGGAGGCTAAAATGTGGTTGATCGCTGGGACCGGGTAAGCGTGTTGCTTGAGGGCTTTATTTAGTGTGCATTTATAGTCAGCGCAAATGCAAATTTCCCCGTTGGCTTTAAGTGGAGTGACTATAGGAGTTTCCCACTCCCCACGATCAACAGGCTGTAACACGCCCTGTTCTACAAGCTTATCGATTTCTGAATCAATTTTATGTTTTAAGGCAAAGGGGACCCTGCGAGGCTTAACCCTGATTGGAACTACTTTGGGATCTAGCTTAAATGAGATAGGCGGGCCTGTGTATGTTCCTAGGGCTGAATCAAAAACATCTGCATAGTCCTCACATACCGACACGAGGTTTGCAGTTTGTGTCCAGTTTATGCCAGTAATCTGAATACCTAAGGCATCAAACCAATCGAGTCCAATGAGACTTGTTCTCTGGCCCCCTACTACAATGACATCCAGGTGCCCAAAAAAACCCTTAAATTTTACTGTCAAAGTGGCTTCTCCCTTAACTTTAACTTGAGCATTTTGAAAGTCAGTTAGGATTATATCTGAGGGCCTTAGTTTGGCCCAATTATTACTGCACCTACACACAAAGTTAAAAGTATCTTGAGAAATAATTGAGACTGCAGAGCCGGAGTCTAATTCCATCTTACATGGAACTCCTTGTAGCTCTACCATGAACTTAAGTTTGGGTTTGAGGGGTTGTCGAGCCCCGGTGCGGCATACACTTCTACGGCTTCTGAAAAATCCCACACTAACTGGACCCTGGGCCCCAGTACCTCTCCTAGTCAGTTCTTCTGGCTGGTGTTTGGGTGGCCGGTCTCTCTGGCGGGCTCTGCAAACCACCGCGATGTGGCCTGTCCTTCCGCAAGCTCTACACGTGGCTGAACAAAATCTGCAGTTGGCACAGAAATGGTTGCCGCTGCACCCCTTACATCTAGATAAGAGATTCTCTCGCTGCTGGCTGTTTCGGTGTCGTGCATTGGGTTGCCTTTGGAGTCTGTTGATTTCGGGCTCTTCTTCCTCGAAAGATTCATCGGTGCATTTTGCGTCAAGGTGGACCGTTTCTTCAAACTTTGTCATTTTGGCTGGCTGTACTGCTTGAACTGCGCCCCTGGCGGCTTCGTCGGCCATCACTTCATCTTGTGCCTCAGAAAATGTTAAGTTTGGTCTGGCAAAGAGTCTCTGCTGAAGCATTCGGTCCCATAGGCCGCAGACGAGCCAGTCTTGTAGTCACTCTTCTAAATTTGAAAATTTTCAAAGGCATGAGGCCTGCCTCAGGACCACTATGAATTCGGAAGCTGATTCACCAGGTTGCTGCACTCTCTGGTCGAACTTGAATCACCAAGCCATTTCAGACATCTTGGGTTGGAAATGTCCAGTTAGCTTCTTATTGAGGTCTGCGTAGGAGACCGCTTTAATTGGTGTCGGCACGAAAATGTTCTCGGCCAAGTCAAAGGTTGCTGGGTCGCACACGCAGAGTAGCATTGCGGCCTTCAGTCCTTCTTCCACGATCTGATTTGCCCTGAGGTAGTTCTCTACCTGGAACAAATAGGATGGCCATTCCTCCGGGTGCTTCACGTCGAATTCTCGAAGTTTTCCAACCTTTGGCGTTCTTTCTTTGCTGGTTCCTGCATTTCCTTCCAAATCCTACGTCCAGGCTCAGGGAATGAGTCCACTGAGCACGAGGTCGCTAGCGTAGCTTGCTAGCCGACCTTGAGAGAGGTGGGGGGAAATGCCTCCGGTGTGCACTGCCTTCCCCTTGTACTTTAACTCTTTTTTTCAGTGAAGCAGGATCCCACCTTCGTCGCCAATGTTAAATAGCGGGTTCTTTGGCACAGGAATGAAGACGAGGTAACTGAGTAAAGGGAAACTCATATTTCGTGCAGAATCTGTACTGGCAAATGGCTGCAATTAGCCGCAATATATAGTCTAGCCAGTAGGTGGCAGCCAATAGGTTTGAAGCAACAATTTCCACCTAGGGATAGCCAATTATAGTGCTGGAGACTTGTAGTCTGGGTTGCTAAAGAGCCGTTAGCTGTTCCAGCAACCCACGTGGTATCACTAATGAGCCCAGTATATAACAATCAATTTTACAGGAAGCTCCTTTTGAAATTGGTTCAGAAGCTGCGCTAGCACAAAATGATGCCCTAAGACGCTGAAGGGCAACTTAAAGTGAACATTACATTTGTTTTGAGGACCTGTATTGGCTGCTGTAACATTCCAAGTCAGGATTAGGATGCTTGTACTGGCACTAATCTTATGCTCAATAGAAAGCTTGCACCAATACCCATTAACTAAGGACTAGAAACTAAACTCTTAGAAGTGCTATAATTGTCAGCCATTCACTATATGACATTTGAGGGAAGTCATCAGAAGTAACAAAAATCCTTGGAGTGTATACACACATTTATTTAAAACATTCCCAATTTTTTATACTTTATAGATTTGGCTTAGTTAATCTTAAAATTATCTATTCAAGGTTTTCTGAATACAGTAGATGGATTATTTAGAAAAACTAATCTATAGTCCCAATATTTATTTATTTTCATTTATATGTTATTTATCCAATGTACATGTTGCTTGTCCACCAGCAGTACAAAGCAGATTACTTGGAACTCTCCATTTCATTTTTGCAACTATCCTATAAGTTGGTCTAAGTGTGAGGGACTGACCCAAAGCCACCCAATGAGTTTCCATGGCTGAGAGAAGACTTGAAATTGTGTCTCCCAGGTCCAGCTGAACATATTAACCAACATCCCATGCTGGTTCTCCAGGTATTTTCCCATATATTTATGAATAAATTCTTTGGGGTCTTTTTAGATCAACAAAAGTTGATATATCTATGATGCTCAATTACCATCATCTTTGCTAGCCAAATTCATATGTTGTTGATTTTTCATAGGTAACAACCATGATGCTAATAAGTCTCAATCAAATGCAACTTGTTCTATAGTTCCTAAGGATGACAGGCTTTTTAATTGACATTTTAAAAGAAAAAATATAAATGGTAAATAATTTCATAGCTATAAGTTTTTTAGTTTTTTGAAGAAGCAAATGCCAACATACACAAACATTGAGCAAACATACGAGGAAATTAAACTTAGTACTTAGATAATAAAAATAGCAGAGAGAATCCCTTCCTCCTAAAATAACTGCTTGCACCCTCTAAAATATATATTGTTGTTTGCCAGCAATGGATCTGAAAGCATTAGCAAATTGCTCAAGTGAAGCATGTACATTTTAATAACCTATTAGCAAATCTGAAATTACTAAGCATATTAAAAAAAATTGCAATAAGAAGACAACATATTGTATAGGTCTCTCTTGGCCATGCTATGCAACCATCAAACCTTTTTTCCAAGGAAATATTTTTGGGTATATAAAGCAGATATGCCAAACAGTAAACCTGTCATATGATCTGACAAAACAAGGATGACTAACTCTTGATCTCATAGAGTCATGCATGCAGTCTCCCCATCCCCAAGGCTTGGATGCAATCCCAGAATTTGTCAATGTAGCATTTAATGTAAAAAATAAATAAATATCCCTAATATGAATCCTGCCCACGTATTGAATTTTACTTCAACTAAAATTAAAATCAAATTTAATTTTTGTCTTGACTCACCCACTTCTTTCTCTGACTTCATATATTTGGGGACTATGCCTTAGCATGCTTTTCTATAAACAATTGTCACCCTTGGTGTAAGAAAGGATATGCATTATTAATTAACTCAGCTCTCCTATCTATTCTTAATATGAAACATCCTTAAACTCAGAATTGAACCTTATCTTATTCTGCAGTTTCTCTTTGACAGTCATTTTTACTCTAAATTTAGCACTAGAACTCTATTGTTCCAAATTTCTTACTCCCTGTTGAATCATGCTATCTATGAAAAGCCCAGAACTCCCAAACAGTATGCTGCTAAAAGAAAATAGTAATATGATTTCCTAGAAACAAAATTGCTGAGTTAGGTCTCCAATAGTTTAACATGTCCATAAAATATAAAAAAATAAAGCAGGTTGAAGATTTCAGTCCTTTCTATTCTTAACATTATAGCAAATTCTACCCCTCTTGGCCCTTAGCAGTTAAAAAAAACAGTAATTAAAAAATTGCAATATGTGGTATCAAAATGACTATATTCCTATTGTACCCACTGACCTTACAAAATTCCCTGTTGAACTTAGTGTTTTTTCCCAAGTAGCATTAATTAGACGTACAAAACTGTTTTATCATGTTTCTGTACTGTTTCTGCTATCTATAACTTTCATTTGACTTCGCATCTGGTTTTCACTGTTATTCATAACTGAATCATTGCTACCAAGAAATGTTACATAGAGTTGATTGGTTTGCTTGGTATTCGTTTCTTAATATGATCAAATCATTTGGTTTTGATTCTGTCCCAATTCAGCCTTTTATCCCCCCTCTCTTGCCTCACAGATGTGTACCTTGTCTTTTCACAAATCTCCTTCTCATACCTACCATTGCCCACCTGGGTGCCAATATCCAGTGCCTTTTAAAGAATGTAGCAACACCCCCTCCACACACAAAAAAGATTTACGTTATTTTTTCTCTTAACAAGTGAATGTGAATTATAAACAATTGTAAATTACAGTCTTTCAGAACATAGGAAAGATAGTTTAATGAACTCTTGCTCTCATCCATTTCTGATTACTGTATAGACTATAGTTAGTCTCCAGGTACTGATTGCAGGTACATTTTATACTCAGGGAGTTTTTCTTTAATTATTTGAAATTCAGTACTGTTTTAATCATGTTCTATTTAGAACAATTGGAAACAAGATAATTAGCATACACCTACATTGCTCAGAAATCAGGACAAGCAATCTAACAGAAAATTAACAAGAGAGCTGAACTTTTATTATACATTGTTAAACTCTAAAGATGTGCTAAATATTCACCAGTTAAAAAAAGTCTTGCTGATATGATTCTACAGATTGTCATCCACTAGGTAATGCAAAGATCAGCTAAATCAAAAGGCTATGATAAATCTACAAGGTGTTCAGAATTGTTGAACTAAATACGTGATATCAAGGTTAAAACAAACTTTTCTTTGTGAACTATATTAAAAGTGATGTATAGTTCCATTTAAAAAAACAACTAGGAATCTATATTTCAAGATTGATTCTGTGTCCTCTTTTATGGCTTCAAGGCAAAGGTGCTCAACTTTCACCAACTTTTGTCATAATTTTGACCTTCTTGGGAGTTTCATGAAAAAACAGTTATGCTCATCTACCATGAACAGCTATAATTTACCATTATGAGAACAAGCCTTAAGCCTGCAGATTCCATTTCGTTTGACATTGCCTGAAGGGTTTGAGAACGTGAACTTCCATTATTAACTAGTTATTCATTATTATAAAATCTTAAAACTAGCAGCCTACTTGGGTCAGTGGAATTTTCATACATTACGGACATGCTCATAAAATGGCTGCCAAACAATGTAGCAAAGTTTTCTTTCAAGCAAGGTTTAACTGATGACTATATGGACATCCTTCGGTCAACAGATGCAGTCTTCTACCTATAATGTGGGGATTGTTTGCCACCTTCTACAGGGAAAGAGAGTTTGGTCCTCTTCATTCTAAACTTTCTTTCCAATGCTCTTTATTGATTCAGCCTATTGACTATTCACTATCTCATTCTGGATAAATGCTGCTAGAACTGAAAGTCTGGAAAGACAGATTACTTATTTTGTTTAAATTATTTATATGGCTGCCCATCTCAAGACCATGATTGTGGGTAGTGTCCAAGGATTAAAACAACAACTATACCACATAAACCATATCCATGATTAAAGGTACCCATGATTAAAGCAATAAAGTTCAAATCACAATCGCAGCAGAACTTGTTCACCTTTTGGCCCAGATATCTGGGGAAACAACCAGGTATTCAAATCCTGACTGTTCAAAAGGCTAACAACATTGTAATTTCCAGAGAGATGTCATTCCAGAGGACAAATGCTGCCATCCAGAAGGCACAACTCCTGAATCCAACAATATTTATTTAATATTTTATCAAATTTATATGGACACTCATCTGACAAATGTGATTTTTTGCAGAACACAATAAAATTAACAATTAAAACAGTGTTCAAAAACCATTTGGAAACTAACTCAAACAGAAATAAGACCAAGAAAGAGGATGCATCAGAATCTTGGACCTTAATTTATTTTTATTTATTTACTTATTTATTTAGCACATTTGTACAAACCACCCTCCTGTTTAAAGAAAAAAACCCAGAACATGGTCCTGCTGCTACATCTGGTATACAAAGCAGAAAGAATAGGAGAAAAATGATCCTGCAAATATCTTGGTCTATGCCATGTAAGGCTTTATAAATGATAACTGGCATCTTGAATCACATTTATGTCTGAGACTAGTCATTTTGTAGCTTCCTCTTTATTTTTATATAGCTTCCTCTTTACTTTTATATTTTTTAAAAAATAAATTGGGGCAAAGAGTTTACCTAACAGCAAAGTATCTGTCTAAAATCACATTAACATTATCTTGGCGACTGAATCATAGTTAATGTTAATAGCCAGTGATTGCTTGAAAGAAATTTTCAAAGAGAAGTTTGAAGTTTTAGGATATTAAACAACCTGCAGTTTAAGCAACAAATAAGGGAAGGAGTAGACAACAAACAAAATTCTGATCAAACTTACTGTCCTGTCCCCCAAAGAAAGCTGTAGAAAGAATAGCGACAGGAAATTAATAATAAATAATAAAATAAATGAATCAGGCTTACTAAGTTTATTGTCAGAATGATTCATAGTAAATATAAATAAAAACAAAAATTAGCAAACTATTTTATTCTTCCTCCTGCAGAAATCATTGTAAAACAATGGACAGAGTTCACATGCCACCTAGTGCCAAAAAACAGTTTTGAGTCCAGAGATGAAAGTACAAAATAAATAACATATTTTAAAGATATTATTTTAATTAAACAAATACAAAAAATTGTCTTCTCATTTGAAGAATCCATGGCCCAAACTAGACAAGAAAAAGAGGTGATAAAAAGTACATTTTCTGACAGATAATATGGATTTTGTACATATTAAATAAAATCAATACCTTTATAAAGTTATGACTTTTCTTTTTAAAAAATAATTTCTGCTACATTTGAATGTCCAACCCATCTGAATCTTCTGGCAATTACAAACCTCATAGCTTCTGTTGATGTTAAAATGAATAATCAGCAATAATTGGAATAAAGAATAATTTATTTCTATGTGGATTCCATATGGATTAGAAATGGTACATGATGTAGCACATGTACAAAGTCATAACAATGACCTAATTTTAGGCTATTCATTTTAGGGGGAAAATGTTAACTTGCTCTTGATACATAGATATAACAAGAGCAGCATTCCACAATGAACATTTTTATGGCTGCTAATTGTTTGACCCATAGTACACAATGGAAATGCCAGCAGGAAAAAAATCACAACAATAATTGGTTTTAACCTTTCCAACAAGAACATTAAATAGGCATTACAACATCCAGAGAGAGAAATTATTTTTAATATACCCGCTATACGCACTGATGAAAGAGGAACTTTCCACTTGAAAGAACAGAGCCAAAAATCAATGTCTTAATATAAGGCATACCTAATGGGAATTTTTGCAGATTAGAGTCACACACTGAGTTTTCTAAAAGCTTCTCTTGACAGGCTATTTAAATTACCCTGACCTTAAGCAAATTTTCACATTAGGATTTTTCATGAACACAGCGCATCAAGAACCCATCTGTGAATTGGAGAAACAAAAAAATCATTAGGGTCAGTCAAACGCAACCAAACTATACAGAACATTATCACAGGTTGTGATCAGCTCTACTGTAGTAGTCATAACTTCAAATTCAGTTCATTTAATTGATGCAGCATTTTTCAAAATAGGGTTAGATCTACAGCTGCTGAAAATTATAGTCAATCAAAGCTAGCATAACCTCTTTTTTCCCCAGTAAGTTAAATATAGCTCCTTTGAGTTATACTTTTGCAGAACGATTAGTTGCAAATTAAAATCCCCTACATAGATTCCTAGCCCTAGGAAATTTAAATGCTTTAAAAACAGATTTATGGTCATGAACTACTATTGTGTTCATTCTTTCCAATTAAAATGGCCCATACCCATACAGAACCCCACAGATCCTTTCTTTCTATATGAGGTTGTCCATTTTTATTTCAGCATTAATTCTGCTGTCTTAAAACCAGGGCTTTTTTTCTCATAGAACACTCAGAACGGAGTTCCGGCACCTTTTTTGGATGGAACCTTGTAGGGTAGGCAAGGCATGACATGTGTGAGTTCCGGCACCTTTTTCTTTTACAAAAAAAGCACTGCTTAAAACAGTTAAGAAACAGAATCTGTTAAGGGTTCAAAGCATTTCAATACATAAGCATAGTAATTCTTCTAACAGCATCACTGACAGAAGATGGCTTGACTAAAAGGATCCAACAAGAGAGATTATTTTGATTGTATTTCTGGATCAACACAATTTCTGATACACATTTATTCATGCTTTTGTTTATATATCCTTATTAAGTAAAATTTGAACATTGTTCATATACATATGCACCCATCACACAATTTCATCTTGGGATTAGCAGTGTTACTCAAAGAACAGAAAGAGTAGGAAATAGTAAGGAAAAGACGGAAAAGAGAAAATGAAAGGAATCTAACTACATCTAGTTGACATCAGCAACATTCAAAATTTCTTTTCCTTACTTTTCTATCCTTGCAAACTATCCTTTTTTCCACTATGTCCATACATTGTGTCATAAACTGTTTTTGGAGCTTTAAATTTATCAGTTTTTTTTCTTTTTTGAGGAAGTCATCAACTTTATCAAATCTTTATATTTAACGTCTCTTTCTTTCAGCTCATTCATCTTTTGTGTGTGTGTGTGTGTGTGTGTGTTTGTGTGTGTGTGTGTGTGTGTGTGTGTGTTGCATTTTAATTTGCAATTATTCAGGCCACCTCAATAAACTTATGTTCTGGTCACACACTTTTGTATTTAAACCATTAATTCAAAATAATTTCTGCCTATGTTTTTAATTTGTATTTATTACTGTAGAAACTTTATCCCATTCCACTGCATTGAAGTTTTATCTTTCTCCTTCTGCACCTAACTCTCATTTCAAAATAACACATTGTGGAATTTCATCTTATTCTGATGAAAAGTAATGGGAAGTACATGGCCTGTTGTAAGGAATGCATTTTGTCTGAAGAACAGAAAATGAAAATAAATGTTGTTACAAAGAATCAGCTTGCAAGATCTGAGGTAGTCAAGAAGGAACTTAAATGTTATGTCACACATTTACAACTAATATTTGCCATGTGCATTGATCCTAAACAGTTACCCCACTGAAAGTAAAGCAGAAGTAAGCCAATGGTGACCTCTGTCATGAACATTATGTCAAGCTATCATGACTGAATTTCCTTGCCTCTTCCACAGTAGAGATCAGCAAGAGGTCATACTTTTATATCTACCAAGATTAGGTTTATGTAAAATGTATTGCAGAAGATTTCCTGGTACAAAACTACATTGGAAGACAATGTTACAGAGAACCTGTTGTCATAAGATTAAAATCATGTGAGATACAACACCAAAGGACCTTAAAACAGGTGCATAACAATAGCAATAGCACTTACATACTGCTCCACAATGCTTTACAGCATGCTTTGAGCAGTTTACAATGTTAGCATATTGCCCCCAACATCTGGATCCTCATTTTACCGACCTTGGAAGGATGGAAGGCTGAGTCAACCTTGATCCCCTGTCAGGATCGAACTCCAGACTGTGGACAGAGTTAGCCTGCAATACTGCATTCTAATCACTGCACCACCAGGGTAATGAACACATAATAGAATGTTAATAAAGAAACCTAAGCAACAAGTGATAAAGAATTATACTATGCATATTTTAAAAAATCACTTGATGTTAAAGAAAAGTTATATGTCATAGTATGACTCAAAAATTCCAAAATGAAGCAATCCTCACAAAGCCAAAGTAGATGAAACTCAAGAAGCAAGATTCCCACATTATTTATTTGCTGAATTTGCAAAAAAACATTCAGTAAAAAACATTGCGGAAATATCAAGCATTCCAATCAGACCCAGACTGAAAGATTTCTAGTACAACTTCCCCAAACCCAGTGGTATTCAGAGGTACTGGAACTACCATTTTCAGCTGTACAAAATTCTGCATCCCAAAAATCTAGAAAGATGCCAGATTAGGGAAAGAAGCCCTTGTAACAATTGTTGAAGATTATATTCCCACCTTATCTGGAAACATCTTAACTCAGGTTCTTTATACTTTATACACTTTCCGTGTCAGGGCTGCCTGAAGTTCAGCAGGAGGAAAGACCCCAAACTCAGTGACAATACCACCCGTTATCAATTCATGAGGAGTGACATCAAAGGCTGGATTCCAAACTCCAATGCCTAAGAAAGAAGGAAGCATATGTGCTGTTCCATTAGTGTTATAAAAGAGATGTATTTATTTCATTAATGGTATATATTATGGCTTAGTTTTCAAAAATGGGAAACTCTAAAAAGAGAAGATGTAGAAAGGATATCTAGATGCCTCTAGAGTAAAAAAAATTACAGACAATGGTAGGCAACCTTATGTCCTTCAACAAACTTTGGACTAAATTTCCATAATCAATAGTCATTCTTCAAAAAGTAGATAACAGCTTACTAGACTGTCATGCATCCAAAGAGATTCAAGTCAGAATACATTTTCTTGATCTATGACAACTTACTTGAAATATATACATCATCTAGACTTATGTAAGCTGGGGTAGCCCGTTAGATTACTGATTACAAATAGTACTGAAAATATTAGTATTCTATCATGTCTCCTTTCTTTACATACAATCTTTGTTTACATATAACCCTTCTAATGTTTTGCTACCTGGAGCTGCGATTCGTACAGCATTGATGTCTGTCAGTTCGTGGCTTGGCCGTTCCTCAATAACGATCTGCCCTCCATGTTTTAATTGCAGGTCACAGGAAGTGCTGGGTGCTGCCACATAGAAGGGAATCCCATGGTATCTTGCAGCAATAGCCAGCTGATAAGTACCAACTTTATTGGCAGTGTCTCCATTAGCAACAACCCTGTCTGCTCCCACAATGACAGCTGAATTACAAAAGGAAGGACAATGGCAATTAAAAGCCTAATGCATCCCAAATTAGTTCAATACCAGACTATCCACAATGCAGAGCAAGGGGAAAGTAGAAGAGAACAAGGAGAGCTTGCTGTGAGTTTTTGTTTTTTTCTCCCACAAAATTTCTCTAGTGTGAATTGCATGCCTGTTCTGCATTTTCCAGAATCTGGAACATGATCCCATATGTTTTTAAAATTTCCTAACGTGGGAGAGTGGGAACAATTCATTATTTTTCTTGTTCTTTGAACCATTCTTGTTCTTTGTGCCATCTCCTAGAGTTTATTGGGACTGTAGAAATTTTGGTTAAACTGGGTTGAAGCCATGGTTTAAGTATATCTTTTTGATTAAATCCCTATTAGCTGGGTTCCCACAATACATATGCTAAAACTTAACAAATCAGATATTGGCGTGGCATGTTGCATGTACTAGGCTATTCAGTAAGAAAATATAATTAGGGATCAGCACATAGAAAACAAAACTATGTCTTCAGAGAACCGTCAAATATTTTTATATTCATGGTAGCAGCAGCCCTCCAAAATTTCAAATATGGGTTTCTCTGTCCTTTCATCTGAAATCCTTTTAAGTGAAGATTAGAGATTCAACCTGAGACTCTCTATATAACAAACATTGCTTTCAACTCTGACTTCCATTTAGCCATATGTTCTTCCTTCCAACAAGATTTTCCTTTGCATGTTTGTATATGATTACTGCTACCAATTCTACCAAGCAATTCTACAAGCTTTTAGTGGTCAGTAGATTTCTTTATTATCCAATTAAAAAGTATGTCCCATCCCAAGATATCAGTGACATGACATCAGTGACCTGAACAGCAACTTCCTTAGTAACTTGACCTCCTGGGTTCTTGGCCAGCCATAGACTCACATGTACACTTTTGTCCTAGCATGGAATCTAGAAATGACACCAGTAATGCAGAAAAAGAAGAAAACCAGACATCTACCTGATATCTTTTTTTCTTTCATTGCCAAGGAGGCCATGCTGTCAGCAATGAGTGTTGAAGGAACCTGCTCATATACTAATTCATAAGCAGTCAGCCGGGCCCCCTGATTGTATGGCCGTGTTTCAGTACAGTAAACATGCTCCAGACGACCCATTACATGTAACGAGCGAATGATACCTATGAAGCAATGTTACAAACGAGTCAAAATAACAGACTACATAAAAGGCTACAAGCTGTCAAGGTACCAAGCAACTTGGAGTCTTCCTTCAGATGTTGAGAGCCCAAATCCTAAAAAACATGGAACAGTGGGGAAGGCTGTTGTAAGAGGTGACATCTCTTACAACCAGTACTTGCACTTATGACCACTAAAGCATCCCCATGTTCACATGACCAAAATTCAGATGCTTGGTAACTGGCATGTATTTACAATGGTTGCAGTATCCTAGAGTTATGTGATCACTATTTGCAAACTTCTCAGTCAGCAAAGTCAATGGGGAAATCTAGATTCATTTAACAACTCAATGATTTTCTTAACAACCATGACAAAAAAAAATCAGACCAACTCACTTAATCGTCTTGCTTGTTTGTTTGTGTCAGAAACCTCACAAATAAATTAAGGCATACTATATGACATCACATGACAAAATTTTAAGTTATTTTAGGTCATACTGTATGACTACCTGTATTACCATAATCTCTTACCCTTTATCACAAAGGACAGAAATGGCAATGCTTCTTGAATGCCGAGAGATGCCACTTACCAAGTGCAGTGCCATAACCAGCAGTGGCCAATGAGCCAGTATTACAGTGAGTCAGGACTCTCACTTTGTCCTGCCCTGCTTGTTGCAAGAGATGGCAAGCTCCATGTTCCCCAATACTTTTGTTGTCTTCCAGATCTTTGTCCAACAACGCTTCTGCCCAGTTGATCACACTACAATAAGAGGTTACACAAACTTGCACATTTCTTGCTTACAATTTCAGGGCAGAAAGAAGATAGGCTCTTAAACCCTCACCTTTCTCGTAAACTCTCTGAAGTAGTCCCTTCACGTTTTGCTTCCTGCTGGACAAAATGTCCCAGCTCCTGAGCTGCCCGGGCCATGTTGACAGCAGTAGGTCTGGCACTTATTAAGTAGCTTAGTGAGTCCAACACAAAAATCTCCAGGTTACCCAAACTCAGTTCTTCATTTCCTTTATTATGCAATTCCACTGCCAAACTCAGACAACCTATAATGGCAATGGCTGGAGCACCTCGCACCTAAGAAGAGATATTTATTTTAACTTTAAAATAACACCAATAGAAAGGGAGAAACACAAATAGAATCAGGTAGAAAAGACTGTACATTGGGGAAACAGCAAGCATATTTAGAATGTTACCACCTAATGGCTGTTCTCATAAAATGACTGTCCAAGGACAGCCTTGATTGCTCATAAAATGAGAACCCCAAAAATCCATTTACTAAAAGGCCAATGAGTAAACTTGTTCCTTAATATCTTCTCAATCCCCCAGCATTCTCTTTGCTCCCTAGGCTTCCAGTTTACATTTGATTTTCTCCCCCCACATAGATAAGAATACTTCTTAAAAGCTCTTGCTTTCAAGTATCCACTGCTTAAGAATGTTCCAATGAGGCGAATGGAATCTATATGAGATCTAGAGGCATGAATATAAACTAAAAAATGCTGGTGTGTCAGTTTTTCGTTTAATATTTTTGTGGGCCAGTTTGGTCTAGTGGTTAAGTATCAGGCTACAAAGTGGGATATCATGACTTCATTTAATATTTTTAATTAAAAGAGTCTACAACAAAATAAAAACAAGGGAGAATGGGAAGCCTCATAGGAAACAAATTAAGTTATTACAACCACAATCTTACCCATCAATCAGTATAAAGCTACCAAGATGTAAATTACACTCTAACACACTCTATGTAGATTTCAATAGAAAAGAAGTATGTAGGATTGCTTTTAAAGACAGAAACATCAGCTGGAACAGAAAAACAGCTTTCTTAGTATTTATGAGGGAAGGGCAGATGGTCATCTACTGTATATAAGCTCAGTCATTTTCCTTTACCCATGCAACTGAGAGCTGGTGAATACATATTTTCAAACACTCCATAGAATGTTCTGTGGATTAATGACTATTTCATTAACTATCTTTCTGTATCCATTTTCCTGAGAGTACACAATATTGAATCTAGTGGGAAATAATTCTGCACAGCATGTTTTATGTAGTCAGTTTTTAGTATTATTTATTTATTTACTTATCAAATTTATATGGCCACCCATTTCATAATAAATGACTCTGGTAATGTACACCAACAAAGGAATAAAAACAATAAGTCAAACAATCATATTAAAAATAATTCAACATATCAAGTACACAAGGTTAAAACTGTTTATAAATACCGAAATGTTCCTGAAGTAATGGAAAAGATTATTTGGAATAATCTGATCTGAATTTTAAAAGGACAACTTCAAACATCTAGAAAAGTGACCTGATGGAAATTAAGTCCACACTTGGAAGGACTGAGTATATTTAGCTTGTAAAGAGAAACTTAAGGAGAGATAAGATCACAATTTGACAGGCTGCTAACACAGAAGGTGAAACAGAATGATTTTCTATTATACTTGAAGACAAAACATGAACAAATAGATAGAAATATTGTCAAGTATAAGAATAAACTTATGATAGGCTTTGTTCACACTGTTAACTGAATGGTTACTTAACCTGATTTTTGTAATTTGCATGTTCTGTGAATTAACCAGATTAGTTAGGTTTGCAGAAAACAATAGGCTAAAGAGGATTATACAATACACTGAACATCCATCTTTTTCTTATGAGGAATTAGCTTGACCCAGGTAATTTAATAGGGAGAGGATTTCCAGGCACTCATGTTGGAAGAAATCAGGAGGGCCAAGACTTTCTGATTAGTAGAAAGAGAATTTCAACATTCTAAAAATACGGTGGGTTAAAAATAAATAAATTTTAATGCAGCAACAGGTTTATTTGTACATTTTGCTGGTTTTATAAATGTATTACTCAGTTACAGTGGCAGTTAGTGCACTGTTGGAAGACTTGAAGAACAGGTTAAGGATAGATCATGATGGAGAACACCTATCTGTGTGATCACGAGGAGTTGAAAAAACCTTGATGTCACATAATCATAATCAGTAAATATATATTATTATTTTATTAATATTAAATGTTGCCTAGAATCAGAAGAGTAGCTGGCATGTAAAATGTGTTTTATAAATAAAACAAGATTAAATCCAGCCAAATGCAGCCCCAATATTTCAATGCTTTGACAGTGGAACAGCCTGACTTGAGATGAAGTAGATTCTTTCTGGAGATATTTAGTGAGATAAACTGAACAGAAACATGATTCACAAGATCACGCCCAATACTTTTAATTCTACAAAGCCATACTTTATATAAGTATGTATTAAATAAGAATCTATAACCCTTTTTAGACCTCACCTATTCTGGTTCTGAGATAGCTAGTGCCTCCAGTTAGATTATTGAAAAACTGTTTTTCTTGGAAATATTTGTGATGTTTAACAAAACATCTTTCTACTGGCCAAATACAAGTGATTTCTCAAAGACCATCCTATTATGAAGTAAGTCTTGGTTCATATATTACATTAAAATAGAGAAATTTAAGTTCTCAGTTAACAATAGTAATTAGGGTTAGGGTTAGGACTGGAATTTAATATGCTGAGTGAGGCAGTTGTAAAATGCGATTGCATTGCTTAACAATGGCAATCCTGGCAATCCACACTGCTGTCATTAAGCAAGTATCATTGGTCATTAAGCAAGACCCAGGGAGTCTCAATGAGATCCGCAAGCAGGTAAGGTGTGGCATACAGCAGGGCTGGGATTGGCTGCTGCCAGGCAGGTGAGGGGGGAAAGCAACTTACAGAGCCACTTGCATCCTTCTTTACCAGCTTTCCCATTGACATTCATTGTGGGTAGCCAGCAGAGGTCACAAATGGTGATCACTTGATCACAGGACGCTGCAACAATCTTAAGTGAAGGCCAGTGTCCAAATTATGATCAGATGACCATACTCTGGGTGCCCAAACCTCAAGAACTGGTCATAAGTTTTCTTTTTCAGCACCTTTGTAACTTTGAACAATTGCTAAATAAATGCTGGGTAAGCAACAACTGCCTGTAAAGTGAATTTAACATGCAAGTGCAGTTTTCCACTGCCCCCTGGTGGCCAATGTAATTGAAACCATTACACAGGGTATATACATGGTGTAAAAATAGAAAAATCCCATCTTCCTCCAAAGGAGGTATGGAAGTCATGTAAATCTTTGTAAATAAGGGCATAACATATGTATATCTTTCTGGTCTGAGATTTTAAGAAATGGAAAGTAGACTATAAATACCATTGTAACAATAAACTTTATTCACTTGCACAGGTATAGGATAAAGGATATAAAAGGTAAAGGTAAAGGTTCCCCCGCACATGCGTGCTAGTCGTTTCCAACTCTAGGGGCTGGTGCTCATCTCCATTTCAAAGCCGAAGAGCCAGCACTTGTCCGAGGACGTCTCCGTGGTCATGTGGCTGGCATGACTAGACGCCAAAGGCGCACGGAACGCTGTTACCTTCCCACCGGAGTGGTCCCTATTTTTCTACTTGCATTTTTACGTGCTTTCGAACTGCTAGGTTGGCAAAAGCTGGGACGAGTAACAGCCGCTCACTCTGCTATGCGGCACTCGGGATTCGACCCGCCAAACTGCCGACCTTCTGCTCGACAAGCTCAGCATCCTAACCCACTGAGCCACCGCGTCCCTAAAGGATATATAGCTTAGTAATTAATGGTATTTGTGAAAGGTATTGGAATAGTGATCAATATATCAAATAGTAAATCAACTGAATACAATCAGCAGCATCGGTTGCTGCAAAAAATGCAAATGCAATTTTAAGGCTCATCAGGAGAAATATAATTTCTTAATCCTCTAAAATTCAAATATCTTTTACATTGCTGAAGTCCCATCACAAGAATTATATCTATCCAATGTAACCAGAAAAATAAGAATATGAAGATGAAAATTGAAGCATATTTGTTTATGAGAATAAATGGATACACCTTTTAAACACTGAAAGTATGGCAAATTTGTTGGCCATTGTTCTAGATTATGAAATCCAAAATAACATTTAAGTTTTAAGAAAACAGATTCAGATTGAATGTTAGAAAACACTTCCCATCAAGTACATCTATTTGACAATGGGATCAATTATACAGGAAAGTGGTATATTCCCTTCATAGAAATAATCATGAAGCGGTAATGCTATATGTAGGAGATAATTTGATTCCGATTTCTGCATTAGGTAGAAGGTTGACTGTGGCTCAAATGGTCTCTTTCAATTTTATGATATGTTTAAATATTCTGCATTCAATAATTTAAAGTCAATATATAGAAGCTGCACTGACTCATTTTGCTGAGCATGGCACATATCAGAAACTGCATTTTGGTTAAACAGCTAGAATTCCTTGCATTAATAGAAATTATTAATACCATTCTTAAAGTTGGAGAAATTCATAATATAATATTATACTTACAAGTGTGTGTAGTTAAATGAACAACCTGGCTCTTCAGATATACAGATCTCTTACACCAGGGGTCTTCACACTTGGCCCTTTTATGACCTGTGGACTTCAACTTCCAGAATTCCTAGTAAATAGCTGAGAAATTCTGGGAGTTGAAGTCCACAAGTCATAAAAGGGCCAATTTTGAAGACTCCAGTCTTACACAATGACTGAATTTGGATAAAACGTGAACCACAATTCAGTCCAAATCCTTATTTTATCCTAGCATGGTATGTGAATATTGTTTTATGTAGGGCTATCAATTTGGGTTTATGCAACTCTAAACAATTACTAGATAGCAATAGCAATAGCACTTAGATTTGTATATTGCTCCATTGTGCTTTGCAGAACAGGTCCCCAACCTTTTGGGCACCAGGGACCAGTTCCGTGGAGAAAGGTTTTTCCACAAACCGGAGAGTGTGTGGTTTTGTGTGCTGCCCACATCCCAGGGATGGGGCTTTGCTTGTTCGTGTGGCCTGGTTGCTGGTATGCCGCGGACTGGGGGTTGGGGACCCCTGCTTTACAGCACTCTCTATGTGGTTTACACAGTCAGCATATTGCCCCCAACAATCTGGGTCCTTATAGATGGGATAAGACCAGTTTTGGTACCACTACAGGCTGTTGGGATATTTGCAGTTTAAATTGGTACCCCAGATGTGGGTTGAATAGGCATGTCAAACTGCCTGGCCATGGGCCAGATGCATCATACTGAAACCACGGCCACCCCATTGCCGGCAATGGGGAAAAAGTCACGATACGTTGAGTGACATCACGTGACATCACGGGTTTGACATGCCTGGGCTAAGATAATAGTAAGCACACATGTGCAAACAGATTTACAGTCATTGCATGTCATATTAAACCCAAAAATTCTTTGTGGAGACTGCCCTTATGGCTGAAAAATACGGATTTTGTCTCACCATAGGAGCCAATTGGGATTGATTCAATAAAGTGAAAGACCACTTTGCCTTTCTGATATGAACACAACCATGACTTTGTCTATTGCCTGAAATCTTTATATTCCCTCACTTTTACTCTTAGCTTTGCAGGACTTTTAACTCCGCAAGTATTGATATCTATAAGACAATACTCAGAATCTGAGAGACTCTCCAGAGACTTTGTAACACCAACGCCTCTCTGTACTACGTGGCGGTGATTCCGATTACCATGCTTTCTAGAGATACAGACAGAACACGTGCAACACTCGGCAATTGCGATCTTGTCCAACCGCTCCCCCTCCCCCCACCGGCAGCACCTTCATAGACCGAATGGCCTCCCAGCCCTGGCGAACGCTGCTTATTTCCTCATAGAGAGTCTGATGAGGCAGCAGAAGCTGGTTGAGAATCTGCAGGGATCCCCTGCGGTACCGAAGCGCTTCCAAACTCATGGCGATCGCCACTGTGGGGTTGCAGCAGTCGGAGGATTCCCTGGTCACCTCCGATGTGATTGAATCGGCCCTTTGCCGACGTCTCTGCTGGGTCCTAGGAAACGTCAGTTCAAAAGATCTTTTGTCCCAGGCTGATTTCATAGCAGATCGGGCTACAGAATTCCGGATGATCAAATGCTGCAGCAAAGCTTTTTTTTTAATATTTGTATCTGGATTTTGGCAGGTCAGATCTGGCACTCAAACTGAATAAGGATTAACTGTAGAAGTATATCCTTATTGGGAGGAAATACATAGACAATTTCAGGAACATTATGCTTAAAATAAAATTGGGGGGGAGGTGTTTCCTTCTAATTGTCTTAATTACCAAACATTGATGCAGCTGCTTGGTTATTTTGGCAGTGATTTGGACAAAAACAAATTAATCAGTGGAACGTCTTTCTGGTTGCTCTATCATTGCAGGCTTTTAAGAAGAAACTGGACAGCCACTTATCTGGAATGGTATAGGGCAGGTAGGCAACCTTGACTCTTTTATGACTCATGGACTTTAACTCCCAGAATTCCTGAGCCAGCCATGCTGCCTCAGGAATTCTGGGAGTTGAGCATGAGTCATAAAAGAGCCAAGGTTGCCTATCCCTGGTATAGGATTTCCTGCAGGAGCAGGGTTTGGACTAGAAGACTTCCAAAGTCCCTTCAGTATATTCTGTATATACTATTGTCCTCAAGATATTCAATTTCTTGAGCATAATATACATACTAATATTAATTGTACATTTGTAGTTTAGGATATTATGTAAATCAAGCTATTCTATTCTGTTCCTTTTCCACAAACCATCATTTGCCCTTTGGCACATTAAAATATTTATATTGATGTACTACATTGCTTGAGTTGTGTTTCACCATTTATCAGATTAAAAGCCTAAATCGTAGTTGACAGATATAATTAAAAATGAATGCTGAAAGTACCAAGATAAATATATATTCAATGATGATAACTAATTGTGCAATCCTTTATTTCATTTAGAACATTCATTTAAAAAAGGTCTGTTGGATTCAATGGGATTATTCATAAACAAGCATGTAGAGATTATGGCCTTTTTATTCTTTCATGCTAGAACAATATTAAACATCTGAAAAAAAATATACAACCCTTTAATTTCTGAAGTTTACTGGTCTTGGCTGCTTAGTTCATGAGTTCAGCAGCTGGACAATGGAATAATTAGCAGATGGAATAGATAGTCCATCAAACCTAAATCATAAACTGAAATTCAGACCCCATTTTTAAAATTACCATCTGCTCAATAAGAGTTGTTGAAGTAAATTAATATATTTTCAACAAAAGCCTCTTGAAGAGTATTTGCCACCCAACCCACCATCTTTTATCTGGTTGAAAATCATGACATAGAGATAATTAACCAAATTGCTGTAAAATGAGCAGGGCATCCATTTCAGATAATTAAAATCTGTGCAAATAAAGTTGGCATGTCAATGACACTGTTGTAATGGAAGATGATTTATAATGGGCAAAGGGCAAAAATGAAATATACTTGGGTTCCCACTGGTTCATAGCTCTCATTTGTTTTTCCTTCAGGCAAAGCCTCTCACTACAAATTCCACTATTACATCTTAAACTGATACAAAATAATATTCTGCCTTTTGTCCATTACTGCTGCTACAATTAACTTCATATTTTATTACCCATTCCAACTGCACTGCACACCAGCAAACCAGATAATGAAACTTGCAGAAATGTTTTAATCTTAACTTACTTTGTAGCAGCTATTATCAAGTGACAACTATTTTTTAGACACTGACATGAAATACCCTCTTCATCTTACTATATTTATAGTATGACTTAAAAGCCCATAACCAAATATAACATTTGCATTACAATTATATTCAGTGTTTCCTCTGTGAGTTAAAAGCAACTTGCATGGGGGATCTCTCTTCATTTTATTTCTCCAGCACTGAGTTTGTGAAGTAGGTTGGATTGAGAGAATAACTGGCCTAAAGCCACTTAATGATTTTCCATTTCTTGGATCTTCGCAGTAGTAATCCAACAATTTAATCACTAGTGTTCAATCATTATAGAACCAAATACCCCGAAGACATATAACTTTTCTATTTTCCTGTTTACTTACTGTACAGTTGTAGACCAGACAGTTAAAAATTAAACATCCCTTAACTGTAACAGTACAGAATATTGTGACTTTGTTAGAGATTGCAATAAGAAAACTACAGAATGAATTCTCATTGAATTCTGATGAAGTCCCCTCCGTATATCTGCTGATGTGTAAGTAAATTAGCTCTAAGGACAGGTAAAGAAAATATGTATTCTGAACATATACAATTGAAAACAGGTATGGTTGAATCCCCACCATCACTTCAGAGTATCAAATCTTCCTGATATGAGCTCCATTCTGTGTGGGGCAGAGGATGTTTTAAAGATATTTGAAGTGTAGATAAAACCAAAATACTGATGACTTAAAAGGTGTGGCTCTATTATTGTGTACATCTGAATCAAATACTCTCTTTTTTGTTTACAATAGCAGAAGGCAAATTAACAGTTGGCAGTAAGAAAGACTCAAGATACTTAATTCTTTGAGATCTATTTATCAGTTAGAATCAACTAGGCTAAGGACTCATTCTTCAGTTTCCTAGCGATAAAACTAATGCCAAAAATGAAACTTACTGCCAGTGTTCTTGAATCAGAATCAGAAGGGCAGGGATAATATCAATAAAGCACTGACAATTGGAACCTGAGCAAAAGACATCTGTAGGTAGGATGACACACACAACCTTCCAAGTAATTCTAGACTGGATGGCCATTTCCTTTTCACTTTTAAACTTAGGTTGTTACATTTGTATTTATTTTACATAACCAATCATTTCATTTCATTTGCTTATATTAAGAAAAATATGTCAATATAGGAAAATGTAACTCTTTCAATTTGCATTGAACATCCCATAATTGTTAACATTAGGAAAAACATTCATAAAGTCTACAGATTTTTTCTAGCTTGGCTTTAAAAGACAGTTCAGTAAATCTGGATTTATTTTACACAGACACACTACGAACTTTAGTCAGTAAATACGAATGGTATTATAGTATATTTAACAGCTTCTTCTTCTAAATGCTCACAGGGGGACAGAAATTAGCTCCATACGATAGAGAATGTCAAAACAGACTATCCAAGTGGAGTAAGCTCCTCTTCACTTTTTTTTATCTCTATCCTTTTTTTAAATCTCCAAATCTCTGCTCAGGAGGCGCGCCGGAAGAATATTTGCCCGACGTTCTCGTTTGGTTTTTGGCTCTCGCGAGAACAATTGAAGCCGGAAACTCCACGTCGGTGAATTGAGTTGGGAACCGACCTCGGCAAGTTGGGTGGCCTGAGCAGCCGACGCGGGAGCCAGCGCTATGGTAAGCTGGAGCCAGTCGAGGGTCTCAGAAACTTTTAGGGGAGGCTTCTATATAAATAGTAGGCCGAGAGGGGAGAGGAATGTAGCTGGATCAAACAAGGGTCGGGTCAGGAATACGTGTAGAAAAGACTTGGCTTGCTTCCACCTCCATTCATGCAAGAGCCTCAGTGTTGCTCTTCCAAACGGTTGTTTGTGTAGGTTAATCGATGGAAGCTCGGGGGTGTTCTTGAGGCTTGCAATAAGCAGTAATACTGTATCTCTTGGTCCGAACGTACGGCGAGAGAAAATCCGTTTTTGAGGATTTCTCTGCAAAATCTGTTTTCCGTGGGAAAATGGCAACGCTGTTTTAAGTCGATCGGGAGAGGAGAACGCTTGTTGATTCTGAGCTTGATTTATTTCTGCCAATTTGCCTTTGCAGTAGATGCTGATGCATCAAAAGAGGCCCACCTGGGCTCATACGACTTGAAATTTTTCGGTTCTCTTTGTTATGGGTGAAAACATATTCTGAATCCTCTTAGAATTGTCATCTCTGCTCTGAGAGGGTTTAACTGCCAACGACGGCATACCTCCTGGGTCAATCTTTAGTTATCCTACCTGGGAGTTAGCTCATTATCTGTTCCAAATGTTGCTGGGAAAAGGACAGGCCTTAAAGTACATTTTCTGTTATATGTACATAATATGATTATGAATGTTCAACAATGCTGCAATTGTTGCTTTCATTCATGCCCTCTCAGACTGTGTAACTGAGGCTAACCCAACGATCAGTATTGACAGCAGAGAGTTTTCTGTTTCTATTTATTTATTTCCATCCAGATTTTTTCAGTATGGATATGATTGCCTTAATGTACACTTATTAAACCAGGACTAAAAGATAAGTGCTGGTGCCCCATAGCTAACTTGTGAGTTAGGTTACTGGTAAAGTTGCATAATTATTGTAATGATACTCCTTTACTTGTTCAAAACAAAATCTGCATGTTCCAGAGCTGAAGAGATAGAAATGCATGTGCTTTTTGAACAGATGAGAGATGTTTTGTTTTATCACTGAGCAGAATGAAACTGCTAGTTTATTTTAAAACTGAAATATTGTCATGTTTGATCCAGTACCATCAATTCTGATTAGTTCAACCTTTTCAGAGTGTTCCTTTTTTGTTTATTGTATTTCATTTTCAGACACAAGTGAAGGACTAGAAATCTGGAACATTAAAGCATAAAATATTCATGCTTTGTCAATGACCTTTTTCTCTTAATAGTTATGGTTATATTAAAGAGGCATCTCATTTTTTAAAAAAATATTTAAGCTTTTGCCTTCAGTGTGGTTTTAAAGTACTCACAAGTTAGAAGCCTCTTGTTCTATTTGTACAGTTGTATTCCTGTCCATTTCTAGGAGCTGCCCCAAACTATTTTTTTAATATCAGTTCTGTAATTGTTCTGTAGTGCCATAAGTCTTATTTTGATTAATCTACATAGATAGTGAGCTCCTTTTATGTAAAAATGAACGTTTCTGTGGCGTCAGTGGCAATATTTGCTTGCTTGCTTTATTTTATGGTCTGGGGTTCACAAAATGTTTGAGCAACTTCAAACATCACCTGTATGAAAAACTAATCTGGCTCATTGCAGGAAGAATAATGATATATTACATAAATATAACCAAACGTTTATTTTCATTTTATTAATAGTATACGCAGATACTGTTTGTGTTTGATATAGCCTAATATATCTTCCTCTCTTTAGCCTCTCCGACTTGATATAAAGCGGAAACTAACAGCTCGATCTGACCGAGTGAAGAGTGTGGACTTGCATCCCACAGAACCATGGATGTTAGCTAGCCTTTACAATGGCAGTGTTTGTGTTTGGAATCATGAAACACAAGTAAGCCTAATATTAAATATAGTTGGTAACCTTATGAAAATATAATTATTATTATGGAAGTAGATTCATGCAAAAATAATACTCTCCTTGTGTATGTTTTTTTTAAAAAAATCATTGTATGCAATACATTTTTTTAATTAACTCTCATGTCCTCCCATTAAAGGTTTCATTTGTGGTATTAGTATTTTTCCTCTTTGGAGGCATATAGAAAATTTTGAATTATTTTTCCCCCAAAATACCAGGTTTATATAGCATTAGAACAAAATTATTATAAATTTATGATTCTAGCCTTACAATGCTATAACTTACATGACAAACAATAGCCGTTTGAAAAATCTATTTGTGTGAAAATAATTAACATTATTTTATTTTCAGACTCTAGTGAAGACTTTTGAAGTATGTGACTTACCTGTCAGAGCAGCTAAATTTGTGGCAAGAAAGAACTGGGTTGTTACAGGAGCTGTAAGTTGTTCATTTGTGTCATATATATTTCTGAAAGTCTATTGAGATACACTATAGTTTACTTAAGTTAGAGATCCTGAAGTTCAAATTTAACTGTGATAACTTTTTATGTCCAATCATACTTTATATCCACAGTTAAACATTTAAAATATATGTTCTCATCTTTATATGGAAATTTAGGATTCTTACCGGTAGTTTGCCTGCACTTCTGGATTTTCCCCAAATTAACTGTTGACCAGGTTTTGTTTTAATATCAGAATGAGAATGGCTTCTTTGACAATCTATATCAGGGGTGTCAAACTCCCGGCCCACGGGCTGGTTTCATCATAGCGAAGCTGTGCCCACTGCATTGCCGGCAATGCAAAAAGAGTCATGTTACATCGCGACATATCACGTGACATGACAATATTGACACCTGTGATCTAAGCTGTTTAACATGTCTTTTGTTTATAAAATGTAGTTCAATATTTTTTATTATTTCTAGTGTGTTAATATCCCTAAAAAGGGGAAAATAGAAGAGGCAAATGAAAAAAAACTGTATTACAGTGTAACAAGTTATTTGATTAGGTTTTTAAGCACATCATTATAAAACTTGGTCACAGAATAATATTAATTTAACTTTCCACAATATTGATGGACATCAATTCATAAACATAATACAATGTAATAACGATATAATCAAACATCAGACATTTGGATGGAAAAGTACATGTTTCTAGCCTCTAAAGTCATCACAACATTCCTTGTATTTTTATTTATGAAACAGTCAAGGGGGTAGCATATATTGTTGTCTTATTCTCTGTTTGCTGTTGAATGCTTCATTAAACATTTAGTCATTCATCAAATTTATATGACCTTCCATCTCAGAAAAAAGTGACTCAATTACCGTGCATGCTTTTGTTATATGTCACTGATATATTAGCGATCAACTTGCAATTACATATTTACTCAGAAATCCCTTCATTCAAAAGTTTTCATTTTATCATACCCTCTTAATGTGTTATATGCTTTTTTAAAATTCTAGCCTACTGAAGACTTTTTTGTGCCTGGCCTGGGATTTATGTTTTATTATTAGGAATGCTTTTTGTTCTGTTTATTTATCTATTTATTAGAGTGTTTTAGTCTGGTCTGTCTGTCTGATTTGACATTTTCATGGAGGCACAATGGTTCAACAGTTACAGATACTGAGCCTGTCAGCTGGAAAGTGACGGGGTGAGCGCCTGTGACTTGCTTCAGCTCTTGCTCTTGCCCACCTAGTAGTTCAAAAGCATGCAAATACAAGTAGATAAATAGTTACCACTTTAATGGGGAGGTAACTGCATTCCGTGTGGCCTATAGTCATGCTGGCCACATGACCACAGAAAGGTTCTTTGGACAATGCTGGCTCCCTCAGCTAAGAAACGGAGAGGAGCACGGCCCTTAGAGTTGGATACAGCTGCACTGACAAAACTCTTATCTTTTACCTTTTATGTTTTTTAAAAAAATTCTGGACTCTGCTCAATTTGTTAGCTTGCCCATTGGAGTTGAGCAGCTAAAAAATACAAATCAAATTATTTTTTCAGTATTTCAATAGTCCTGCTTTTTTATACATTTCATATGTTGCTACACACACCAGTAAGGTTTCATAATACTTTTTCTCCATTACAAGTATCTTCCACATCACCTCCTCTTAATGTGCACATTTCATTCACTCTGTTATCAATTTTATAACTTTTATACATAAATTATTTACTTTTGCTGACTGCAGTAACTGTACTCCAGTTTCTTTCACTCCTCTCATTTTCTTCAGTTTCCATTTTCTCCCAGATTCCACTCTTGATATAACTGCATCATCCTTCTATTCTGCACTCATTTTTTTTCAGTTGTTCATCATAACAGTTGAATCAGTGATGCTTTTACTTATTCATTTGATTTTGTTTTCCCACAGGATGATATGCAAATTAAAGTTTTCAACTATAATACCTTGGAAAGAGTACATATGTTTGAAGCACACTCAGATTATATTCGCTGCATTGCTGTGCATCCTACACAGCCCTTTATTCTAACTAGCAGTGGTAAGTATATCAAGATCCGCCCCAAGGCCTCTCGTTTGTGGAGTTCCTCGGGTCGGTTCTCTCTCCCCTCCTGTTCAACATCTATATGAAGCCGCTGGGCGAGATCATTCGTGGTTTCGGGGTGCAGTATCATCAGTATGCTGATGATACCCAACTTTTTTTCTCCACCCCGAACCAACCCAGTGATGCCCTCGCGGTGATGTCCCGTTGCCTGGAGGCGGTCCGGGTCTAGATGGGGAGAAACAGGCTTCGTCTCAATCCTGCCAAGACTGAGTGGCTGTGCATACCAGCATCTCGGGTTAACCAATTTATTCCATCGTTAACGATGGGGGTGGGGTGTTACCCCCCGTTGATAGGGCTCGCAACTTGGGCGTCCTCCTGGATTCACGGCTCAGTTTTGAAGATCACATAGGAGCCGTGACCAGAGGGGCTTTTGCCCAGGTTCGCTTGGTGCGCCAGTTGCGACCTTATCTGGACCGAGATTCCCTACACACAGTCACTCATGCACTCGTGACCTCCCGGTTAGACTACTGCGACGCTCTCTACATGGGGCTGCCCTTGAGGACCACTCAAAGGCTTCAGCTGGTGCAGAATGCAGCCGTGCGAGTTGTGATGGGGGTTTCCCGATACTCCCATGTAACACCTCTACTCCGCGAGCTGCATTGGCTTCCGGTTGCCCTCCGGGTGAGATTCAAGGTGCTGGTGATGACCTATAAAGCCCTAAATGGCTTGGGTTCGGGATATTTGAGGGAACACCTGCTGCCGGCATCAAGTTCCCTTCATCCTGTGCGCTCCCACAGGGAGGGCCTTCTCAGGGTGCCACTGGTAAAAGACTGCCGGCGGATAATACCCAGGGGGAGGGCCTTCTCTGTGGGTGCGCCTGCCCTTTGGAACCAGCTGCCTGTGGAGCTTAGGACTGCCCCCGACCTTCGCTCATTTCGCCGGGACCTGAAGACTTGGCTCTTTGAGCTTTCCGGCCCAGGCTGAGAGTTTTAATTGGGGTTTTTATATTTCTATTCCAGGGATTGAATTTAATCATTTTTAATTGTTTTTTAATTTTTGTATTGATGTTTTAAACACCTTGTAATCCGCCCTGAGTCCTATGGGAAAAGGGCAGTATATAAATCTAATAAAATCTAAATCTAAATCTACTTTCTTGGCAGTCCCAAAGGTGCTTTTTCTAGAGGCAACTGGACTTTCTTGTTTTTCTTTGAAGACATTTTACTTCTCATCCAACAACCTTCTTCAGAGCTTGAAGAAGCTTCTTGGATGAGAAGCAAAACATCTTCAAAGTAAAACAACAAAATGCAGTTTCCTCTATTGGGATAACCATGACTTGGATGACTGAGAATCTCCATAGACACTTTCTTGGCAGTTTTCTTTACATTCACTAAGGTCAAAACCTCTTTTTCTGAAGGTTGAAGCATGATTTTGTAATTGAATAACTCAATACAGTTCCATCAAAACTACAGAATGCCAGTATTTATAGTTGGATACTTGATGTATTGTCTGGCTTTCCTCCCTTTTGTCAAGTAGATTTTCTAAATTTATTTTAAATTTTATACACACACACACACGCACACACGCAGAGACCACTTAGTTGCTAAGTTAAATTTTTCATTCTAGTAAAAATGTGCAATTTTTGTAAAGCGGGTAATAGTAGTGATAGAAAAATTTGCAATGATTTATGTTCTTTTTCTCCCGTAGATGACATGCTTATTAAACTATGGGATTGGGATAAAAAATGGGCCTGTTCTCAAGTGTTTGAAGGGCATACTCATTATGTAATGCAGATTGTCATAAATCCCAAGGACAATAACCAGTTTGCTAGTACCTCTCTGGATAGAACAATCAAGGTATAATATATGAATAATGATTTTTTCTTTGGAAATAGTAACTACTATTACTTGGAAAGTCAGAATTATTAATTTACAATAAAATAAATGCATTGCTTTGTAAATGCTTAACTACTTCTGTAGCAGAACTGACAACTACCAGATTTGAAACATTGATTCATACCAATGTTTATGCTGTCATATACAAAAACCTAGTTAAACTAATATATATTGCTTAGATTTCATATTGAATTTACAGAAGTTGATTATCAGTAATACACATCCTCTTGGTTACTTTTTAGTATGTTTAATGCATTAATACTTTTCATTGGTATGAAGTTTTTGCTTTAATTAGCTACTGCTTGGGGGTTCGAGGTATGGATTGTGAAAATTCGATATGGTAGCCAAGATTAGCTTCTCTTGATGCAGAAAGACTTAAGAAAAACTTCTTTTGTGAATGCCTTTTCTTGCATAAGCTTGAAGTTATTTCAGCAAGTTCATAATTTATTCAATTTTAGTGTTTATTTAGAAAACTGAAGAAACTTCTAATATAGTAAGATTTTAAATTCTTCTTAGAATGATCTATTTTTCCTTTCTGATTTAATTTTACCCACAGGAATTTGAGCAGAATATTATAAACTTAATGTAGCTGAAGGTTTCAAAATCACTGTTTGTATCAACTTTATTAACTGGTGGTGGTACATGTACTATGCCTACTGTGTTTTTTTAAGAATCTGTAATTTCATCTTTTTGCAAGGTGTGGCAGCTTGGCTCTTCTTCACCCAACTTTACTTTAGAAGGGCACGAGAAAGGTGTAAATAGTATTGATTATTACAGTGGAGGTGATAAGCCTTACCTAATTTCAGGAGCAGATGATCGCCTTGTTAAAATCTGGGATTATCAGGTATATCATATTATTTCTAAACCATTTGGGGGTGATAGAAAATAGCTGGACATGCTGGGTTTTTTAACTGAAAACTGGATTTATGGTTATGTTTTGTTATTTAGCTGAAGATTATTGTTGGAGAATGCTAAACATGTTTCTGAAAACTGTCATTGTATTATTTAAGAGTCATTGAGGGTTGGGCAGCATATAACCTTAGTAAATTATTAATATAGATATTATTTTAACTGTGCAACTGAAACTTGTGATGATAATCCATGCTGATTCAATGCAACTGAATCTTTATCAATTATTTTCTTTTTTTTCTTCTAGAATAAAACTTGTGTGCAAATTCTGGAGGGACATGCACAGAATGTTTCTTGTGTCAGTTTTCACCCTGAGCTTCCTATTATCATCACTGGCTCTGAAGATGGTAATCTAGATATACATTTATGAAACTAATTAACATTTTGTTTAGAGTATTAGATTATTCACTCCACTGCCATATTTTATAACAGTAACAAATTGAAATGTCTTATCACAATCATACTGTGCACATTTTTTTGCTTTAAGGTTATGAATTATTCAAATCCAGATTTCATTGGAATATTCCTGATTTGGTTGTAAAAGAAACCTAATAATAAATCAGTATAGGTTTATTTATGGTGTCTATTATGAATTATTGTTAATGCTTCTTTCTTCTAAACATTACTTATAAAAAACCTTTTTATGCACATAGGCCTATATTAATTATAAACAATAGATTTCCCGGGGGGGGGGGGTATTAACATTTGACTTATAACTATGTTAAGTTCAGGAAAGATCGAAAAGACTAATTCCTGTAGAACTGGTTCTGTGAAGAGCTTTCCATAAAAGATTTTTAAGAAATGCTTAAACATTGTTGAATAAATGCATGAATCAATAAATGGGTTTTGTCCATTTCCATGAGATTAGTTTAGATTGTGATTATTTAACAGTAACAATTCCTTTTAAAATAAATACTTAGGAAATATAATTCCTTATTAAACACTTCTGAGACTTTTAAAAAATATTTAAATATTTTATTAGTGGTTTATTAGTGATTAGTCATTTTACTGATTATTATCTATGTTTCTGTATATAAGCCATTTCAGGAAACCATAGATTTTTGTTCTTGTTGAAAGTGTTTAAATAATATTCTATATAATAGTTATGTTGATCATAGATCAAAATTATTTTTCTTCTTGTTCCCTCCCATTTTTTTTTAAATAAATACAGGAACTGTTCGCATCTGGCATTCAAGTACTTATCGGCTGGAAAGTACTTTGAATTATGGCATGGAACGCGTATGGTGTGTTGCAAGCCTAAGAGGATCAAACAATGTGGCCCTTGGATATGATGAGGGTAGCATCATTGTCAAAGTATGTTTGTCTTATAAAACCTATAACTGATATCCACCAAGCTGAATGATTGCATATTTTTCATAACTGAGAAACAGACACTAACTGAGCATTTGGGATTGGTGATTTTTATTACTTTTTGTAAATGTCATAGATGTAAGCAAATTGCTTTGGAGAAATGTATAGGATGTTTTATTCTATTTTCATTTTAATTTTGTCCTTACTAGCTTGGTCGGGAAGAGCCAGCCATGTCAATGGATGCAAATGGAAAGATTATTTGGGCCAAGCATTCAGAAATTCAGCAAGCTAATCTCAAAGCAATGGGAGATACAGAAATCAAAGATGGGGAGAGGCTGCCTCTTGCTGTGAAAGATATGGGCAGCTGTGAAATATATCCTCAAACTATTCAGCATAATCCAAATGGACGGTAAGGTTCATTTTTCAGAAGGTTTTGGGGAAAAGGTTTGTCTTAAATTATATGTAGAGCCAAAAGCATTTTAGGAATATACTACATGGAACTCTGTTACTCTGAATTACATCATCACTGCCAAGCCAGTTTGATTGACATTGATAAGAAATAATTTTACTTTACTTTTTCACAGTTCTGTTTGAGTGTACCCAGTACGTCGTGCATACAAGACTTGTACCCTACCACTGTTGTTTTATATATATTTTTATAATACCTTTTTTGAGTCTTACAGACAAACCATTTTTATATGGTTTACTAATGCTGTTATGTTTCTGTTTTTCAGATTTGTAGTAGTATGTGGGGATGGTGAATACATCATTTATACTGCTATGGCACTGAGAAACAAGAGCTTTGGCTCTGCTCAGGAGTTTGCATGGGCACATGATTCTTCTGAGTAAGTAAAGTAATCCCAGTAAGAGTTTTGTGTATTATATTATGTGGCACATGAAACACCTCAGTTAGAAAGTATAATGTGTATCTGAAACAACTACTACTATTTCTCAAATAAGTGTGAAACATATGTGAAAAATGTTAAAAAATAAATTGTAATATTCAAACATTTTAATAATGGTTGGATATTCTAATTTTGGGAAGGCATGCATGGCTGATGGGTTATACATAATCCATGTCTCACTTATTTCATTTGAACCCTGGAAAACATGAATAACTTAATGATGTGTTTGAGCAAACCATAGGCATTCTGGGTACCTATTGTTGCCTGCTTCTTATTATATGTGTTGGCATGTTGAAGTTATATTGAATTCTTTTATGTGCAGGTATGCAATCAGAGAAAGCAATAGCAGTGTCAAGATATTTAAAAACTTCAAAGAGAAGAAATCCTTTAAACCTGATTTTGGAGCAGAAGGCATGTTATGCATATAATGCTTAGCATTCTATTTAATTATATGGAGCATTTTCTAGAAAAACACTAATTCTTATTTCCTTTTGATACAGGTATATATGGTGGTTTCTTATTGGGTGTCCGATCTGTCAATGGTTTGGCATTTTATGACTGGGAAAATACAGAACTGATACGCAGAATTGAAATACAGCCCAAACATGTAAGTTGTTATTTCAACTGAATCTCATTCATTATCTAAGAATCTCCTAGATTTTAGAACATTGGTGAAAACCTATTTATTTGATGAAGCCATGGAGGCTGGGTTGTTATAAGTATCCTTCCAGATGAATTGGTCTTATTCTAATGAATGTGATTCTTGATTTTTATATGCAGTTATAATGCACGGCATGTTTGAAGAAAATTCTTTAAATTTAATAAATAACAGTATTAGTACTTACTGATTTTTTTAAAGTTTTTCTTCAAATGCAGAATATTCAGCTCAATATACTTTTCACAACCCATGGCTTCTGTTGTTTCGATTTAGATTTTCTGGTCTGACTCTGGTGAACTTGTCTGCATAGCTACAGAAGAATCATTCTTCATTCTGAAATACCTTTCTGAAAAAGTTGCAACCGCACAAGATACTCATGAGGGAGTCACTGAAGATGGCATTGAAGATGCCTTTGAGGTATTGGTACAGTGGGATCTGATCCCTTGTCAGTACATGTTGTATTTGTATAGATGTATTTTCCTGATTAAATAAGTGAATGGGTAAATCAATATACTTGTGAATTTCTGCTTCATAATAAGATATAAAACTATATGGGTAGCAAATGTTCATCTTTGCTTATTATGTCACTGTTTTAGCAGAATACTCTTCAATTTGGCAAATTCGTATTTTAATTTCACTTCAGAGCTCATGAAATAATGCATTAATTTGCCAATATGGCTAAACCTCTGCTTATTATGTCACTTATTATATATCATCTTTGCTTATTATGTCACTGTTTTAGCAGAATACTCTTCAATTTGGCAAATTCGTATTTTAATTTCACTTCAGAGCTCATGAAATAATGCATTAATTTGCCAATATGGCTAAACCTCTGCTTAATGAATCATTTTGCTGAATCTATTGGGATATTACAGAGTGTAAACTCTTTACCTCTTCCACTAGGTCCTTGGTGAAATTCAAGAGATTGTGAAAACAGGACTTTGGGTGGGAGATTGTTTTATTTATACAAGCTCTGTGAACAGGCTGAACTATTACGTTGGAGGAGAAATTGTCACTATTGCACACTTGGACCGGTAAGCATTCTGTAGATCATAAGATATAATTTTTGTTGATGTAAAGTCATTCTGCTATTGTGCCTTCTATCCATTCTTAATGGACAGCCATATGGTCCTTAGGGTGATTTCCAGATTGAAATAATGTCAAGAAAACTGCAGTTCTCTAGTCTTGATGGAGAGAAGAGAAATGTTGATAGTGAGGTGGTGGAGTCTTAGTAGACTCTAGTAAAGGTGTTGATGATGGGAAGATTCCATAATCCTAACTCTTTATTGTTCATTCACTGTAATGCAGAAGACTCAATATTTTACACAATTTTTCCCCGGTATGTATTTTTTTAAGGAAAAGGAATAATTCTGGATATTTATGATTACAGCAAGTTGCTTTTTAATTGGTTACTTGGAAGAAACTTTTCCACTATTGTCAGTGCCTCAGTATATTTATTATGTTTTGATAGTTCCTCATTGTTCTCGGTGGCTGTGCAAAACATTGCTTCATAACAGACTAAGAAGTGGTATTTAGACTTAGTCATAATTAGAACATGCTTGCTGATGCAATTGGCCTATTTACATTAGATAAATAACTATTCTAATCTTTCTTATTTCTCAGATTCAACTATTTGAAACTTTACATCTGTACTAACATACTTTCCTCTGTCTTTTTTCATTTCTTAAAGAACAATGTATTTATTAGGGTATATCCCCAAAGACAACCGGCTTTACCTTGGTGACAAAGAATTAAATATAGTGAGTTATTCCTTACTAGTCTCAGTGCTAGAATATCAGACTGCAGTCATGAGGAGAGACTTCAGTATGGCCGACAAAGTTCTCCCTACAATTCCAAAGGAACAGAGGATCAGAGTTGCACACTTCCTCGAGAAGCAGGTAAAATCGTTTGCCCTAGTCTTTCAAGTCTTAGTTGTAGTGGAATTTTATGTTGTGAACAACCAGAGGTTTTGTTTAAAATTAAGATGTCCCAATATTCTTTGCTTTTGAGGATGAGGAAGGAGCAATTATGAACTCAGAAAATATTAGATATATTAATTACCAAGGAGAAAACCACACTCCTACCAACACTGTCAGGACACGTAAATAATGAAATGTCTACAAGCAAACAGGCAAATGCAAAGAGCATCAGGGACTCCATTGTGCATTAATAAGGCAACAGTGTTATCAGAAAGGACAGGACATTTTCAACCCTTATATGTAATACCTGGCTGTAAAATAGGTATAATCAGGCTATTTTATTCCTTACTTTTTGAAAAGTGAACTGTACTTCGGCAATTTACAGTTAGAGTTTGTTGACACCACCTTGGTATGCTTGGCGTACTAGAAATTAAGGGGAGGAGGGGGACTAACATGCAGCCTGTATTGAGCAGTCTTGTTTAATGTGCTAGCACTGCACAGCTGCAAAATGGAAACTATATAGCAATTAACATTTAACACTTAAATATTTGAAACTATAACAGCGATCAGGGTAAAGGACACTTTTCTACTGTATAGGATGTTAAGAAAACTCTGTCACTAACAAGTTGCTGTGTTTAGGGTTTCAAGCAGCAAGCACTTGCCGTATCAACAGACCCTGAACATCGTTTTGAGCTTGCTCTTCAGCTTGGTGAGCTTAAGATTGCATATCAACTTGCGTTGGAAGCAGAGGTATGTTGGTGTCATCTTAAAAATATCGTAGAAGTACCCCATCTTCTGGAACAGAATCCTCCACAATATTAGATTGGCCCAATTCCATTTGCTTTTTGGGAAGCAATGGAGAATGGGTGTCTGGAGTAAAGATCATTGTCATTGTTTCCTCTGTGAGAAGATGTCTTCCTCAGAAGAGAAGAGACTTCCTCAGAGTCTCAGTAATTTACTGTACATTTTGAATTTTGTTTTTATTCTTATTACTGAACTGTTCAGAGTCTATCATAACTGGAATTGCATATAAGCCTCTTAACAAAATAAATGTTTATAAGAATCAGCACAAGAACTGACTTGTGCAAAAGAAATAGAATTTTGAGTGCCTAGGAATAGAATGAATTCCACGTACAGTATCTTTGCCAAGGTTGAACTGAATTTAAAAATCATTCTTGTCCAAATTATTGATCATCATGAAGGGTCCAAATGAGTTACATGTTTTCTTGAAACATTTTAAAAGGACACATATTTATTGTCTGTTATTTTGAAAAATTATGCATAATACAGTAGATTCTTCTGAGATGGGAAATGGTCATGGTTTAGCTAGCTCAAAATCTTCGTAAGTTCTTACTGAGAGTTTATGGTTTAGTGACCATAACCTGAACATTGAATTGTCTAGGAATAACTTTAAAAATTAAACACATACCGCTCTTTGGAAAATGCATATTCATAGCTTTCATATTATAAAAAGTTTCATAATATTTTTTCTTAAATTTGATCTTTTTAATTATTATACAAAAGGGAAGGTGTAACGAAATTAAAAATATCAGCCGTAGGAGAACCAAATGATTTTCAAAACCATTTAGCATGTATGATGCTCAAAAAGATGAAAATATTTTGTTTCTATAGTCTGAGCAAAAGTGGAAGCAGCTAGCTGAACTTGCTATCACTAAGTGCCAGTTTGGCCTTGCCCAAGAATGCCTGCATCACGCACAAGACTATGGTGGCTTACTGCTTTTAGCCACAGCTTCAGGAAATACTAATATGGTGAACAAGCTAGCTGAAGCAGCAGAAAAAGATGGCAAGAACAATGTAGCATTTATGAGCTACTTTCTGCAAGGAGAGTAAGTATCAAACATTATGTCATATTCAGTAGCGTTTTCCAAGTATCCTCAAAAAATAAACATTAGTATTTAGAAAATACACAAAAATCTCTCTTTTTCCCCTCTAAACCTATGCAACCATAATCTTGTTGGTTCTCTAGAGAAAGGGTGAAAATGTTAAGACAGCTGTTCTCAGTGGCCGGCAATTGGGTGTTCTTAACCTTAAAATAAGGGACGTGGTGGCTCAGTGGGTTAGGACGCTGAGCTTGTCGAGCAGAAGGTCGGCAGTTTGGCGGGTCGAATCCCGAGTGCCGCGTAGCAGAGTGAGCGCCTGTTACGCGTCCCAGCTTCTGCCAACCTAGCAGTTCGAAAGCACGTAAAAAATGCAAGTAGAAAAATAGGGACCACTCCGGTGGGAAGGTAACAGTGTTCCGTGCGCCTTTGGTGTCTAGTCAAGCCGGCCACATGACCACGGAGATGTCCTCGGACAAGTGCTGGCTCTTCGGCTTTGAAACGGAGATGAGCACCGGCCCCTAGAGTCGGAAACGACTAGCACGCATGTGCGGGGGAACCTTTACCTTTACCTAACCTTAAAATAGCTTACTTTAGCACATGAGTAAACGGACAACTCACTCAATGAAAGACTGAAACAAGGTTACTAAAACATACACCCCATGACTATTTAAAGTTTGGGAAAACCTGACACAAATATTAATGTAACCATAGTATTTGTCTTTCAACTTGGCCAGCAATTTTGTTTATTTTTTTTTATTTTTCAGTTTCACATTCTAAATTTCTATAGTTTCCAAATCTGGATAGGTAGATTTTATACCCACAAGAGCTACCTTTTCTTTAACTTTAGACTTTAACAAAGTCTGATCTTTGCGGGATTACTTCACAACAACAAGATGCCACAGAGAAGCAGCAACTTCTAGTCCAGTGTTTCTTAAATGTTTTCTCTCAGGAACTCCCACCACTTTTAAAAATTATGGAGGACCCTATGTTGTCGGTTATATTTATTGATATTTTATCATGTTAAAAATTAAATTGACGCAGTTCTGAGTCACTTGATAGTATTTTAATATTCCATTATTTTTCTACATAGGCACTCATATTAAGAAACACGGTTCTAGTCAATGCTCACTTTCTTAGAAGTGTTAGACCAGGAGTTTCTGTCTCCGTGTTCTAATAGGTCAGGCTTATACAGATCATAGGTGGCAGTGCTGCAAGTATCAAGGTGCTAAAGCCTAAAGTACTTAATAAATTAAACCTGCACTTTAAATTGTACCAGGAACTGAATTTGAAATAGGTACAGGCAGGCAATATTATTGTTACATGCACCCAATGTCAATAACCCATACTGAAACAATGATAAATAGGTTTCTTTTGATGATATCACAGATTTTTGCAGTGCTATAGAAATATTGTAGGCACACTTTTCATACTTTGTTATATTACTAATTTGTCCTTTTTTTAAAAAAGGAAGTTCTGTTTCATTGTAGGCTTGACCATTGTCTTGAACTTTTGATTAAAACTGGACGATTGCCAGAAGCAGCTTTCTTAGCACGAACATATTTGCCAGGCCAAGTTTCAAGGTAACTGAGCAGTGAAATTGGTGTTACATAGTATAAATATTTTGTTCAAAACTGAGCTGCTTGCATTGGTAATCTGTTTCAGAGTTGTAAAACTATGGAGAGAAAATCTTTCTAAAATCAATCAGAAAGCAGCTGAATCCCTAGCTGACCCCACAGAATATGAAAATTTGTTCCCTGGATTGAAGGAGGCATTTGTTGCTGAAGAATACATAAAAAAATCCCAAACCTTATCACGGCCAGCCAGTGAATACCCTCTAGTTACTGTAAGTTGATGCAAGTTACCAACAATTTTAGCAATCTTGAGAATCAGTAAAGTTCTGCTTATGCATTATTAATTTTTGTTGTTGTTAGCCAAATGAAGAAAGAAATATCTTAGAAGAAGCCAAAGATTTCACACTGGAAAACAAAGTATCAGAGGTCAGTATTAATAAATCTGAGGATATCACACCTTTTAGAGAGCACCAAGGAAAGCAGGGCTGGACAAATTGCCCTCCCCTCCAAAAAAGGCTTTTAAGATAAATATTTTGTGAAGCTTTGTATGATTTCCAAATCCTTTTGCAGTTATCATTCTACTTTTTCCAGTAGGAAAAACAAAGATTGTGAGAGAAAAAAATATAGAAAAAAAACCATGAGTGTTCTCGCCCCTTTTTAGTATGGTCCCCAGGATTGCATCACTCTGCAGAAAATAATGCCAATCCTGATACAAATAAATTCTTTAGCATTTCAAAGCACACTGTATTTTTAGGGGTTTATACAGATGATTCCATTTATACAGCATTGTAGAAAGCAGTAGATTGTATTTGATAAGCAAGTGTGCATTCTTCATTTATTTTCCTCAGAATTGTTTTAGTTTGAAGTATTTTGGCTATTCAGATCAACTAGGTATTCAGAATGATAAATTCTTAGTCCAATATTGATTACTTAATGTGAAGATTTTAAAGGTTCTGGTATAAAAAAATATAATCATTAGACTGCTCTCTGGAAAAAATCAGGTTTTAATACATTTCTGGAGGCCATAAAAAGCAGGCTAAAGGAGCCTAAACTCAGTGCAAAATGTATTTCACAACATGAATACTATCAATGAAAAACAATTATCTTTTAGCTACAGCTTGAAAGTTTTGTATATTTAAAAATAAAGTATTTGATATTGGACTATAAAGGTACTAATGTCCTTTCCCATTAATAGTTTTTTTAAAAAAAGATTCCAAAGAGCCAATAAGAGTTGGAGGAGACGTTTTCCACTAGACTAATTTCTTATCCTGTCTCAGCCATACCCAACTACTTAGAAAAGAACAGAACTGCTGTGACAATGTCTTCGTTTATCATAGATGGTCCAGGCACAAACCTCCCCTATACAGGTCACAACAGTGGTCATCTATAAGAATAACCAATGCTGTGTTCATCCCATATAGATTGAAAAGCATCTAGATAATGATTGTAGTTGCCATAATTATGCAATTGATGTAAATTGGCTGGATAATGTAACACTGAGCCAGTTTGGTATAGTGGTTAAGGTACTGGCATAAAAACCAGGAGACAGAATTCTAATCCCTCCTTAGGTGTGAATCCCAGTCGGGTGGCTTTAGGCCATTTACTCTCAAGCCAACCCAACTCACAGGGTTGTTGTGGGGAAAATAGGAAGAGAAAGGAATATTAATAGGTTCACTGATTTGGTAATTAGGGCGGGATAAATCTTTAAAAAAGTAATAACACAAATTGTTCAGATTACTTTAGAAATAACAGAAGGTGAAATTCAAAGTAAAATTTTATTTTGTGCTTCTGAAGTACACTGAATGGATGGTCTAAAAAATTGGGGTTTCGCTGAAAGTTCAGTTTATGTTAGAACAGAATGGCTATGGTACAGATAAGCACAAGTATACATTATTTCTTCATTATATGGGGGGGGTCGGTTTCATTTTTTTATCATAAGGAATCAGAAGACGAACCAGTGCCATCTCCCAGACCTGTAGTAGAGCCTCCAGTTGCTGGAAAGGTTCCAGTTGAGATCAAAGATGAAAAGGTAAATTTACTATACTAGAAAGAAAGGAATTAGAAGTTTGGAAGTTCTAATCCTACTACACTTCTGTAATTTCCTTCTTTCAAGTTACTGTGATAGTGTCAAAATTAAATGTTTTGTAAGCTATGCAGAGCCAAGTCAGTATAAATTGACTGCTAGCCAGTAAACTTTTTAATATAAGTTGTCCCTCTATTTAGAACACTAATACATCAGGTTTTTTTAACATTTTCTAAAATACTAATTAACTGCCTTCAAAGAGCAGTGGTAACTAAGATAAACAATATTTTTGAATACAGGCTAACTTTATTGTGTTCAAATGTGAGCTCTAGCATGTAGCTGCAATCATTGACTTGTCCTAGCATAACATCTTCTCTTACATTTTAAGTACTATCTTCCTCATTAATGGTTTTAATCAGCTTTAGGTATGAAACTAAGAAAGTATATATTGTTTTTTAATTTGTGTTTTTTCTAATATATTTATTTTCCAATTTGTTCCTAAGAAACTATTTTAATATGGTTAATCGTATCTGTCAACTGATTAATGAATTTCAGCATTGATCCAGCATAGTAAAAAGCTTCAGTAATTGTAGTTTAAAATATTAGGACTAAAATGGCTTTATTATCTTACAATTGATCACGAATTATTTTTTGTATGCCAAGCATGATAAAAGACTTTTTTTACAAGCTTTTTACTTATTATCATCTGTTCTACATATTGCTACACTGTTGATTTAATTCTGATATTCTGTGGATCATAGCAATCCTAATCCCTTCCACCTATTTATATAACTATATAACTAATTGTGTCTGTTGAATAAGGACTGTATACTTTTTCTAACAAGTTAGAAGTTTCCTGTTCATTTTGTCTTAAGAGTGGTGCTAGCTGCCGATGTATATTAACAATCAAGATAGATTATAACCCTTGATTTATAAACCACTGTTCAAAAAATATAAGAGCTATACACAATTCATGGCTTTTCCTTGCAAGATAGCTCTGTTGTGAAGAATTTGGCTTGATTTAAATTTGAATTTAATTACAAATAAGATCAATGGCCATATAAGATAGTAGCGCTGTCAATAAGACAATTCATCTTTAGGATCATGACAAAATAATGGGTCTACTTTTTTGCTAATAAGATATCAGATTTTTTCCCCAACTACTTTTTTCTTGTTTTAGGTTTTACTGGACCTGGATGTAGATCTGGATAACTTGGAATTGGAAGATATTGATACCACCGATATTTTTCTGGATGAAGAAATGTCTGACTGAACTTTTAAACTGATGTGCATTCTCACACCTAGTTATGCTTGACAATGTAGTCTTGTTGAAAAGTGACTCTTTTTATATTTAAGATGGAAAATAAATAGGGACAGTATTTTACAGTACAGATAGAGATTTCTCCATTGTAATGTAGGCTTCCTTAGATAAAGTAGCAAGCTCGCATCACATGATCAAACAATTCTCCAATAAATGTCTTGGATTCCCTCAGTCTCTGGTGTATGAAGGTTTGATTTAAAAGAAAAATGAAAAAGTAGGCATACTAGGAAATTGTGGAATAATTAATTTTATCATACATGGTATAAAAATGTTCTTTTAGAGCTTTATGTACATTTTTCCTCCTTTTTCATACATTAGACATTAAATGATTTTATTGATCTAATCACTTTGTGAAGCTGCAGACTTAGGTGAAGGTGCTTGATAAGCCTGTAGGATAAGTTCAATGTAGCCGGCTCTTGATGTTTCTGCCTTTGCAAATGCCTGTAAAAAAATTAAAATGATAATCAGGTATCCCATATAATTTTGAAAATAACATTCTGGACTCTTATACTAAAGCAATTGGTAAATTTGTGTGGCTAAACTTCTAAAGGAATTGACAGCTAATATGGTGAAAAAAATTACACAAGTTTAAAAACAAATTCTGAATATGAATAAACTGCTTTTATTTCAACAGCCACTAGGATGATGCAAAGTTGTGACTCCCAGCTGATGCTGATATATGCATTTTCTATAGTCAACTTTTTTACATTCACAAAATGTATATTATACCTTAATTAAATCTATCCCTTGGATATCTTGTTCTTGTGCCTCTCTTGCTGATTCACAATCAGGATGGAGCATATGGTGTAGGGTAATTAAATTTACAGCATCTTCAAGCCTGAAATTCAGAAGTTCATTTGTAACAACTCCTAAATACTTTCACATATTTAATTTGAACATTCAGATTATTAAGAATGCAGGAGGTGGCTTAATGTTACTAGCTGATAGCGAAAGAAATACTGATGAAAATAAGCCACTACTATGTAGGACATAAACTTTTATTCAAAAACTGAGCTTCTCTGTAACTTCAGCAATCCACTGTTTTTGCAACAATTAATACATAAGATAAATCAGGCAATTATTTATGAAATACTTGTAACAGTAGCAAGAAAAACTTGAACTGAATTCTGAAATACACTTTTCATACAAACAAAAATATGCTCTCAACTGAAATTCAACTCCTAGGGATTATACAGAAATCAGATTTCCAGCAGCTGAATATAAGAGACTGCCAATGTCAACCAAAAGAAAAAACTTCACAGTCTAGCCCAGAGCAGTGGAATTTCTTGGGGAACTTCCAAAAAGTACTAATCATCTTAGCTTTCAATCTGAATAGATATCATGGATAAACATGGCTCACTTTAAATACAATATTGCCAAGTGAAACAGTTTAGTGAATTCCTTTCATACAGAAATATTGGCTTACCAAAGTACTTACAAATTTCTTTGGACCATGTCTAGTAGCAATCCTTCTGTTTTCTTTATATTTACAAGGTACCAGACCATCCCACCAAAATATTTCGTTGAACGCAGGAGATCGTACTTTCCATGTTTATCAATATCCTCGTATGTCTCGTGATGAATCTGTTCAGATAAGCATATTTAAAAATCATAATGCATTTCCAGAAATGTACAATAGGGAAATTTAGCCCACTTTTTAGAATATATATAATCCTGCAGTACTGCAATGTGACCTGTGCCCTCATCTTAGTCCATGAATGAGCTGATTGAACAAATGCCATCAAAATAAATATACCGTATGATGCACTTACTGAAAATATTGAACTCATGTCTTTCTGAGCAGTGATTGCAAAGCATACTTCAAGAGGTCACTAATAACCACAGGTATAGCAAATGAATTGCAGGCCACTTACATGTTTTGTAATGTAAGTGATCATAAGTCTACCACAGGGGTTCCTAAGGGTTTTGCCAACACACTGCCTTTTAGTGCAATCTTAATATGCACACCTCTCCTATTAACCACCAAAACGAACACAAATGTTTCTACATCGTCTAAGAGTTTCTTGGACTCTCACAGGATAGAAGCAAAATACAAAAAAATAGTGAAGCCACATTAATAAGGTTTAAATGAAGTTCAAATCCACTACAAATACAAATAGTGCTGAAAAGTTCCCAAATTTTCTTTTACTTTACAGTATTTTGGAAAGCAGTTCCTAAGTTCCATCTCTCCATTGAGCAATATTGATAACTCACTCTGATATAATTAGCTGAATCTGGCTCAAACTGCATAAGACAGCGATCAAGGAATTCTTCATGACGGTCCTGAAGAAACATAGTCTAAAACAAGAAATATTGTACAAAAATGAAAGGTAGCACTTCATGTCAAAAACTTTGATTTAAATTTTCTACAAAGCAGTTAGGAGAAAACCCACTTCTGCAGTAAGATTCCAGGAATAAAAGCTATTCAGGTGTGTAAATCAAGTGTTCAAATGAAGGTAAACAGTCCCAGTTCCACCAACTGGAACTGAGAACCATTAGTATTCCTGTATTAATACTATATACCAGTAGTTTAATGTCAACTTACTAATCAAAACCTTAAATTGACAACTTATTTTTAGTCCAGTTAAACTAGAATATAAGACTGAGGGATATTCATACTCACTTGCTAAATTTAACAAGCTGGAATTAGGTGCCTAATAATTTAAAAGATAATGCTAGGCAATTGTCCCCAAATAACAGGTATCTGATAAGCCAACTGAGTCGCCCTAAAGACTATGAGAGGAAAATTAATGTTCCTGTATTTACCATTGCACAATTTTTATTGCTGAATATAGATGAAGGGACAATTTTACGGCCTTGTTTTGGGAAGTAGATCTGTATCATCCTGTCTCTTTCCTCCCAGGTGGCCTTGCGTAATACTCCATTTGTTTCTCGAACTACAATGAATCGTTCCTGAAATTGAAAAATAAAACATAAGTAAGCTACAATTTTATCATGGTGGCATTAATTCTTTTCATTTTAAAGTAGACAAGAATTAGTATAAATTTTAAACATCAACTGGCTTTTGAGAAATTCCAAGCAGCTATTTGAATGGGTAACATTCAATGGGTATCCATGATACAGCCAGTCATAGCACTCACTTGAAATACCCCAATGTTATTTCAATGGGAAAATTTAGAAACTAACTTGCTGGCTCAATTGTTCTATAATAACTGATTTTTGTCTTTACAAAAACAGTGATAAATAAGATAGTGACAAATTGGAAAATTAGGCACTGAGGTCTCGCATAGAATTCAGTAGCCGTTTCTCTTGTCAGCAAACATTATTACAGATAGTCCCTGCCTTACAATTCGTTTAGTGATTGTTCAAAGTTACAACAGCACTGGAAAAAGTGACATGACCATTTTTCACACTTAACGACCATGACCATGGTAATGTGATCAGAATTCAGATGCTTGGCAACTGACTCAAATTTATTTAGATTTAGATTTAGATTTTAGTGGGATATTGTTATTGGTACTTTGTTTGTAGTTATGTTAAAGGGGAGTTAAAGCACATTATGAATTTGGTTAATTGTATATTATGCATAATTTTTATTTAGAATATGATTATTGTAACTATAATCCTGTATTTAGCTCTGGGAAGTGGGGGGGAAGTGGGCGGGTTTGGGGTGGGGGGGATTTGGGGATATATTGTAAAACTTTGTCTTTGTAAAACTCTTTAATAAAAAAAAAATTATGACAGTTGCAGTGTCCCAGGGTCACGTGACACCTTTTATGACCTTACAAGCAAAGTCAATAGGGAAGCCTGATTCACTTAACAACCATGTTACTAACTGTAACAACTTCAGTGATTCACTTAACAACGGTGGCAAGAGAGATAAAGTAGGACAAAACTCATGTCTCACTTAGCAACAGAAACTTTGGGATCAATTGTGGCCGTGACACAAGGACTACTTGTAGTCTATTTTAAAACTAACTGTACAAGAGATAGTCTTGTAATGCAAAGATGAATTCTAAATATTCATTATGCATACATTTGATTTCTTCTAAAATCTTGCCAAGAAAAAACAGACAATTCGGGTCTGGGGGAAAAAAAACTAAAGAACTAATCTAAAGTATGGCTCAGCCGAAGTCAATCTTATATTCTATGGGAATACAGTGTCACAAAGCGGCATGCTTTGAAAAACTTTGATTTTTCATAAACCCATGAGTGATATGAAAAGCCTCAGTCACTGAAATTAGTCCTTAAAATAAGCTATTAAGCTACTGCTCTGTGTACAGCACCGCCTATCAGTGAATCAGAAAATAGGATTAAGCCATACATTTCAGAGTTATTACCATAGGTATCTAAAAGACTTACACTGTGTGGGACATCATATGTTAAATCAGTAAATACATATTTATAGGGCTCAAATCCATCAATTATCTTGTCCTCAGCTAAAACATCATCAATTGGTTCCCGTTCATTCAGTACAGGAGGCATTTTGAGATATTCTTTAGCCTTCTTAAGAGCTTGTGCTGAAGCCTAAGGGGGAAAAAAATAATGTAAATAATTACACATACAAATCAACACATCTTCTATTTATGGTCATAGAACAGTTGAAATACCTCTTCCAGCTGGGATTCTGTCATGACCTTGTATACAGGGGGTGTTAGCTCTTGTTTTCTTGCTTTGAAAATCTTCTGCAAATCTATCCCTGTCATCTTGGAGAGTAAGCTCTGAACTTTTTCATCCCTGAAACAAGGCTTTGGAACATCTGTTTTGGTTTCTTCTGTAAAACAAGTAGTTCACAAAAAATACACAAATGCTAGAACACAACAGCAAAACATATCATTAAAAAATAAACTTTTAAAAGTTTATCAACTGTTAGCTAAAACTCTATATGCAACTGGGGATAAGCACAAATAAATACAAAGTAATTATATTATAAGTTATTTATAGATGGAGGAATCATACTGTAGGTAAAAGGCAAGAAGCTATGGGGACAAACAGAAATGTATGGTTTGCAGGGTTCATTCTGGAAAGGCAGGATGAGATGCAGACACTTCATATTGCTTAATTTGTATTTTCCATCTCACTAATCCCAAGAAAGGAAAAATAAATGCATTATTTCCAATTCTCTCCCATTCTAGTGTTATCCTGGGAGACAAAGTATACTCTGGCAAAGCCTCTCTTTTTTCCTTTTCCATCAAACGGACTAGCTATTGGGGTAGACTTTTTTATCCACCGCAGATGACACTATATAATCTATGGTTCTTAAGAGTGCTTTCCCAAAGTATAAGACAGATGCTGGCTTGAAAGTTGCAGCTCCCTCATAGCTGAACGGCACAAAGATTTCATATTTCAAAGATCTAAGTTAATTCTATACAGCAAATAAATAGTATGAAAAGGATTTCATACAGATTTTTAATCTTGATTAAAGAGGTGTTGGAGTCCAGGATACTATTAACAAAGTAATTTTCCCCTGAATATATCCAAACAGACATGAATAAAAATGACTTACAGATTTAAAAACAGTAAAAATAAAGTAAATCACTATATGTGATTGTTACTCATAATTTGTCAGTAGCTACAGAATACTATCCTACTTTATCTTATACAGGTAGTCCTCAACTTACAACCATTTAGTAACTGTTCAAAGTTACAACGGTATTGAAAAATGTGACTTACAATAGATCTTTGCTCTTATAACTGTCACAGCATCACCAAGATCATATGATAAAATTCAAGCACTTGGTAGAATCCAAGAGTCATTTGGTCATCATTTGCAACCTTCCCAGCCAGCTTCCAACAAGCAAAGATAATGGGGGAAGTCAGATTCACTTAATGACCAAATGATTAACAACTGCAGTGTTTCACAGTGATTTGCTTAACTATGGCAAAAAGGTTATAAAATCAGGTACAATTTACTTAACAACTGCCTTGCTTAGCAGAAATACAGGACCCAATTGTAATTGTAAGTCAAGAATTATATGTAAAGCAAAAGAAACATGTCTTAGGGAACTACATTCTGATCTGACTTCAGGCTCATGGACTCTAAAGGCAAACTGCTCAGAATCATACTGATGACTAGATGACCATAACATTTTCAAATGACAGCATGCATGAAAGCATCAGTGTAGACATGGCAATATATACACATTTCATGAATAAATTCTAATACTAAAAGATCATTTTTAGACCTTAGGTTTATTGTCCTTTTACACTATACTTTAGATAGTCTACTTGAGCAAAATAGCATTTTTTTCCTGAGATTTCAGTTAAGCCTTCTCTTTTAGTTCGAGATCCATAAGAGCCACAAAAAATAAAAAATAAAATAACAGTATATATTATGATGGATAAACATAGACTGGGTAAGCAGCTTCCTGTCTTCACTGTTAGTTTTTACATTTTTACATCCTACTATCATGAAGTCGTATGTTCCAATAAAAACCACAAAAATATTTCCCATTGATATTAATTGAACTGCCAAAATAGCAATGAGATCAAAAAGAATAAACCCAATGAAGTGAAACTTGATCCCATTGAGATGAATAAGGCTTTAAGGCATATTGGTCTTGAAAGAAATCGTTTCAGCTTTGACAAATGAACATTTTCTCCAGTCTGACGCCTTCCGAGGGTCTTGTGCTTCAATTCCTGTAACCTAGGACTACCATATTTGAGCTACTAAAATATGCCATCTAACGACAATTCAGATTTTTGCTGCTTAAATAGGATCGCTCCAGATGATTTCCAGTAAGCTGATAGCAAAGTTATGGGTGCCTAAACTGAGCAACCAGATGGGATTGCAAAAATCTGGACGGTCAACAATGACAGCAAAGTTTATTGTATCTCTTTGCTGCTACTTAATGGTCTTTTGGATCTCGCAGCCTGAATCTGGTAGCGCATGAAATCCAATAGTTCGAGCAGAGAGAAAAGGAGGGTTTAACGCAACCATCGTTTGTTCGTATCCTTTCAATGAGGTTGCTCCCGTCGGAATACTCTCCCCTACTCCGCCATCCCTACATCTGAGGAACGGTCACTACCTAATGCCCCCGCCAAAACTAACCTGCACGGGGCCCTTCGCAAAACTCCCTCCATCCCCACGAGGCCCTTAGTAGACACCTTGGAAGCAACAAAGCCACCCTCCCGCTTCTAACGCAGCCGGCTACTCCAAGCGAAGCCATGCTAGATTGACCCGGAATGGCTCCAGTAACTCATTCCGGAGAAAACGCAATGTGTCCTGGGAAACGTAGTCTGAAATGAATCGCTCGGCAGACCTTTAACCCGCCTCTGCGGCCGTCTTCCGCAATCTGAGCGAAAATGATCCTGGAGGCTCACGTTAATTAGTCCGAAATGAATGTCGAATTACTTTGCTGGACCAAAGAAACAAATAAAATAGTCGGAGAATTTAAGTAACATTCAGTACGGTATTTCTGCAACGCGCTATGCCATGGGGTGCCCAGTCGGTTTCCTGAACAAACTGCGGTTTGTAAACCGTACTGTGTTCTCCACAACTCCCTAAGCAAAAAAATTACTGTGTTAGGAGAATTTATTTTAAAAAAATATAAGAGATAAAATGGAAGATAATCGATTTGGCCCATTCTGCTTCAAAATACAAGACAGAAAATATTGCCTCTTGTCCCCATAATATATATTTCGTACAAAAACGAAGCCAAAATATTTGTGTTTCTGATATTGCAGTTCTAAATGGAAAGTATGGAAAGAGGATGGCAAACAGCCTTGCTGCTTAATCCTCCTTCTGCAGAGGTAGTGGTGGTGATGACATTGCAAGACAAGGGACACAAATCAGAAAAATGGAAGTAGATAATGGAATTAAGAATTCTGTCTCTAGATCAAATTGCAACTTCAAAGGGAGAATTTTAGTTACTTCTCACAGTGCAGAGAGCCATATTATGAGGCATAAGTAAGTCAAATCGTTATGTGTCCTCAGATAGGATTCATTTGCTGTGCTAATGTTTAAGTATAATTAATGGATGTTGTTGCTTGATTGACAAGACGAGGCAAGTAAGTTCAGCAAGAATCATTCTTTATTTGGTTGCAGGAACTGAACTGAGAAACAGGGCTGCGAATGCAGCTATTTATACCCTGGCCTCTAGATGGAGGCCAATAGGTTTAAAGCAACCTATTGCCGCCCTAGAAGCAGCCAATGGCGGCGCTGGAGGCGGGTTGTCTGAGGAGCTGGGAGCCGTTAGCCAGCTTCCCTGCTTAAACAACCTTCCAGCAATTAACCCCATGTGATACTCTTCAGTAAGACAAAACCCAATACATTACACCCCTCCCCCCTAGAATGTACACACATTATAACAATGAAAGGAATGATTGCAGCAATTACAAGTTTTACAAGGATACAAGAGAAGTATGCAGAAGTACACCCTTTCCATTTGCTAATACAGAGGCTCTCCTGGCTAGCAGCAATTCGATGACACAGCTCAGTTATTTTGGAAGAAAATCTTGTAAATACGCAGGAGGCCTGCGAACCCTCGTGGAACGCCTGGGAGAGCCGGGCACTCCCCGGTCTACCAGCTTGCCTGCCGGGCTGGGTTGACCAGGGTCCATAAGTTCAAGCGAGTCTGGCTGACTCGGAATTCTCTGGCTGGCCATTCCAGGTCGGCCCACCCCAGAGTCTAATCCTTCCGCAAAGTTAGCACAGTGGCTGTAGTGTTCTGGTTGACTTCTTCCTTCAGGGGCCCCATGTTGCACTCCCGGGCTTTGCCCTTCTACAACCACCTCCCCATTGCTCTGACTGCTTGGGACCTCAGAGCATATGGATTGATCGGCCTGGCTGCCAGTTCGAGGTCTGTGGATGGGACCTGGGACAAAGTCCTCGCTTTGTGGCCATTCTGGAAAACACTTCCTAAGCTGATCAATATGGCGATGAACGACTCGCCCGCCCTCTAGGCCTGCTTCATATGAGAGAGGGCCCAATGTTTTGGTGATTTTCCCTGGTGCCCACAAGTTCCCATGCCCATAGTTCCAGGCCCACACCCTGTCACCCACTTGCAACCCCCTCGGGGGTCTTGGGCGAGAGGCCTCTGCTGCCACCCAGTCTGGGTGCAACCTGCCCAGTTTCATGATTAGTCACCTCCCCCAGCGCAGGTCTGTTGGGCTTTTGCCCGTTGCTGTGCACAGTGTGGAATGTTGGCAGAGCAAAAAGTGGGCCAGTCTGTGGTGCCAGTCCCTAGTCACTATGCGCCTCAGTGATTCTTTCGTGGTGTGCACCATTCGTTCAGCTTGCCCATTACTAGATGGATGAAATGGAGCCAATGTCGCATGCCTAATGAGGTTTGCCCTCAGGAAAGCCTGAAATTCTACTGCAGTAAATTGGGTCCCATTATTGGACACTATGACGTCCAGTAGCCCGTGCGTTGCAAAGAGTTTCCTAAGCACCTGGATGGTCCTAGCAATAGTCATATTTGCGATTGGTATAACTTCCAGCCATTTAGAGTGGCTGTCGACCACTATAAGAAATAACTGTCCCTGAAAGGGCCCAGCGAAGTCTATATGAATCCTCAACCAGGAGGTGTGTGTCTCCTCCCATCTATGCACAGGAGCGTGCGGCATTTCAGGCCTAGACTGCTGACACATGTAACACCCATGTACTTGAGCTTCGATGGCTTTATCTAATCCTGGCCACCATAAATAGCTTTGTGCCAAAGCTTTCATGCGAACAATACCCGGATGACCTTCATGAAGTGATTGCAATACCCTGTCCCTTAATGAGGTGGGAACAATGACCCTGTTCCCCCATAGAATACAACCCTTATGAGCTGAGAGCTTGTGTCTCCTTGTGAAGTAGCTCTGGAACTCAGGACCCGGGCTTTTCTCTAGCCACCCTGTGTGGACCCAAGATAGCACTCTGCTTAGAGTCTTGTCTGCTGCCATTTCTGCGGCTATGTCCCCCGCATGGAGGGGAAACTCTGGCAAGTCCTGAATGGATAAAATGCCAGCTGCTGAGGCCGGATCTGGCTCGATTTGAGGCAGTGGAAGCCTGCTCAGGCCATCAGCATGGCCCATATCCTTGCCGGGTTTGTGAATTAGCTTAAAGCTGTAAAGCTGATAAAATAATGGACCATCTTAACATTCTAGGGGATAAGATGTGGGGTGTCTGTCTGTCTGTAGTGAATAACCCCAGTAGCAGTTTATGATCTGTGAAGACCATGAAGTCCCTATCATACAAGTAGTCTGGAATTTTTTTACTCCAGCTACTATGGCCAATGCCTCCTTATCAATTTGTGCATAATTACGCTCTGTGGAGGACAGTGTCCTGGAATAAAAAGCAATCGGGATTTGAGTCCCATCACTCTCCAAGTGACTTAGGACAGCCCCCACCCTGTATGGGGACACGTCACATGCAAGGCATACCAGCATCGATTCCTTAAAGTGAGTGATCGTGGAACTGACAGACAGTAGAGACTTCAATTCCTGAAAGCTTCTTTCGTGAACACTAGTCCACTTCCACGCAGTATTTTTGTCCAAGAGCCGGTGTAACGGCTCTGCCACTGTGGCCTTGTTAGGAAGGAATGCATGGTAAAAATTTAGGAGGCCTAGGAATGCCTGAAGCTCTCCCTTCGTTTTGGGGTTGGGTGCCATCTGAATGGCTTTTACTTTTGACTCAGTAGGGTGGATGCCGTCGGCATCGATACGGAAATCCAAGATCTCAGTTGAAGGGACTCCAATACTACACTTATTCTTCTTAAGCTTAAGGCCTGCTTCACGCAGCCTTTGTAGGACGGCTCTAGTGTAAGCCTCCTTGCCAGCACCTCAGTGGACTCACCGGCGATGAGCATGTCATCAAAATAGGGGCAAACCTCCGGAATGCCCTTGAGCATTCACTTCATAATGCCTTGAAAAATGCCAGGGCCTACGCTGACCCCAAATTGCAAGCATTTTACTTTAAATGCCCCCCTGTGGGTTACAATTGTCTGTGCTGCAGCTGTGGCCTCGTCAACAGAAAGCTGTTGGTAGCCCTGAGCCAAATCTAATTTTGGTAAATTTTTACCACCTTGCAAGGACGCCAGGATGTGGCTTACTACTGGTACTGGGTACGCATGCTGTTTGAGTGCACAATTAATTGTGCATTTGTAATCGGCACAGATTCTGACCTCCCGGTTGACTTTTAGTGGTGTGACGATTGGGGTCTCCCATTCACCCCCATCTACAGGCTGAAGTACTCCCTGTTCTACAAGTTTATCTAACTCAACGTCTATCTTGTGTTTAAAAGCAAATGGAACTCTACGAAGTTTAATCCTGACCGGCACAACAGTAGGATCCAATTTAAATGTTATTGGCGGGCCCATGTACGTCTCCAGACCTGAGTCAAACATATCTGCGAATTCCTCGCATACTGTCGCTAGACTCACGACTTGCATCCAGTTGATTCCGGTTACTTGGATGCCTAGTGCATCAAACCAATCGAGCCCGATCAGGCTCATTCGCTGACCCCCTACTACAACAATGTCCAGGTGCCCAGAAAACCCCTTAAATTTGACAGCCAGTGTGGCCTCACCCTTGACTGCAACTCTGGCATTCTGGAAGTCAGTCAGTATAATGTCAGATGGCCTCAGCTTGCCCCATCTCTTCCTGCGATTGCAGACAAAGTTAAATGTCTCAAGTGATATAATGGATACGGCTGAACCTGTGTCTAACTCCATCTTGCAAGGGACCCCTTGCAGCTCCACCTGAAGTCTAAACTTTGACTTAATAGGGCAGCGAGCTCCCGTGCGGCAAATGCTTCTGTGGCTGGAGCAAAACCCTATGCTATACTGCCCCGGGTCCCCAGTATCTCTCCTAATCAGAATGCCCGACTGGCGATTCAATTGCCGGTCCCTCTGGCGACCTCTACAGATGGACGCAATGCGGCCGGTCTTTCTGCAGGCCTGGCACGTGGCTGTCCAGAACCTACAGTTCATGCATTGGTGGCGGCCGCCACACCCTGGGCACCTAAGGAAGGGATCTGCCTTGTAAGTTGCCCCTTGCTGCTTGTCGCTGTGACGCTGTTGGTTGTTGTGCCTTTGTAGCTTGTCAACTTCCGTTTTGTCTTCGGGGTCTTCCACATGTTCGGCATCCTTGTAGTGGACGGCTTCCTTGTGCTGTGCTGTTTTGGCGGGCGGCATGGCTCAAACAGCCCCGTCGGCAGCTTCATCCGCCATGATCTCTTTCAGCGTGTCTGGGAATGACAGAGTCTCTTTGGTGAAGAGTTTTTGCTGTAACTCTAGATTTCAGAGACCACAGACAAGCCGGTCTTGGAGCCTCTCCTCTATGTCAGAGAACTGGCAGAGGCGTGTGGCCTGCCTCAATGCTGTGATGAATTCAGATGCTGTTTCACCTTGTTGCTGAACCCTCTGTTTGAATGTGTGGTGCCAAGCGATTACCGACAGCTTGGGCTGGAAATGGTTGCCGAGCCGTTTCTTCAAGTCCACGAACATATGGACTCCAATGGTGTTGACGCAAACAAGTTCTCCGCAATGTCGAACGTGGCTGGGCCGCTACACACAGGAGTGTAGTGGCCTTCAGGCTGTTCTCGGTGACTTGATTCGCGCGTAGATAGTTCTCAACCCTGGATAGATACGAAGACCATCTTTCTGGGTGAGCTATATCAAATTCTTCCAGCTTTCCAACCTTTGCCATTTCTGCTGGTCTTCGCGGCTGGGGCTCGTCGTCTTCTTATCCTGTTCTTCCGTATGCCCAGGGACTGGTCCTCTGGGCGTGTGGCCGCTAGCGTGGCTGTGCTAGGCTGACCATGGGGGGGAATTGCTTTTCTCACCAGGCGTGTTTGGCCTCTCCCCTAGTGACTCTCAGCTCTGTTGGAGAAGCAGGATCCCACCTTCGTCGCCAGTGTTATATACTGAGTTGGTTGCTTGATTGACGAGGCAAGGCGAGTGAGTTCTGCAAGAATCATTCTTTATTTGGTTGCAGGAACTGAATTGAGAAACAGGGCTGTGAATGCAGCTATTTATACCCTGGCCTCTAGGTGGTGGCCAATAGGTTTAAAGCAAGCTATTGACGCCCTAGAAGCAGCCAATGGCGGCGCTGGAGACGGGTTGTCTGAGGAGCTGGGAGCCGTTAGCCAGCTTCCCTGCTTAAACAATCTTCCAGCAATTAACCCCACGTAATACTCTTTAGTAAGACAAAACCCAATACATTACAGATGTATTATAAACATGGTTTATAAATGGGGTACATTTACATTAGGCTAAAGCAACAATTGCCATGAAATGTGAATTAGTCTGTATATGTATTAACAATTTAAATCTTATTCGTACAAAGCTGTGTTAGAATTTAAAAGCATACACTTTTACAATGAGATTCGCATAATGCATAAAAATCTTACTAGGATTCTGTTATATTCTCAAAGGAGATTGCTGTAAACTGGACAAGGTCACAAGAGTTTTCCACCCACACAGGCTAATGGATGACATTGTCTTAAAATTAGAAAATTCCCACAGTATTACATAATATTTTCTAGCAAAGATCAGGAGTTTGGTAGCACCTTTTCCAACTAACACATTTTATTAAAAGCATACGCATTCGTGAGCTTTCAAGCTTATGCTTTTCAATTAAATTTGTTATCTGGACAAGAAGCTAACAGACTCTTGATTTTTTGCCACTATAAAGTAGACTAACACAGCCCTCTTATTTTGAAGAAAAGAGGAATTGATAAAGGAACAAACTTAATTCACATTTGAATATCTTTTCAATAGTTTGTATTATCTTTAGGAATTAAGCAAGCAATTATCTTTTCACTAGAGCAGTGGTTTCCAGAGTTGTGGTTTCAGAAGTCGAAATAATTTAAGGAAACAAAACAGAACAATTGTGAATTTCAGATACAATTTATGAACTTAATCATTAATCAATAAAGGGAAATTCAAGACTTCATTCTTCTTTGGATTCACAGAAACATATTGGACCACGTTAAAATCTTTTCATGGACTTGTTAATAAATCATTAAGCAAGGACTTAACAAACCATTAAATAAATTGTTTGCAATGTAAATCACTATAGAAGCAGTTTTATATGATTTGTTATAACAGTTTTCTGTTACATAAACAGTTTTATATAACAGCTTTATATTTATATTATAAATTTATATAACTTTACATTTATATATGCATTATCCCTAGTGGCACAGTGGTTAGAATGCAGTGTTGCAGGCTAACTCTGCCCGCAGCCTGGAATTCAATCCTGACAGGGCTTGAGTTTGACTCAGTCTTCCATCCTTCCAAGGTTGGTAAAATGAGAACCCAGATGTTGGGGACAATATGCTGACATTGTAAACTTCCCAGAGAGTACTGTAAAGCAGGGCTTTTCAACTGGTGGTATGCATACCACTAGTGGTACGTTGGCACCTGGCAGGTGGTACGCGTACGACGGGTTGAATAGCACTGTAAAAAAAATGTTAAAAAAAAGTGTAAAAGTGGATGAGGTGAAGCGGCAGCAGCGCCGCACAGGCTTGTGGGAAAGTCAGCTGGAACTGTATGTTGCCTGGGTCCTACAAAGAGCCCAGGATCAAAGCATGCAGTTCGAGCTGATTGGTGGCGGCCTTGTGGGTGGCAGACAGTCTTTGGGTGGAGATTCAGCTGGAGCTGCATGACACATTGCCTGGGTCCTGCTTACAGACCAGGATTGGTGCACGTAGCTCCAGCTGATTGTGGGTGGCAGGCAGTCTCACACAGTCTTCAGGCAGAGATTCAGCTGGAGCTGCGAGAGGCATTGCCTGCCTGGGTCCTGCAGAGAACCCAGGATCAGCAGGATCAATGCGTGCAGCTCCAGCTGATTGGGAGTGGCAAGCAGCCTCACCCAGTCTTCAGGCAGAGATTCAGCTGGAGCTGTGCGAGGCATTGCCTGGGTCCTGCTGAAGGGGAAAGAAGAGATGATATTAAAGGGGGTGAGGGAAGAGATGATATTAAAGGGGGTGAGGGAAGAGATATGTTAAAGGGGGTGAGGGAAGAGAAGATATTAAAGGGTGAGGGCAGAGGTGATATTAAAGGGTGAGGGAAGATAATATTAAAGGGGGTGAGGGAAGATGATATTAAAGGGAGTGAGGGAAGAGAGATGTTAAAGGGGGTGAGGGAAGAGAAGATATTAAGGGGTGAGGGAAGATTATATTAAAGGGGTGGGGGAAGAGATATATTAAAGGGGGTGAAGGAAGAGATATTAAAGGGGGTGAGGGAAGAGATTAAAGGGGGTGAGAGAAAAGGATATTAAAGGGGTGAGAAGAGAGGATATAAAAGGGGGTGAGAGAGGAGAGGATATTACAGGGGAGTGAGGACTACCTGTACTTTATCACTGTTTACCATTGTTGTTGTTTTTGGTCAAGTTTTTGACACCTTGCTAGGTGACTGGTGGTACTTGAATATTGCCGTATTCTAAAAGTGGTACAATCGGTGAAAAGGTTGAAAAGTCCTGCTGTAAAGCACTATGGTGTAGTATACAAATCTAAGTGCTATTGCTATATTAATGTCAAAAAAGTTTCAATGTCTTGGAGTCTAAACTGGAAGGCCTACAAATTCTGTGAAATAGATGATGCAAAATATATTACACGAAGCACCTCTCTTTGAATCATAAAAGTAGCAATACTGTTTTTCAGAAATGTGCAACTCAGTAAAGTATTGGGCATGTGTGTGGAAGCAGCCAGTTTTAGCTTAACCACGTGAGTTACTATGTGAATGAAGAATAATGTAAATGCTCTGATGATTTAAAGAGGTCCTTTATATGTACACTCGTTGCACCTTTTTTGAAGGATTGGGAATAGTACATAAATTAGTAGTAGAATTATCTGGTAAAATAGAATGATAGGAAGCAGATTATACATATTTTAGCTACGAGGTCACATTCATGGGCCCTGCAGAGGCCTTTTTGACAAGTCTGGGAGATTTTTAAAAACTTTAAAAGAGAAATCGAGAGCAGTTTTGTTTTTTATCATTTGGTCAAAGGCTTTCTAGAGGGAGTGATACATACCCTATTAGGGAATTGGGAAGATATTTGGCTACATGCCTAGAAGCCACTCCAGTCCTGTATGTGTGCTTAGATGTCAACCTTTAATTCACAGAAGTGCTTAGGAAAACAATAGCATTTATTAGGTTAGATTGAGGTAAGTTAAAATCATATTCATTTTGAATTTGAGTGGTAACAGCTGCTGGGAGGATTAGCGTTGCTGGCACTTGAGATAAAGTTAATTCTCTATACATTGATATCATAGATGAAATATATCTAGTCCATAGTACTCCCCAAAGATCATGAACTTAAGTCACAAAGCCAGATTTCGTGTTTTTCAGTCATTTTTTAGAAATAATCAGTGAAGCCCAAGAGATTTATCTCTGGTGGGCATAAAGCAAATGTGGTAGGAGAAAACCTGTGATGGTTCTGTAAGGCAGCTGTTATCATTGGGAGGAAGCATCAAAGGTTTCAGTGTTTGGACCAATGATACAAAGATGAGAGGGCTCTGGATCTTTATTTATTTAAATTTATTTATTTATTTAGCTAGATAGCTAGCTCTCTTCATTAATAATATTTTAGCTTTCACTTTGTGTGTGTATGTGTATCCTAGAGATTTGCTATTTTGACCATATTACTATTGAAGAAGTGCTCCAACTTGAGGCCATATTCTCCATATGGAGAACAGTTGAATCCCCAAGATGACACCCCGTGATGTCAAACAACCAAGAGGACGACCGCAAAATTTATTTTTATTTTTATTTTAATTCCATTTATATCCCGCCCTTCTCCAAAGACTCAGGGCGGCTTACAAGCTTAGCAGTAGCCTTCATTCTATGTATATGCCTGCTTATTAGGGCTTTCACCCCCCCCCCAAGCGGCATTATTACAAAGTCAGCTTATTGCCCCCAACAATCTGGGTCCTCATTTTACCTACCTTGGAAGGATGGAAGGCTGAGTCAACCTTGAGCCTGGTGGGATGCGAACTTGCACTAATTGCAGGCAGCTGGTGTTACTTAAGGAGGCATTAGCCAAACAACTTTCATGGAAGACTTAAAGACTCTAAACATCACATGGGAAGACATTGAAGTACTCACCCAAAATCAAAACACTGGAGATCCCTTGCTGCCCAACATGCTAAACAGCATGGGAGGAGTTGTGCTAATGCTAAAATGTACGTATCTGCCCATCTTTATGCCATAGCTTCTGGCAGTATATGAAGTTTAAAAACCAATCCATAGCTCATGACACCCAAGCTAAAAATACATTCCAATAATAAAACCACAATAACAACAGCTTGCCTGAACCACTGAGGAAAGAGCCAGGTCTTCAGAGTCTTATGAAAGGCTAAAAATCATCTGGATATTTGGGGAGATGCTGTTCCTTGAGGCAGATGCTGCCACAGAAAATACGATTTGGCCTTGTGAGTCAGTGACAAACTTTGGGGTAATACATTCAACTGCATAAGATTTATGAGCAAACCTTTATATATTAATAAAGATTTATATTCAATTATGTTCCAAAACTTTGGAATCTAACCATTTTTGAGGAGTTCTGTTGGGTTTGGACAAGTATTTTGAGAAACCAAAAAGAAATATTCTTGATACTAACAACAAAGTTTAATACATATGTAATTTATCTGTTTTTGAAACTACTAACAGAATGATGTTCTCCTTTGGCACAGATTTCATGAGATTTTACAATAATAATTATTTATACTGCTTAATTTAGATTTTGAAACATTGTTGGTGAGTTGAAAGTAGATGGAGTATGTAGTCAATTGCAGGTATGGAAGTAAATGGAATGCACAATTAGAACACCACACAACATGAAGATAAATGTGTGAGTGAGTGCAGAAAGGGAGTTTTGTCATGTGTCGAAATTGTCTATACTGAAATTAATTGCATAATAACATTTTTATGAAGCAAACACTCAAATAACAATACTCAATCATAACATAAAGCATAAAGCAAAGGAAACCTTTGTTTGTTTGTTTGTTTAAAAAGAAAACTAGCCTGGAACTACTTAATAATAATCAAAGATATATTTTCCAAGAAGACCACTAGGAGGCACTGTCTTCCTTCGTGTGTTCGCTGGAGCTCTCGATGAACAAAATAGCCTTATTCCATGCATCACAAAGCCTTCAGAAATACAAATTTATTTTAAAATATTGTAGAGACCATTGTATTTGCAAAAGCAAGCAATGTTAAGTGATTATATTCTTTTATTCTAAAAAGCATTCTTATTCTTCCTTGATGTTCCTTAGTTGTAGTTTTCTAAAAACAGAATCTTATTTATTGGGTCAGAACAGAATGAGTTTACCATGTGTCTCCTTTTTGTCAAAGAAAAGGTCAGATAACTGCTAGATATACAGAGTTAGAAGAGACAGGAAAGGAATTTTAAATTCCTGATATCATCAGAACATTCCTTAAAAAAAGGAAGGAATGAAATGAATGAAATGAAATGAAATGGTTAGTGCTTGCATATACTTCTGATGATTCATTCACACAAATCTGGGGTTTTGAAGGAAAATCATGCCAAAACCTTAGAAGTGGACATAAAAAGTGTACAAAAATACATCAAACAAATATATGACAAAAGTCACTTTTATTCCCTTCCCTTTTTCCTTCTTTATGTTAGTTTTTATTTTAATGTTTGCTTTTGAAACTTAATAAAGATTTTCTAAAAGTGGAAGTAAAAGTGGATGGCTAGAAGGTTGAATGCAGATTACTAGTATCAGAGCAAAAGAACTTTTAGAAATTTGAATGATGTTATAGCCATTTCTACTATTAGCCTAAGGAATGTACTACAGTAGAGGCAAATTTTATTAAAATTACTGGAAATGAATTCTTTAGTTTAAAAGCACATTGTGTTACTGTTCAGAATTTTAATGCTGGAAGGAATGTAGATTTGGATTTTTGACATAATGTTGATTTCCTGGGACAGAAGATAACAAAGAGAGTAGTCCACAGTTTAGCACAGAGCTAGGCAACTTTATTCAGCTTGGATACTGAACATTATACATGGATATTATACATAGTAATCATATCAAGTAATAGAGTTACATCACCAGGTACATCAGGCTGAGTGATATAAGGGTCTTTTATCTCATACAACTTTAACATATCTATTTCTCCAGTTATTTTGAGGTAAAAAAATCAACTAAAAACCTGACACTAAAAAAAATGCAGGGTTTGGGAGCTTGGGGCCTCCAAGTGGCTTACAAATCATAGGTTGATTTCAGCTTAGTGCATTCTGTGAGCCCACAGATAATTTTACATTAGATTCAGACACTTATCACTTCTGCATTGCAAAAAAGACAGCAAAGGACACAGAGATTGCCATTAAAATGCATATGCTAATGCAGAGTTCCCCAACCTTTCTGGCTTTGTGGACTGGCAAAGGAGGGGATGGTTCTGTGTAAGTGGCTGGCAAGCGGGCACAGCTCCACTTGCATGAGCAATGTACATAGGCGCCTGCCTCTCACACAAATGGGAGTGCACATGCATGTACTTGCCTGCTGCTTGTGCAAGGAAGGATGCATGTACGTACTCATACGCCGTTTCCACAACCTGGTTGCAAATAGCTCACTGCCCAGTAGTGAGCTGTGGCCCAGAGATTGGGAACTCCTGTGCTAATGTACAAGATGTAGGGACACATTTAAAACTAATTACTGTGCATATTCTGCTTTAGGGAAAGCAACATTTAGCAAAAAGAGAGTAAAACTAATAACAAAGGGAAAGGAAATGTTACATTCAGTTACCGATCTTCAATTCCATAATTATGCAAAATATTCATATGCTTTCTCTATAACAATTATGCTTTGTATGATCTTGCTGAAGAGCAAAAATCTTATACTATACCTGCAACCTGACAATTTTTCAACCTTTCTGCATTACTATATCACTTCTCTTTCATCATTTGTGTTGGACATTAATATTTATTGTATTTTTTTTTAAAAAGTTACTCTTTAACAAATCACTATCATTCTGATACCTTACTTCAATGGTGTCCCAAATCATTTCAATTATTAATTCTTTTAAGAAGTCATTCCACTGGCGACTCCCTGTTCAATCTTATTAACCCACTTCCAAAATAGTGTTGGTGCTCTCTGAGCTTAGTTGTTTGCTTGTAGATGTTTCATTTACCCAACTAGATAACATCTTCAGTACTACAAGTGAGTGGAGCAAGCTTTCTGTTTATATACAGTAGTTTGCCCTATTCTGGTGTTTGTGTTTCCATCTTAGCTTTTTTATTGTCTCTTTTGAATGGTGTGTAAATGTAAATTATCTTGATGTGCCTGTAGTTGGCTGATTTATCTAAGTGCTGCTAAATGACGTATATACACCCAACTATGCAATACTATATATATTGTATATCCATATTGTTCTGTTTTCCCCTTTTTCTCTTTGCTCTTCTTGACTACATTATGTGCAACTCTTTTTTCTTTACAGATGATATATTTCTCACTTTCATTTTTTTGCAGCAGTCATTCACATATATGTATGTTCTTGTTTACCAAAGCCTCTTTCACTTGATTCCGCCAAGCATCCCTTTCACAGTTCTCATTGGCATCAGTTCATATGATTCTGGGATCCTCTGTACTGTCTTTTGAGCAGCTTCCATACTCTTTTTCTTTACACACATTTACAATTACTTTTGTTTGGAAATTAATTTATCTTTAAATATTTTTTCAAACAAGATTAATTTTTCCATGTCCTGCAATTGTTCTACTTTCATTCTTTCTTCTTTTTCCTTTTGTTCCATGTCTATTTTTGACACCGCCCAAAATGGTTATCCTATTCAGAACCTCTTATCACCCTTGATATCCTTCAATAATTCTCAGACATCATAAAAAAGACACCAGTCAACTTTTAGTTTTATAGTAATTCCTTTTTCATGTATACAGACAAATGGGAATACTTGAAATACATATTTAAAACATACTTTTTTCTAAGCATAGACTCACTAGTCAACTTTCTCATTCATTCTTTATCTAAGTGACCAATGCCTTGTTTCTTAATTTTTAATGTGATTTTATTGATTTTTTTTAAAAGCTAAAAACTAATCCACTAATTATAAGGAAAGGAAGAAAAAAGAAATCAAAGAGAACACAAGATCAAGAAAAGAAAAAAAAGTTTAAAAAACAGAAGGAAAAGAAAAAAGATACAACAAAGTGAATTCCAGTATTCTTTAGAATGATAATAAATACCTTTATCTTTTTTGAACTTTTTTCTTAAAAGTTATATGATCATAATCTTTTTCCTATCCTGTCTAATCATCAAAACCACAAATCACAAGGTCCTTTAAAAAAAAAGTCTATAGGAGACACCAATAAATGCAGATAGTGTCTTTTCTGTAATCAATGCAAATAGTTTATCCCTCTGAGAAAGATTTGTCTGTTTCACCAACTATTCTTCCATAGTAGGGGGTGTTAAATTTTTCCATTGCTGTACATATAATAATGTTGCCACAGTAATCATATATTGAAATAATTTTCCTTGGCTTCTTTCTAACTGCTATTCCTTTGTCCAAAAGGAAACAATTCTGGCTTCAGTTGAATGTCTCAATTCCTTTAATGCCAAATTGTCCAAATTTTTCTCCCCACTTCTCTTTATAACTTCTGTGTTATGTTCCAAATCTTCCACTTTGCAACACTCTAGTTTGCACCCTACAGAGCCTTCTTCCATTTCATTTTTAACCATTGTAGTCATCTTTTGCCAAATTTTTCAAACATTTACTGCAATTAATCTGGTGAAATGCCTATATTTTTAAGTTGTTCTAGTGAACACCTATGTCTTATAGTTTAGCAGCTTTTCTTGTGATTGCCATTTGAGAAAGTGAAAATTTTTGGTTTCTCTAGTGAGTGAAAAAAATTGAATAAAAAATTTATTCATTTTTTTTCCACTGATGAATAATCACACAACTACAGGGCCTTCATACCATTGAAAGTATGCAATGTTAGCATTGTATTAGCTAAAGAACAAGCAGGCACATTTGTATAGCATAATCAGAATTTATGAGAATTAAGCTTGATTTGATTTCCTGAGGCTTAATGTGTTAATATAGCCTGTTGATATATAGCCTATAATTTAATGGATTGTCCAAAGCCTCCAAAATATATTAATTTGATAATCAGGTTATGCAATTGTGGATTAAGTCATTTTAAGTGCATTCATAGGTGTACATGTGTGTATACCTACACCCAGTCACGTGTATATATGCAAATATGGAGTCCCTAGTGCTCTCTGAGTTTGATATTTTTCTTGCAAATGTTTCATTACCATACTAGGTGACATCATCCATACACAGATAGCACCAAGACCCCACATTTCAACCCTGAGCTACAAATATTCTCTTCCATCAATATTCAAATATGAATGCAACAGACACATGTCAGTCCCTTTGAGTAACATAAATCCCTTTGAATGAAATTTCTGGATTTGTAACATAATACATGTGGTGTAAATTATTTATTTATTTTATTGGTAAAATTTATACTTTGCCATTCCTCCAGGGGTGTAAGCAGGTGCAGGGGATATGGGGCAGTTCCATCCCCATCTCCACCCTAGCTTGATTTTTAGGCATGCACCTTTCCCCAAAACTAGGGCTTATTTTTGGGGTAGGGTTTATATTAGGCCCACCCAAAAAAATCAAGCTAGGGCTTATTTTCAGGGTGAGTCTTACTTTCAGGGAAACACGGTACCAAAGTTTTAAAGTATAAAAATATCAGAAGTGCTCTACTGATTTATTCAAAGACTTTTCTAGTTTAATATTTTGTTTCCACATTACAAAATGAATGAAATACAGTCCCTAATCATATTTCTCAGTAAAATCCTATGCCGAGGCTAGAGTTCAAATATAATCTGTAAATATCCATTTACAGATTACTCACCTGATTACATATTCTTGGTGATAATTAGGCCCATGCCTAATGTTATCCCATCTTTATTAAACTTCATTAAACTAATATATTTTATTCAGGCTGGTCTTCACTTCTTATAATGACCATAGTCTTATTCTACCTTTCCTACAATGAACCCACAGTCCATGGATCAGCATTCTCTGTGTTTATGCTTTTCTATTTAGATCTCTCCATGGCTCCCAGATTTAATTTTTGGATTGTTTTCAGATATTGTCCAGCCTGTTGCCTTCTAAGTGTTGTTAAACTGCAGTTACCAGATACCACAGATTAATGTTGATTGGTATGTGTAATTCTTTCAAATTTATTTTGGTAGTGTGTTCAAGTTTATTTTGTACAAGACAACCAACAATGCTGCTATATCAGTTATATATATAAAACCAACACTTCGTAATCTTCTGGCTGTCTCTATTGCTAATCTGGTAAGGTTTCTCTCAAGGAACTCTTTCAAGGCATTTTTCCTTGGGATTTTATTGAAGGGAATTTATCTGAATGATAAGAGGTTGTATTTGGTTATTGAAATAATTATACAATGAGATGCAGGATTCCTTTACTCACAGCCCTTGAACACTTCACAACTAAAGTAAATACAAAAACTCTGCCATCTTTTTTGAAAATGTCATCACTTTTTTCATCTTTAAAAACAAATCAATTTTTCTCTTCCAACTAAAGAGAAAGAGTAATATCATACTAAAGAAGAGTAGTATTATACTAATAATGACAAAGAAAAGGACTTTTTTGTGATGGTACAGAATATATATATATATATATATATATATATATATATATATATATATATATATATATATATATATATATATATATATACATACATACATACACACACACACACACACACACACACACACATATATATATACTAAAGAAGAGTAGTATTATACTAATAATGACAAAGAAAAGGACTTTTTTGTGATGGTACAGAAAATATATATATATATATATATATATATATATATATATATATATATACATATATATATATATATATATACACATACATACACACACACACACACACACACACACACACACACACACACACACATATATACAGTGCCGGAAAAAAAGGTGCCAGAACTCACACACGTCATACAACCTGCCTTGCCTACCCTACAAGGTACCATCCAAAAAAGGTGCTGGAACGCTGTTCTGGGTGTTCTATGACAAAAAAAAAGCTCTGCATGCACACACACACACAATCAGATTTAAACATTTCACCATACGTTTAATGTTTATTTTATACAAGCACGTTCTTCTGTACAGTATAACTGTTTATTCTACCTCAGTAAGAGCATGTGAAATTTGACACTAATATTGTACAGTTTAATATTAGTTTTCATTTAAATGAATTTTTCCTCAACTAAATTAGTACTGTATTTATATGGCAAATCCCCTTGAAGTCCCATATAATATATATTATTTTAAATAAAGCAATTCCAAACTCAATATGGAGAGAAAAAGGTGGTAACAAACATACACATATTTGACCATTCAGAGTTATATAGCATGTTAATTCAGATGTAAGTCCAAGATTGCTGATTAAGCTTATTACTCTGAACATAGGCTTGCAGTGGTACCATTTATATTTCTGATTTGGGCTTTTAATTGAACTAAACATCCATATGTCCAACTTTTTTTGTAAATATGTTTAAAGCATTTTTTTTAATTTACTCTCTCTCAGCAAGAGTAAGAAACTCAGATAGTATAAGAAATCCAACCAAAATGTGTGTGGTCATGGTTGCAGCTCTTAGCAGTGAGTAGTCTTTAAAATATTCTTGGAATTGAAAACGCAGCTAGAATGTGTTAGATCAAACCAATAAAGACGTCAAAGGCTATTCTAGAATGAGTCTCTAATGACAAGTGAATCATTCTGGCAAGATAATGAATAAATATAACCAGGAAGTCAAAATGCAAAGAATAAAACAAAAGGGAAATGTTTTCCTTTTCAGTCAGGCAGTCCTTTAGGTTTAATTTTTTTCCAAGTTTTAAAAAAATACATTCATTGCTTTTTTTTCTCTGCTACAGAAATTGATTTCTAGTTCGTTGTCCCTCTATAATACTTAGGTTGACAAACATTAGCATTGTTTATGAACGGAACCAAACAACCAAATTTAAGACAGACTCTTCTCATTTGATGTCCTCCAGTACTGTCAATTATAATATATCAATGGCCACAGCCAATCCATGACCTGGTGAATATAGGAACATTGAACAGTGATTAGTTTTATTGAGAATCTTAATTAAATCCTGAAATAAATACAGAGATAACGCTCTGTGCATACTTATTCAAGTAATATTTTAAAGTAGTTCATTTTAATTGTCTATTTTATTATAAAAAGTTCATGGCATGTTTATGGGCTAGACTGTTTTTAATTTGGGAACTATGAAAACAAAAATCCAGGTTCTGTTTCAAGGGGGAAAAAAACATTCCATTGTACAGAACAGGTCTTGTGCTATAAATATTTCCAGAAGAAATATTGTGCATATTATAGTGAACATCTGAGTAATATACACAATGATTCCCATTAAGAGTAAAGAGGTATTTTGGGAAAAATTAGAATTCCATATTTAAATATGAGGTGGTGCTCTATAAATGATTGGGCCCCAAGTTCTGGAAATTTTAAAGGAACATGCACTCAATTTTATACATGTGTGCCCTTTGCACTGGATGGGTGGGATTGTGTATTTTGTGCTGGAGTATAGATATCAAATTGCAAAATGCAAATCTGGAATCAGATTGCCCCCCACCCTACCACACACAGTGACAGATATAGCTGAAACACATCAAATTTTGTACACATGTGCCCTTCATTTTTGATTATCCATTTTGTACTCCTCTATTTTGTACTCTGATATCTATACAAAAGTAAACAAAAATGTGAAGAAGAATTGATGTAGATAAGTGTTCAAGTCTGGGCCTTCATCAGTGTTCCAGGACACACTAGCTTTTCCAGCTTTGTAGTATGTCTATCTGCTTCATATCATATCCAAGAAAGGGATGTACCCAGAGCACCTGTATATCATTTAACAACTTTGAGTGATTTTGTTTTCATTTCTTTTGAAACAAGCTTTATTAACTGTCATTTTTCCTTATATTAAATTATATCTTATTTTAATTTTTTTAAGTTAGGTTAAGAGTCTTAAAAGATTTAGAGCGAGAACTTACTTTTTAATTCAAGCATCAGATAAATGACCAATAAAAATGAAAGTTAAGAAAGTTTTGTTAATTGCGATGGGAATAGAAAAGCATTGCAAAGATTTGATCTACAGTATGAAAATCTTCTTTCTGTTCCCAGTAGTTTAAGCATGTCACCTAGATGTCATACCATGGGTCACATCTCTTCAGGAGAGACATTTAGGGTTAACTCCCAGGTCTTGGTTTGGCTGTGAACTTTTGAAGCAGCCTCTGGGGCACATGAGTGGTTAGCTTTCTGCTAGCTTGTCATTTCTTTATGGATTTCATTTCCCCCAAAGTCAATTTTGATTAGAGAGAGTTTCATCTAAGTTTGAAAATACTTCCAGAGATCTGGTAGAGATTAATGCAGGGTATCTTTTTATAGTTGTCAGGTCGTGGCAAAAAAATTACATCCTTGAATATTGAGTCGTCTTTCAAGATATTGCCTAGTACATGACAAGATTTATTGCATTAAAATTGCTTAATTTTGTGACAGCATACATTTTAAGGTCAACATTGTCATCAGTTTTCACATTCTGAATATCTGCTTAATAGGTGTCATTATATTTAGTAATCGTTCATAGCCTTTCATCAACTAGGCACACACACACTTCACAACCTCCTAATTGAATATTTAGACATTTCCCAATTATTGAGTACCAACATCAGCACCCAATTTGTTTCTACAAGAATCAATCCAGCCAATAATAAGAAATTTTAGGTCCCAATAATATTATTGGAAGAATGTATTGATTTACAGTTACAAGATTTAGCACAAACTTTCTAAAGGAAGCCTATCTCATTTCATTACAGAAAACCTTCTGGAATCTAGTAAAGATCTTCCCTTCAAACAGGGAGAGAATTTTCAGTTGATGTGACATATTTTTAATGGCCTCTGATGGTAGCAGGAGGTTTACTAATGATAAGGTGACATTACTGGAGAGCTGAATTCTTTGACTTTTGTTTTTGTTTTTACAGTGTCAGGAGCTAAAATAAAATAAAATCTGAAGCTGTGGGAGGCTTGAACCTGGCAAGACCAAAAACAAGTAGCTTAGGTCCAGATAAACTGATTTGTAAACTCAGACCAGGTGCCGAAACTTGGCCAATGTGAAAAACAGATTGCAAGCAGTCCATCACAAAAAGTGGGGGAAAGAAGCTCAGGATTAAACCATAGAATATCCATATATAGAGATCTAGGTAGAAGCTGTCCTTCATCTTTACTAGTATCTATAATAAACTGGTTTTTTTTCAAACCCTGTTCCTGTTTTCCCATGAGAGCTCTAAATCCAAAATATAGAATTATTATGAGGATCAGTAGCGCCTTAGGACACCTGTTTACTGGAAAGGATAAAGATACCATTTAGCCTTTAAAGTTATGAAATGCAATCTTTTAAGATTCCATATATCAGAGAAAGAAAATTACAGCTTTTCCATTCTTGCAACTCAGCTGCTGCTTTGTGTTTTATATTTTGATTTAATATTTAATTATCATTGTTCCAACTTGCCTAGAATTCTATGAATGAAAGTTAAATGTTTTCATTGCATAAAATATTCTTTTATTCAAGACATTCAGTAGAACTTAAAGGGGTATGTGCTTAATCTGGCAGTGATCTTGTTTGGAAATTGATCAGAATTTAAATTTAAAAAGAGTTATGTTTATTTTTATTGTGCACCTGATTAAATTCAAATGATAATGCATCATGCTTATTATTGTTTACCCTTAGCAAGAAATTGATTTTTCATGATCTGAGATATTGAATAACTTCATCTAGTTAATGCTGAGTTAACAGTATTAAGATGATGTAAGATTATTAGTTCAAATGCAACAAAGAAACAAATTGTTTTATTATGATGATTTACTTGGTTGTATGGCTGTGGCTGTATTCTCAGTCATCTTCAGTATGCTGACCTAAAAAATATGTACTAACTGGATTATTTCTAAATCTATGAATTGCAGGAATGCTTTACTCTATAGTCTTAGTGCTCATAAACTGGATGGTAATACACAGGTCAGTGATCTTAGTTATAATCTAAGCAGTCTTTGAAAAATGTTTGAAAAAAAATACTATTCCATCTTTTTCCAGTACTCAGATGTTGAGCGCTAATGCTGACATAGTGAAAATAAAACCATCCAGGCTCAAGCAACTTTGTTAAACCTCAGGTTTTTAGGAAAATAAATCATAAATTGAAAAGTTAAAACAACCCACTGAAGACTGACAGCCTAATACTGGGAGGTAAAAGTTGGTGTAGGACAAGAGGTTTCCATATTACAATATTGTTCTCTAAGGTTGCACATAAAAATCAACTTGTGTAATAAATATTTCTCTAATATAAATCTGCATGCATAGCAATGGCACTGATAGGAAGATTGATTGGGGTTAACCATGGATAAACTATTTTCCAAACATTCCTGTGCCAGATAATACAACAAACCAAATCCAGATAATTTGCTGGTCAACAGAAATTTCAATTGGCATCCCAATAGCTGCACTTTTTATAATTGATCAACAAATACTTCTTGATTTACATTAGTTTTATTTTTAAAAAATGTATGGCCTGATTCAGCTCATAACTTTGACCTTTCAACTGATAACTCAAAATTAATCTGAGATAATATGGACACCATTGCAAAAAAAATTGGTTTCAAGTCCTCCTAGAGTTCTTAGAAATCAAGAATATTTCTAGATCATTTAGAAGACTTGAAATCTGTAAGCACCCAAGCTTCCAGTAATTATATCTTTTATTTCCCAACCCCTCAGGTTTTTCTTGGTCTCCATATGTGTAATTAGTTGAAACACTAGTTGCTTATTCAGTCTAAGACAAAAGACTTACTTTCACCTCACCTTCCACAGTGTTTGTTGTTGAAAAAGCTGCAACATTTTGGACAATCTTGCCCATCAATATTGTGAGGGTCCTTCCTCAAAATGAAACCTGAGGTTTAGCTATCTGTATGCCACATATTTCTATTAGGTAATCCTCTTAGCAGCTTGCAAAAGAATTATTCACACACAAATCTCTGTAATGGATCTTGCTCATAATACTTCATTCCAAGAGATTCATTCGGAATGAGTCTCTATGACTCTGGTTCTTTTTCTGTTGTGGCAGATCCAACAGCATGAAAGACACCAGTGGATTTCTTCAAAGCACCAAACTGTTCAATGATCTGATGAAGGATCTATATGGCTTTGTGAGAATGCATTAGAACATGTTATCACTTTCCATCTCAGACCAAATGCAGCAACAGTATGGAACATCTGAGTTCTGTGGCAGAGAACAGTAAAAAGTAAGTAGTAATAGGAGTACTCTCAAAAGTGAGCTGGAAAACATGTTGGTGATAATACCAGATATCTGTCTAGTTCTGAAATTGGTAACCTGCAGGGTGTAATATTGTCCAGCAACAGCCATTCTGCAGCTCCCATGCTATCCTCAAATCATTTGTTTTGGAGAGTTGAGTCTTTAAGGCTTTTGTCCCTTCAAATTACAGGGAACAAACAAACAATACCATTCACCCCACTGATTTCAATATATCATAAGCCAATTGCAAGTTGCCCCACCCTATTGTAGGATAAGAAGAATGATTCATTAGAAATATAGTTTTTCATCTAAGTGGCTCATCGTAGCTCATGGAAGATTCAGATATGGCTTGTGGGCTGAGGACAGTCAGGAACTCATACACACACATACACGATAAATGAATTCCTCACTGTCTTCAGCCCACAAGCCATATCTGGATATTCTATATATTTATATAAATTAAAAGTAATATCCATTGAATCCAATGGTGCTTGCTCCCAAGAGAGAGCATATATATTATAGCAGTGGTGGCAAACCTATGGCACGCGTGCCAGAGGCGGCACTCAGAGCCCTCTCTGTGGGCATGTGCACTACCGCTGCCAGCAGCTTGCACAGGTCGGGTGAGTGAGGGGAACAGGCTCCATGTGCAGGCCAAGGGCAAGATCTGTGAGGGGGACGAGATGACCAGCAGCAACCTGCTCTCCAACCACAAGCAAAAGCAGATGGGATTAGTAAGCTTGTCCAGTGGTCTGCATCACATTCCTCACCCCTCCCCTACTCCACCTATTGGCAGTGGGCTGCAGAGCCCCAGAGTGTGCTGGTCAAGGGACCGGCAGGCTGTGGCTGCTGACAGACACTGTCAACCCCCATGTGCTCGCTGGCCTCTTTGTGCGGGGGCGGATGGTGTCAGGCACCAGCCGCCCCAGCCCCTGCTTCACCTTGCCCCACGGCAATGGCACCCCCACCCTGCCTCCTGCCTCACCCCGCAGGACGAGTCTCCTGCCCACCACCCCACCCGCCAGAGACCCTCTGGATCTCCCCCAACCCTGCCTGGCCCCCACAGTCGTCACCCCCATGAGCAACATTGAGGTGGCCATGACCACCCTGGCTATGCCCACCCAGTGGGCCATGTCCCATGCTCCCCCTGAGGGCACTACAATGTTGTTGCAATCCTGGCACTTTGTAATAAATAAGTGGGTTCTGGCTTGCGGTTTGGGCACTCGGTCTCTAAAAAGTTTACCATCACTGTATTATAGCATGCCCTCTTTATAGCTCAGGGAAATAGACTAGAGATCTGTTTAGAGATGTAGAAACATGAGAGCAGTTCATATAATAAAAATAATTATTTCATGAGCTTTGTTTAAAGATTTTTATTTTAATTTCCTTTAAAATTGTTATTCAAACTTCAGTTGGTTAAAGACATGCTAAATAATATTTTAATTAATAGGTTTGTTAAACATTTTTTTTATTTTCATAAGCTAATTCAATAAATCCGATTTCAGCTAGATCAAGTTGCTGAACTAGGCTGTTGTTATTTAGGTTAGTTTAATTCAATGATATGGTTGGCTGGTGGGATTGAGGATCAACGTTGCTCCTTTCCATGCAGCTAATTCAACTAATGTTTTGCTAACAGTGATTAAAGTTGAAACCTGCCTTCATGGTTACTTGAGAATTGTGTATACTGTGTTTTGTTAAAGTAGTATTGGTTGGAAGATTTGATAAGGAATTTAGAATTCAGCAGGTCCCAAATTCAGTATTTGTACTGTTGTTACATGGTAATCACATTAACTCACTATCTAAAAAGTCATCCATGTGACAAAATAGTGACACACAATTGTCAGAAATACAGTACAGGCATGCTTCATCTATACTTGCAAATACAAGACCTGCATTTTTCTAGTGACAGCAAAAGAAACAACTTGAAATACTGTATAATTCTTTTCAACAGTTCTTAACCTACCGTATACATGGACACTGCTATCCATACCAAATTCATATCATCATAATAGTAAATGCAGCTATTTTACATTAACCACGCATATTGAATCCATGGATAACTGCTGCCAATAATCTAGTTCCATCTATATTTGCTTAATTTAGATGACATACTGTGGAGAAATTTGGTATGAATCATTTCATAATTAGCTATGCTAAATTCAACAGTGGTCCTTTGGTTTCATGCAGCAGAGACATTTGGAGGGTTATCTGTAGCAATTTCTGGCATAAAATATTGATGCCTCCCCTTCATTATTTCTTCGTTCTTCAAGTGGCAGACTTCTTTGAACCAATAGTCACAGCTAATCCAAAATGTGTGTCCTGCTGTGATAGTTTTGGAATCATGCCATAGGAATGCTGGAGGGGGAGGAATAGATCTGGATAAATTAACCAATACTTTGATTTATTTTAGTATAACCAAATATATCTTGAGAGCCAATCCTTCAAAGATATAAGGATCAATGGCTGATCCTTTAAAGGTAAGTTTGCCTCTAGCTTCAGCTTTAATCATTTTCATTCTGTGCTCCTTAATTTGCTCTCATATGTTTTTCCTTTAGATAACATTACTTGTACAAATTCCAACCTAAGCTGAACTGGTAAGACTCAGAGAAATTTTATGGCATTTCTTATGTAACAGAGCTTACCGTACCTTTTTGTGCATTGCATTTGAGGTTTACAAAGTGCATTGCCCTGTCTATCACTATCCAGGATTTTTGAAACTTAAGCAATCATCTTGAAATCAAATGAAGGTTAGATGCTGGTTTATTGGACACACTGTGGTAACAGAGAGCAGCAGACATATAGATGCATTTGAATGTAACAGACAGTAGAGAATACAATGGAAACCAGCAGTATCCAAATAGATTCTTGTACTTTTCTGTCATTAGATATATTGTAATGTTTCCCTGGCTTTGCATGACAATTGTACAGTATTTGCTACATTATGGATATATTGCACTGGTCAATATATTCTTTATTAGCTTCCAATTTGAATCTGGACCTATATAGTTATAATTGGCTTAAAGCCTAGATACCTGTACCTCTTTCAGATCTTCTTCCAAATGGACAATCATCTGGAATTGGTGGGATGGTGAGATTACAGCTAGCATACATATGGACTGCTTTCTTCCTTCTCCTATTCCTAAAGTATGTTGTTGACAATGCGAAGGGAATATTGTGAATGCCCTCATACTAAAGTTATCATTTGATCATGGATACCTTCAATACATTTGTTTTCTTTATAGCACTGTTTCCTTTACTTTATTTGTCCATATGAAATATGAATGTTTGGAAATTCCTTTTAGGAGTCTTATTTATGTGCATATCCATGTATTGGTTAAGAAGTACAGTACTTGAAATAGCGAGGAATAATATTCACCAGTGTTTAGCAATACTGTACTTCTTTTCTTTCATGGAAGCCATGAAAAATTCTGTCTGCTGAGCATGAGATACCTAAAGTGAGAGCTCCTATGGCAGTGTTTCTCAACTTTAAGAAGCATGAACCTTAACTCCCAGAATTGCCCAACCAGAATGGCTGGCTGGAGAATTCTGGGAGTTATTCATATATCTTAAAGTTCCCAATTTGAGAAACACTGCCTCTCTGGCACATTCTTAGGTATTACTTGGATGCTTATGTTTCCTGTGGGTCTTCAAATATATTTCTGGATGAAACCTGGAAATAAACTTTATGCATTTTGTACCATCTCAGGACATGATGCAGATGGTTGTGTTCTTTTTCATTAGGCACCTTATGGTCTTGCTTCTTTTGTACAGAACTGATGAAGGTGCTTATGAGAACCCTTTGAGCACAATGCTATACTTGTTTCTCTGTCACAGTGTAGCTCAACCTCTGCAGGTTTAAGAAGCGTGGATTTGAACTCCCAGAATTTCTCAGCTGGCTGGAAATTCTGGAAATGGAAATCCACACATCTTAAAATTGTGGAAGTTGAGTAACACTGCTCCAGTAGAGAAAAGCTTTTCTCTGACACAGATTATTAGTACTTATCAGCATCCCAAGGCTGGTAACTCCCTGTGCTTGTAATATCTTGCAGCTTCTTTTAGATAACTGGATTGTTAGCCACACCTGCACACACAGATGCCGCCAACAATATTCTTCTTTGTCAATTCCATGATTAATTTTAAAATATCATTTCTAATTAATTCAGGCATTTCAAAATTACTTTGAGTTTGATGTAAATTTTGTAACTTGCCAGTTACTTACATTGTTTAAAAATAGTTTTAATTTTGTAAATTTCCTTAAAATTTTAATTTCTATACAGTTTAAATTAGATAAGCATGTAAATTAGGCTTTCACTGCATTTTTATATAATTTTAGAAGCTAGAACACTGTTTTTACAAGATTTTTTTTCCTTTTCCCTATGAATTGAGTTATTCTACCGAAATTACACAGCATAATCATTCTTTTATTTCCGATATACAGACTAAAATGTGTTGTTGTTTTTAATAATCCAGCTGGTACTCATACATAAAAAAGATCTAACAAGCATCTTAGAGAAACCTAAAAATACCAGGGGAGTAGCAGCAGTAAATGAGAACTGAAGATGCTCACTGACTACAGATTAATGACCAGAGAGAGAATGAGTGGGTGTAAAAGAGAATGGAATGTAAGATGTGGAAAAGGAAATGTCTGCCTGGCTAGAAACCTAAATAAAAGAATTCAATTTTAGCTGTTGTTGTTGTTCGAGGCTACTTATTACTTGATTTGATCTTTTAGAGCCTTTTAGTCAAGGAACATTTAAACCCTTTGAAAAAGTAACAACTCTGTCCATTATTCGCTGTCGAATGAAGAGTTCCTATGAGCATACAGATGTACGTGCATAAAGTTTTCCCATATAAAAGTAGGTGTTTTGAATGGATCATATATTTGTAGCAATGATACTTTATTTTCTTATTATACTTATGATGTTATAATTTCATAGCATGAACATAACAACATGAAAATACACAGATATTTCACAATTATTGCACACACACAAGGATAATTGTAGGAGATTCAACAAACCATGATTAAATACTCAAGTCCCCACGTACTTCACAAGCCAAAACTAAACAAATTCAGTCAGATTTAACACACTGGCTGAACTCCAGAATCCAATATAAACACATAAGCCACTCTGTGGAAGAAAAAGGAATACAAATATAACGAATACATAAAAGTCAATGACAAGAATATCTGTTTCATCATATTTAGATGCTTCTCCAAATCTTTGTGCTGGAATAATCTGAGATCATTCTAGCATTCATATAAAGATGTAACTGGAGGGTAATAAACAGAATGGTATCTCAGGAAGCATTTCTTTCTGATGTAACTAAGCCTTGACATAACTCAGAAACATCGTTGTTAACAGCTGGCAACACCTGAAACGTCCTTTTTCTTTCCAGAGAATCTCTTGCTTCTTTTTAACTAGGAACATTTTTCCTATAATTTCCAAAAACATTATTTTTGAAACTTATTTCAGGCATAGAAATATGAATTAACTAGAGCACTTCTTTTATACAATTTCTTTTAAAAAATATTAAGAGATGAACTGTCTTTTTGTTGTTGTTGTTGTTGTTAGTTGCGAAGTCGTGTCCGACCCATCGCGACCCTATGGACAATGTTCCTCCAGGCCTTCCTGTCCTCTACCATCTTCTGGAGTCCATTTAAGCTCACGCCTACTGCTTCAGTGACTCCATCCAGCCACCTCATTCTCTGTCGTCCCCTTCTTCTATTGCCCTCAATCTTTCCCAGCATTAGGCTCTTCTCCAGTGAGTCCTTCCTTCTCATTAGGTGGCCAAAGTATTTGAGTTTTAGCTTCAGGATCTGGCCTTCTAAAGAGCAGTCAGGGTTGATCTCCTCTAGGACTGACCGGTTTGATCGCCTTGCAGTCCAAGGGACTTGCAGGAGTCTTCTCCAGCACCATAGTTCAAAGGCTTCAATTCTTTGGCGCTCAGCCTTTCTTATGGTCCAGCTTTCACTGCCATACATTGCAACTGGGAAGACCATAGCCTTGACTATACGCACTTTTGTTGACAGGCTGATGTCTCTGCTTTTTAGTGTGCTGTCTAGATTTGCCATGGCTTTCCTCCCAAGGAGCAAGCGTCTTTTAATTTCTTGGCTACAGTCCCCATCTGCAGTGATCTTGGAGCCCAGGAAAATAAAATCTGTCACTACCTCCATTTCTTCCCCATCTATTTGCCAGGAATTGAGAGGGCCAGATGCCATGATCTTGGTTTTCTTAATGTTTAGTTTCAACCCAACTTTTGCACTCTCCTTCTTCACTCGCAACAAGAGGCTCTTTAGTTCTTCTTCACTTTCTGCCATTAGAGTGGTATCATCTGCATATCTTTTAGGTTGTTGATGTTTCTTCCGGCAATCTTAATTCCAACTTTTGATTCATCTAGCCGTGCCTTTCTCATGATGTGCTCTGCATATAAGTTAAATAGGCAAGGCGACAGTATACAGCCTTGCCAGACTCCTTTCCCAATTTTGAACCAATCGGTGGTTCCGTGTCCAGTTCTCACTGTTGCTTCTTGGCCCGCATATAGGTTTCTCAAGAGACAAATAAGATGGTCTAGTATGCCCATCTCTTTAAGGACTTGCCACAGTTTGTTGTGATCCACACAATCAAAGGCTTTAGCATAGTCAATGAAGCAGAAGTAGATGTTTTTCTGGAACTCTCTAGCTTTCTCCATGATCCAGCGTATGTTAGCAATTTGATCTCTAGTTCCTCTGCCTCTTCGAAATCCTGCCTGTACTTCTGGTAGTTCTCGATCCACATACTGCTGGAGTCTAGCTTGGAGTCTGTCTTTTAAATGTAAAGAAATGCTGTACAATTGTGCATTGATTTTCCAATAAATGAAAGAAAGGAAAAAAAATGGTCTAAACTATTGTGGACTGTGTAAGAAATTATGTATCAGTAGATAATTGCATTATTAGAGTTTTTCTCTGAATTGTGGCATTGGTTTTATTGGCTAAAATAATTAAATAATTAAATAAACATAATTTAACAAAATGTGAGCTGATCTTTTTTCATTTTCTTGACATTATTTGCTGACTAATGTCAACTTGGTGACTTCAGAAAGATGGACAGATATTAAGAATTTAATAGGAAGTTTTAAAGCAAAGTAACGTTTTTTTTACTTTTTTCTGATGTGGATTTTAACAACAGGTGAACATGCTTAATGGGTTTCTGCATTATCTTTTTATTATCGCCATGTGTCTTTGAGCATTGTTTTATTTAAATATCCTAAAATTAACTAAAGACCCATTGGACCTATTTAATCATATTTTATTTGCTAACCATTGTATATTAAATAATAAGGAAGACAGACTCAGGATGCTCATGAATAAAGAATTGCACTCATAATGAAGTGATAGTTAATTTTGTTACTGGCTCCTGGGCATGTTTTGGCTTTTCATTTCCCATTACTAAAAGCCAACATGGGTTTGTCAAAAACAGATCATGCCAGACAAATCTTATTGCATTTTTTGACCAAGTGACAAAATTAGTGGATCAGAGGAATGCTGTGGATATAATTTACTTGGACTTCAGTACGGCATTTGATAAAGTAGATCACAACCTACAACTTGATAAGATAGAAAAATGGATTCGTAGCTGGCTGACTGGCCGTACTCAGCATGTGGTCCTCAATGGATCCGCATCTACATGGAGGAAAGTGTGTAGTGGGGTGCCCCAGTGTTCTATTCTAGGCCCAGTGTTCTTCAACATCTTCATCAATGATTTGGACAAGGGGATAGATGGGGAACTCATCAAACTTGCAGACGACACCAAGCTAGCAGGAATAGCCAACACTCCAGAAGACAGGCTTAAGATACAGAAGGATCTGGACAGTCTTGAACACTGGGTGCTATCTAACAAAATGAAATTCAATTGTGAAAAAAGTAAGGTTCTACATTTAGGCAAGAAAAACCAAATGTACAGGTATAGTATAGGAGGTACCTTGCTCAATAGTAGTAACTGTGAGAGGGATCTCAGAGTACTAGTGGACAATCACTTAAATATGAGCCAGCAGTGTGCTGCAGCTGCCAAAAAAGCCAACACAGTGCTAGGCTGCATTAACAGAGGGATAGAATCAAGATCACGTGAAGTATTAATACCACTTTACAATGCCTTGGTAAGGCCACACTTGGAATACTGCATCCAGTTTTGGTCACCACGATGTAAAAAAGATGTTGAAACTCTAGAAAGAGTACAGAGAAGAGCACGAAAGATGATTAGGGGGCTGGAGGCTAAAACATATAGGGAACGGTTGCTGGAATTGAGTATGTCTAGTTTAATGAAGAGAAGGATGTGGGGGGACATAATAGCAGTGTTCCAATATCTCAGGGGCTGCCACAAAGAAGAAAGAGTCAAGCTATTCTCCAGAGTGCCCGAAGGCAGGCAAGAAGCAATGGATGGAAACTAATCAAGGAGAGAAGCAACCTAGAAACTTCCTGACAGTTAGAACAATTAATCAGTGGAACAATCTGCCTCCAGAAGCTGTGAATGTTCCAACACTGGAAGTTTTTAAGAAGACACTGGACAGCCATTTGTCCGAAATGGTATAGGGTTTCCTGCCTGAGCAGGGGGTTGGACTAGATGACCTCCAAGGTCCCTTCCAACTTTATTATTATTATTATATGTTATTTTAACTCTGTTTTCCTTTCATATCTTGTATTCATTTTCAGATTGCATGGATGTTGCAATATTGGAGCAAGATTTTGTCTCCTTGCATCTAATGACCCTATTCCAACCTTAGTGCTTTTATAGCAGATATTGACCACAGGGCTGAATATCTTAGCTTTGTATGTTCTATACAATATAAAAGAGTGGTGGGTGTGTATGTTTTATCACTTGTAAATAAAAAAGCATAGTGTTTTAAGGGGAAAGCTAAGGGCCACAATACTGTAATATCTATTTCCATACATTCTGTGAATATGGGAATAAGAATTTCTTACACATTTCTTATAGAGCACTCATACAGTTGGAGAGCTGACAGCTTGAGACCCCTGCAATGGGATGAGCTCCTGTTACTTGCTGCAGCTCCTGTCCACCTAGAAGTTTGAAAGCATGCAAACGTAAGTAGATTAATAGGTACCACTTTGGTGGAAAGGTAATGGTATTCCATGCATCTTTGGCATATAGTCATGTTGGCCACATGATCACAGCAATTGTCTTTGGACAATGTTGACTTTCTTGGTCAAGAAACTGAGATGAGCACGGTGCCCTAGAGTTGGACACAACTGACAGTGAAACCTTTACCGTTTTATTCACACAGTTCAGTGGTAGTAATCATTAAGAAGTGGGCCAGCCTTCATCTTCATAACACTCCTGTAAATTGTATAATCATGATTCTGGGTTTTGTTTCTTGGTCGCATGCTATCTTGTAATGGAATTTTGAGGTTTGTATAAATGAAGTCCTCTTAGTCCTAATGGTTGTGAGCTACCAGCATTAGGGGCAGCATTATCAATTATACTATAGCCCTATATGGCACTGCTACAATGTTTATAATGGCTTGTTAGAATGGGACAAAGCCACTATTCTGCTTTCACTTCACTATTTAATTAAATAAAATTTGTGCTTTCCAGTTCTGGCAAAAAAGTTTGGACATTTCAAAGGGTTTGATAAACAGCAATAGCTTCTCCTCCCACATATTAAAGCTTCAACAGTGACATTATGTGAAAAGAAGAAAAAGCTGGCAACACAGCAAAGCGAAGGGTAAGGTGTTCCTTGGATGGGTCAAGGTGCTCTAAATTCTCTTTTCGGCACTGAAATAACAGCAGTGTTTCTGGCAGGAGATCATCTCTAATCTTTGTCTAGTCCGAAAAGCCACATCTGTTCACAGTTATGGGTCAGTGCCCATACAGGAAATGTAATGTTCTGCACACAGAAAACACTCTGGATTCAGGATATAGAGAACAAAAAATTTTTGTAAGTGAATTGGATAATAAAATGAACCCTGCAAAAGTCCATAAAAGAGTTAAAGTCCTCCAGTTTGATAAACATCTAGAAAATGTTACAGGCAAAGGGAACAAGGATCTTTATCATGTTTCTGGTTTTTCTTTTGTTCAACTTATTTTAGTATGGATCTGCTAAAATTCAGACTACAGAAAGCAAATCACTAATGCTTAGGAAATGATATAGATAACTAGCAATGGAAGCACATAGTTACCTTCCCATAATCTTACTATCCTTTGAAAGGCCTCTATGGTAGATTTTTCCCAGGTTTTTTAAATCTCTTTTGCAAAATTGTTCCCTTCATTTAAAATCCCACAATCCCAAACTGAAGGCTTTCTCTGAGGATATCTATATGTAGGTTTTAGTTACTTGTTATATTATGTTTGTGTGAATGCAGAAGAAATGGCACTAAGGTGAAAACATTTTTAACAAAACCAAGTGACAATGAATAAGGCACTTTATTTTACAAGCTAATGTATTTTTAGCTTTTTAAACTAAAACACACCCACCATAAATAGCTATGGATGGGTGTAATGCAGTGGCGTAGCGTGGGTTGTCAGCACCCGGGGCAAGGCAAGTAATTTGCGCCCCCTAACCGCACCGCACGCCTGGCACCCCCCCTCCACAGTGGGCGGCGACCCGGCGGCTCAGATCGGATTCGCACAGCCAGCACTGCAGTGAGAGAGAGTGAGTGAGCCAGGCAGGGGCAGAGAGCTGCGAGTGCAAGTGTGCCCCCCCAGATGTTGCACCCGGTGCGGCCAGCCACCCCTGCACCCCCCACGCTACGCCACTGGTGTAATGATATGAGGGATCAGTCAACAGTAAGACATTATTATTGCTCATGGTGCATACTGTCATAGGAATGTAAGAAGATATACTTTATCATTGACACCAACTATTGGTATATCTAGTTCGGTAATGTCCAGTTATTGTGGAGCTAAACTTTTATCGGTCTTAGCATGGCCAGCAGGAAAGGATGGAGAAGCTATAATCCAACACATCTGGGCAGAACCAGATAAATTATTCATGATCTAAATGCATCTGTATCAGAATACCCTAATTTGATGACCTCTAGTTATGGGGATGAAATACTATATATCAGCCACATGGTAGTATGTAAAAATAGAAATGTCATTGGCCAACACATCTGGAGAGCACTAGTTGGGGAATACTGTTATATTGACTTGCAGATGTTCTTCAATGATCTATAGCATTTTCTCAGTCCTAAAAACCTGGTGCAAGCTTCCTATTTGGTAATTTAACATAGAACTATGGGTCTGTTTCAGTTGTTAAAACATTCGGTTCAATGCTCACATTTATTCATCATACAGTATGCCTGATCTCAGGTCAATTAGATTTTGCTAGATACCAAGATGCTTACAAAGCTTAATGCAGAGAATACAGAGTTCTGGTTTGCCTTACTCCAGGTTTGCCTATGGAAATAAGATGAAACCTCTCTTGTTGTGATTCAGGGTCAGCCTGTGGGTTCGGCATTTGGGTCGGACAATTCAGAGGAGGAGGAGGGGGGTGTTGGAGAGGTTGCTGAGGGGGTTGGAGAGCTTGCTGATGAGAGCCCTCAGCCAGGCCCCTCCCACCTGGTTACGACGCAGACCCAGCTGTGTGAGCCTGACAGCGTGGATGAAGATTACCCACAGCTGGCCCTGTTCAAGGATGCCCGACGCAGGAGGCAGACAATCAGGAGTAAACAGAGGAAGGCAATGGGGCACCTCGGAAGGAGGCAGAGAGAAGCCACGCCCTGAACTGTTTAAAAGGGGAATGCGTGGGAGGGCTGGTTTGCTGAAGGCAACCGTTTGAATAGTTCCTGTTTCATGGTTCGTGTCTTGTTTTGCTCTATTTGCTTTTGTGTTCATAAATTTGGCAGGCTTAGTTCCAGCCTCTTGCCTTCTTGTAAAAGGGGTTGTCCCTGCCTTATCTGCAGGGCCGGTAGTAGGCTGGTACAGAACAGTTTGCCTTCAGCCTCCCACCCCTTACTATTATTATGGAGCAGCTATGTGCTGAGAATGCCCAGCTCGCCCAGCAACTTGGACGACATCCTGATCTACTCCCCATCGCGTGAGGTGCACCATCAGCATCTCCATCAGGTCCTGCAGCAACTCCGAGAACATCGGTTGTTTGCCAAGTTGGAGAAGTGCCAGTTCTACCGGGTGACCATCGATTTCCTGGGTCACCGCATTTCTCCTGAGGGCATCGCCATGGAGCCGAGTAAGGTTGAGTCTTTGCAGAGTTGGCAACCCCCACATCGCGTGAAGGATGTTCAGCGACTTCTTGGGTTCGCCAACTATTACCGAGCTTTCATCCCTGGGTTTGCTGCTTTGACAGCCCCCCTCACCCAGCTCCTGCAGAAGAAGACTCAGTTCCAGTGGAACACTCCAGAACAATGGGATTTCCAGACTTTGAAGGAAGCCTTCATGAAGGAGCCCATCTTGAAGCTTCCTGACCCACAACGGCCATTTGTCGTGGAGGCGGACACCTCCGACATTGCCATTGGGGCAGTGTTACTCCAGGCAATGACACCCCATGGTACCCTCTTCCCTTGCGCGTACCATTCACGAAAACTGAACCCTTCGGAGCGCAATTATACAATCTAGGAGAAGGAGCTGCTGGCCATTAAAGTGGCGTTTGAGGCCTGGAGGCATCATCTGGAGGGAGCACGGCATCAAATCGAGGTCTGGACGGACCATAAGAATTTGGAAATCCTGCAGACCGCTCGGAATTTGAACCAACGCCAGATCCGGTGGTTTCCTTTCTTTGCGAGGTTCGACTTCCCAGTTCGGTACATACCTAGCGGGCACAATCAAAGAGCAGATGCTCTGTCCAGGAAGCATGAATATTCCCAAGTGGAAGACAAGCTTTTGCCCAGGACAGTGATCCCCGTCGAGTCTTTTGCTGCGGTGCGGGAGCCGGTTGATATACGGGCTCGGATCCGGGAGGCACAGCAGCAGGAGGTGTGGGTGGCTCAGCGGAAGGAGGAGGTGGGGCCAGATTCTCCTTGGACGGTCACGGATGGACTCTTGTATTATCGTGACCGGCTCTAAGTTCCGGGAGGGCCACTCAGGGGACTCATCCTCAGCCAGTGTCACGATAACCCGGCGGCGGGGCATTTTGGCCTGTTCAAGACCCTGAACCTGGTCTCCCGTACCTTCTGGTGGCCCCAAGTCCAACACGACGTCCAGTCCTATGTCACCTCCTGCATCCCATGCAGGCAGGCCAAGTCAGCGACAGGGGCCCCGCCTGGATTACTGCAGCCCTTGCCGACACCCAAAAGACCCTGGGGGGCTGTGTCCATGGACATTCTGATGGATTTACCCCCATCCTCTGGTTTTACAACAGTGTATGTGGTGGTGGACATGCTGACCAACATGGCGCACTTCATCCCCTGTTGCGGCTTACTCGTATGTTCATTCAGCAGGTGTTTCGGCTGCACGGCCTCCCTGATAGAGTCGTCTCTGATAGGGGGCCCAGTTTACAGCCCACTTCTGGCAGGAGTTGATGCATGTGTTGGATATCAAGATTTGCCTCTCATCCGCGCATCATCCTCAAACTGACGGGGGAACCGAGAAGGTCATTGGTATCCTGGAACAATATCTGTGCTGCTACGTCAATCTGCAGCAAAACAATTGGGTGGACTATCTGGCCATAGCTGAGTTTGCATTTAACAATTCACAGCACACCTCCACACAGATGACACCGTTCTTGGCCAATGTGGGATATCACCCCAGTTTTTTCCCCTTTCTCCCGTGGACTCACCGGAGCCGGCAGCGAATGACTTCATGGCAGAGATACAGGCGATCCATCGATTGGTGCGACATCAGTTAGAGAAGGCCAAGGCCGATTACAAAAGGTTTGCTGATCGGTCAAGGCGGGATATGCCTCCACTATCGGTGGGAGATCGGGTCTGGTTGTCCACCAGGAACCTACCGTCAACACGGCCAGTGAGAAAGTTAGATCACCGATATTTAGGACCGTTCCCAATCGAGGCTGTCATCAATCCGGTTGCCTATCGCTTAACTCTGCCACATTCCCTGCGCGTGCACCCAGTTTTTCATCGGTCTCTGTTGGTCCCTGAGCAACCGGCCTTTCCACTCCACCGAGCAGAACCTCCCCCATCAGGACCTCGTGATGGAGACAGCACCCCCAAGTACGAGGTCGCCAGCATCAGGGACTCCCGTTGGCTGAAAGGTCGTTTCCAGTACCTGATTGAATGGAAAGGCTACAGACCAGAGGAGTTCACCTGGGAAGACGCGACCGCCGTTCATGCCCCTGCTTTGGTGACCGCTTTTCATGAACAATTTCCATCCCGACCACATCCGGATCGGCAGACCCGGGGGAAGGGCCCTGCGGTGCGGGATAGTGTTGTGATTCAGGGTCAGCCTGTGGGTTCGGCATTAGGGTCAGACGATTCAGAGGAGGAGGAGTGGGGTGTTGGAGAGGTTGCTGAGGGGGTTGGAGAGCTTGCTGATGAGAGCCCTCAGCCAGGCCCCTCCCACCTGGTTACGACGCAGACCCAGCTGTGTGAGCCTGACAGCGTGGATGAAGATTACCCACAGCTGGCCCTGTTCAAGGATGCCCGACGCAGGAGGCAGTCAATCAGGAGTAAACAGAGGAAGGCAATGGGGCACCTCGGAAGGAGGCAGAGAGAAGCCACGCCCTGAACTGTTTAAAAGGGGAATGCGTGGGAGGGCTGGTTTGCTGAAGGCAACCATTTGAATAGTTCCTGTTTCATGGTTCGTGTCTTGTTTTGCTCTATTTGCTTTTGCTTTTGTGTTCATAAATTTGGCAGGCTTAGTTCCAGCCTCTTGCATTCTTGTAAAAGGGGTTGTCCCTGCCTTATCTGCAGGGCCGGTAGTAGGCTGGTACAGAACATCTCCAAGCATAGTTTAGAATTGCAGTGGAAAAAGTAGAAAGCAGATGCTTGCAGCTACAGACTACAGGGGTTGCAATTCAAGTGCAATATCTCTATTCAGAATTAAAGACTTCAGGCAGTTGAAAAGGAACTAGGACATATACGCAATTCATCTCTGCCACAATACATTATTTATTATTTATTTTATTACATTTATATACCGCCCTTTCCCGAAGGACTCAGGGCGGTTTACAGGGTGATTAAAAACAAAGATACAAAAGTTAAAAACAGATTAAAAAAATTATATTCGTCCCTGCATAAGTAAAACCCCAGTTAAAATTAAAATTAAAACTAAAATTAAAATTCTCAGCCTGGGCCAGAGAGCTCAAAGAGCCAGGTCTTCAGGTCCCGCCGGAATGAACGGAGGTCGGGGGCAGTCCTCAGCTCCACTGGCAGCTGTTTCCAAAGGACAGGCGCACCCACAGAGAAGGCCCTATCCCTGGGTGTCGTCCGCCGGCAATCTCTTACCGGTGGCACCCTGAGAAGACCCTCCCTGTGGGAGCGCACTGGACGAAGGGAGCTTGATTCCGGCAGCAGGTGTTCCCTCAGATATCCTGGACCCAAGCCATTTAGGGCTTTATAGGTCATCACCAGCACCTTGAATCTCACCCGGAGGGCAACCGGGAGCCAATGCAGCTCGCGGAGTAGAGGTGTTACATGGGAGTATCGGGAAACCCCCATCACAACTCGCGCGGCCGCATTCTGCACCAGCTTAAGCCTCCGAGTGGTCCTCAAGGGCAGCCCCATGTAGAGAGCGTTGCAGTAGTCTAAACAGGAGGTCACGAGCGCATGAGTGACTGTGCGTAGGGCATCTCGGTCCAGATAGGGTCGCAACTGGCGCACCAGGCAAACCTGGGCAAAAGCCCCCCTGGTCACGGCTCCTATATGGTCTTCAAAATTGAGTCGTGAATCCAGGAGGACGCCCAAGTTGCGAGCCCTATCAACGGGGGGTAACACCTCACCCCCCATCATTAGAGATGGAATAGTCTGGTTAACCCGAGATGCCGATATGCACAGCCACTCAGTCTTGGCGGGATTAAGACGAAGCCTGTTTCTCCCCATCCAGACCTGTACCGCCTCCAGGCAACGGGACATCACGGCGAGGGCATTGCTGGGTTGGTTCGGGGTGGAAAGAAAAAGTTGGGTATCATCAGCGTACTGATGATACCCCACCCCGAAACCACGAATGATCTCACCCAGCGGCTTCATATAGATGTTGAACAGGAGGGGCGAGAGAACCAAAGCCTGAGGAACTCCACAAATGAGAGGCCTCGGGGCGGATCTCTGCCCTCCCGTCAACACCGACTGCAAACGGCCCAGGAGATAGGAGGAGAACCACTGTAAAACGGTGCCTCCCACTCCCAACCCCCTGAGACACCGCAGTAGGATACCATGGTCGATGGTATCAAAAGCCGCTGAGAGATCTAATAGGACCAGGACAGAGGAGCAACCCCTGTCCCGAGCCCGCCAGAGATCATTCACCAGCGCGACCAATGCCGTTTCCGTGCTGTATCCGGGCCTGAAACCCGATTGGTACGGGTCCAGATAATCAGTTTCCTCCAGGAACAGAGGAAGCTGATGCGCCACCACACTCTCAACAACCTTCACCAAAAAGCGAAGGTTGGAGACTGGACGATAGTTATTTAAAACAGCCGGGTCCAGGGCAGGCTTTTTGAGGAGGGGTCTCACCACTGCCTCCTTCAAGGTGGCAGGGAAGACACCCTGTTTCAAAGAAGCAGTTATTACTGCCTGGAACCAGCCTCGTGTCTCCTCCCGGGCCGCATAAACTAGCCATGAGGGGCACGGATCCAACAAACAAGTGGTGGTGGTCAGCCTCCCCATGATCCTGTCCACATCATCAGGGGAAACAGGATCGAACTCAGTCCAGATAACATACTCAAGACCGTCCGATTCTTCCACGTCAGACTCTGCCCAGTCAGAGTCCAGACCGGTCCAAATCTGAGCGATTTTGTCCGCCAGATGATGACTAAACTCCTCGGCTCGTCCCCATAAGGGATCCTCCCTCACCTCCTGATTAAGGAGGGAGCGAGTTACCCTAAACAGGGCGGCCGGGCGATTATCTGCGGACGCGATGAGGGCAGGGAAGTAGTTAGAATTCGCCGTCCTTATTGCCGCAAGATAAGACCTTATAAAGGTTCTTAACTGCAATCGGTCAGATTCGGATCGGCTGGACCTCCAACCGCTCTCTAGACCCCGTCTCCGACGCTTCATCTCCCGGAGCTCCACAGAGAACCACGGAGCCCAACGGGATCTGCGCCGGGTCAGAGGTCGCAAGGGTACAACACAGTCAAGTGCCCCGGCGGCCGCCCTTTCCCAGGCATCCACCAGGGCATCGACTTGGCTGTGGGTAAGGGTGATGGGTATAGATCCAAGCGCCCTGTGGAACTGTTCCGGGTCCATTAGGCACCTTGGGCGGAACCACCTGGTCGGTTCCGCAGCCCAGTGGCGCGGGGTGGCATAACGGAAGACCAGCCGCAGGAGATAGATCTGACCATGACAGGGGAACAATGGTTGGTGAACCCCCTCCCAGATCATCCAACCACTGTCCAGACAGGAACACCAGGTCGAGAGTATGATCCCCCACATGAGTCGGGCCCTCAATAATTTGGGTCAGGCCCATGGCTGTCATGGAGGCCATGAACTCCCGAGCTAACTCAGACGACCCTCCCAGTGAAGGCAGGTTGAAGTCACCCAGAACTATAAGCCTGGGGAACTCCACCGCCAACCCTGAGAGAGTGTCGAGCAGCTCGGGCAGGGCTGTTGCCACACAGCTGGGCGCCAGGTATGTGAGCAACAAGCCCAACTGAGCCCGAGGACCACATCTCAGGAGGAGGGATTCACTCCCGGCTATCTGGACAATGGTGGTCTCCTGCGGGCATAAAGTCTCCTGGACAACCACCACCACCCCACCACCCCTGCCCTGAGCCCGTGGCTGGTGTAGCACATGGAAACTTGGAGGGCATAACTCAGTCAGAGGAACCCCTCCCTCCGAGCCCAACCAAGTCTCCGTAATGCACAACAGATCCGCACATTCCTCCTCAATCAAATCATGAATGAGGGGAGCCTTGTTAACGACGGATCTGGCGTTAAAATAAACCAGCCTAAGCTCAGGGACCTGATCACCCTCATCCCTGGGCAAAAGGGTGCTAACCGGAGGGTTGGAGCGCGCCACCGCTCGGAGACAGCGGGGGCGCGATCCCAGATGTTGATATGGCCCTCTGTGCAACCACCTGCTGCCATTCCCTATCATCATGGGGATTTGAAGCCCCACCCCAACATTCACAGAACCAGCAACCACCTCCCCCAACCCCATCCCGTCAGGACCCCTAACAGGCCCAGACTGAGTGCCGGTTAATGATTCCCTCCCCACCCTCCTACCCCACCCCCTCCCTAACCTTTTAAAATAACCGGCTAAAAAATGTATCAGGGGCCTCTTAGCGCGTCTCAACTCGAGGCCCCTATCTAAGCCCAGCCACCTCTCGGCGTCCCAACAATTGGGCTCGTCATTAAGGGGAGTGTGGAAATAGGCGGTTGGTCGTGCCCAGGAGGGAGAAACCCCCCTGAGGGCATATAGATCAGCTCCAGAGTAATGGAGACAGACCATGCAGCAATAAAATGTCCACATAGGGCAGATGTTGCAAATATTTCCAATGGGTAGTTCGATGGAGTATTGTTATTCACATGAAGTGATATTAAGTCCAGTAGGCATGTCTCTCGATCCACTAGAGCAGCTCAGCTCTCACCTGAAATGGCAATCAAAAAGGAAGCCCCAGCCGTCCTCTCACTCCGGCTGAGGAGTCCAATCTGGGGTGGAGAGAAAAGGGAGTCCTGGGCCAAGCCCACCCCAACTGGTCTCTCACACCAGTGAGGTGGTCGATAACCAGTCCAAGACCGTCCTCCCACCATGGTCAAGTCCCAAGGCCAAACTGGACTGTCAATGGGGAGGTCTTGGTTCCAGTCGGGCATTGAGATAGCCATAATACCTGCCTGCCAGCACAGGAAGCAAGCCAGGCCTCTGCCGATCTTCGGGTCGCCGGCCACTGCCGCCAGTCTGGGGGGGAGCGCAAAAAACATCCTCTCCCCCAAGCGTCCACCCGCCAATCCAAACGATGATTTAGCGGCGAGCAAAGGCATTCCCGGCAGCAATCTAATATCCAGGCATTCACCAACAAATCCACTGAGGCCGATGTCCAGGCCCACAATCCACTGCTGCCATCCGGGAGGAGAGGGAGGGCTCCGTGCCGCCGAAAACGGCGCCTGCCAGCTGATAACCATCCTGACTCCCGATCGAATCTCCAGCCGGTGGAATCGTCGTCGCCGCCCCTCCGAACAAGCAGAGGGTATCCACAACGAGAAGACAGGAAAAGAAAGACAGGAAAAGGATGCCCGCAGCATTACAGCATTGCTCTCCAGGCTGGCAGGCCGGCAGGCCGGCGACATCCGAAGCGCCGCTATCCAAAGGGGGGGCTCAGCGCCGCCGAAAACAGCGCCCAGCAGCCGTCTCTGCATCCACCACCCCCCGGAGTCACCCCATCATACCGTGCCATGGCTGGGCCTCCCTAAACTGACCCATTTAGAGCCCTTGTGGAGCGCCCGAAGCTCAAATTGCAGCCGCCGCCATCTTGGGCAAAAAAAAAATGATTTACATGATCTTGTAAATCTTGTTCCAGACTCAATATTGAATCAAGGTCTCAAGAAAGAAACTCTTCCCCCAACTCTTTAATTTTTACCAACAATTATACGCTCAGATTCTGACAGCATTAACTAATTTTACAACTTCATTGAAGGCACCGAGACTATGGTGAAACAATTTCAAGATCAAAGCCAAACTTAAGGGCACTTTTGAGCCACTTTGGTCTAATGGTTCAGGCACCAGGCTAGAAAGCGGAAGAACATGGGTTCAAGTCCCACCTTAGCCATGAAAGCCAACTGGGTGACCTTAGGCCAGTCGCTCTCTTTCAGCCCAGCCCGCCTCACAGGGTTGTCATTGTGGGGGAAAATAGGAGGAGAAAGGTACGTTGGATATGTTCATTGCCTTAAATTATTTGTAAAAATAATAAAGGTGGGATACAAATTAAATACAGTAAATACATTTTTGAAGGTTGGCCGGCACCATTTACTCTCACTTCTCTTCCTTTCAGGGTGCCAGTTGACAAACATTGTGTTGCTATTTGCTTCAGTTCAGTTAGGATGGAAGTGAAAGACCCAGGTTCATGATTCTCCAGGTTACTCTATTTTAGCTTAAGTGCATGAGAATATCAAGTGTACGTGATTTGTTCAGGGCTGGGAAGTAGGCAAGGGAGTCATAGGTGGAAAAATACCCAGCAGCCAGTAAATAATATCTAAAGCCTTTAGTTTAAAAGGTAGGAAACTAGGAATTTAGGGAGTGGCTATAGTATATGTGAGAATATAGGAAGCTTTCAGCATCCCACTAACATTGGAGTTTAAACTGTTTCCATTTTTTAATATTTTAAAGCATGGCATTCATAGGTTCATAGAAGGTAAAATGGTATTTTATTTATTTTCTTTTTTTCTATGCACTAGCTTTTTTGGTAGGATTGGGGGGGGAGCCTCAAAAGTGTTTAGCAGGACTATAGTTAAGATTTGCACTCATGATCTTGCAGTTGTTCTACCTATTGGACCCCTGCTTCTACTTACGCATATCTCATTCTGCAGCAGCTCTTCAGCCTTCTTCTGCATTATGTTAACACTGGTATTGTTCCTGGATTCCATGTGAAATTTTTTTTTAATGTAAATAAAAGACAAATAGAAAAAATATACATAGATCAAGATTGCAGATATCAGAATAACTGAAGAACTGATTAATCTGAGTCTACAATTTACTACACTTTTCCCCTAACATTAGTTGGTCAGAAAGTTCTACTGAATGTTCACTTGAATAGCTTTTAGTACCAGAATTAAAAGGAAGAATCTTAATCATTCACTGAATGATTTAATGATTTGATACTTTAAGAATGGTAATCTGTTGTTTTCAAAAGATGAATTCTTGGACTTCTATAAAAAAAGAAGAATGCATATATACTTGGTACACTTTTCTCTTTAAAAGAGCTTTATTTAGAATCCAAATCTCTAATGTAAAATTTTAAATATTTTAAACTGCAAGCAAAAGGAAATTATTTACATAAAATATCACTTTATTTAAAACACTGTTTCTCAATTATAAAAATCTATTTTGTCAAACATAAACTGTGCTTATACTATACAATGAAATAGACACTCTCCAGCCACATTTTAATCTAATATGTTGCGCAAATCTAGCTCATGTGAATTTATACTTTAGTGTTTCACAAAATTTGAAAATTAGTTTCATTGAGCAAATCATGGTTCAAATAACCATGAATACATATCATAGCTGAAGTATCAGAATCCAAATGTTGTAGTCTGGGCTTATTTTGGCTGCTAGAAACTATCCCAGCTACAATTTGTACCAAGGAACATCAAAATGATGCAACTTGAGATAAATAATTTTTGCCAAATATATCATATTTTAGCCTGACTCAATTGAATTAAATGAATATGACAATCAAGACCACTTAAATCAGGGGAAGTTCTTATTTCAGGAGAAATTACTTTTACAAATGTACTCTTACTGAACTCAAAACAATTTCCATTAATGTAAGTAAAAATAATGTTTTTCCCCAATATAATATAGTTTATTGAACTTAGTTTATTTTTCATGTTCACAAATATTTTGAAGATAATACAAACATATTTTACTTCTTTATAGCATCTCATGATCATATGCATACAGTAGGTTTCCTTGTCACAAACTTTGAGCCAACTATTGCCAATAACTATTCTGCTACATCAACTCCGATTGTCATATTAGCCATACACAACATTTTCTTGTTGACGGTGTTCACACTTTACACTAAGCCATTGTTACAGACCACACTAGCAGTGTTTACATACTAATTATTAAATTAACCAATGCCTCAATTAACAGAACATACTAAAGTCTCAAGTAACCACATGGCTAGGGCTATACAATATGGTGAGCCACAAATTCATGATTCCTATTTTAACCTCACAAAAGACAGAAAAACTAATGTATAGTTCATACTGGCTGAATTTATATAGCATGTTAAGCCAAAAATCAGATACCAATCTTCTACAAAGTCAGTCACTGTGGGTTGGAAATCAAAGTTTATAAGGATGAATGTCATATAGTGGATCTTATCTATGAAACCAGCCACTAAATGGGTTATTCAATAAGCCATGGTTAAGCCAACCATAAAATTGTGTAATATTAATTCGGCCATTATTTTTATACTAGTTCTAAAATTGCACTTTGATTTAAAAATGCAGCTTAGGAAACAAATAGTTTAGTACTTCAAGAATTAAAATTCTTCTATATTGCTTAAAAGGACTCCAAAATACTAGATGAAAAATGAAATGTAAACTATTGGTTGACCCAAATAATGTGTACTTTTAAAATAAACACATTGGTTTCATTAAATTAACTTTTGAAAAAGTCCAATCAAAAGTGTACCCTTCTTTCACTTTTGCTTCAACATATTAAAACAGAATGAGATAGAGAAGATGTGATTCTTCAAAGATGTTCACTTGTCTATATTAAAATTATTTCAGGCATGATAATTATCTGTCAAACATTTTTGCTCTTCACCCTACCAGTTTACTTGCTGTTTGTTAACTCACTTCATTTTAAATAGCTTCTATTCCACAGATGCAGGTGCAAACCCTAATCAGGGAAGCAATTAACAGCTATCTTTGCAAAGGCATAAATGAAGCCAACTGGAGCACCAAGCATACTGGGAATGCATTTTTAAAGATAACTTGAAGCTAACATGTTTATGTCTGGCGTTTCCTCCCCTTTATTATTCTGCAGAATAATTCTTTGAAAGTTCCAATATATGAGATACTCTAAAGATGTTAACTGTTCAAGCTATACAATCATTGCTTGCTTAGTGAATGACAGAAATTAATAAGGAATCTGGAAGATTTGTTAAAAGTCATATAGCCAGGTTGAATAACTACAAAATCCAGGGGCTTGAAAAGGCTGTGGTGTTGAAATGTATGTTTGTGGCATTATAGTTATTTACTTTATAGACCATACTAAATTGTGTGGCTATTTAGTTTTGAGCTATTTAAAACCATGATCAATGACCGACCACACATCTAGCTTAGTCCATGAGAATACACCACAAATGGTCAGAAGCAAAACTGATTATCTTTGACAGTGAATGTTCCTTTCTTTTCCCCCAAATTAAAAGTAAGATAGTTTGCATCCCAGAGATCAGCCATTCCCCATTCCCACCCTAAAATATATAGTTAGAAAAGAGTTTAAGAAATTTCAGCCTCATCACTGGCTAGCCTTCTATGGCACTTTGGAAAGTTAGACAGCCAAGTTGTGTGCCCTGATTTATCAAAAATGGTCCATCCCCAATGTTAATTCATGTTTTGTTTTAACTGTGGTTTGTTGTATAGAAGACAAAAGGGCTGGCCACACACATTGTACTAACTCAAAATCATTTATTGAAGTATATTAATCCAACTAAAATTTTATTTAGAATACCCAAACTCTTGGCTTTTCCAGTCTATCCCTTGTATTCTTTTCAAATATCACCCTTCAGACCAATTACTGTCCATGCTTTTAAAAATAACCAAAATATCTTTCAAACTGAGGACTTAATTCATTGACAATCTGTGTTTTTAATGAGAAAGAAAGGCTAAAGTTCTAAGTACTTACAGTTATTAAGGATCCCATGGTACTTTTTACAAGCAAAAAGGTGTTAACCCTGATGCCTTGACTAAAGTCCAATATGTCTAATTATATCCTGCTAATATTAATTCTCTCTGTATATTCAGCTGGTTATGATATTCACTGTTTCCTTTCTTAGACTGCTTAAGAATAGCTGAAGTTTTTCTCTTTTTAATCTAGCAGCAGACAAATATAGTGCTGCTGAAATGGAGATACAGATATTCAAATAGAGAGTTAAAAATCAGAATCCCCATATTTTCTAATATTGTAATCCTATACTTGACTACTCAGAAGCAAATCTATTCAATTCTCTGATATTTCTTTCCCCCAATGTGGATATAGTATTATAGACTAAGTCATCTACAGGTTTTTCAAGTTTTACTAGAATGTAAGGTTTATTTAAATCATTGGATTTTATTCCTACAAAAGTTTGAAAAGGACTACATCTTAAAATGCTTTAAAAATTATCTGCTAGTATTTTAACATTAGCAATAGATTGTCCCAACAGACTACCTTTCATGTGGGCTGAAGTACGGTTCCCATCATCCTGAATCTCACTCTCATACTTTAAATGATGATGACATTCTAGATGACCTATAAAGCCCTTATGGCATAGGGCAGCATGTCAAACTCACGATGTCACGTGATGTCGCACGACATATCATGACTTTTTCCCCATTGCCGGCAATGGGCTGGGTGCGGTTTCAGTAAGATGCATCCAGCCCGTTGGCCAGCAGTTTGACATGCCTGGCATAGGGTCTGAATACCTTAGAGACCATATATATCCAATTGTTTATGCATGTGCACATGTTCTGAATAGAGTGGTCATGCTCCAGGTTCCTTTTACTAAATGTCAACTTCTGCAAATGTGCCTTCTCTGTTGTGCTGAACAGAATCCCCCCAGAGATGCAGACACTGCCCTCTCTCCTGGAATTCCCAAAAGCACTACTGGTACCTAGCTTTGCTCTGGGGCCTGGAGATTGATGTCTTTGTGGGGGTTCTAGTTTGGTTCTTTACTGTTATGATTATTTTACTCTATGTTGCCTAGGATACTGTACATCTTAACTGCTTAAATTGCTTTGTATTTGTAAGCTGTCCAAAATCAATGGATGTGGGCAACTATAATAAATTTAAAATTATAATAATAATGACTCAATAGATAGATTAAAAATGACAAATCCAGCCTAAACATCTGGCTGATGATGATGATGATGATGATGATGATGATGATGATGATGATGATAATAATAATAATAATAATAATAATAATAATAATAATAATAAATGGTTCAATTGTAAAGAGTACTGAGTTAAGGAATATTTCTTCTGACAAATATCAGTTAAATTTCAGTTGGCAGAAGAATTCATTTGTTTACAGCTCATCATGTATAATTCTGCTTTAACTGGCAGTTGCATTTAATTCCCTTTTGGTATAGTTTAATGAACAAATGATCATGTCTCGGGCATTAACTAAATGTAATGAGAAATTTAAAAAGAAATTTGTTCTGGCTTTTATTCAAATGCATTGCTTATGGAATAATAGCAGTATATTACAGCTGAAAAGAAACTGAACAAATTGTCAAGGAAATATTAAGCATATAAGCAAATCATTTAAACTCAGATATTGTTTCAGAATACTCTAGTCTATCTTTAGAAGGCCAGATCCTGAAGCTAAAACTCAAATACTTTGGCCACCTAATGAGAAGGAAGGATTCACTGGAGAAGAGCCTAATGCTGGGAAAGATTGAGGGCAATAGAAGAAGGGGACGACAGAGAATGAGGTGGCTGGATGGAGTCACTGAAGCAGTAGGCGTGAGCTTAAATGGACTCCAGAAGATGGTAGAGGACAGGAAGACCTGGAGGAACGTTGTCCATAGGGTCGCGATGGGTCAAACACGACTTTGCAGCTAACAACAACACTCTAGTCTAGAACCAATCTACAATTTTCTGAGACAGTACATTTTTAAATTCTTTACAGTTATACTTTAAAGTTTCCTGACCAGTGATAGACAAGAGAATGTTTGCAAATGAGCAATACAGCATAGATTTTTCTTGTTGTATGTTCCAAGTTCAGCAATTGCTAATTTCTTGGCAAGATTTTTTAGCACTGTTCTGCCATTGCTTCCTTCCTAGGGCTGAAAGAAAGGGACTGAAACAAGGTCACCCAGCTGGTTTCTGCAAGTGATTGTGAACTCATAGTTTATTCCTGGGAAATCTAAACAATTAGATGCAGAAACTCAGAAAATATTGACAAAGAAAATAGAACTTCATCCTAGAATTCTTGTAATATTTTATGAATTGACCTCATGTTATAATGACATAGCTATATCATTAAGGTGTTGAATGAAGAAGTCCCATCATTAGAAAAAAAATCATTTCAGATCTTACCACCTAACCTATATTTTATACTTAGAAGTCTGTTTGAACCTGGCATGCTGTAAAAGAAAATGCTGGTTCCTAGCCTTCATCAAATGGTATTGCCTAATTGATTGAACACAAATCACATCATAAAGTTGTCCATTGATTGAAATCAATGGGGCTATTTTGCAAGTAATTTTGGCTTTCTGTGATGTTCTTTCAAATCACTACATTAGAGTTAACACATGTACTTATCTTCAAATTATTTGCTATCATTTTTCAGATTTCTATCCATGTATATCATTTATTTAGTAAAAATATTATTATGTTCTGAAGTGACCACCGGCTCACTTAGTTGAGGGAAGGGTTCAAGGAAACTTGAAAACTCTGTGATTTTTGATCTGTCCTAAAAGTTGTATCTAATGCAGCTGAAAGAGCTGTACTTTATTTGAATTCCTCCCAATGCTTACTCTCTGAGGTCCAGTCTAAACATTTGTATCATTTGTGCTTTAGGTGGGAGTAGCATTGTTGAGCCATGTTTACATTTCATATTAGCCTCAGCAGAACTATGGGTCACACTGATTTTTTAAAAATGAAAATACTACAGCATTCTTTTTTTGTCCATGAGAAGACGAGACATTAAAATCAAGCATTTTCCTTGTTTTGTTTATTCTAGTCAGTCATAACCTAAAAGCAGGAGTATCCTTGGGCCACTGACTCCCTTCTCCCCATTTTTAGTGATGGAACTGAGAATCTAGGAGTTATCTCCAAAGAAGGAAGCAGCCTTGTTTGTGTTCGCCAAATCAGTAGCCTTGTTTTCAGTACAAAATGTCACTGATGGAAATAACAGCTCCTGATGGTGAGAACTGACCTGGCTCTCTGTGTAACTAGCTTGTGATAAATGTCGCCTCTGTGGTTTGACCGCACCAAAACAAATTGGTATCTCCAAGCAATTAAAAAGCTAGTTTTGGAGATCAGAATAGGAGAAGCGGTAAAGAGAGAAATCAAATGCAGATAAGTGAATTGCAGCTGGGGCAGGTCAGGTTCACAGAAAGACCTGTTCTACATTTTCATGTGAGTCTAAATAGACTTGGATTAATGACTAATAATATGAAGCACTAATAATATGAAGCACAAGCACAAGTCTTTCCCTCAGGCATTCGGATTTCATTGACATTCCAGGGGTTTGGCTTTCTCACTTTTTCCAAGAAATTTGGCAGTTAAATATTTCTACTTTGCCTTACTAACTGGGTCATGTTCATGTGCTGTCATGTGAAGGAAGACTAAAATTGATATAAGAAAAGAACTACACCCTGTCAGTCACTGTGACACTTATCATATTGGATAGGAACCAAGAATATCAAATTAGATACAAAAATAAAAAATAATAGCTCTATTCAAGAAATATATTGTTGAAAAATTACACGTGATCTCAGAAGTGGGCTTCCTCCATTGTGAAAATAGATTTTTACTGAGCAACAGAGATTTGTGTGTGTGTGTGTGTGTGTGTAGGGGAATGGAATGCCTACAACTAATCATTATTTGTCATGTAGTTGATTATCCTAACATAAAACTGCTCCATACTGATAAATTATATTCTGGAATACAAGAAATCTAGACACCTTCATTATTAGTTAATATAAAAGCAATATTAGGTTTAGGAAAAATAGGGGTGTTTAACTATTAGACACAAGGGTCAAATCACATATAGCTAACATATGTAGTCCTTGCTACAATTTAATTTTCCTTCATTATTGAAGAGGAATTTAACTTTGTTTATATCAAATAGTTTAAATAGAGATGATGTTTATCAGATATTTAATATCACCTATCACATGGTTTTTAGCTATGAACAGAGGGCTCTCTGCCTCATTAAATATGGGTAATATGTAAGGACATATATTGGTTGATGAGTTCTCTTTCTAAACTTAAAGAAAGCATGAGAACATCTGTGCACACACACCCATGGCATTATGTAGAAATCAGTTCCAACATCCTTCTTAGTTTTTTTAAGAGAAGCTGCCAATTTTTAACTCTGTAGCCAAGTCCTAGTGGCTACAATTGGAGTCCTAGTGGACAATCACTTAAATATGAGCCAGAAGTGTGCTGCAACTGCCAAAAAAGCCAACACAGTGCTAGGCTGCATTAACAGAGGGATAAAATCAAGATCACATGAAGCATGAAGTGTTAACACCACTTTACAATGCCTTGGTAAGGCCACACTTGGAATACTTCATCCAGTTCTGGTCATCACAATGAAAAAAAGATGTTGAGACTCTATAAAGAATACATAGAAGAGCAACAAAGATGATTAGGGGACTGGAGGCTAAAACATATAAAGAACAGTTGCTGGAATTGGGTTTGTCTAGTTTAATCAAGAGAAGGACAAGGAGTGACATGATAGCAGTGTTCCAATATCTCAGAGGTTGCCACAAAGAAGAGGGAGTCAAGCTATTCTCCAGAGCACCAGAAGGCAGAACAAGTTAGAACAGTTAGAACAATTAATCAGGGGATTCACCAAAAATTATTTGAGGTTTAGATCTCTGAATCTATGATACTCTTTTTTTTACAAGTGGTTTCTTTTATTTCTTATCTGAATTGGAACTGACTTTATATTGAATCAGACCATTGATCTCAGTATGGTTGACCATGGCTAACCTAATGTAGATGGATAAACCTGGAATATAGAAGTATGTTCTCTATCACTGGCTACTGAAAAATAGTTAGAATTCAAAGTACTTTAGGACAGGGCTTTTCAACCAGTGGTACGGGTACCACCTGTGGTACATTGGCACCTGGCAGGTGGTACACGACCATCCTAGAAAAGTGGTAGTGGGGGAGGGGAATGAGCTGAGCAAGAGATGGCTGGAGCTGCAGGGCTGTCAGGACTCAGCGGAAGTGCCAGGATCAGCACTTCTTCAGGCTGTCAGGGCTCAGTGGAAGCGCCAGGATCAGCGCCAGTCTCCAGCTGGAGCTTGGCGCTGATCCTGGCGCTTCTGAGCTCAGAAGAAGCACCACTGATCCTGGCATTTCTGCTGAGCCTAGAAGAAGTGCCAATCAGCTGGAATGTTGCAGTATCTCCAGGGTCTTGTGATTTACATTCAGATGCTTGGCAACTGATCCATATTTATGATGGTCACAGTGTCCCAGGGTCATGTGAAGTGACCAAAACCTGCTGCAACCACCCAGCAGAGGGAGGAAAATAAAAACCAAACACCCCCCCACCCCACCCCCATTGCCAATCCTCAACAGAAATGCTCACAACCATGAAAACCTCGGATAGGAGGAAGAGCGCTGCCAGATGGGCAGGCAGGTGTCTTGCTCGGCTGTGGCTTGGGGGGCACTTTTTTCAGTGCCATTGTAACTTCAAACAGTCACTAAGCGAACTGTTGTAAGTCGAGGACTACCTGTACTTCATCACTTTTTTCTTTTCTTTTTTTTTGGTCATCAAGTTTTTGACACCTTGCTAAGTGACCGGTGGTACTTGGACATTGCCATATCCTCAAAGTGGTACTATGAGTGAAAAGGTTGAAAAGCCCTGCTTTAGGAAGTATGCTTATTCTCAACCCCTTTTATCACTGCATGATGGAATGAACACCAGTTGCACCCTTTCTTGGATTAGAAGTGCCTGTGTTCAGTCACTCATGCCTTGATCATCTCATGTTTGGACTACTGCAATGCACTCTCCATGGGCAACCCTTGAAAAGTATCTGGAATTTTCAGGTGGTGTAGAATGCAGCTTTGTGGGCAGATCTTAGGGCCTCTAGGTTGACCCATGACATACCATGCTGCCAGCTTGCTTCTGGATCCAATACAGGATATTGGTTATTACTTTTAAAGTCCTTCATGGCATTGGTCCTGAGAAACTGGCTTACCTCAATGGGATTAGTCTTTCCCACCCCTGCCAGCAGAAGAGGCATGCTGTGGACTTGCTCAGTCAAGAAATTTCAGCTGGCAGGGTCCAAAAGAAGAGCCTTTTCTGCCAGAGGTACTGCCCTCTGGAACATCATCCTTTCTCTGGGACCCCTACCCATTCTTTTGGACTCTAAAGGACTGTGCCAACTAGTTTGGGACCCCAAAGGGGATGTGGCATTTTAGAGGTGCCTAGAGAAATAGATAATACCCCACCATATCCCTATGCATACTTTTCTCCCTCCTTCTCCAACTTAGCAAGTTTTATTTTAATTGAATTTTAAATTTATGGTCCATATTTATTGTTTAGAGTTGCCTCTGGGGAGGTGGGCAGCATGCAAGTTTAATAAAGAAATAAAACGTAAATAAATTTGTGGCCTATGGGCATTCTCACTAAATATCTTTTTATGAGATTAAGGACTAGGGACTAAAATATATACTTCATGACTCTTCCATGACTTTAATGCTCTTATCCTCATTGGGTCATGCTTACTCTGATTCTTATGTGATGACAAAGCCTATGTGGGGTAGATTGTCCAAGCTGACAAATGGCAGCTGATAAGGACCTCAAGTATCTCTTGTCCTTGATTAAAAATTCTGCTTGTTTCTGCCAACTGGGAATCACTGATTCCTTAGGGAATCAGTGAAAAATTCTTTCCAGTTTCTCCCACTCATAAGAATAGCATGGCAAAAAGGGACAGATAAATAGTTTTGTTAACTGTTCATTACCTTCTGAATCACAGGCAGCATGCCTTAAAACAAAGAAAGTTATTGCCCTCCTCACAAGTCCATGATTGCAAACTTCTAAATGCATCTGTTTGACCACTGTGTAGACTACATGAGCCTGTGATCCAGCCACCTGTGCTTTTCCTTAGTGTGGGAGGAGATAATAGTTTTTCACAGAGAATTGTGTGTCACGTAAGTCCAAAACACTGAACAATCAATAATTATGTTGACTATTATGACACAGGAATCCTATTTTTATCTCTTCGTGTAAAATCTCTGAAAAAAGGTGTGCTTATCACATCAATAAATCTATTACATCAATAAATCTATTAGAGACAATCTGTAATTAAACTGATGGTCCAAACTTATATATTTCATAGCCTGAGGAAGGGCATAGGTGATGATAATACATTAATTTTTATTCACTTCTAATACATCATATCTTCCGGAAGGAATAATTTCCTCCACTAAGATTGGCTTCTGTTTGCTTGTATTTACATTCTTACACAGAGTGTCAAAAATTGTGTGTGTGTGTGTGTGTGTGTGTGTGTGTGATTTCAACTATTTCATTAAATTCATGCTATGCATGTTAAATGAAACTTAGTAAGTATAATTTTTATTTTTAAGAATAAATAAATGAACATCAATTTACGCTGATTAAAAACAATATCCAGAGTCAGAGTTTTCTTCATTAGTTTTCTGTGAGACATACAGTATATAAACATTCACATTCATAAGATATAGTTGCTCTTTAACTTAATGCACTAATAATTAGTATAGTGTAGAATTATAATAATATAATATAATATAATATAATATGATATGATATGATATGATATGATATGATATGATATGATATGATATGATATGATATGATGTAATATAAAAATATAATAATATAATAATATAATAATATAATATAATATAATAATAATATAATATAATATAATATAATATAATATAATATAATATAATATAATATAATATAATATAATATAATATAATATAATATAATATAATATAATATAATATAATATAATATAATATAATATAATATAATATAATATAATATAATATAATATAATATAATATAATATAATATAATATAATATTATAATATAATATAATATAATATAATATAATATAATATAATATAATATAATATAATATAATATAATATAATATAATATAATATAATATAAGGTGCTGACAGGAGTTGTAGTTTAAAGTGGCTCAAATTTGAATCTAACTTATGATTTTCATCAGAGGGGAAAAATGAAACAGTTTAAACTGATTAAATTGGGAGCTAAATATAATGAAAGCCAGTTGTGGTTTTTTAAGGAATTAAAAAAAGAAAGAAAATTGAATATGTGGACGTTATTGACTGATCTTTATGTTGAATTCCTTTCTCATGAAACCAAGTGTTAAAACAATTTTCAGTTCTTTCCACAAGTAGTTTCAGGTTTCTAATTGTTAAAGAAAAATTAAGATTTCTTTCTCCCTTATTTTTTCTTGCTTGATTAATAAACCTTCCAGTTTAGAAAAAGGATTCTCATTAAGAATTGAGATCCACACTTATACGTACTGAAGTTCAACTTTCATCAACCATAAATAACTGAATCTATTTTAAAAGAACCTGCTGTTATTAAGTTGTACAAATTCCACAGTCATTAGATTTATAGAAGGTTGTAATGAATCCTTCCTGCCTTCTTTAAAGAAGCCTTTGCTGAATATATGAATACCACTATGAAGCAGTCAAAAGATTTTTTTATATTCTATCAATGTTTTAATAATTTTTTTCCAGACCAAATCACCTTGGAAATTGTCTATCTAGATGAAAAATAGAATAATTCACATTGAGTATAATAGGATGACTTCACAGGATAATTTACTAGCATAATGATTTGTCCTTGTAAAACTTTAGGTTACATGGACATACATGGAACTACATTTACAAAGAACCTAATGTACTATTATGAGTGACATCATGTATTGCATTCCCTACTTATGGTGATTTGCACAGTATGATGCCACTGTTCCAATCAGATCTTAACACATATTCTGGTAATATATTAAATCAGCCAGAAGTTGCAATTTTATAGATGCAGAGTTTCTGCTGCTTCTTCTGGGAAGCGTCATAACAACTTCTGCCACAAATGTACTGGTAAAGCTTCATTACATTGCTATCATTCCCTCTGGTCGGATAGGAGTAAACGCAGTTAGATTCACAACTTAATCTGGCAGTCAAAGGTTAATGTTGCTTTGGACCTGCAGCCTATTAGTGTTTGGAAGTTGTGCTGCCAAGGATTGGGAACTAATTTTGTAAGGAAAAGTGTGGCTTTTTAAATTAATACATATACATATACACAGTGGTGGGATTCAGCTGGTTCGCACCAGTTTGGCAAACCGGTAGCTATTTTTTTGTTGCCCAGGCCCAGAATAGACTTCCAGAAGCGGCATCCGCACAGAGTACTGGTTGTTCACATATTTGAATTCCACCACTGCATATACATATACATACACCTACACACACACACACACACACACACACACATTTAAAATTGCGCCATTTTGGACTGGCTTCTGGCATTTGCAGAGCAGACCTAATTCACTATTGACTCAGTTGTTCAAATTTTGTACACGGGGTTCATTCATAATAGCTAATAAATGGCGAGGTTGATTGACTAAATTAAGCCAAAATGTAATCAAGCACATTATAGCTTAATTTAGTCACTGGAATTTGTATACAGTGATTTATAGCATTGTTTTATGACTTAGCCTCATTCATATTTTGGAGTGCAATTCAAATATCTGTAAGTAATTTGGTGCTATAAAGCCAGTATACAGTCTAACAGTGCAGTCTGTTTCATGCAAGAAACAGAACTGGTAGTTTCCCATTGTGTTCTGTCATCTTAAACATCAGAGTCATGCATACTGCAACATAAACCAGCAATTTTTTTCTGTACTTTTAAAATAAACTGGTGAATGCTGCAAACTATGCAGTCTCTATATAAATGCAGTGCAACAAAAAAGGGAGAAATTAATCAGCAGCTTAGTTAAGAATTGCAATTCATATGAGCTTGAAACAGGCAATTTTTGGGATGTTTACTACATAACATACCCTTGTGTTGGAAGATTGTTCTAATTTTTGTTGCAGTTTCAATCCATAAACATATCAATGACATTTTTCAATTAATTTATATAATGTACCTATATGAACCCACTGGGTTGGATCTTAAGCTTAATGCAGCTACCAGACTGCTCCATCTATTATGCCTTGACTAAGGTCGTTTTCCCTTTCTCATCAGCAATGTGGCTAGCCTACACTTTTCTAAAAGGGAAAGTGTGCAGGGAAGTCAACATTGGTAAGTGATATTACAGGCACTTTAGCTGCTTATAGGGGGGAAAAATATGCTATTTGGGGTTGTTTCTCCTTCAGAATGCTCTGCGCATTTATGTAATGTGGTGATATATATATCTGGAGTTGCGATTAAATTTAGTTCCCAAAAGTGAAATTGTTTCTCTATACATTCACATTTAAATTTTCTTTAAGGAACTTCAAGGAGCATATGTAAGGTAAAGCTCTTTCATCTTCATAACAAGCTTCAGAGGTAAGTTAGGCTGAGAGATAATGACTATCAGTATTTTTTTTTGTCATAGAATACACGGGAACAGAGTTCCGGCACCTTTTTTTGCAGATTTTCCAAGTTTTAAAAGTAACTTTTGAAAATTTGATGTTTGGTCCATGTGGACTTGAATCGCCCTGTCGAGCATAGCAGGTTGGCGGCAAAATCATTAAAATGGTGCATGCAGTCTGCTTGTGTGTTGAGTCTGATGCATGTGTACTTCGTCCACGCTGGTTGTGATGGTGCTGCTGGCTTGTGATTGGTCGTGTGGTCGCACCCTGAGGACTTATTGCGGGTGGCGACCGTTATGTTTCATTACACAACCAATGCATGTGGGTGTTTGTACAGTGATTGACTATGTGAGAAAAGTAAATAATTTCTTTTTAAAAAAAATGTTGGTGAATTGAAAATCTTTTTTAAATTTTTAGTGTAAATTTTATTATGAACATTTGCCTTAAATACAACAAGTTAAATTTCTGTTAAGAACTGAACATATAATTTTTAAATAAAAGATTAACAAGATGTGAGTTCCAGCTCCTTTTTTCTTACAAAAAAGCACTGGTGACTATCAATAGTCATCCAGTGATGACCATGATAGAGACATCGATAATAAATAATGCTATATTAAACCTATATGATAATTATTAATATCTCAGTATTACAATGATTCCAAAGAAGAATACAAGCCATTCTAAAAATGGTAAATAAATACAGAATAAATATTATTTAGGAAAATCTTCTGGATTCCTTCCAATAGGAGCATTGTGATCATGACCTTGGGAAAAGGGAGGAAAGCATTCAGCTGAGCAGATTTCTGGGATAATTTTGGTCTGATTGCTTCCTTCAGGGGTCTTTCCCACAGAGTAATTGGTGGCAGTTTTCTGTGGGAGGAGATTTAAAAATACACACAACATGCTGGTATCTGAATTACCAAAGGACTTTATTTTATTTTTTTTGAACAGAAGGTTTCGGTGCTATATAGCAGGCTGCTTTTGAAAATAAGCAGAATTTAAAAGTGGTAGGTTGGGCAGTAAAATGGGGTAGGTGGGGCAGCAAAATTGTTAGATAATTATCTGACAATTATTACAACCATTATGTTAATTCATTTTATACAAATCTAATTATAGATAACTGGTTAGACCTTGTGTTCATAATTAGTTAAATTGCAAGTCTTGCTTTTCAAACCAAGTGACATGTATGGAATTTGTTCTCCTGATACCCTTTTGAAGCAAAAAGCCTCTAGCGCTCCTGAATTTTTTTTGAAGCAGGGGTTTATTTGATATTTCCATTTGCCCACATAGCAATATCACTACAGATCCATAGCTGACATCAAAAATGAAGCTGAGGCCTGCTAGCACTAAGCTAAGAAATAATGCCCACAGTGGGTTTTTTGAATAGCAAAACATGAACAAGTGTAAAGCTGAGAAAATTAATTCAATTTACGGAACCTTTTCCATTTCTTCTGATTTTCCTCCAGCTTAATGCAATCAGAATCACAAGCTTTCATCAAAATTTTTAATGAGCCTTAAGAGAATAGACTAATTTCAAAGGTATAATCTAGTTGGGGAACCTTCTTTTTGGCAATCCTTGTTTCATCCAATTGACTTTTAGTGAGCATAAATTAATCCCATAATAACTTCCATTTGGTTTATTCCAGTGTCAGAAGGGTCATACAGTTGCATGTTATGTAACGGTTGCTGGGCTGAGCTAGACTTGCTGTCTCCAATCTGTCAAGTAGGTTTTGGGCAGGAAACTGCTACTTTAAATTTATTGGTCACCGCCTAGAGGCCAACCGTATAAATAGCTGTGCAGCAGTTATTAGTTTGCTTCTCTTATGTTCTGACTGAGAATAAACTTGTTGCTGTTTGAACCCTTCGTCTCGCTTAATACCTTCAAGAACCAAATACTTAACACAACCCATATTGGATCCTGCACCATTATCCTGGGACACATATATTCACCTTCATTCATGAAAAATAGATTCCTTTAATGTTGGAGTATGTTGGCTAAAGAGCATCTCTAGCATGCTGCACAATATATATTAAGTTAGAAACATAGCCAGAGCCTATAAAACATATGTTTGAATTTAGATATCATAAGTGAACATGTACTGTCATTTACTTTCTAAATATAAAAACTTTCAGTATTTCCAGGGCTTTTTTTCTCATAGAACGCTCAGAACAGCATTCTTGCACCTTTTTTTGCAAAAAAAACAAAAAAAAAAAAACCAAACCAGCTCCCTTATTGGCTTTCCTAAGCCTATTGCAGGGCTAGCAATCTTGGTTCTTTTTTATGACTAGTGGACTTTGTTACATATTCACACACACAACAATCCCCTCACATCTATAAGGGATCCCTGGCAGCCGTTGACAACCGTCAAAAGGCTGCCGCGGCATTCCCCCCCCCCACACACACAAGCGGCTAGCGGCCGATTCTGACAGCTGTCAAACTACCGCGCATGCGCAGTACACTGACAGCTGTCAAACCGGCCGACTCTGACAGCTGTCAAACTGCCGCGCATGCGCAGTACACTGACAGCTGTCAAACTTCAGAGAACCGCGCATGCGCAGCTCAGCCGGAGCTGTCAAAGCTGCCAGCTGGCCCCGGCAACAAGCCGCTACAGCCGCGCCTACCTTTAGCCGGTCTCTCTCTCATTGGGCGTCCTTGTTAGGCGGGAGAACCCCGTTTGTTTGTTGGTTCTTGATGTTGTTGTTGTTGTCCCTGTTCACTATAAATACGGGGGATTCCCGGCGTTGCATCGCCTGGGACCTCTGCCCAATAAACGCATTGTTTTGGACCGTGCCTGCTGTCTCCTGTCGTCCCTCAAGACAATCCACCTGGCGACGAGGGTGGGATACGGGTCTGCTTGTTAGCTGAAGTCACTAGCTGAAGCCACAAGTGAAGGAGGGAAGCCGTTCCACCAGCTGACACCGCTGAAGTCACTTGCTGGTCGGGAGAGCCCTCCACGCACACCGCCCTAAGCAGACCCGTGGACCTGACAGTATGGCAAATCTTGGGCACGTCCGAGAATTCGATGTCTCCCAGCCCGAGGGCTGGGAATCGCATCTCGGGCAAGTGGAGGGGTACCTCCTCGTCAACAACATTGTCGAGGATCGCCCCAAAGCCGCGGCGCTCCTTTGCCTCAGCGGCCCGGCGGTCTATGATGTAGCCGTAGGGCTCTGCGACCCTGCTCCGGTGGCTTCTGTGCCATACGCTGAGCTGGTCGACCGCCTCAATCGTCATTTTGCCCCAAGACAGTCCGAGTTGTACTGGCGCCTGAACTTCGCCCGCCAGTACCAACGTCCAGGCGAGCCGGCTAAATCATTCATAGCAACGGTCCGACAAGCGGCCCGACGCTGCCGTTTCCCGGACCTCGAGGACCGCATAAGGGACCAGGTCATCGTCGGTCTGAGAAACCTGAAGCTCCAGAAGAAGCTCGTTACTAAGCCGACGATGGACCTGGCCGAATTAACATTAGAAATTATGGCATACGAAGATAGCCATCAGGAGGACGCGCTGCCACCGGGAAATCCCTTCACGGGGTCAGTCCACCACGACTGCCCTAGAAATGCTGACCCAGGAACGGCCGAGCAGAAGACTGAAGTGGATGCCATCCGTCCGAGACCCGCCGACCCCCAGGCTCTCCGAGAGGGCGACAAAAGACCAGATCGTCCGGCCGGAGGTCCGAGGGAGACCACCAACCGCTCCAAGTGCGCCAGCTGCGGTGGCAACCATGCCAGGGCATCATGTAAATTTCGTAACGCCAAGTGCCATGGCTGCGGCAAAACTGGCCACATTCGCTCCGCCTGCCACAGCACCGCCCGCGAGACCCTTCACGACCTGGAGGCGGCCCCAGAAGGTAATATTCCCCTCCCTGAATTGCCAGAAAAGGCCCTATGGTCATCCATCATGACCACTAGCACGGATCAGGGGCCCTTAACCACCAGCTTCATCCGCCCCAAAATTAAAATTCAGGTCCGGATTCAGGGAATCCCCTGTGAGATGGAGGTGGACTCTGGGTCCTCAGTATCCATTCTGTCCTGGGACACCCTACAAGGGATCGCGCGCCAGTGCAGACGCCGGTTCCCTATTACCCCCTCAAAAATTCTGCTAGCTGATTTCCAAGGCGCCCCTATCAAATTAAAAGGGGAAACGAGGCTCTCTATTAGCTATCAACATTTCCAGGGAGAATTAACAGCCCAGATCGCAACAGGTAAACGAGCCAGCCTTATTGGCCTCGACTGGTTCGAACCCCTGGGAATAAAAATTTCGGGCGTAAACCATTTCCAGCCGCATCAATTACAAGCCGTCTGCCAACAATACGCAGACGTTTTTGACGGGTCGCTGAGGAAATTCAATGGCCCCCCCATTGACCTAAAATTGAACCCAGAGGTCCTGCCCATCAGGATTAAGGCTAGAAGAGTCCCTTTCGCTCTCAAATCCAAGATAGAAGCAGAGCTCGACAGGCTAATTGGACTGGGAGTCATAGAACCTACAGAAGGGGGCACTTGGGAAACCCCCATAGTCACCCCTGTCAAGCCTAACGTGGAGGTCCGCCTCTGCGTGGACTATAAAGCCACCCTGAATCGCGCTTTAAACCCCCACGCCTACCCAGTCCCAGCTGTCAGGGACGTGCTTTCTTCCATTCAGGCAGGTACCATATTTGCCAAATTAGACTTAGCCCATGCATTCTTGCAGCTGCCAGTCTCAGAGCAAACGGCCAATGCCCAAACCATAGTCACCCACCGCGGAGCGTTCAGGGTGAATCGCCTGCAGTTCGGGATCGCAGTAGCACCTGGAATATTCCAGGAAACCATGGAGCGGACCCTCAAAGGAATCCCCGGGGTCTGCCCCTACTTCGATGACGTACTCATCGCAGGGGAATCCGAGGAAATACTAGCTGACAGGCTGCGAGAGGTGCTTCAAAGATTTCGCACCGCCGGCCTCAAATTAAAAAAAGAAAAGTGCTCCATCGGAGTTCCTTCTACGGAATTTCTGGGGTACAAAATTGATGCTAATGGAATCCACCCCACGGATTCTAAAGTCAGAGCCATCAGGGCAGCACCACCTCCCAAAAATAAGGCAGAACTACAAGCCTTTTTGGGTCTCATAAACTTCTATCATGCCTTCCTCCCCCATAAAGCTTCCATAGCAGAGCCGTTCCACAGGTTATTAGACAAAGGAGCCCAGTGGCTCTGGACCCAAGCCCACGACGATAGCTTTAACAAGTTAAAACAACTCCTTTCAAACAAATCTACTGTCACCCACTACAAAGAGAAAATGCCCCTCTGTGTCGCTTGCGACGCCTCCCCCTATGGCATAGGCGCCGTACTCAGCCACCTCCACAGCAATGGAACTCAATCCCCCATCGCATACTACTCCAGGACCTTGTCCAAAGCCGAGCGCAATTACGCGCAAATTGACAAGGAGGCCCTAGCATTAGTGGCGAGCGTGAAGAAATTTCACGATTACTTATATGGTCGCCACTTCACAATTTTCACTGACCATAAACCCCTGCTAGGGCTCTTTACCTGGGACAAATTGACCCCGCAAATTCTATCCCCCAGAATGCTTCGCTGGACCACATTCCTAGCAGCATACTCTTTTAAAATTGAATACAAACCAGGCAAAGAAATGGGTCATGCAGACGGTCTTAGTAGACTGCCCCTGCCCAACTTCGACCCAGACCCCGCGCCCGCCGGCCAACTCCTGGCTATCCAGGAATTGCCTGACCGCCCCGTATCTGCAAAAGACATAGCCACAGCAACCAGCAAGGACGGAATCCTGGGAAGGGTGCTAACCTGGGTCTTAACCGGCTGGCAATCCACCTCCCCGGGTCCAGAATTTCAGCCTTACTTCCAAAGACGCCTTGAACTGTCAGCCCACCTCGGCTGCGTCCTTTGGGGCAGCCGTGTCATCGTACCCACCCCGCACATGCAACAGGTTTTAACCTCCCTGCACGAAGGCCACCCCGGTGTGGTCAAGATGAAATCTCTCACCCGAAGTTACTTATGGTGGCCAGGGCTCGATGCAGACATCGAAAACTTTGTAGCTACCTGCAACGTGTGCAAACAAACCAGGCCACCACTCCCACACGCCCCTGTCCATAAGTGGGAGGTGACAAAAAACCCCTGGTCCAGAATTCACATCGATTACGCCGGCCCCTTCCAGGGACAAAATTTTCTTATAATAGTGGATAGTTTTTCCAAATGGCTCGAGGTCATCCCAGTAGCCAACACAACCTCAGCAGCCACAATCAAGGGTTTGAGGAGGGTATTTGCCACCCATGGGTTGCCTGATGTCATCGTATCTGACAACGGGCCCCAATTCACCTCTAATGACTTCCAGGTTTTCACCAGGGCCAACTTGATTAGACACACCACCTCCGCGCCCTTTCACCCCTCCACGAACGGTCTCGCAGAGGCCATGGTGAAGGCAACTAAAGAAGCCCTAAGAAAAATCATCTCCGGCGACTGGCACTGCAGGCTGGTGAAATACCTCCTAGCCCAGCACTCCACACCTTGCACCACCACCGGCAAATCTCCGGCAGAACTCCGTTGGGGGCGCCGCCTGGTCACAAAACTGGACCGTTTGCACCCCGACAGGGCAGCCGCCGAACCAACCCACGCACCAACCGTCAAAGTCTTCCCTCTCGGCCAGCCCATCTGGGCAAAGAACTTCGGGGCCGGCGACAAGTGGCTACAGGGCGTGATCTCCGACCAGACTGGCCCAGTCTCCTACCTCATCGACTTAGGAGACGGACGGCTCATCCGGCGACACGCTGACCAACTGAGGAAGCGGGTGTCGCAGGACTGCAGTTCCCGAGCCCAACCGGGCACACTATCTTCCCCAGCGGCACCACCAACGCCATCTAGCCCAGTACCACTCGTCCCAGACATCGCCGATGACCCCCAACCTCCAAACCCCGGAACTTTCCCCACCGAGGGAAGGGAAGACCAGCCCAGCACAAGCCAGCCCAGCCCTAGCCTCCGCCGCTCCACCAGACCGCGGAAGGCCCCCTCGTACTTGGCGGACTATGAATGGGCCGGCAGCAGGACTAGTGGAACTGACCCCACCTAAACTTCCAGGGGCAAGGGGGGAAGGGGTGTTACATATTCACACACACAACAATCCCCTCACATCTATAAGGGATCCCTGGCAGCCGTTGACAACCGTCAAAAGGCTGCCGCAGCATTGCCCCCCACACACAAGCGGCTAGCGGCCGATTCTGACAGCTGTCAAACTACCGCGCATGCGCAGTACACTGACAGCTGTCAAACCGGCCGACTCTGACAGCTGTCAAACTGCTGCGCATGCGCAGTACACTGACAGCTGTCAAACTTCAGAGAACCGCGCATGCGCAGCTCAGCCAGAGCTGTCAAAGCTGCCAGCTGGCCCCGGCAACAAGCCGCTACAGCCGCGCCTACCTTTAGCCGGTCTCTCTCTCATTGGGCGTCCTTGTTAGGCGGGAGAACCCCGTTTGTTTATTGGTTCTTGATGTTGTTGTTGTTGTCCCTGTTCACTATAAATACGGGGGATTCCCGGCGTTGCATCGCCCGGGACCTCTGCCCAATAAACGCATTGTTTTGGACCGTGCCTGCTGTCTCCTGTCGTCCCTCAAGACAATCCAGACTTCAACTCCCAGAAATCCTGAGCCAGCCATGCTGAGGGGAAACAGAGAAATTTCTAAGCTGAGCCATGCTGGCTCAGGAATTCTGGGAGCTTAAGTCCTTGAGTCATAAAACAGCCTGCACTAGAGGAGGACATTAACATTATTTACAGGATTACGTCTTTAGGAACTAAACTTTTAGAAACTAAAACACCTAATTCAAAAAAGCCAACAGGAAAGAACCTTACATTTTCCATCTGCTTCTGTCTTTTGGAAGGTAAAATTAGATAACAAAATAATCTATTTTTTATGTTAACATCTCTGCAATGAAATCAAAGGTAACAGGAAAGAAATGAGAAACATTTTTTTCAATGTAATGTCTAATTTAGCTGATTCTAGAAAAAATAGTATCTTTTGTACACTCTTGAAAACTATTTTGAATCTAAACAATTCTTGAGAATGAAATATTCTTAATTTGGACTTTACTTTTACTTTTTGGACTGTTGTGTGTTTTGAAAAATAGATTATTTAGAATCTAGATATGTTGCACTTCAGTCTTTAAATAATTAACCTAGTATATACATAACAATATATGATGTTTTCCCTGGTGAGCTTAACATCAATAACAACATTTATTAAAAAGGCTAAAATAATTTCTGGTGGTATTATCTGTATAGTAAAATTTTGGACAAGCAGTGATCATGTTACATATGTGCATAAGCGTAGTCAGTAGCATATGCCTTTTTAAAAATATCAAACATGCAAAGAAACAAAAATAAGTCCAAAATATTTGTATTACATCCAGAAATGCCAACTTTCCAACCAATATTTCTCATCCATAACTATGGCACCCTAAGGATACCTGCATACATGCAAATGTTTCTCTGGGATCAGTAACGCAGCAGGGATTGCTCTTTCCTTCCAGTAACATATACCTAAAACCAGTTTATTGCATTTGACAATTGTACTAAAAAAAAATTCTCATTGTCAACCGAAATAATTCATTTAATTTGAAATCAAGTGAAAAATTGATTTAAATTATTTTATTAAAACAAATTAATGGCAATTCTTTTATAAAAAAGTTGCCTCAAACAAAATGAGTTTGATGTGCCTGCTCTAGATAGTTCAATGCTCCAAAATAAATTCTAGACCAGGCCTGTACATGCAGCCTACCAAGCACCCTTGGACAGAGCACAGACTTTTTTTAAAAAAAAAAGTAATAAAATCACCACCACTGCCCTGAAAATCATGTTGCCTAGTGCCTCCATGGCTTACCATGACCACAAACTCCAACACTGTAGATGCTCCTCTAGGCACCAAATCATTGATTAGCCCACCAGCATTCCTTTGCAGACCACAAAGATTTTTAATTTATCAGTGTGGGCCTTTCCCTTCTACAAGTTGCACAGACCTCTTCTAGATTTTCCTCTTGCCTTTCCGAGTTAACTCCTTGGTCTGTCATTGAGCAAGAATTGACTTTGTAGGGAAGCATATTATCATTTGATGTATATGTTCTACCTTTATTTACCAATTATATAATATTTGTATGCAATCCACATGGCGAGGTTTGGGGAAACTTACAATAGAAAAAAATATATTTTTAAAATCGTAAGGTTAAAACATTGCCTGGCCGGCACCGCCTCCACTGCCTGCACCGCGCAGCCATATAGAGTGGGCTCTGCTGTTCCCACAGCACCAGCTGCGCCGGCTCCAGCCCCGGGGGGGAGCCTGCTGCCAACACCCTTTGCACCTTTGACTGCATCAGTGCCCTCCCACCCCCCGCCTCCTGCGCCCGCCAAGATGAGAGTTCCAGCATCTTTTTTTTTTTAGAAAAAAAGCACTGAGTATTTCAGTACATGTAAGTAAGTTGTCCAATCTAGTAACTTAAAACATCAGATGGTACCTAAAATGGCTTTTAATGAATAAAGCTACACATCCATATGCACCCAAGTAATCTTTCAGCAGCAGCCTCACATAGGACAAATGTTTGAAAGTACAATTAAAAGCTACCGCCATCTGGCCATGTGATCTCAGTTGCCACAGGCTTTTTATTTTATAAGCATTCATTTTATAAACATACAACAAAAATACAACATTATACAATTGCTATTCTCACATTTCAAAACAATATACTAAGCGTTCTCTTTAATATTTTTTTCTTTCGATTACGTACCATGTCGACATTTCAGAGGATATGTATTGTGTTGTACTGCTGGCCTGGAGAAACTTGTCACTTTCATGTTTATAGTATTCAGAAGCAATCTTTTTGAACCAGATCCCAGAATCACACCCCAGTTGATGAGGAGGAGCTGGTAAGGACATACACAGCTATTTTGCAGCTGAGAACTTTGAAGAATTTTGTTTTCTTTTGCCTTAGTTTTGCAGTTTATTGTCCGCTTCTTTAGAAGAGAAAAATGGTGGTTCTGTAATAATTATCTGAACACTCTGTGAAAACAGTAGGACCCTTCATATTCTTCAGTGCCTGCATGGCAGTTATTCATTGCTTTTGACATTTATCTGACATTTAACTGCTGTATCATGTCCATGTTAGTGAAATATTTATCTATATCAGCAAAAGTTTGAAGATAGAATGTTGAAACACCAATTCCTTATTTAACACTGATGTCATATTAACCTAAAAGTATTCAAAGAGTTATTTGAACAGCTTGCCTTTTTGTAGGCAACAATCCTACTGTTCTTCATCACATTCTAGAGATACATCCTTTTGCAAATAAGTAATCAAAGTTCCTGCTTAAAAGAAATATTTTTCATATTTAATAACTTAAACAGAAATGACTATTAATTAAAGGTAATCCACTGTGCCAGAAATAAGTAGCAGCCTAGCATCTTGTTCGATTTTCTTCTCATTTCACTGAACAAAGCTTCAAATGGAACAGAACTACTGTTAAAACAATCTCTTTCCATCAAATTTGATTATGTTAGCTAATTGTTACCACATACGTTTAAGGGTTTTTGGTGTTTACATTTCCTAAGTGGATTTAATTTTAATACTGTCCATAAGTATAGGACTTTTAAAAACGTATTTCCTTTCATCAAGTTGAGAACTTTCTACCAGATCAGAAAGTAGAAATGTGTTAATTATGGATTAGTTCTTAATCATTCCCATTCTTGTTTTAGCCCTTGCTTTCAATCTCAGCTAGTATCAGGAGTCACCTAGTCCTCCTACGTTATGTCTAGATATTACTCGTTTTTAAAATACATTCTGTTTTTTTTCTTTCAATCTCTAAATCAGAAACACCAAACATTATCTTCAATTCTTTTCCCATCACTACAGTAGCAGCCAAACATGTGGAAGAGAAGGATGGAAGCAAACAATGACAACATTCACATGATATAAATATCCAGTGATTTCCTTCCTTGTCTAGTTCACCCACTTCAAACACATGGGCTGGGATTATTAAACTATCTTTTTAGGTTTCTTAGTAGAGGAAGAGGGTTTCTTTCTCTATTTCCCTTTTTAAAAAATTAAAGTAATCCACAAAGGCACAATCAGGATTGCTATAATTTCAAATAGAGTTAGGGGATTGTCAGGTCTAAAACCAAAAATGACACATGGAGATTCTTCCAAGCTGACTTCTGTTATTGTTTCAGACCTATGGACAAAATCTTGCCAGACTTGGACTCTACTATCTGTATCTACTATATACTTCATGAACTGTTAGAGAAGGGCTATCTTCACCCTCTTTCTCTCACACATAACATTGGAATTATTTTGCCTTTTATTCCTCTGGAATGCACCCCTTTCTCCTGGGAATCCACATCCTCATTTCATTTTATCACATGGATATTCCTAACCCACTATTATCCCTTTTTAAACTCTTGCCCATATTATCACAGGAATATTCATAAATATTGAACCAACCATAAAAACAGAATTACTGGAGCATCTCTGCAGTAGAAGGGGAGATGGCTGGGTTACTTCATAGTTAATGGTGTTCAGATGACATAGTTGACCTTGAGATAATGAATTTAGTGTAGGAGAAAGAGTGACAGAACCTGAGATGGAGTTAAAGTTAAAAAGTCAGCTTGCAAACAAAATAAAACAAAAACCAAAGCTTAAAGTTTAATTCGATTACATTTTGTGGGGTTGATTGAAATTTCCTATTTTTCTCAATGTCCTAACAATTTCTCATGTCCAAGTTAAAGCTACTATGTTATATTTAAATTTTATGTTCAGTTATCTACATGCTGCAACAAACTTAATTTTTAAAATTCACACAAAACTATATACTGTATTTTCTGGCGTATAAGACGACTTTTTAACGCATGAAAATCTTCTCAAAAGTTGGGGGTCGTCTTATACGCCCAGTCGCCTTATACGCTGGAAAATAGTAAATCCTCAGGAGCAGAGACGTTAGTGGAAACGGACAAATCCAGTGCTTGAGAATGGCGAAAGACGGCCTCCTCATAAATAAACCGACCAGCCCAACCGAGGTTGAGGCTCCAGCTTACCGGCGTCCTAGGGCAGCAGACCCCCTTTTTTTTTGGAAGGGAGCGGGAGTCAAGCGCGTGCCGAGCCGCCAGCGCTCGGCGATCACGAGAGCTCAACGGAGCACGGGAAGCCAGGCAGAGGCTGACCTGACATGTTCGCGCAGAGCTGAGCTTCACCCGACTCTGGGAGTTCGACTTCAGGGCGTGGTGCTGTGGCCAGACCTACAGCAACACCCGCCCGGGAAGGCGCAGCTCGGGAATTGCGACAGGCAGACCACAGCGGAAAGCTGGTGCTGGGGCTTCAGCAACCCGGGGTCGCCCCTCCGCCCTGAAGTAGAAGGCGGCCTTTTGAAAAATAAATATAATATGTGCGGGGTTTTTCCCCTTTATTTCTTTTTCCCCTTTCTGTATATTCCAGTGATAACTTATGCAAGTGAAAGGAGGAAAAACCCCGAGTTTGCATTTTCTTGGAAAACTTTAGAAAAGCACAGCAAAATGCAGGGGAGGGTAAACGGGCTTCTCGATCTCAGTGCCACGCAGGGCTCCTTCTGGTTTCTAGTTACTTGGAAACTCGGGGCTTTCTTTGAGGGAATCTCAAACTTGCGGCGCAGGGCTGAGCCCATTTCTTTCACCACCACCACCCGCCCTCCGCCGCCCTTTTCATTAACTAACCTATGGAAAGAACCGCTTTCTTTCAGACCTGGTGCCTTCCCGGAGTGTTGGGCCACAATGCTCGTCGCTCCTGGCCAAAACAGCCAGCGTGTGTGGCTGAAGTAGAAGGGGGCGCCAACGTGAGAGGAGACGAGGTTTAGGCGAGGCAGAGCAAAGCTGATCTCGAGGCCAAAAGCTCTTGATAAACCTTCACCTAATTGAGAAGCAGACCTGACTTCCTACTTACCCGTATTTTCCGGCGTATAAGACTTTAACCCATGAAAATCATCTCAAAAGTTGGGGGTCGTCTTATACGCCCAGTCGTCTTATACGCTGGAAAATACGGTACCAATGATGGCAAACCTTTTAGAGACCGAGTGCCCAAACTGCGACCCAAAACCCACTTATGTATCGTAGGATGCCAGGTGGGCATGGCCCATTGGGTGGGTGTGGCTGCGGTGGTAATGGCAGACTGGGTGGGACTAAAACGTTCAATCAATTAATTCCAAAATGGCCATCACCAACAAATTTGGAGTGCTTGGGTATGGTTAGGAGGACACTGACTTTTCTAGCCTGCCCTATGTTTCCTGGTAAAATACAGAGGAAAATTCCATTGGAGGAAAATTCCACTTAGAGTTAGGGTTTGGTCATCTTGAACTGTGTACGGTCACTCATGCACTCATGACCTCTCGTTTAGACTACTGCAACGCTCTCTACATGGGGCTGCCCTTGAGGACCACTCGGAGGCTCCAACTGGTACAGAATGCAGCCGCGAGAGTTGTGTTGGGAGTCTCCCGATACTCCCATGTTACACCTCTGCTCCGTGAGCTGCATTGGCTCCCAGTTGTCTTCCGGGTGAGATTCAAGGTACTGGTAATGGTGTTCAAGGCCCTACATGGCATGGGTCCGGAGTACCTCAGGGATCACCTGCTGCCGGCATCAACTTCCCTCCGCCCTGTGCGTTCCCACAGAGAGGGCCTCCTCACGGTGCCACCGGTCAGAGAATGTCGTCTGGTGGCCCCCAGGGGGAGGTCCTTCTCTGTGGGTGCCCCAGATTTATGGAATCGGTTGCCGGTCGAGCTCCGGATGGCGCCCGACCTTCGCTCCTTCCGCTCCTTCCGCGATCTGAAGACTCACTTATTCGAACAAGCCGGCCTGGCCTGATGGGGGATGGGTTGGGATTTTACTGTTGTTTTTAATATATCTATTTATTGTTTTAGCTTGGGCATTGTGTTTAATTCTTTTTTAACTTTTGTATCTTTGTATTTTTATATGTTTGCCCTGTTCACCACCCTGAGTCCTTCGGGAGAAGGGTGGTATATAAATAAAATTATTATTATTATTATTATTATTATTATTATTATTATTATTATTATTATTATTATTATTATTATTATTATTATTATTATTATTATTATTAACTCACAGAGCAAAATGGACATCGTCAACAAACTTGGAGTGCTTGGGTATGGTTAGGAGGGCACTTACTCGTCTAGGCTGCCCTATCTATGTTTCCTGGTAAAATACATGGGAAAATCCCATTGGAGGAAAATTCCACTTAGGGTTAGGGTTAGGTCACCATGAACTCATAGAGCAAAATGGACATCGCCATATTTTTTTTGCACATGGTGTTGGAGGCTGAAAGCGAAAAGGTTTTATAAAACCCATTTGAAGGCCTAGGACTGGAGTGACGGCATGCGTGCCAACAGAGAGGGCCCTACGTGCCACCTGTGGCATGCATGCCATAGGTTTACTACCATGGCTATATACAATTGGGAGCCCATTTCTCTTAATATATGCAATTTTGCCAAATTTCCATATCTTTGCAAACTTTTCTCTGTAATGCAATGGATCTTTGCACATTGTCTTCACTAGGATATTGATTTGGAGTGCACTATCCTATAAATTAACATTTAAAAAAATAAGGGAAAAGCTAATTCAGAGGACTGTGAGCTTGGAATTGTGATAGCCCCAGCATTTTAATTTGCACAACTTGGATTTAAGTGTAAAATTTATAAGATAGAATTAAAATGTGAATTGCTCCAATATCTTTCCTGTCTCTTTTCCTCTTCAATTTAATCAATCTTCTTTCATTTTTCATTTTGGGGAAAAAGTGCATGGTCAAATTTGCTGTCAGAGATAGGGTTGGCCAGATGACACTCTTCATTATCTTTTCTTATGAAATCTCCAATGTCTCTAATCTCTCTTTGCTTTGCTCTCCCTTTGTTTCCAAATCTTTGACATTTCTCTGCTACTCTTTCTCTTGTCTTGTTTAAGTAAAAGCAATAAGTGGGTGTTGACTGAGCCAAATATTTCTGAAAACATCCATCCTCAGCAACAGACTCAAATGAGTGGTTGAAAAGACCCTCCTGATGGTAAAATGAGACAGTACACAGGGATCCCGGGACTTCATTATGTAAGAAGTTGACACATGGTGTTTTGTAACATGAATTAAGGAAGCAAATAATTTTTCTTCCTTAAAGGTTGTTTGAGAAATGCAACCAGAAATCATCTCCTCCTCCTCCTCCGATTACTGATGCTTTTCTTTTAGTTCACAGCACTCCAGATTGGAATGTCCTTGGGAATATAATAGGAATAAACATATGAATAACTGAAATTCTCTGATTAAGATACATGTACATCTTTTCAAGATATAGAATGTCCTTAGGAATGGGGGAAAAATCATTTTTTTTGATATTTTTATATGAAATACAGATAGAAAGAGGGAAAGACACTTCTATTATACATTATGAACTTGTAAAAGTATCATGATGAAACCAGAATTGTTTTGTTGGGACTTACAAAAGGGACTTTGAACTATAAAAGAAATATGAGAAATTAATATTATATATGATAACTGCAGTAAGATTACTGTATGTACAAAGTTGGAAGAATAATGAAATGTTAACACCATGCCTTTGGTCTTTTTGGACATGGTCCAAAAAAGGATTGAGCTATTTCTTTGGCAGTGGCAAACCCTTGCAAGGAATGAAATGCACGCTTTTGGTAAAAAGATCCTCTACTGCCAATGTAGCCTCAGACTGGAAGTAAATCAGTAATAAAATCCATTGATATTATATGCCAAGCGTGTATTGGGTTTGGAGGAGTTGTAACAGCCCTGCTGGCTTCTTATGGTGGGATCTAAATCTATAAAATTAGCAGTTGTTCCAGAATCCGCAAGCATACACACAGGAATCTTCTCAGACTGACAATTTGCATTTGGGTAAGACTAGATAAGGTTCAACAGCATTCAAGGGGGTCCAACGTAATCCCCTTGTGCTCACACAGGGATTGCAGACTAATTCCCCATTTGACTCTTCCCCCTGAGTCAGCCACTCTTTTCCCCTAGATGTTGGGATAGGGTAAGATTGGAGCCCAATGATTGTAATTGTTTATGTATTGGGGAACATTATCTTAGGGCACTGAGAGTTGCTTTTTAGATTATTCTTTTTATTGTTTCTTTTATGTTTTCATCAACATGTTGTTATGAATTACCTAGAGTTATGACAGATATTATAAAAGAGCAGGCAGAGTCTGGGAGTAGAGTCAAGAGAAGGCTCAGCTTAGAATCATTATGTGTTCACTTGAGCACCTCAAGTCCAGCCACCCTGAATTCCATTAACTGTTATCTAGCACCAATTTAGTGCTGGCTGCTAGTTGACCAGATTCTTGTATATAGGAATAATAAATCATCTGAACCATAACTTATGTGTGATCCTGATTCTTCATGCCATTCATATGATGGGTGGTCATATAAATCTCTTAAATAAATAAATAACCCACTTATATTATTATTTCAGATCTATATCCATCCCCAATGCAACCAATAGCCTTACAGAAAGATTTATATCTTCTTTACCATAATATATGTACTGAATAATGGATTCCCAATGCTTCTTACTACCTGGTTCCAGAGTTCTGAGAGCTGCACACACACACACACACACACACACACACACACACAAACAAACACACGGTCACATGACTTGCATTTCAGATACTTGGCAACTGGCTCATCTTTATGGCTGGTTGCATCATTCTGTGGTCATGTGACCATAATTTCTAATGATTTTGCTGGTTTCTGGCTTTTTTGGCTAGTTTCAGGCAAAAAACCCACCCATAAGAATATATGTATTCACTTAACAACCACTGAATTCATTTAACAACCACCTCAAAAAAAAGTTATAAAATCACATCCAGTTTCATGGTTGCCTCAATTTATGACCACAATGACTTACAATGAAAATTCCAAGCTCCATTATGGATAGACGTCAAGGACACATGGGATAATCCACCATATATAAAAAAGAAGGCTCTTTTGTAAGAATCACACAAATATAAAAAAATACTTACCTATGAAAACATCTTAAACAATTTTCTTGTGGCTCCTCTAGGGCATCCACAGGACCAAAAGGACAAATGTACAAAGAAGACAAATTTGTATTGCAGTGGCACTGTGCTGATTTAATTATTGGCCCCACCTTGCCTCCCCAGAAGATATGTCTGCTTCATTATCATTAGCCATCTAAGTATTAGGGCTAAGTATTAATTCAAAGGCAGAGTAGGCTTTGGAATACCCAGGGACACAAAAGTAGAATATATCACTTTTTAAAACTGCCATACATTTTGCCAGGTTTGCCCACCTTCCCTCCCTCATTTAGTCTAACAATTTAAACCATTGGTTCTTCTGCAAATCTTGCTTGCTTAAGATACCATATCATGGTGATAACACTTGTAGTCAGAATAAGATGTCATGACCATCCATATAACTTTTTACCATTTTTGTCTTCTTAGATATTTTCCCTGTAGACTTGTGTTTTGTTGTTCCAGGCAGATATAGAATTCTTAAACATATAAAGTAAGACCAAGATACTGTGTGGGAGAAATATGTTTTGGTGTAGAAGGCTTTTCCTATGGTCTTGAGTATTTGAAATTAGGTGATGAGAGAAATATATCTGTTAAGGACATTACCTTTCAAGGCTGTATTCCTGCATACAATATATACTGCTCAAAAAAATAAAGGGAACACAAGATAAGACATCCTACTATTAAATACAGTACATTGTGTTGTTTAAGTGTTCCCTTTATTTTTTTGAGCAGTATTTAAGACTAAGCTATACCACATAAACAAGAGTTTCTTCGAAGTAAAGTATTCTACAATTGTGCTTCAGAAGTACAGGTTTTACTGCATAAAAATGTAGAGTAACCCGTTTACCTTTACCACCCAAAAAATCTTGAATGGTCTCTGCAGTTATTCATATTTTATATATTTGATCAAATGTGGATATTTATTCATGTATCTAATTTAATACAGATAGAGGTCTGCCTGCAATAAAAAACAAAGAGATTAATTAAATAAATACATAGATTATTTGAGGGTTTTTTTAAAAAGAAGTTGTTTGAAATACTACCAAGGAATCTTTTGAATCTCAGAGTAAACTGATACTGTTCAAACTTCTTTTTCTTTATCAGAATCAGATTCTGTTAGAGGAGTCCCTTGACATAGTTAATTTAAAGAAGATTTGAAAGTATGATGCAATATCAGCTGTGTGTGCAGGCTCACTTTTACTTTAATTTGAAATCTCAACTTTAAGCTCAAATTACAATTTTGGAAATCATACCTTTGGAGCAATATTAGAGTGCTGATAACTCTCCATGATATGGAATACTGGTTATAGAAGAGCAGCTTTCTTAAAATGCAACAACCTTGCTTGAACAGCTAATAAAAATTTGAATTTGACATATAAACATGTTATTTTTCATACAAAATATCGCAAAATCCATATTCTCCTTATAAAATGCATTTAAAAATTCCCCACTTTCCCAAATGGCTTAAAAAGGAAGAAATGGTTTTTAAAATAAACAAAATCAGTTTACAAAAATATTTATGAAGTACTATGGGTAATATTTTACAAATTAACATATAAACATTATTTCTTTTCTCTCTCCCCACTCTCTATTTCTCCATGCAGACAGAAGAACAGTGAGATTCTGATTGATTGGGGTTTGTTTTCATATGCTGCATATAGATCATGGTACCACCCAAGATGATTCTAAATGCTTTTATTGTGTAGCATGTACATAATAATAGTTACAGTAATAAACTTAAATATTATTTCAAATAAAGGTCATTTTAGAATAAAAAGAATATTTGATATGAATTATATCAGCCATTTATGAATTCATTTTTAGTTTTGATTGCACATGATTTTAAAAAATATTCTGAGAAGCCTTTTAAGAATAAAAGATTTCATGTATAATATTTATATTACTGTGAATTTCACACAGCATCATATTCATACCAATATTTACATTCTACCTGTTAATGTAAAATATTGTTAAAAACTCCTGGCTTTTAACATCTGCTTTACACTAGGGGTGTTCAACCTTGGCAACTTTAAGACTTGTGGATTTCAACTCCCTTCAACTTGTGGACAACACTCCCCAATGTTGGCTGGGGAATTCTGGGAGTTGAAGTCAAGTCTTAAAGTTAGCAAGGTTGGATACCTCTGCTTTACACAGTCCTAAAGACAGAATACAGTGGTCAAAATGCTCTTTCTATAGCAGAAATAAAATCAGAATATCCTTCATCAAGTGAGATTTCTTTTTCTTTGGCTAAAAATCTGGCAGTTTGTGTGGCAAATGTTAATCTAAATTGGCAGCATTTTAAACATGTGTCCCAATATAGTTCTATACAATCCACCACTGCCTGTCAAATACAGGTTTTCTGAAATATGAATATTCAGTCCATACCTGAGCAAGTCAGATTAAATTTCCTGGTATGTCCTCACTTTTTTGTGACCACCATCCTCATTAAAATAGAGAACTCTTAAAGCATGACTGAGGGCTTTGCCATACAAACCTATTATTACTTGATTGGCTATTTCCAATATAGTTAACTCGTTTAGTGGATTTAAGATAATGATAATTTCAGTATTTGCTTAAGTGTTTATTGTAGCTCTAATTTTACTGAGCTCATTTATTGTTTTAACAGAAATATTGCAACACAAATAAGTGCACATAGGCCTAGGTAAATTATTTTTCCAGGCAAACACAGTACATTGAAATACTAAGAAAAATTATGTACTCAGTATGTTAAAAAGTATTACTATTAAATATGATCACTGCATATCCAGATGGCATGAAATGATGAACACAGAGCAAAACGTCAATTAGTTTACCACAGTTTTTCAAAATGCACATTAGTTCTCCTGATAAATTATTCCATATGAGTTGATTTGCTTATTGTGTATCATTCAGATTCTCATTAATCCTTGCATTTGTTTCTAAACAGCCTCTGGTTCTGTTAGGCATCTCTGTGTTTCAGCTTGAAAATGAAGAGCCATAGAAACCTCCTCAGGTTAGTGCTGTAGCTTTCAAAATATCCTAAAAGCAAGTCCATTTTTATGATTGCTTTAGGAACACAAAGAAATACACAAATTAAATTTTTGATTAAAAAATCCATTCTTTCTCACCTGGCTGGTTTAAATACTGCGAGTAAAGGTTACTTTTATTTTAAACATGTGTTGTGAGATTAAAATAAGATATTAATTTCTGGCATGCTGTTGATATTCATAAAAAAATATAGGATAGAAAGTTATTATTACCTATCTGCTAGTTGACAAGAAGGCAGGATTAGATTTCTTTCAGGGAATTACACTTTTGATGACCCCAGTACATATAAAACATGTTAGCTAATGGTGGTGCAGAGGGGCATATTTTAGTGTTTGATCAGGAAATTCTGCATGAGCATATTGATATTAGATGAAAATTTGATTAGTAACCTTTGTGACAAGGGGATCAGATCCACTCTCGACATACAATCAGATCTGGCAGGACATGCCTTTTGTCTCTTTGAAGGAAGGGAACATTTCTACAGCATCAAGTCAGCACAGTGGAAAATTTAAAAAGTTGTTGCATATTGAAACCTGAAAATCACCTTTTCTAATTATTTTTGTTTGGAAATATGTTTATAGTTAGCATGATTTAAAACATATACAGCTATTTTTTTTAATCTGACATTTTTCAGGGTAAAAATTGGCTTTTCACAAGTAAGCATTTCCCCCTTTCTCTGAAGGAAGGGCTATTTTTTTCCTTTGATCCAAAACATAGAGGGAAGTAAAAAAGATAAGAGAAAGAGAGCTGTTTAAATTTGGCTAAAAAAATGTTGACTGAAATCTGTGTCACTTTTAGACAGAGATGATTCCATTTCTTACCAGCCATATAGCCTGACAGACCTCCTATTACAATTGTAGTTGAAAGAACAGCTTCTAGTTTGAAAGTACTGTTTATTTTCTTAACCAGTTAAGGAATGGTATCATACTTTAACTAATGTGTTAAGAATAAATATGTCCTTGTTTATATAGTTAGGATGTTTTATTTGTATTTAATTTGAAGGAAAGCTGAAATTAACTCACAAAGCCTTGGGACAATTTGTTTTGGTGAGAACTGTATATTTAAAGCAACTTCTTGGCTAATGAAAATCAGTTTTAGCTTCACTAAGATTAACAGTTGGAAAAATCTCTGCCAAATGGGAACATGGTTTCATATGTTTTTAAAGTCCAGGCCCCTAACACCAGCTTCCTTTTAACCCTATAATATTAGATATGTTGATGAAAGTTAATTCCTATGGTGAAGTATAGTTATAATACTACTTGATTACAAATCCTGCTTGAAAAATCATTTGATGTCATTGCAACATGCATAGTGTTTTTATAAGGCTACAGAAGAAGTAGCCGTGCTATGAACAGGGGTGTCTGAGCTCCTAATCCATTCAAATAGATGTTGACTAGAAAAAGAATAGACTGCCACAACCAGAGAAAATAAGAATAAAATGTAAAATTACTTGGTGAAATAAAATCTTCATATAAAAAGAACATTTGAATTAAAATGTACAATTATCATCTACTAGATAGGTGTCTTTTTCTCATGGAAAAGAGATTCAAAATCATAAATGTATTGATAAAACATCCATATTGAAAGGATACATAGAGCCAAGAAGAAGTGATCTTGCATATCATATTATCTTATAAGACCAGCATAGCGAGTAGGCAATTTGTATCTGACCTGGGATAATCAACTTCAATGCTGATGAAGTAAAGCACTGTAAAGGCTGTGGGCAATGAGCTGTGCATCTTCTAACTGATAACATCATCAGAGGGTATTGTTGTCATTTCTAAGTAATTCAGTGGAGTTAGGCTAGACAGATGGATCAGTGTTTCTGCTGATATATTGGCTTTCTTGCTACCCTTATCAGCCTTTCTGCCTAAGGTGATGTCAGATAGCAATTGGAAAATGCAGAGTAACTGTCCCCCAAGGTTTCAATAGCTATGGAATGAACTATATATATTATTATCTTGTACATTATTTTATATTCAATGAGCAGAAAATTGGAATTCTGAAACAATGGAAGTCTACAATCCTATCTTCATGAATAGAACATTTCCTGATAAAGATTAGCATAAGTGGTGGATCCATTAATTTGGTTCTCATCAGAACTGATGTAACCTCGATCAATCTGTTTTTAACAGATTTTAATTTATTTGTTACCTGGTCCAATTTAAAATACCAGGATCTAAATTCGAATCCCAAAGCTATGAAGCATAAATATATGAACAAGAAGCCGTGCATTTTTATTGCCAGAGGTCACTGTTTTTGTTTTCCAACTCTAGGAAAATAATATTGTAAGTGTACCAAAAAATATTCTTTATTTATTATGGTACCCCAATTTTGAAATGTCTTGAGAAATATATTTTTGATATTGACATGCATTCTTTTTAAGAATTTCAAGATATTAAAAAGTTTGGCTTTTCTCAGTTTTATGGCTTATCAAATAATGTTGTTTAACATTTGCCGTTTTTGCATTCAAATGTTTATGTACACTACCTAAAACTCACTTCTACATAAAGGACCAAATTACTAATTCTTAAAATAAACACATAAACCTATAACAAATTAAGGACCACCATAGAAAATTATCTCCTTAAATCTTGTTGTTTGACAATGTTAGTATGTTGCAGCTCTGAATAATAATATGTTGCATCAACATATTATTTCAATCTGAACAAAATTCAACTTTGTCCAAATTCTCTTCTCCAAACTATTGTTTTCCAAAATCTTAGAATATGGGCTAGGTTTAATCCAATACAGTAGGGCTCCACCAACATTTGGAACTAAATATACAATATAACTAAAAATGACAATTTACCTTTTTATTTCTACTGTATCTAAAAGGACATATCACATGCAAAATTATGTTGAAATACAAACATTTCATAGAGCAAAGCACTCATTGTGGTGACATCTAATAATGTAGTCTCTCCTGCTATAAATATGAAAACCTTAAAGGCTAAAGATCATTGTGGCTAGAAATTTAATTCTTTATTCCATTTTTATATCATCTTATTTCAATCAAATCTACAAAAACTAAGTATTTGTAGCAAATTAAGCATAATAAAATTAAAAAATTTTAAAAAAACAATTACACAGTACCTCTGTATTGCATTTTCCCATTTTTATTTTTCCATTTATCATTTTTTCACTCATATGTTCATCTGAGTTGCATCCCAAGAATAAAGTATTATTAGACTGAAAATTAAGATAAGCAAATTTACCATTTTGAAAGATGATCTAGTAAATATGCTAAAAGAAATTCAACCAGCTGACCAATAAAAATCAGTATTGTAGAAGGTTGTGCTCCCACTAAGTAGGTAGCATCAGTGTGTACTATCCTTACTTTTATTTCAATTTTAATTACTATAAATGTAGGTTTTAAGAATTGTGATAATTTAATGGTTAGATTGTTAGAAACTCCAGTACAAAACCCAAGACATGAAAAAATGCTATTGCTATGCTCATTTTCTCCTCTTTTCACCTTCTTAATTTGGGAGAAAAACAGTTATAGTATAGTAAATAAGATACAAAAATGCCTTTTTATTTACTGCAAGTATATTTTTGTGAACAGGATTGTTTCCGTGAAACAAAAGGATCAATGAACAGAAAAAGCAGGAATGCAATTCTCATTTAACATTCCTTAGCAGTCTCTTTTCACATTTATATAATCTCCCATGGAATTCTAAAGAAATGCTAGTCCTCCGGAACATATGGAAAGAAAAGGATGAGTCTTGTCCTGGAGCATTATGAGTAGAACTCCATTTTTTTTCAGTTCCAGTACATATCCTATGTACACTGCCATAAGCTCTACTTGTAGGGCATTTTGCCCTTTCTATCACATACCATTCCAAAGGTGGACCATTAACCTAAGTGTTATCTTATCCTTTATGTTTTCCAACATTAACATGAAATTAAAGCAAAGAGTTTACTCATTTAGGAATTTATAAACCACTTCAATCAAGACCACTCTAAGTAGTACACAAAAACAATAACCATAGTCAATGCAATAATAAAGTAATACATAAATAAATATAACATATAATATAAAATTGTGATTAAAATTGTGATTATTGTTCTTTACCCCAGGAGCACTATAGCATTCAAGTCCCAAAGACTAAAGAGTGGGAATTATTCCTGTATTGGGGTTTGGGTGAGAGGTAGCCCCCACAGAGAATACTAATATGCTGAATACACCTAGTTATATTGCTCTGTGCAACTGAACTCCATTGGAACACTCAATATCTTTGAACATTTCCTACATTTAATAATGGTCTGGATAAGACTGAAAAGCTGAAATTAAATCCAGACAAGATGGAGGTGTTGTTGATTAATAGAAAGCCTGGCTCAAAGATTGGAATTCAATCTTAATAGGTTATGCATCACCTGAAAAATCAGACTTACATTTTTGGAAATGCTATTAATCCTATATTACTCTGCATTGCACAATTATATTTAGTATATCAGATGCAGTATATCTGAGTCAATCCTACTGAATAACTCACTTTGTTGGTTACTTCAGATGTTGACTTATTAGCTCTTCTGTGGAGTTATATAGAAGCCTCAGCTAGCACAAAATTTGTGGTATGACATTTTGCCCATAATTATTTAAAGTTCTTGTTGAAAGTTTTGTATTCAATGCCAGTTGTTTGTAGATTAATTAAAATATTGATTTTAATTCTGTAAACTGTCTATATTTATATGTATGTTACCAGATAATGGAGATAGGGAGAATCCTTGTTTTAGTCATTTGAACTTTTTTAAGAATGCCAATATTGTTTTAATATTTTTATTATTATGTCTGTTGTTTTTGTACTTGATTTTCTACATTACCTTGAAAGTTTTTTCTGAAAAGGTAGAATATAGATTTTTTAAAAATGAATAAAATCATAATTACTGATCATAAAGAGTAATATTGTTATAAGTGAAAATAAATATCATTTAGAATGATATATTTTCATAATGTCTTCTAAAAAGCATGAATAATTAATTTTCTTGTTGCACAAAGAACAAGATATCAGATTATTCATTTGCTGGGGGAAAGGTCTGTATAACTACTTTCAAAAATCAAGTACGACATTAAAATAACAGTTGACACAATGACTGCCATGTGTTTCAGTTAATATACTCAGGTACTTTGACAGTCAGGAAGTATGTATTAATAAGTGCTATAGGTGCATTTAATAGATCTGCTTAACAATTCATTTCTTTGGTTAATTAAACATAATATTTAACAAAATGTTAAATACATAAATAAAAAAGCAGCAAGGCAACTTTATCCAATAATTGTGAGAGCAATTAGAATTAAGATGGCTAAAGTAAACAAAATGCATGCAGTATTGGAGAATATTAGCAATTATGCTGAAAGGCTGTTGTTACCCATAAAATTGGCATGTTACAAGGTTTCATAAACGATCTATGGAAAAACAGGAATTCAAATCCCATATGATTGATGAAAAGAAAATATTCCATTGAGGAGACTAGAACAGAAATTATGTATCAAAATAAAAATATTATCTCTTGTTTTCCAGACCAGAATGAAGACCTGAGAGTACTGCAGTTCTGCAAGCTAGAACAAAACTCCAGATGTGTTGCACATTGAAATGATTCTTGTTGCAGTCCTGAAAAAGAGTAGTTACTAGATAAATTTAGGGGAAAAGATACTGATGTTCTTTACAGTATAACCAAAATTAGCAGTTCCTCAAAGAAATATGTGTACTGTACGGAGAAATCAATTACACGGTATATTCAGTGAAAGACATTTTGACTTCCTCCTTCCAGAATGAATACAATATTTGTGGGTCATCCCTACAAGGAACAAATTTAATATGAGCTTGTGGAAGGTAACAGCATTCCATGCGCCTTTGGCATCTAGTCATGGCAGCCACATGACCACGGAGATGTCCTCGGACAAGCGCTGGCTCTTCAGCTTTGAAACGGAGATGAGCATCGGACCCTAGAGTCGGAAACAACTAGCACACATGTGCAGGGGAACCTTTACCTTTACCTTTACTGTGGAGTCCAATTTTGTGGCAAGTTAATATTCATCTTCTAGGTGAGATTGGGTTCCTTTAGTATGCTAGCACTTTTTATAGAAGAGAAATTTCAGTTGCTTTTAATTCATTTATTTATTTTTAAAAGCCCAGAAGTAATTAAAATCTGTTACCCTTAAGCAGTGGTGCGATTCAAATATGTGAACAACCGGTTCTCTGTGTAGATGCCACTTCTGGGCCCGGGCAACAAAAAATTAGCTACCAGTTCTACCGAACTGGTGCAAACTGGCTTAATCCCACCATTGCCCTTAGGACAAAATAAATATTTAAATCTTCAAAAGTTTTACATCATTTTACTACTTATACTTAAAATATTTAGAATTTTTTAAATGATTAGTTAACATTTTTCTCCCGTTTGACATACTGCTTTTTTTTAATTATAAGAAATGTGGAATGACAAAGTAACACAGAGAAAGAAAGCTGCCAGTATGATAAATGCCTATGGCTTATCAGGAAAATGAAACTTTTTTTAACACCATCCAATGATGTCACCAGTTTGAGGTTTCCTTGGGCTTTTTATTAAAATGTTTGTGACAGAGCCAATGTAAACCTTCCTAAATCTAACACAGAGCTGGAAAAGACTGATTTTAGGGAATGCAAAGATATGGATCATTGGGTCTGTTCAAGCAGCATCTTGAGCCAATTATTGGTGTCATCTTGAGCCAATTTAATCAATCCAAGGGGGATTCAAGGGAGAGAAGGAGGGGGATTGTACGTGTTGGTCAAATATTCAGCTGAAATGTAACCAGTGTCCAATATGTGGATATGTCTTCTTTAGAACTTTATTTTGCTCTTTCTTGCAACTAGCTAATTCTTACTAGCCTCAATCACTCCACAATGGCTTCTGGTGAAAATGCTTGCAGAAAAAGCTAAAATAATGTTCTTAAAACAGTATTGTCACATTTTTAGGAATTTTATTCTTATGTCTTTAATCTGAAAGTCATCATGTTTGGCTCTTTTGTTCTAAACACCACTGCTTGGCAATAAAATCCCACAAAAACATACAAAATGTTTCTATGTAAATATATTCAGAATTGTGGCATGGACATACTATGTGGTTTCCAAATAATCCTCTTTGCATATTTTTTTTTTGTGATATTTTTACTGATACCCACAAGTTCCTTTAAAATATGCTTATTATAAAGTCTTTCTGCTTTTTATCATGTTTCTTCTATTAAACATGGAGAAAGTAAAGGTTGCATCATTCATAGTTCTTTGATAACAGCAGAAGTATCAATGGGTCACAGTTTAACTCTTTAAAACCTAATATTTTAGGTGTTGGTTCTGGTTAATATAGCCTATAAAATTCTTCCCCAACTAGTGCTTACCAGATGTGTTGGGGCTATAACTCTACAAATCCCACTCTAAAGTAAATATTACTCTCACAAACAATGGCCGATTAGATGTTATTTTTAAAGTACAGTACATATAGGAATCATGCCAGCATGTTTAAATACTCTGTATATATTTAATACTAGAAACAAATCACAAATTTAATCTGAACTACTGTTTTTGGACAATTTTACCTTTCTGTTCCTTAACAGAAATCTAACAAAAAATAACCTTTAGCTGCAATCAGTCTTAGCAAAACAAGCTAATTGATTCTATTGCTCATTATGTATTTCACCAGATATGCAGTGCACATAAAATTGTAGTCATAATCATGACTAACCTTTTCTAGATTGTACTTCATAGGTTCATTGATTCAAAACTTTGGTACATCTAGGACTTCTATTTCAATAGTTAGAGCATTCCTCTTCAAAACTTTGGTATATCTAGGACAGACATGTCAAACACAAGGCCTGCGGGCCAAATCCGGCCCACCATGTGGTTGCGTCTGGCCCCTGGAGCTGCTCTGGAAACAGCGAAGGACTGGCCCATGGCACCTCAGACTGGCCCAGGCCAACTGGGCGCTGATTACAACCTGGTGCCAGCCATCAAAGCCAGAACATACTCAGCCTTAGACCCATGGGCAACCCTAGAACCAGCGACGGGCGCTTCCACCCCACTCCCTGGGCGTGTGTGCAGGAGGCAGTGAGCAGGTGGAGTCCAGCCTCCCTGCTGGCTGCCTTGCCCTGGAGGCTGACTTCACCCAGGATTGCGGCACTCGCTGCTTCCTGTGTGCATACCCAGGGGGCGGGGCAGAGGTGGCAGGACAGCCCCTTGCTGGTTCCAGAGCTGCCCCGTGGATCTAAGGCTGAGTGAATTTTTGCTTTGATGGATACAACCAGATTGTAGATCAGCCCCACCCACCCCTCCCACCAGCACCTCCATGGCCTGCTTGCTGACCTAGCCTCACAGCCACGAGGCTTCCCTTTCACCGGGACCGCCCCTGCTCGTCTGCGTGGGATAGCCCCGGCCACCAGCAGCATGGCCACCAGCAGTGCTGGCAATCACTCCCCCTCCCGTCATTCCTTCCTGAGCACAGAAGAAGGAAAAAGATGGGAATGAGAAGCAGGGAAGAAAGGAGGGGAGGGTGGGAGGGAAAGGGGAACAAAGGAAGGAAATGGAAATGAGAAGCAGGGAAGGAAAGGAAGGAAGGAGATGGAAATGAGAAGGAGGGAGGCAGTGAAGTAGGGAGGAAGGAAAAGAGGAAGGAAGGAAGGAGAGACAACTTGTTTGGAGATGCCCAGTTCATGCAGTTTTGCTTCAATCCTGGATCCATTGAAACTTGGCCTCAAAGGACAAAGCAATTTTGTGCTCTCTTTTGTCACAGACAGGACTTTGTTGGCAATCCAAGTTAACATTGGTATTCTTGAATTGTGAACTCTTAGGAAAGTATCCCCTCCTTGTGTGTTGCAAACAGCCATTTCTAGTGGGGAAAACAGGACGAAGCGGAATGGGGAAAATATTTCTGTTTGCTATATTTCTAGTCTGAATTAGACCATGTCAGGGTCCCTACAGGAGAGCCCTGTTAAGGATTATGTATTCATAGAAAAGCAACTAACTTACCTATGTTCCAAAATGCTAAAGCTGTTGCACATAAAAACTCTGAACAACTATCACAGCCACCATTTGGACAGTTTTGCTTTACTGTTGTCTGTGGACGCCCCCACTAAATGCAAGCATGGGATAAACTGAGCCTGGTTTGTTTTCAGTCTTTTAAGTGGCCACATACTACTAGCAAAAGAGGCATTTGATCACAAGGCAAGGGGGCATTGAGAAATGTCTCCCCTTTTGCATTTGAGCATCCAAGAAGGGACAGGAAAGAAGAAAGAGAAAGAAGAAAGACAAAAGAAGGAAAGAGGGGAAGAGAGCAAGGAAGGAAAAAGAAGGAAAGAGGAGAAGGAAGAAGAAGGAAAGGAGAATGAAGAGAAAAGGAAGGAAGGAAGGAAGGAAGGAAGGAAGGAAGGAAGGAAGGAAGGAAGGAAGGAAGGAAGGAAGGAGATTATAATGAGACGGAGGGAGGGCCTGAGGGAAGTCCTGCCTTAGCACTTGGCCACAAGCAGCTGTGCTGCCCTTTCGCCATCCCCTTGTCCCCTCCTCTTGACCTCTCCTGGTGGTCTCCCATCCTATTGCTGAGGATGCGTTGGATTACAAAGCCAGGTCTCCTCATAGAGAAAGGGAGTGGGCCTCCCTCTTACCCACATTTTGCCTTCCCGCAAACACCATGAGCAACTTGGCCAAGGAGAGTGAGCCAATCAGCAGCAGCCTTGAGGAAGAAGTAAGTGCAGCTGGGTGCCCCCTTGACTGGACTGGGTGCTTGTCCTCCACTGCCCAGGGCTCCAGGCAGCCTGCATCACTGGGGGGTCCTCCGCATGGCCTGAGAGGGACAGCAAGGCTACTCTGGTGGACAAGGGTATGGTGCTTGCCTTGGTCTCGCCTTCCTCAGCTGGAGACAATGGATACCCCCAGCCCCACCCAAGCCACCACAGGCATCCCCTGATACGAGTGATGTTGAGCTGGCCACGTCCACCCCCACTATACCCACGAGGCCCCATGAGCTCAACCCCAACTCTGAAGTGGCCCTCAATGAAATTGAGTTTGACACCCCTGATCTAGGACATTACATTTATTTCCATGAATGGTACAAAAGGTATACAAAAACCTCCAACTGTTGCATCCATAAAAGGGTCAAGCCTTGAGGGCATTAGACTTTCACAGATATTTAAATCCTACAGAAAATATTGGCTGTATAGAGAATTGCAGTATATCTTTGTATCTTACATCAGCACTTAGATATACTTTATTTCTATTTAGTTTTTTTCCCCTTTGTAGTTTTCATAGTATAAAAAGGAGAAAGATTCTCAGTGCATTCATCCCATTTCTTCCTGCATATTCCCAGAGTTATTTCTACAATCTATCCTTCTTATTGGAAGCTGAATGTCTTCAGCAGGTAGCCATTACTTTTCAGTGGGGCTGACTGAGTAGACCAGGGGTGTTAAACAGTTGGTCGGTGGGCCGGATGCATCATAGTGAAACCGCATGCTATGTAACGACATGCCACATGACATTGAGAGTTTGACACCCCTGGAGTAGACAATGCATTAAAAGGTTGAAAGGGAGACTTGAAGGAAGAGGGGGATGTTTGATTCATTTGTCCTTGAATAATGGAAGAAAAAGTGGTTAGACTGATGCAGATTAAGGTAGATAAACACACAATTTGAGATAAATATTTGTGTTTGCATCATTATATCATTAGCAAATTCATAGAAAGCATGCCTATTTATTTTTCGTGGTAGTGATTGCATTTTTCCACAGTTCAGCTATTGCCAGTTTTAGTATTTATTGAATTAACACAAGCGATGAGAGTAACATTTAGATTTTGGACATGAGTGTATGTTGCGAGTACATTTCCAGCATGAAATCAGTTGTATTTATTATGTACAAATTATTACAAGCTGCACAATATGGTTAATGTTCAACAATTTACTTTAAGTGACCCCAGTAACAGAAGCTTTTCATATTTAAAATTACAGGCTGCTTTTGAAATTAATTTCACTTTCCAAAGGAATGCACCATTTGGCACAAAAAACTGCCAATGGAGAAAAAGAACTACCCATTTCCCTTAAGACGTATGGTTCTTTGGATTGGTGCAATTCCTTGATTTTGAATATTAAAAACATGCTGCTTATGCTAATTAATATTACAGTATGATCTAAAAATCTTCAACTTTGGAACTGGTAGAAATATTGTACATTCTACAACCAATTTCATTAAATGAACATACTAAATTAAATACTAAGGTACATTTTTTAAAAAATAAAATAAAATGCAGAAGTATTTATTTATCATTTTTTTAAAAAAATCAGTTTGCATGTTTTTAAAAGTGATGATTAGTAAGTTTATTTTTGGAAACAGGAACATTGTTAGAAATTTAAATGAAGCAAATCTTAGAAAGCCAGTATATTTTTACTAGTAAGAAATATAAAAATATATTTAACATTGAAAATAAATATCCTATTGCACTAAATAAATCTAATATAATTTCATAACTGTTTATGCATGTAATAAATAACATTCAACTGTATAAAGTCATCATCACTTTAATGGGACTCAGATGATTATTAATTTACATGTCAGATGACTGAGTAACCTGCGTAGTAAATTCTAACGCCTAGTGAAAAAAGTAGAAGAATTATGTTATGATTGTGTTGTCAGTGAAAAGTTACAAAGCAGTAAAACCATCAGCGAATAGGGAATATAAAACCGATTATCAAAGAGTAATTGTTCAGAATTTGTTTTGCAATTTTAGTGCTTTTAAATGTATATTACTTATATTTGCAAATTAATCACATTTGTTGCTTCATTAATCAATTTTTTCAGTGTCAAAGGTATTTTTAAAGTTAGAATGTAGGTTGCGTGCTTAGCAATTTTCCAGAGGTAAAAACATGATAGTGGGGGAAAAATATCATTGGAAACAAATTTTCTGCAATATTTATAAAATTATTTTATATTATTTATTACAACAATGTGACCACTGTTTTTTCTTCATGTTTATAACAGTTTAACTTCAGCCAGAATTTGCTAGCTTCGAATCTGTAATTTATTATTTGCAGCAAAAGATCAGATCCAGAGTTGAAATAGTCTTAGTTGAAAGTTTATACTAGTCAGAATACAAGATTATTCTCTATGCCTAGGTTGAAGTACATTACTTCTTTATTGAATTAATTATGATAAGGATCATAACTTTAAACTAGGGGTGAGGTGCTGGCTTTCCACTAGGATTGCTTGAAGCAATTTTCATCTGAACATTTTTTTGTAAAGTTATTGAGTCTGGCAGGTCTGAACTTTATGAGAGAGTAACTCACTCCATAACTTAAAAGAGGTTGGACATTGATCCAGCCAAAGGTTTACCATATCCCATGTCTCTAGCCAGAAAAATTTGCACTGCATGCTGAACAAATAACTGCTGAACCAAATGAAACACTTCTCTCTCTCTCTCCTCTTCTCGGTCTCTCTTCTCTCTCTTCCCCGTGTGTGTTTGTGTGTGTGTGTCTGTATGTGTGTGTCTGTGTCTGTGTGTGAAACAGTCTTGCCCTTATCCAGTGCAATTGATTACTGTAGAGAGCTCTTTCTACCTATCTCCTTATATTGATAAGGAGATAGATTATCTTGATAAATAAACCAAAGGCATCATTTTTTTCTGAGACAAAGCCATATGCTTGCTACCATATCAACAGTTATATGCAGATCTACCTTAAAAATGATCTGCTCAGTTATATGCAGATCTACTTTAAAAATGTTTCCAAGATGTTGCTTTGCCTCTACTCACCCATTAAAATTCATACGTATAGTCAAATGATCTAGTTGCTGGGTATTGTTTTATCCTAGATGATGGGAAAACATTTCCCAATATATACAGAAATAAAAATGAACCTAGGAGGTTCAGGTTATGAGACATACAAGCTTTTCTCAATATTGGAATAATGGAGAGAATGTAGGAGAAGACCAGAGAGACGTGGAGGATGGAGTTAAGACCATCATCAGTCAAGAGTCTTTGCATTGTTATAAATTAAATCCTCCTTGAATACTGTTGGTCCTTATCTAGTGCCATTTTAGTGCTTGCTCATGAATTGACCAGATTCTTGTGTATAGGTATGAGCAATAAATCTTTCTACAACTCAATCTATGGTCCTGACCCTTTCCGCCTCACAGAGAATGCTACCAACAACTGCTACTCAAGTGGCCATTTGCCTAAAGATAAGAGAATAAATCTCACTAAACACAATAGGGTTATTTTTAACTTACGTATTTATTTATTCAATTTCTATAACCACCCATTTCAATCAATGACTCTAGGTGGCTTACAATTCCAAAGCTATAAAAAGAATTAAAACAATAACAAGAATTTTCAAAATAATAAAAATATCCAAAACTAATTATGCACAGCAACCAAGATAGTTAGCCAGTTAACAGTGAGGCTGAGAAATGGAGTCCTTAACTCATTCAGCACCCAGGTCTGGGAATATAGCCAAGTTTTTAAAGCCTTACAAAAGGCAAATGGGGTTTGGACCATTCAAATCTTGAGGAAAGGATATTCCACACAGGGGGGCTACTGCAGAAAAGGCAGTAATTGATTCCGTTTTGGATTTATTGATGTATGTGGTTCTAGAAAATTGCTCTAAATATTTTAGACACTTCTATTTTGTTTATAAAGGGACGTGGTGGCTCAGTGGGTTAGGATGCTGAGCTTGTCGATCAGAAGGTTGGCAGTTTGGCGGGTCGAATCCCGAGTGCCGCGTAACAGAGTGAGCGCCTGTTACTCGTCCCAGCTTCTGCCAACCTAGCAGTTCGAAAGCACATAAAAATGCAAGTAGAAAAATAGGGACCACTCCGGTGGGAAGGTAACAGCGTTCCGTGCGCCTTTGGCGTCTAGTCATGCCGGCCACATGACCATGGAGACGTCCTCGGACAAGCGCTGGCTCTTCGGCTTTGAAACGGAGATGAGGACCAGCCCCTAGAGTTGGAAACGGCTAGCATGTATGTGCGGGGGAACCTTTACCTTTACCTTTTTATTTTGTTTATGTTGGCAGGGGCTGTATGAAACTCATGAAATTTCCATATGAATATGTATGTTCTGGTATGTGGAGAAGCATCCTGACATGTTCTGCTAAACCAAATCCCTGAATATATAGATCTAGTTGCTAAAGATTAGCTCAGTGCTAAATACTTTTTTAAAATGTTTATATTTCTGATCCTTTGCTAAATTTTGGAAGGTATTATTGTAATTATTTGGAATAAGAGTATTATTGACTAATGGACTGTTACAAGAGACAGCAACTTAATTTAATGGGTAGTCTACATTAGGTCTAAAGTCTCCACCTTGTGAACAGCTGAAATTGGTCATGTCAACAAGCTGGAATTTGATTCCTCATAAGCTGCAGCAACCACACAAATAGTGTGCAGTGTTTTCAGAAGATACGTATAAAATGAAGATATCATTAACTTCTTAAGAGCAGTTGATGGATAACATCTGTCCTTATCACTTCAGATGCACAAGCCAATTATAATGATGGACCAAAATTTTTAAATTCATGGGACCAGTTCCTTTTTTACATTCAACTCTAGCTCTCAAAGATGACTAAGCTGAACTGTGTAAGTAATATACAAGTTCTCAAATTATGGGGCCAGATGCTTCTGGAGAGAAGACAGGAGCGAGAAATAAGATCAAGAACATTTGTCCACCACCACCCTTCCCCTTTTAAAAAGTTCTTCTGTCATTTAATTTAGATGTGAAATTACTATCAGATGCATAGATATTTATATCCAAGACAGGACTGTACAGTACAAAACTGCACACTGATGCTGTATTATGAGATTCCATGAAATAAAGTGTAGAATGGAGAATTCTACACATTTTACAAATTCTTCTATAATAAATGAAGAAGTGCTGTTGTGAGAAATAACTCATAGGATACTGGGAAATGTTCAGCTATTAAGATGCCATATGTTGTGTAGTGAGTTTGTTGTGCAGGAATGAAGACGAGGTGAGTGAGTTCAGCAATGAACATGTTTATTTGCTTGCAGGATCTGAACAGGGAACTGGGCTGCAGCTGCAGCAATTTATAGCCTGGCCCCTAGGCGGCAGCCAATAGGTTTAAAGCAAACTATTGCCGCCTAGGGATAGCCAATAGCAGCACTGGAGACGGGGTGTCTGAGTTGCTGGGAGCTGTTAGCTAGCTCCAGCTTACCACGTGGTGTCACAATCAAGCCCAATACATTACACCCCTCCCCTCTTAGAATGAACAACATCATAGCAACAACAAAAGTGATTACAGCAATACAGTTTACAGGATTTAACAATAGGATCCAATTAACAGTACAATAACATACTTAACAACATTATAGCTCCATTATTTTTTTGGTACAGTCTCATAGGTCAACATTATAGCTCTTTATTTTGTCACATAATCTGCTAAATAAGCAGGAGGTTTGCATGCCCTTATGTAACGCCTGAGGGAACCATTCACTTTCTGGTCTTCCAGCTTACCTGCTGGGGTGGGCAGACCAGTGTCCTTTAATGCAATTGAGTCAGAAGGATTTGATGCTCTCTGGCTGGCCTCTCCAGGTTGGCCCACCCCAGAGTCAGTTTGTTCAGCAGAGTTAGCACAGTGGTCGTGAAAGTCAGGTTGGCTTGTTCCGTCAGGGGACCCATGTTGCACTTCCGGACTCCCCCTCCACTTCCGGACTCCCCTCCCCTCCGCCAACTCCTCATAACTTGTGCTGTTAGAGTCTTCAGAGTCTATGCATGGGCCAGCTTGACTGCTAGTTTGGGGACCTTGGGATGGACTTATGACGCAGTCCTCACTTAATGGCCATTCTGGAAACCGCTTTCTGAGTTGATCGATGTGGCGTCTGACAACTCACCCTCCCTCCAGCCCCACTTCATAAGAGAGGGGGCCAGCCACTTTAGTAATTTTTCCAGGAACCCACAGATTCCCATGACCATAGTTTCTGGCCCACACCCCATCGCACACTTGCAGCCCCCTCAGGGGTTTTGGTCGAGAGGCTTCTGCTGCCACTCTATCTGGATGCAACCTGTCCAGTTTCATGATCAGGCGCCTCTCCCAACATAGTTCTGCCGGGCTTTTCCCAGTAGCTGTGCAGGGCGTGGAATGCTGGCAAAGTAAAAAATCTGCCAATCTGTGATGCCAGTCCCCGGTCACTATTTGCTTCAGTGACTCCTTTGTTGTCCTTACCATGCGTTCAGCTTGACCATTACTAGACGGATGAAATGGGGCTGACGTTGCATGTCTGATGAGATTTGCTCTCAGGAAAGCCTGAAATTCAGCTGCAGTGAATTGGGCCTCATTATCTGATACTATGACATCAGGCAACCCATGTGTGGCAAAGAGTTTTCTAAGCACCTGGATGGTCCTAGCAGTAGTCATGTTTGTAACTGGAATTACTTCAAGCCATTTGGAGTGGCTGTCTACCACTATAAGGAAAAGCTGTCCCTGAAAGGGCCCAGCAAAGTCTATGTGAATTCTAGACCAGAGAGTGTGCGTTTGTTCCCACCTGTGAACTGGGGCGTGCAGCATTTCAGGCCTTGATTGCTGGCATGTATAACATCCATGCACTTGTGCCTCAATGGCCTTGTCTAATCCAGGCCACCATAAGTAGCTTCTAGCTAAGGCCATCATGCGGACAATACCCGGATGGCTTTCGTGCAGTGACTGTAAAACTCTCTCTCTCAGTGAAGTGGGAATTATGACCCTGTTTCCCCATAGGATACAACCTTTGTGAGCTGATAGCTCATGTCTTCTTGCAAAGTAACTCTGGAATTCAGAGCCTGGGCTTTTATCTAACCACCCCGTGTGCACCCATGAAAGCACTCTACTAAGTGTTTTATCGGCTGCTGTTTCTGCAGCAATGTCCCCTGCGTGGAGAGGAAACTCTGGCAACTCCTGAATGGACGGGACTCTAATTTCCCCGTTGGCCTTAAGTGGTGTTACTATAGGATTTTCCCACTCCCCACCATCAACTGGTTGCAAAACACCCTATTCTACAAGTTTGTCTATTTCTGTGTCAATTTTGTGTTTGAGGGCAAAGGGAACCCTTCAAGACTTAATTCTAATGGGGACCACGTTGGGGTCTAGCTTGAACGTTATAGGCAGGCCTGTGTAAGTTCCTAGGGCTGAATCAAATACATCTACGAAGTCCTCGCAAACTGACACTAGACTCGCAACTTGTGTCCGGTTGATTCCGGTGACTTGGATGCCTAATACCTCAAACCAATTGAGTCCAACTAGACTCGTTCTCTGGCCCCCTACTACTACGACATCCAGGTGCCAAAAAAATCCTTTTAATTTGACTGCCAAGGTAGCTTCACCCTTGACTATGACTTTAGCATTTTGAAAATCTGTTAAAATTATGTCGGAGGAACTTAGCTTGGCCCATTTCCTACTGCAACTGCACACGAAATTAAATGTGTCGAGAGAAATATTGGAAACTGCTGATCCTGTGTCCAGCTCCATTTTACAGGGGACACCTTGCAGCTCCACCTGAAGTTTAAATTTGGGTCTGAGGGGGCGTCGGGCCCCAGTACGGTAGACACTTCTGCAGCTTGCACAAATCCTCATGTTGAATGGCCCCAGGGCCCCGGTACCTCTCCTGGTCGGATCTTCCGACTGGTGCTTCTATGGCCGGTCCCTCTGGCGAACTCTGCATACTGCTGCGATGTGGCCGGTTTTGCCCCAGGCCCAGCACATGGCTGACTGGAACCTGAAGTTCGTGTATTGGTGGCGGCCACCACAAACTGGACATCTAGGTAAGAGATCTGCCTTGTAAGTAGACTCTTGTTTGTTGCTGCTGTGGGACTGTCGGTCGGGCTGCTTCTGCAACTTGTTGACTTTGATTTCTTCTTCAGAGTCTCCAGTGAGCTCTGCGTCCTCATGGTGGAGGGCCTCTTCTCTATGCATTGTTTTGGTGGGCTGGATTGTTTGGACGGCTCCCCCAGCAGCTTCATCTGCCATGACCTCGTTCTGGGCATCTGTGAACAACAGGACTTCACAAGCGAAAAGTTTCTGCTGCAATTCTCGGTTCCGAAGGCCACAGACAAGCCAGTCCCGAAGTTGCTCTTCGAGGTCTGAAAATCGACACAGGCATGCGGCCTGCCTCAATGCTGTGATGTACTCTGATGCCGTCTCTCCCAGTAGCTGTGTTCGCTGTTCAAAGGCGTAGCGCCAGGCAATCACCAACATGTTTGGTTGGAAGTGTTCTCCTAGCTTCTTCTTCAGATTGGAGTAAGAGACGGATTCCAACGGCATGGGCACAGAAACATTTTCGGCCAGATTGAATGTTGCTGGGCCGCACACACAGAGCAGCGTGGCAGCCTTCAGTCCATCTTCTGCAATCTGGTTCGCCCGGAGGTAATTTTTGACCTGGGACAGGTACAAGGGCCATGCTTCTGGCTTCTTGATGTCGAATTCTCACAGCCTCTCCTCTACTTACTTTCAGCTCCTTCAGAGAAGCAGGATCCCATCCTTGTCGCCAGTGTTGTGTAGTGAGTTCGTTGCGCAGAAATGAAGACGAGGTGAGTGAGTTCAGCAATGAACATGTTTATTTGCTTGCAGAATCTGAACAGGGAACTGGGCTGCAGCTGCAGCAATTTATAGCCTGGCCCCTAGGCGACAGCCAATAGGTTTAAAGCAACCTATTGCCACCTAGGGACAGCCAATAGCAGCACTGGAGATGGCGTGTCTGAGTTGCTGGGAGCCGTTAGCTAGCTCCAGCTTACCACATGGTATCACAATCAAGCCCAATACATTACACCATATGACTTCTAGTATAATTCCTGTGAAAGGTTAGGCAGACATGCTTCCTCCACAGCATCTGCACAGTTAGCTAAAACTTTTTCTCTTTGTCCGGTCCTAATCTTGATTTACTGTTTATCTTTTTTTACCAGCTCCTCGAGTGCTAGTTGATTTGTTAACTGTTGGTTTTAACTTGTTTACAGTTTTTGTATTCCTATACTCTATTTTGTTTATTAGGTGGCATATGGATTTTTAGTGTGAACCTGCTTTTGTGCTATTTTTAATAACATGTAGTTTAGTAGTACATTCTGTAAAATAATAAATAAAGGAGGCAACATAGTGATCTGGAATAAGAGATAGACTATGTTAATATAGCATAAAAAGCATCACATTCAATAATAAGCCAGTATAATCATTCCTATTTGCTACTAAAAACCTGGTTATTAAAAGAGCTGTAGCTTTAAAGAGCTCTGAAAATCCATCTCAGTATAATCAAGAACGACTTTAGAACTCAAGAAATGGGTATGAAAACATTTGTGCTTCTTCTACTCTCCAAATCTGCAGCTACTGTTATCAATGTTCAAGGAATGCCTTGTCCCAGGTTCCAACCAAAGGAACCAGTATGTCTGTATCTCTGACCCAAACAACTGATAGACGGCAATTTTTCAAGACTTTTACCTTGAGATAGCTGATTTGTCTTGACTGGGATGACCCTCGCTGCACAGGACTGCAGCCACCAAATATGTTATCTCACACCCTAAGGATAAAGCGCAGGAGGGTCACCATGTTCTCACTGTTTTTCACCATATTCATTAAGCAGCAAGTAGGCAGAAAATATCAGAAGTGTTTAATCTACAGTATAAAGCACCTTTATTTCTTTGCAAAATAGAAGGTCCAGATAGCAGCTAATACCTCCCTATATGGATAACAGTAACAGAGATTCTCAGGAATTATTAGGTTCTACTTTTAGAATGATTTCCTGTTTTTAGTTAGAGATAAATAAACATTGGGAATAAGGCCTTGCTTATACTCCTGTCTGTGCATACATAGACATTCATATCATAGTAAAAATATAAAGGCTGATTTTGATACAATCTAAGTTTCAGGGCAGGGTAAAGATATTAACCCTACCACTTCACCCCTTTCCTCATCATTTACTTAGCCCTTCCTAATATTGCAGCTATTCTCATTGCACCCATCTCCCTCCCCACCAAGGGACTTCTTTAAGAGCCAAAGTGTCTTCTTTTTGGAGAAGCAAGAATATTAGATGCCCTTGCTTCTAAACTGGAAAGATTCTACAGCTGCTGAGCTTGGCAGAAAGAAATCTATTGAACTGAAAGGCTGGTCTTTACAAGGCTCAACAATCCTAGAATTCCCTCAATACTGAAGCAAAGGAGGAAAGGAACTGGGCAGTTTGAATGACAAGTACTAATATTATTGGTAATATTGGTAATTTTATTACCAATAAAAAGTGACCAGCTGAAGGTGACTGTCCAAGAACACCCATCATAGTAAAGCCGAAGGCTGAAATAGGTCACCAAAGAAAGGAATCTTCATTCAAATTGTTCTTCAAACAGCTCTGAAAATGCTGTGTTTCTCTGTTTGGTCACTTTGTAGAAGTTGAGAATGGTCTAACTAAGCAACAGTATGCTGTTTTTGCTTTGGAGTATACCTACCAACTGCTTTGAGTGACAAGGCTGCATGACTGAAGTCAAGCATCAGTTGAAAGGTCTTTGTTCCTCAAGTCACGTTTAGGGTTTCACAGGCATTGCACAAATATTGTATGTCATGTTTTCACATAAACAAACTTTACTAATAAAAATATTGCTGCATTTCCAGGAGCAATGGAGACTTCATGTGATTAATACCTGTGAGGAAATGTTTTCTAAAGCCAGAAGCACCTTTCATTGCTTAATTTGTTAGAAACAGCAGGAACATGTCAATTAATCATTACTGGTTATAAGTCAGCAAAACAGATAGTAATTTAAGTAGAAATTGTAAAAAAATCAGAATTTCTGTGCTGTTAAAAGGTGCTTATAAATCAGAAATTAAACATATGAGATTTCATGTTACTCTGAAAAGAAAATTGAAAGACATCAATCTCTAAATAAAAGGTGTAACTGTACATTATTTAACTATCATATCCCTACAATCCTGCAGCCAAATTCATTCAGAAACAAAGCACAATATAAGGGATTATACAAATAATTAATATAAATCAATCCTCTGAATAAGATCCAGATCTGTGTTTGGCTTTGGACTTTGAATATAACAAGCTATTTACCTTCTTGAAAATTAGGATTGCATTATTGATATACATATAATAAATGTATTGGGGAGAATTAAACGCTGAATGTTTCAAGATAGCCATAGATATATAAATTTTCTAGAATTTTGAAAACAGGAGGGGGGAAAAAGCCCTACTTTTCTTGAAAAAAGAACCTGGAAATTTGGAGAGGTATTGATATTTATAGTATGTTTACTTTCTCACAAAACCAAAGCTTGTTTTACTGATTTTTTTAAAATAAACTTTATTGTATTGAAGTTAACTTCCTTGAACATTCAGTTCACATATAGATGCATAATCTTTAGGACATTACAGGGCCTTTTATTCATTTATTGATCCAAATATTTATAGTTTGCTGCTAAGAGTTAAAAAACCTCTAAAGAATTCTAGGTAAACATAAAATTAACTTTAAAAATGCTAAGTCAAACATAAAATTTGCTTAAATGTGTTTATTCCCAGAAAAGCATGCATAGGATTGCAGCTTCCTCCCAAATAAAAAGCCTTTGTTTTGTATAAGCAACATTTAAAAGGTATCAATTACAAAGAGTGAGACCTGCCAACCCATCTAACTATATGGTTCATCTTCAACATTGGAAAAATGGAAAGCTGAAAAGGGAAGGCATAATGTTTGTAGAAAGCAAAATCTGGGTCTCAGGGGCTGTATTTCTGTGTGTCTGTGATTGTGTGTCTCTCTCTGTGTGTGGTATTTAATACTTACATAGCAACAGTTTCCTAAGGATAGATAATAGCATCTTTAAAACCTAATCTACAGTATAAAAAAGGATTACAACTCTCTGATGTTATGGATTTATACTATAAAAATCTTGCAAAAGAAAATTTATTAAAAAAATTCAGCACTCGCTAAAATTTCTATTTTTTCTGGGGTTTTTTATTAAAGAGTTTTACAAAAACAAGATTTTACAATATATCCCCAAATCCCCCCCACCCCAAACCCGCCCACTTCCCCCCCCCCACTTCCCAGAGCTAAATACAGGATTATAGTTATAATAATCATATTCTAAATAAAAATTATACATAATATACAATTAACCAAATTCATAATGTGCTTTAACTCCCTTTAACATAAATACATACAAAGTACCAACACTAAGATCAATAACAATATCCCTCTAAAATCTACTCTATTTTTTCTGTTTTTAAGGGGCAACTGTTTATCCAAAATTCTTAACTGAACAGCCACCTAATTGTCTGCCATGCTCCAACTGCAGCTTTCCTGAGATGTAATGATAAAAGACTAAAGCTCTCTAACAAAAATTTCTTAAGACTGAATCTGATAAATCTGTCCAATGACAGAATAGACAATTGATAAAAGAGTTTCTCCTGTGCAACTTTTTGTAGCAGAATCTGTTGTAGAGTAATGAAAAAAACTTACAGAATGAGTGAAAGAAAAAAAAAAGAGCCACTATGCGTGAATGTACAAATCCATCACCAAAGTAAATTTTCATGCTACTTTGGAAACTATATTGATGGTAGAATCAAAACAACTCTGCAGTGCTGATTCAGCATTCCCCATTACTTTAAATTTATCTTGACATTTGGATGTAAACCCTTCAGTGAACAACCCCCCCCCCAAAATGAATTTTAAATGAGAGATCAGTTTGTGGTTATATGGTCAATCTGTGGGAGAAATAAGTAAAGGGAAGTATATCGTGATATAGCTTCTTGAATTTAGATTGCCTATGAAGTATAACAGTCTCATAGTACTGGATTCTGGACTGTGTAGCATTGAATATATTATATATACACAGATATACATATACATATACACATACACATACATATATATATATACATATACATACACACACACTCATATACATATACACACACAAACACATTTGTGTGTGTGTGTGTGTGTGTGTGTGTGTGTCATTGCTAACACACACACACACAGAGAGAAATATTTGTGTTTCTCTTTCCAGATAGGGTTCTCTTTCCAGATGAAGGGCTACTGGCAAGGGATGGACTGCACTTCACAAGAACTGGGAAAAATATATTCAAAAAACGACTGGCTCATCTTATCAAAAGGGCTTTAAACTAAAATTGAGGGAGAGGGGATGCAAACTTCATGACCTAATTCCAAGCAAAATAACCAATCACATAAGGAGGAAGGGAGTAAAGAGAAAAAAGAAATAAAAAAAAATATGAAATAGTGAGTGATGGAAAGGATGGACATTCCAGTTACAAAGTAGGAGATACAAGAAACATACCCAATACCAATAAAGGACTCAAATGCCTGTATACTAATGCTCAAAGTTTAGGGAACAAACGGGTGAACCTGAAGTATTAGTACATGAAGGCAGATATGATATAGTTTCTATTACTAAAACTTGATGTGATGAAACTCATAACTGGAATGTACTGATGGAAGGATACAAACTATTCAAAAGAAACAGACCCAACAAAAGAGGAGATGTAGTAGCATTATCTATAAAAGATCACTACATATCTATAAAACCAAGGGTGAAAACCTCCTTGAATCCATATAGGTCAATATAGAAAGGGGGGACAATGACATATACTACAGGCCACCCAACCAAGCAGAAGAAATAGATGAACTCTTTGCTAATCAATTAACAAACATATGTAGGAAACATACCACAGTAGTAATGGGAGACTTTAACTACTCTGATAGCAAATGGGAGACAAACTCTGCAGCAAGTGGGTGATCTAACAGATTTCTAATCAACTTAGCTGACAACTTTGTCATCCAAAAGGTAGAGGAGGGAACTAGAGGGAAAACTATACTGGATCTAACTCTTATTAATAGAGAAGAAGTGATAGAGGATGTTGAAGTTGCCAGAATCTTGGGTGAGAGTGACCACATTGTACTGGAATTCAATATAATGCAAACACAAGCAATAGAAAATAATCCAACCAGTGTCTTAAACTTTAAAAGAGCTGATTTTAACAAACTCAGACAGAGCCTAAACAAATATTCATGGATATAAAATTCTAAAGGAGAAAACAACTCAAGAAGCATGGGAAACACTGAAAAATATAATCATAAAAGCCCAGTCCAATACAAAACCCCTAAAAAAGAAAAACAAGAAATCCAAGAAGAAACCAGCATGGTTGCACAAAGATCTCTCTGATAAACTGAAAGACAAAAAAGATAAGTACAAAAAATGGAAAGAGGGGCACATAACTAAGGCAGAATATCAGCAGAAAGCCCAATTCTGCAGAGATGAAGTCAGTAAAGCAAAGGCTCAGAATGAACAAACACTTGCAACAAATGTCAAAGATTACTTTTAAAAAAAGATTCTTTCAACATATCAATAACAAAAAAAAGTCAAGGAAACATTGGTCCACTAAAGAGAGAAGATGGTAAGAAAGTAACAGGCAGTAGAGACAAAGCAGAAAGAAACTATAGCCCGATATACCAAAAACATAACTGTAAAAGACAGACTAGAAATAAAAATTAAAATAAGCAAGAAAATGGTAATACAACACCTGTATGACCTTGATGAATATAGATCATCAGAACCTGATGGATTACATCACAGAGTTCTGAATGAACTGACAGATGTTATCTCAGAACCATTGTACCATATCTTTCAAAAATCCTGGAGCACTGGGGAACTAACAGAGGATTGGAAAAGAGCTGATGTGGTTCCCATCTTCAAGAAAGGAGGGAAAAACAGACCCAGGAAACTACAGACCAATACCTGGGAAGATACTGGAAAAAAATAATAAAAAAACAAACCTGTGAACATCTAGAAACAAATAAATTTACAACTAAGCATGGGTTTGTTAAAAACAGATCCTGCCAAACCAATCTTATTTCAGTCTTTGACAAAGTGACTAAATCAGTAGACCAGCGAAATGCTGTGGACATAGTATATGTAGACTTCAGCAAGGCATTTGACAAAGTTGACCACAATCTACTTCTTGGTAAGCTAGAAAAATGTGGGATAGACAGCATCACCACCAGATGGACTGGCTGTCAAACCGCACATGGAGGGAAGTAAGCAGTGGGGTACCACAAGGTTCTGTCTTAGGCCCAGTACTCTTCAATATCTTCATAAGGAGCAGGGAAATGTACATGTGTGTGTGTGTGTGTGCACATGCGCAAATGGGTGTGCACATAGCAGCGCTAGTGTCTGTGCACATGTGCAAGCAGCCCCCACACACCTGCAACAGCACTGGTGGCGGAACTGGTGCCCATGAATATGGACAAGTGGGCCATGTGCATGCACAAGTGGGCCACATGCACACATGGTGCCACTGGCAATAGCACTGGTGCCAGAACGCATGCATAAGTGGCCTGCTAGCGCCCATGCAAAAGTGCAAACAGGCCGCTAGTGCCCATGTGCAAGAACAAACAGGCCACTAGTGCCCATGTGATGCTGGTGGCAGCACTAGCGCTCCAACACATGCACAAACAGGACACTAGTGCCCACGCAGCAATGATAGTTTGAGTGGGAGAGTGCATGCACACGTGCGTGCACTTGCCAGCCATTCCTGCAGCACAGTGGCCAATAGGCCACGGCCCAGTACCAGGCCATGGCCCACAGGTTGGGGACCCCTGGACTAGAAGACCTCCAAGGTCTCTTCCAGCTCTGTTCTGATTCTGCTTCATATAGGGTTCAGTAAATATATACTATTAAACTCCTGTTTCAGTTTTTGAGATGTGTTGGATTATAACTTCTACCCATCTAAAAGGAATGAAAGAAACTACACTGCAACACATCTGGAGGGCACCTGTTTGGAGAAGATTCACTTAAACAGTTTATTCTTGGAAGAAAGGAGAGAGTCTTAGAGAAAAAATTCTAGGACTCAGTAGGACTGGGTAGAAGAAGAAGAAGAAGAAGAAGAAGAAGAAGAAGAAGAAGAAGAAGAAGAAGAAGAAGAAGAAGAAGAAGAAGAAGAAGAAGAAGAAGAAGAAGAAGAAGAAGAAGAAGAAGAAGAAGAAGAAGAAGAAGAAGAAGAAGAAGAAGAAGAAGAAGAAGAAGAAGAAGAAGAAGAAGAAGACTTTTAAGGATTTTCTCTATGGAAAATCCTTAAAAGTCATGGCACGGACTTCGATACTAAAGAGCAATGTTAGCAAATGCTGCTGTAGTAGTGGACTTTGTTTCTACCAAATATGAAGATTAAAGTATTAAATCAATGGCCTACAATTCATCTCCATTTAGTTTTTGTTTTCTTGTAGCTTTCTTTAATTTTATTTAGCTAGTCCATTTAGCTTTCATAGCCATGCAATTATTATGTTTCTGGTTAATATCTTAAAAGATTAATTAAGATAACCAAACAAAGAGAAGTAGATGGTTGCTAAACCAATGATACTAAGGATTCTGTGGCACTGTGAACTGCTAGTTGCTAATCTTTCAAGTTAAAGTTTGGAAGTGGCATCTCTTTTTATATTAATAGTATAAGTGAAATATAATACATTGTGAGACACTGTGTTTAATATGCTTATTTTTCCTTAATATCAGGTTGAACACTAATGTATATACTTCCTAATGTAACTTATCCTTTACTTTTTCATCCTTGTTTGCCACATAAACTTCTACTGCTGTATTTTCCTGCAATCAACAACAGGACATTTTCACAACAGGGCAAAAAATTTTCAGCATCATTAATGTACTTTTCAGCAAAGAAGGAAGGAACAGTAGTGGAAGAAGTCACAGGGAGACATCAAAGCTATTAAAAAATATGATATTTGAGTGGAGCATATCAAGAGATGGTAGAAGCGGTTTTCTGAAAGGGTTTTCTTGAGGATGTTTCTTTACACATCCCATTAATCTTTCAGAGACCTTATTTAATTTCTTTAAATACCAGCACTGTGCTGGCCATGGTTATGGATCAGTTTGTTCCTGGGAACCTCTGAAGCATGTTGGAATGTCTAGGCTCATTTGGGTGCATTCTCTGCAGTTTGCAATATGATCCCTAAAGGCTCTGGGGGCCTAGCAAAAACACAAAACTTTGTAAAGGAAATGCTTGCTAAATGGCCAATTTGGTGCAATTTTCTATTATACTTTTAAAGTGTGTTTTGTTTTTACATGCTTAACGTATCTATATGCTTAAGAGTCTTGATTTAAGCCTAATTCAATTTAGGATAAACTCACTGGTCCAAGCCTACTGCCTGAGAACCAAATCACATAAACTATGTGGAATTTAGTCTTCAAATAAGGTCTTTTCTTCTAACCCATGATAAGCTAGGATCCAAGCAAAACAAAAATCAAGATAGAGTATTTTTCACCACAATGTATGTTCACATAAATAGAGTCCTCTTTACCTATGCCTGGCTGTATTTGGAGGTATCTCTAGCATTCTGCTAAGCCCTTTTCATCTCCCTCTTGATTATCTTTGATCAGACATACCTCACTGTGCCTTGTTACTGGTGATAAGCTGCAACTATACCATATCCCACAGACTGGATGATAAAAAGTTCAAAGCCACATATTAATAATTGTTTGAGTAGTTAATCCAACAACCCAAAGACCTCCCAAAGTACTGTATGTCTAAAATTACCAATGTTGATATCACTTCAGGCTGGTAGTCTTGTAACAGCACAACTCTTTCTCTCAAATCGATCTCCATCTCTGTCTCTAGCTTATGTCACTTCCCAAATTTAGATTCAATGATTCCATGCTTAAAGGAGTTTTTGGCCAGAATGATGGACTCATGCATTTCCAGATTCTCCATATATGATCTAAATGAATGATAGATGCTTTTGAAAATTGTGCTGAATGATCATATGAAAAATATGACTCTCTGATGTGCCATAATGAATACAAAAACATGAAAGGGCCAGGTATATGGCATTATCATTATAAGTCTTCAATGTACTTGGAAATCTTCCTCTTCACATTTATGCAATTTTTCAGTTTTTGCTTCTTAATCATAACTGCAAGACTTTGAAACTGATTTTTTTTTCAAATCTATGTGTTTAAAGTTTTTTTAAAAAAAAAATCTTAAGTTCCTACCACAGAGTTACATTTTTACCTTTAGTTTATATTTTGTACCTATATTCAAACTGTTCCCCTTTGCAGATAATACAGATAATAATATATGGCATTATCATTATAAATCTTCAATGTACTTGGAAATCTTCCTCTTCACATTTATGCAATTTTTCAGTTTTTGCTTCTTAATCATAACTGCAAGACTTTGAAACTGAATTTTTTTAAAAAAATCTATGTGATTAAAGTTTTTTTTAAAAAAAAAAATCTTAAGTTCCTACCGTAGAGTTACATTTTTACCTTGAGTTTATATTTTGTACCTATATTCACACTGGTGTTCCCCTCTGCAGATAATACAGATTAGCAAAAGGTTAGCAAAATACAGGTTGTCAATAAGAAGAAGTTTGGTCTAGTGGCTAAGGTACCTGGCTAAGAGTGAGAGACCATGAGTTCAAGTCCCGCTTTGGTCATGAAAGTCATCTGGGTTACTTAGGGTCAGATGGCTTTCTGGAAGGGAGGGAGGGAGGGAGGAAGGGAGGAAGAAAATGTTAAACTAATTACTTATTTGCTATAGTCCCTAAAGAAAAATCTAGTCTACAATGTGGAAAAGCTCTGAGCCATTATAACTTATACAAAATGATATTCTTTACAACCACTATAGTATAATATAGAAAATATTGTTCAGACTTGACTAATAGTTTGAAAGGATAACTAGCAGCTTTCTGTTTCATCCTGGTATACTATTGTTTTCTTAAAAGGAAAACAAATCATTATGACTTTGCAGAAGACAGAGCAACAATAAAGCAACCTTGCATTATTTTGTTTTGCTTTAGATTTCCATTTCAGCAGAATAACAAAAAATTGTTTTCTAGGAATATTTTTGTTTCAAAATAGATGTTGAGATTTATTTTAGTAAATATTTTTGATTTAGCTTTCCTGTGAGATTTCATATATCTTTTCCTCAATCCTTTATTTTCCACACCATTTCAACAGAAGAACAATTCAACTATGTGGGCATTTCCCTTTCGTACTTGAGCAAACATAGGCGTAAAGAAAATGGGGCCATTTTCTGTGAAGTTTCCATGCATGTAGTTTTCTCCTAACAGCTATGTTCTCTTTTCACAGGCTGCTGCCTGACTTATAGGCACTCAAAAAGAAAAATGGTTGCATCTGGTTAAAACAATCCAATATCAGATGATTTTTCAACTCCCCGGCAATACACCATGCCAAAAAAGTAAATCTGCCAGACCTCCCAAGCACACTAAAAAGTTTCCCTCTCCTGCTCTCACTCTCTCAGCAACATTTTTTTAAAAAGGGGCCAGAAAGATAACATCACTAATTACCTCAAAAGGGACCCTAATTCAGTTACATTTTCAAAGGAAGATGGCCTCATGGGGTTCAGTGTCCTCCTTTAGATTTGCCTTTTCACTATGTGTTTAAAATAAAAGTGCACAAGTGAAATATATTCACTGTAAAAAAATGACCTTAAGTTTAAATGTTTGGATCCAATATTGGATTTAAAGGCAGAGAAATGTTTTTTGAAGTGACGCTAAAATGTCTGAAACAAGCCACATCACCTGTGATGAAAGAATTAAATTATCTTTAAGGTTCTGAAATTCATACATATAATATGCGGTGGGTAAAGGATATATTACTGCAATTAAAGCAAGTTTAATGTCACTGCAATAGTCAGCCTGAATTTTAAGTACATTTTACTATAGGTCTTTTTGGGGTGGGGATGGAAAGAAGGCAGGAATTTATACTGTAGAAAAAATGGATCTATGAATGAATTAATTTGCTTCCTTCTACCATCATTTTAATATCTTGATTTTTTTTATAGAGAGTCAAATGCTACTAATTTTCTCATTAAAAACAAACCGAATAAAATCCTCATTCATCTGCACCATCCAAAATTTTATAGATACAGCTTTTTTTTCCAACATAGAGAAAAGTATATCACATCTTTTCGATTTTTAGGCCATATTGAAGAAAAGGAGGAATCAAACAGTTAAAGGGGGAAGCATGCAGAAATTTGAAATAAGCATTTTCATTCTGTCACATGCTGTTCTCTCATTTGAATTGTTTCTCTATGACAATGCTTCTCAAATCTTGACTTTGGGCCAGTCGCTCTCTCTCAGCCCAACCCACATGACAGGGTCATTGTTGTGGGCAAAATAAAAGGACAAAGGAATATCAGGTATATTTGCCACTTGAGTTATTTATGAAATAATAATAAAGATGGGATATAGATAGATAGATAGATAGATAGATAGATAGATAGATAGATAGATAGATAGATAGATAGATAGATACAGTAGATAGATAGATAGATAGATAGATAGATAGATAGATAGATAGATAGATAGATAGATAGATAGATAGATAGATAGATAGATAGATAGATAGATAGATAGATAGGTAGATAGATAGATAGATAGATAGATAGATAGATAGATAAATAATAAATAATAAATGAAATTGCCAGAATTCCTCAGCAGGTAGGTAGAATTCTAGGAGTTGAAATCCACACATCTTACAGTTGCCAAAGTTGAGAAACTGCTTTCTGAGATTGGCAAATCATCTTTCCCCATCTCATCTTAAGTACGACATATATTTCTAACCTCTGGGCACACAAATATGACACTTTTGCCACCATCTTTGATCCAGAGAACCTAACTATTTCACTGTGTTCTCTTGGTCTTTTTCTTTTCATTTCTTGAGTTGTATTTTCAGGTCTCCTTCATCAATGAAATGTTTTTATATTGTGCATTTATGTGACGGTATTTCCTAGCTTTACTATACATTGTTGTTGTTTTTGCAACACTAGATTTCACTATGTAAAACCTGAAATAACACATAGAAAATATATGGATTAAACTCTAATGTGCACAGTGCAAATTAGATTATGTCATATCTTTCTAGACTTTTAAACCATCTTTGTTTAAATTCAAAGTCGCCTTCAACTTGTCATGTCTTATTTTGTGGATCTCATCAGGTCCACTCAGCCACTTGGTCCACTTGATGTATTCATCCTTTCTTCATATATTTGTTTTGCAATTCATTCATTCTCTCTATATGACCGCATTGATTTATTTTAGGGTATGGATCATTGTGCCAATACATTAAATTATTTTCACTAATATGAATAGTTGCTCATAGAACTATAATTTCTCTTCATGTGTATATGATTTTCTATACGTATATACAATAAGTGATTTGCCTGCAAAAGTCATTTCATATATTTGATAGATTACCATTCAGTTATGAAATGAGCTAATTTCTGATCCATCGTGGAACAAAATATTCAAATTATATCACTATATAATATTATTGCAAATATAAGATGGCAGCCAACTAAGACTAATTAGAGAAATACTGTAATTAGACACAATGGCACAAGGTCACTGTGGGATCCAGATATAAGTAAGAAATCATCAGGGAACACCACTATACGGTCTTCTTTAATCCTGTATCTATCCCAATTTGCTTCTTAGAAATATATGTATGACATTCTACATGATTTCCTTTTCATTATGTCATATTATTCCATATGCACTAACCTTCTTTGATCAGAATAAATAAAGTATATATCTTTAATCCTGTTTTGGAAAGAAAAAAAGAGGCTTCTAGCTGCCATGAAACTTCATTCCAAAATTCTTTCTGATGAAAATGCTATGTTTATTTATTACATACTAATTGATAAGGATAGTTATTGAAACATATATTTGTTGAGAGCAGCAGGAACTCTGCTTTCTTTTATTGCCTTCCCACCGAAATCAATAACTTTCCTTGCAATCATGTAATGTTGCAGATTGAATTTTCATCAGTGCTACATACTTTCAAAGTAGACTGTCAACTGTGATCAGAGATGCTGTTCACGACAAAGCACAAAACTCAACCTGATACTTTCAAACCTGGGCAGCCAGTCAGCAGGAAGTTCCAGCTGAGGTTCACAGTTCCAAAGTCTGCAACCTCCTAATATTTTCAAGGTTTCATATTATGCACAGGTCAACACATGGTCTGCTTCTTCTAAAGTTCACCAACAGTTTAGCAATGTTTTATGGAGAGAGAGAGAGAGAGAGAGAGAGAGAGAGAGAGAGAGAGAGAGAGAGAGAGAGAGAGAGAGAGAGAGAGAGAGAGAGAGAGAGAGAGAGAGAGAGAGAGAGAGAGAGATTTCCCTTATTTTAAAAAAATAAAATTAAAAATCTATCTAATAAAACATTGTTTTATCTCTTTCCCACAGCTCTTTATGGGTACTAAAGAGAAGGTTTAAATTATGATGATACACACAAACACACACAAATATGACTTTACCTTTTTTCAAAATGAAAATTACTTATATGTTCATTTTAGCCATTAAAAGATATATGCAAAAATAAGAACAGAGACTGCTACTTTAATACTTTTTAATCTATGTAAGTATTCTCTTTGCTCCACATATCTGACACCATGAAAGAACTCAGATATGCATCTATAGTGCAATTAAGAACTATTAAGTGGCATCACCAAATGCCTTTGGAGGAGGTGGAGGTACAGGTGGAGAAGGATGGAACATTAAGAAACCTCAGGTGTCACCAAGGTTTTCTCCTTGACAGTTTATTCGGATATTATTTTCTGCTTGATTGTTTGTCTAGTGCTCATCCATTCTTATCTGTGCATTTCTTGCTGGAGAGGATGTGTTCTGATCTTTTTGTTTTCTTCTTAAGCTTGTCTCTTTTGAATCAAACAATCAAGCAGAAGACTGTAATGTATGGGGCTGACTACAGTTACAAGAACTCCAGGAGGCGCTGTGCTGGACAGCTCCAGTAAGGAGCAGCGTTGGCGGGAAAACCAAGTAAACCTATTGGTTGCCAGCCAGGCGGGAAACCAAGGTTTGAATCTATTGGTTAGCGCCCACCTGGACAGGTTTAAGAGGACCCAGGTAACCCTATTCCCCAAGTTGTTGTTCCAGCCTGCCATCCAATAAAGATTCCGTTGCAGCCATCGCCTACGCATCTCATTGCTCTGTGACTTAACAGTGGTGACAAAGATGGGATCCTGCTTCAATCGACACCAAGACAGCCGCAGCAGCAGCCGTGCTCACCAGTCATCATAGCGAATGCTAGAAGCAGGATCGGAACCCAGGAGCAGGATCACGGACAGATCAGACGCCATGGCACAAATCGGGCATCGATATCACACACCCAGAGCGATGGGAGTTGCACGTGGGTCAAGTCGAATTATTCATGAAGATCAATCACATCAAGGACGATAACTTAAAGGTGGCAGCCCTACTCTGCACTAGTGGTTCGGCCATTTACGATGTAGCAGTAGGGTTGTGTGCACCGACAGCTCCCGACGAAGTCGCCTACAGCGATCTCCTAGCAAAGTTGGACCAGCATTTCAGCCCGAGCATGTCGGAACTGGCATGGAGGTTCCAGTTTGAGAAGCGAGACCAGCGGCCAGGCAAATCGGCCACTAACTTCATCGCAGGGGTCTGGCAAGCTGCCCACTTGTGCCAATTTGAGAACCTGGATGAGAGGTTATGGGACAGGATCATCTTCAGTCTCCGGGACTGAAAACTGTGGCAGAAACTCTTCACACGACCTAAGCTGAAGCTACAGGAGGTCCAAGATGAGATTCTGGCCTGCGACATGGCTGAAGGGCCAGAACAGACTGGATCCCACACCAGCAGCCCCAGCGGAGCTGTTCACCAGGCGAATGTGTTCGGGGGAAGCGGTGACACCAGCAACCAGGCCGAAGTGGACGTGATTCAGCCGAAGCAGGGCCAGCCACCGGTGCGGTGTGACAACCAGAGGGGCCAACGGATGACGGCGGCCAACCAGGAGCAGAAGTGCTCCGGATGCAGCTGCTGCATCTCCAAGCAGAAATGCACCAGGTGTGGTGGCAACCACCCCTGGGCCACTTGCAAGTTCCGGATGGCCAAGTGCAGGGCATGTGGCAAGACCAGCCACATTGCAGCCATCTGCCGAAACCGTAACCATGACAGCCTGCATGACATGGACGCGGAAGACCATCAGCTGACAGGTACTGGGGCCCGACAACAAATCACATCAATTAACTGCTCCAAAGGGGACCCGCCGACTGTTAACCCCAAAAATCAGGCTGGACATATGGCTACAAGGCATCCCCTGTAAAATGGAGCTTGACTCCAGCTCAGCAGTCTCGGTGATCTCACACAAGACTTTTACTCAAATATGCAGCCAGAGTAAGCAGAGGGCCACCTTAAGGCCATCCACTCTCACGCTAACCGATTTCCAACAAACACCAATCAAAATTAGGGGGGAGGCTACTCTTACAGTACGGTACGGGGGGTTCCAGGGGCAATTAGATGTCCTGGTGGTCAAGGGCCAGAGGACTAGCCTCATAGGATTAAACTGGTTCAAGGCCTAGGCATCGGCATTACGGGAATCAATAAGACCCAATCCCACAACATCGAATCCGTCTGCAATGCATTTGCAGACGTATTCCATGAGACTCTAGGGAAATACACAGGGCCACCCATCACCTTCAAATTAAACCCCAACATTCCCCCCATTAAAATCAAGCCCCGGAGGGTACTGTTTGCCCTGAAGCATAAGATAGAGCAGGAGCTAGATAAACTGGTCGCGCAGGGAGTCCTAAAACCAGTCAAGGGAGCCGAGTGGGAAACTCCTATAGTCACCCCACTCAAGGCAAATGGAGAGGTGCAGATCTGTGCCGATTATAAATGTACAATCAATCGACCATTAAATCAGCATACTTACCTGGTCCCAACAGTCAGCAGCATACTCGCGTCTCTGCAGGGCGGCGCCATCTTTGCCAAACTCGATCTCGTGCAAGCGTATCAGCAACTCCCAGTCAACAGGGAAACAGCTGATGTGCAGACTATAGTCACCCACAAGGGGGCGTTCCGGGTAGACCGGCTGCAATTCGGAGTTAGCGTAGCTCCTTGCATCTTTCAGGAGATCATGGAGCGAACGCTCAAGGGCATCCCAGGAGTATGCCTTTACTTCGATGACATCCTAATTGCAGGGGACAATGAGGAGGTATTGGCTGAGCGTTTAAAGGCTGTTTTGGGGAGATTCAGGGCTGCAGGTCTCAAACTTAAAAGAGACAAATGCAGCATTGGGGTGACAGAAACTGAGTTCCTGGGGTTCAGGAACCCCACCCTGCATCCACCATCCACCCTGCAGCATCTAAGGTGGGGGCAATTAAAGGAGCTCCCACCCCAAAAAATAAGGCAGAGCTACAAGCCTTCTTAGGTCTGCTCAATTTCTACCACACATTCTTACCCCACAAGGCATCCATAGCAGAACCCTTACACAGACTCCTGGATAAGAACACTGCATGGAGCTGGACAAATACTCATAACAAAAGCTTCCGGGCTTTAAAGGACCTTTTACCGAGTGATGCCACAATCACTCATTTCATAGAATCCAAGCCTATCTGCATTGCTTCTGATGCATCCCCTTATGGAGTGGGCGCTGTCCTAAGCCATTTAGAAGACAATGGGAAACAAGTTCCCATTGCCTATTACTCCAGGACATTGCCAGCAGCAGAGCGGAATTACGATAGTTGCTGGAGTGAAGAAGTTCCATGATTACCTGTATCGCAGAGAATTCATCATATTCACTGACCATAAGCCCCTACTAGGCCTCTTTACCACAGATAAACAGACCCCCCAAATTCTGTCCCCCAGAATGCTCAGGTGGTCCATTTTCCTGTCGGCATACTCTTGCAAGCTGGTCCATAAACCCAGCAAGGAAATGGGCCACACTGATGGGTTGAGCAGGCTACCCTTAGCCAGCACTGAACCCAATCCAGCTCTCACATCTCAAATATTGGCATTGCAGGATCTTCCTGAGTGTCCCCTCAGTGCAAAGGATATTGCAGCAGCAACGCCAGCTGACAAAATACTGAGTAGGGTCCAGACGTGGGTGAGCACAGGGTGGCAAGATAAGTCCCCAGGCCTGGAGTTCCAGGCATACTTCATCAGGCGACACGAATTGTCTGCCCGCAAGGGATGTTTGTTGTGGGGGTGCCGGGTCATCATTCCAGAGAAGATGAGGAACAGGGTCATACAATCACTCCATGAAGGGCACCCCGGAATTGTGAGAATGAAGGCCTTAGCCAGAAGCTACCTGTGGTGGCCAGGTTTAGACAAGGCTATAGAGGAACAGGTAGCTGGCTATTATACCTGTCAGAGGTCCCGGCCGGAACAGCCCCATGCACCAGTCCACAAGTGGGAGGCCAGACACAATCCCTGGTCCCGAGTCCATATTGACTATGCGGGACCATTTCAGGAACAAATATTCTTAGTGGTAGTGGACAGCCACTCTAAGTGGTTGGAGGTGGTGCCAGTAAGTAGCATGACCATGGGGAGGATGATCCAAGTGCTCAGGGAACTCTTTGCCACACATGGCCTCCCTGACTTGTTAGTCTCTGATAACGGTCTGCAATTTACTTCCACAGAATTCCAGGTGATTACAAAGACCAATGGAATTAGACACGTCACGGCCACCCCATTCCACCCGTCATCTAACGGGATGGCAGAGCACATGGTGCTCTGAAATGCATCATCCAAGGGGACTGGAAGCAAAGGTTAGCACAATTCTTACTCTATCAACACACCACACCCTGTACATCCACAGGAAAGAGCCCAGCGGAACTGCGTTGGGGCAGAAGAGAACTCAACAACGAAGAACTGGTCTGGACAAGGAATTATGGGCCTGGGCATGCATGGGTGCCGGGGGAGGTGGTTGAAAGAATGGGGCCATTGTCTTTCATTGTAAGGGTGGAGGGGGGCCGTCAGTGGAGAAGACATGTAGACCAGGTCAGGAGGAGAGCTCCTGAGAATGTATCAGGTAGCACACATCAGGCGGGCCCAGCGATGCACTCCAACCACCCTGACCAACCAAACACAGAAGAGGCCAGTGGGGACACTGACCTGTGGACCATAAGACCTACACAGACATGGCAACAACAGGGCCAGGGGGACCGGGCGCCAGAAACAACCGTTGTTCTGGGGTTTCCCCAGGTTCCTAGACAAACCAGCAATCTGGACAACACCACATGGGACTCGGGGGGAACACTGAGGCATTCAGGCCGGGAGCACAGGCCCCCAACCTACCTCACGGACTATGTGCGGACATGAAAGAAGCAAGGGGTCAACAAACAAGGTGTACATAGTTATGTTGGGGGGTAAAGATTCAAGTGGATTGGCAATGTCTGTTCTTATGGGGGAAGGGGTGTAATGTATGGGACTGACTACAGTTACAAGAACTCCAGGAGGCGCTGTGCTGGACAGCTCTGGTAAGGAGCAGTGTTGGCGGGAAAACCAAGTAAACCTATTGGTTGCCAGCCAGGCGGGAAACCAAGGTTTGAATCTATTGGTTAGCACCCACCTGGACAGGTATAAGAGGACTCAGGTAACCCTATTCCCTGAGTTGTTGTTGTTCCAGCCTGCCATCCAATAAAGATTCCATTGCAGCCATCGCCTATGCGTCTCATTGCTCCATGACTTAACAAAGACTATACTCTAATCAAGGAATGACCAAGGAGAACACCACACCCTCATCAGGGGGTGCCTGATGGGGTCGGTACTCTCGCCCCTCCTGTTCAACATCTATATGAAGCCGCTGGGTGAGATCATCCATGGTTTCGGGGTGAGGTATCATCAATATGCTGATGATACCCAGCTTTTTATCTCCACCCCGAACCAACCCAGCGATGCCCTCGATGTGATGACCCGTTGCCTGGAAGTGGTACGGATTTGGATGGGGAAGAACAGGCTCCAGCTCAACCCGGCCAAGACTGAGTGGCTTTACGTGCCGGCATCTCGACTTGTCCAAGAGGTTCCATCTTTGGTTATGGGAGGAGAGGTGTTATCTCCCGTTGATAGGGCACGCAATTTAGGTGTCCTCCTGGACTCACGACTCAGTTTTGAAGATCATATTGGAGTCGTGGCCAGGGGGGCATTTGCCCAGGTTCGCCTGGTGCGCCAGTTGCGCCCCTATCTGGACCGAGATGCCCTACGTACGGTCACTCATGCACTTGTTGCCTCTCAGATAGATTACTGCAATGCTCTCTACATGGGGCTGCCCTTGAAGACCACCCGGAGGCTCCAGCTGGTGCAGAATGCGGCCGCGCGGGTAGTGATGGGAGCATCCTGATACTCCCAGATTACACCCCTCCTGCGTGAGCTGCATTGGTTACTGGTTGTCTTCTGGGTGAGATTTAAGGTGCTTCATGGCCTAGGCCTGGAATATTTGCAGGACCGTCTGCTGCCAGGGATGACTTCCCATCACCCAGTACGCTCACACAGAGAGGGCCTCCTCAGGGTGCCGTCGGCTAGACAATGTCGGCTGGCGATCCCCAGGGGGAGGGCCTTCTCTGTGGGAGCGCCAGCCCTGTGGAACCAACTCCCCCTTGAGCTTCGGATGGCCCCAGATCTCTGGTTCTTTCGCCGCGACCTCAAAACTTTCCTTTTTCATCAGGCTGACCTGGATTGACGACGGGTTTTTAAAATGTTTTAATTTTTAATTGCTTAGTTAATTTTTGGGGCTGTTTATTTAATCTTTTTTTAACTTTTGTATTGTTGTTTTTATTGTTGTTAGCCACCCTGAGTCCTTCGGGAGATAGGGCGGCATATAAGTCCCAAAAATAAATAAATAAATAAATAAATCAGCTCTGGCAGGGCAAGCTACTCAGTGGTGGGATTCAGCCAGTTCACACTGGTTCAGTAGAACCAGTAGTTAATTTTTTGTTGACTTCAGCAAACTGGCTGGTGCCCTAGAACTTTTTTACAAGGTCCAGAATGGACCACTGGAAGTGTGTGAACACCACTTCTAGAACTCCGTTCTGAGCCAGGAAGGCCTGCCAAGTCCAGAATGGCCCACTGGAAGTGCATGGACACCACTTCTGGAAGTCCAGTCTGAGCCGGGGAGGCCTGGAGACTTCCAGAAGTGGTATCCAGACACTTCCGGTGAGTCATTCTGGGCCTGGGAGGCATCCCCAGATCAGAAAGGACTTCTAGAAGTGCTCTCCGTGCAGAGAACTGGTTGTTCAGGTATTTCAATCCCACCACTGAAGCTAGTGTATATAAATAGGGACTACACCCTGCATTCACAGCACTGATGTTACCTATTGAGATAATGAAATTCCTGCAAACAAATATCCAAGCTCAGGGAGCACCAAAGACTACATCTCTCCTAGTTCAATTGTGGAAACTGAACTATGCAAAGTGATGGCTTGTTTTTGAGAACACAGCAGGGAAGAGAAAGAGTATTAAGACATCATGTCTTATTTAGTTTTCTAGCATGTCATCCAGGCAGAAATTTGTTTTTTTCTTCAGCTTGATAAAAAGCTCCCTATTGTGATTTAAGTGGAACAAATGGAAGAAAGACTTCTAGAAGCTGAGACTGCCCACCATGGAATGCTGCTTGTATCATAAACCAGTGTAAGGGCTTCAGATTATGTTGCCTGTACAATTCTATAATAATGTGCAAAATGTACATCTGGAGTGAATATACAGCGTGACATAAAGTTCCTTCAGAGCCTACCAAATAGTTTAAACAGCTTTATTGTGTTTTGTTTTCTTACATATATTTATAAGCCACCCATATTTATATGGACCCTAGATAGTGTAGTGCACAGTAAAAATCAGAGTAATTAAAATAATATCAGACAGATAACTGTTATGCTTACCCAAACAATACTAGAGGTCAAAATCCTACTGAAATGGTAATAATTTAGCTTACTTCCTCATTGCAATGAAGGCTATGGCCACTTGTACTTTTGGAGGTAAGGTGTTCCATAAGGTGGAGTCACTACCATGAAGGTCTGATGCCTAGTTCATGCCCCATAAGTCTCACTAAGAGAGTAGACCTTAAGTAGTCCCTCTCTGAAAGGCCAGAAAATGTTAATGAGTTGCTAAATGTTATTGTACATTGATAGAATAATTCTGTCAGCAGTCCTGCCAGTTCATTTTGTTCTAGTCATAGCTTCTCAGTCACCTCCAAAAGCCGCCTCATAGAACACATGTTTCTGATCATCCAGGCACAAGTAACAGGGCAAGTAACTGTTAGCAAGGCATCCTGATCAAGGGAGATCATAACTGGTGTGCTGAGCAAAAGCAGGACTTGCAACTCCAGAGGATCTATAAGTCACAAGTGAACCCCATCAGAGGGAATATGATCCTGTCAAGAATAATGATCAGAACTGAGGTTACTGAATTATCCTCATATTTACTGACAAAATTGCCACGCCATCTTGAAAGGATTTAATTTAAGCCTGTTTTGTCCTATTCAAACTCTTCAGGAACTGATTCAAGACTTCTAAGACATCCCTGTATTTGTTTTGGCAAATAAAATAAGACCAGAGAAAAATTGAGATTGCTACTAAACTGAACTCTTAACAGTCTTTTTTCACATCCACTTTTGGTTTCTCTGTCACCATTTTTCTAGGTGTATTCTGCTCCTCAATATAACAGGCTTTGGATGATTTCCTCTAGCACCGCTCCATATTCCACATGTTGAGCAGGTCCAAGGTGCCTGATAAATTATTGGGGAATTCTTTAAGTATTCTTTGAAAATCATGTGGATTCGTAAACACCTGGAGTGGACTGTGTGAATGGGTCAGCTGCTCTTGAAGAGGTCCAGGCCTCCATGTTCTACAGTTTAACTAGGAAGTAGACTACTATTGCAAAGGTCAGCTGTTAATGCCCTACATATTCAGATCATGTGTCATCTGTTCTATAGTAAAGATCAGGTCCATATGTGTTGATGCCACTGATACTGATGACAACCCTCTGAATATGCAGGAGACTATGAACTCACAAGCTACATGAGACCCAACTCAGGAGACATAAGTCCAACACCACCCCAGATGAAATGCAAAAGATTACGCAGAGTGGTCTTTTGGGGGAAGGGGATGAACTGTTAGTGAACCAACAACAAACTTGCTTGTAGCTCAATCCCACTTAGAAAGAATCATTTCCAGGCAGAGCTCCTTGTCAGTTCAAGAATGTCCTAAACAATCCTGGTTAATACTCCTCCACAACCTTGTTGTCACTTCTGCTGTTGAAATACAGCCAGGGAGATTTTTAACCAGGGATACATCCCCATTACAGCCCAGCCATGTTTCAATAATTCTCTTTGTCAAACATATCCAAACCAGAAAGAAGACTGCTATGCTAATTAAAACATAAGACTAAGGAAAACCTAAGTAAATATTCTAGGTTCAAGAATTACATAATTATGTGGAAATGAAAAATAGAGTGGCATTGTATGTGTTTCTCATAATTATATAATATGGGTTTAATTTTATTCTTATTCATGTTCTAACCCTAGACTGTTATGATGTAAGAGCACAGAAATGAGAGTACCTGATGTGTAACCTCTGTTTTTGAAAAAAATATGTTTCTGTGAATAACTATAGATGCACAATACTCTGAAATAGAAACTTGTTTTAAAATTGAGAAATTAGCTAAACATATTAAAGCCATAATTTGAGAACCTTAAGTAAGTTATGCTTTAATATAATTTTTAAAAAATCAAAGCTATGCATGTAATATCTTCAGAGATTTGCTCCATTGAATCCTAGATGGATGAATGGATGGATAAATGATCATAGGTTTTCCAATTGCATATATAATTGCTCTGTTTTTCATTAAAGGAAGTCATCTAATTAAAGTAGAATGCCTTTTATTTTAATACCTTTTGTGTCTTGTCTCAAGATGTAATCTCAAATGATTGTTCTGGCTGTCAGCATACAAAAGGTTTGTGACTAATCATCATATAAATTACCAATGAATTTATTACCAGATTATAGTAGAATCAAGTAAATGAGATGCTGCTAGTGTGCAGATGTGTGTGGATCAGGTCAACGTTTTGGAGAATTTGCACTGAAAGTTCCATATAAGGGCAAAATATTCATATGATACACAAGTATGCAATAGTTTGAATATGCAAGCATTTGGGGATGATTCAGCATTATGAGAGTTTTTCATTAATTGAGGACTGTTTCAAATCATGCTTTTCTTTCCAAACAATAGTTTTTTCATCTGAATTATATCCCTATATCTCATTATGCCAAAATGATGGCACTGTAAATACATGTAACCCAAATTTGACATCCAGAAGCTACTTGCTTCCCATGGGGACCAAAACATATAGCTTTAATCTACTAAATTCCCTCTCAACATATCAATTTGGCATAAGGCTACATGCTTGTGCTACTTTGTCTGAGGGTTGTCTTCCATTTGTTTCTAAACATTGATGCCAATTAAAGATGGAAAATACAGCAGTGTAAAGGGATGAATCACTATCCTCACACAACATCTGGATCAACAGAATGGAAGAATAGCTACACTATATACATGATAAATTTTGCTATGAGGTTCAAAAAGAAATAACCAGAAATGGGCAAAAGTTTTAAATCAGTCTGTTTTCTGGAGAAATAGGTAGGAGTGAATAGTGGCATTGCAGCTCTTTCACAGATATCAAATGAACATGATGGAAGAGGGAGGGTAAGCATTAAGATGTCTCATCTTACTGCAGACTGTCCTTCTTATTCATCAACCTATATTACATCAATCTAATGTGGGGGGGAGAACATCTGCTGAGGAGATACCTGCTGAAGAGATTGGTCATATGATGAACCAGCAGTCTAGGTTAAGCACAGAGTTGTGCCTGAGGCATTCTTGTCTTTATCTTCATGAATGGCCCATCAGTGCACAATAAATATGAGAGGGAAGGTTTAAGAAGTAGAGAGTAAAAGTAGCTATGGGACATATCGAGGGTAAACAACTTTTAGAAAGTGATTCAGTATAGCATAGAGGAAGTGTTATGTATGTAAATAGTTAGCAATAGGCCTTGGAAGAGATTGCAAACACAGTGCAGCTTTGCAAGGTTTTAAGCGGGAAAATATGGTGCATTCATTGGACGCCACAACCAAGGAGCGGGAAAAGAGACTGTTTGTATTGGTTACAGTTCAAACGCTTTCCCTATAAAAGGGTTGCAACATTTGACAGTTAGCAGTTGACTTTGTGTATTCAATAAACTCATTCCTTGTTAAACCACTCTGAGTCCTCGTCTATCAGAACTAAACAACTGGCGACGAAGGTGGGATAGTCAGAAGACCAGAGAATCGGCAGAATTGTCGCGCAAAGGCGGCGGAATTCGAATACGTGTCAAGTCAACTCAGCGGCCGCGGCAGAATAAAAAAAATTCTCCGAATGGCGCAGATTGGGTCACTGAAGGAATTTGACCCTAACTTCCCCGAGGATTGGGAAGAATACATCGGGCAGGTCGAGGGATTCCTGTTGGTGAACGGAATCACCGACGACCGGAAAAAAGCGGCGGCACTCTTGACAATCTGCGGCACACCGGTCTACAGAGTTGCTGTCGGGCTGTGCCAGCCTCAACCAGTCTCCAGCGTGCCCTATGCCGACCTCCTCGCAAAATTAAAAGTTCACTTTACTCCCCGAAGGTCCGAACTCTTTTGGCGGCGCATCTTCGAGAAGCGGAATCAGAGACCGGGGGAGTCCATACAGAAATTCGTCGCTGCCGTCCGGGAAGCAGCAGTTCGTTGCAAATACGACAATTTAGAGATTAGAATTAGGGACAGAGTCGTGCTGGGCTTACGCGATGAACAATTACAGAATAGAATAATCGCCAAACCTACCGGCGATTTACAGGAAGTGTTAGACGAACTCCTCACGTATGAGTCAACCGGGTACCGCGACCCCCCCCGCAGTAGCATGGCGACAGCACCCGAAATTAACCAAGAGGGCTATGTGGACTGCGGGGAGGTGGATCAGCAGTGGGAGGAAGAGATCGCAGAAGTCTCCAGGCGATTCGGAAAGATGGCACCAAAACAACTCAGAAGCGAGGGGCCTGACCCTGGCCGCCGGCAACAACCCGCAACACCGCAAAGACCACCGACCGGGGCACAACGACCGTGGCGGGACACAGCAACCAGACCGCGCGACAACGAAACGCAGAACCGATGCGGCAGCTGCGGCGGCAACCATTCCCGCGCTTCCTGCCGATTTCGTACCGCCAAGTGCAGGGCTTGCGGCAAGACTGGCCACATCCAGGCCATCTGCAGAAGTCGCGGTCGGGACACCCGTCTGAACGAAGTCGATGTGTGGCCAGAGGGTAAGGTAACCCCTAATGCTAGTGGCAAGGAGACCCCTAAACCCCGGGTGGAAAGTCCAACTCTAAGGGAGGTGGCCCGCGTCAATCGGAGACGGCGGGGAAGGGGGCACAATTTTCCGGACGGAAAATTAAAAATTACAGTCCTTCTGCAAGGGGTCCCTTGCAGAATGGAAATCGACTCAGGGGCTTCAGTGTCGATAATTTCCACTGAAACCCTTGAGAAAATTGAACAACTAAGTGGAAAAAGAATTCCACTTAAACCAACAACTATTCAATTAATGGACTTCCAAAAAAGTCCAATAATCGTAAAAGGGAAGACCAGCCTTAAAGTAAATTTTAAGGGGTTTAAGGGGGTCTTAGATTTGGTAGTTACGGAGGGGAATAGGACCAGCTTAATAGGGCTTAATTGGTTTCCAGCCCTAGGAATTTGGATAGGAGGAATAAATTCAGTGATTAGAAATAAGACCCTCGAATCCGTCTGCAAAGAATTTGCAGACGTATTCGATGGATCTCTAGGCAAGTACAAAGGGCCCCCCATTAACTTTAACCTAGACCCCTCAGTAAACCCGATCAGGCTAAAGGCCCGGAGAGTGCCTTTTGCCTTAAAAGAAAAAATTGAGGCCGAGCTCGACCGGCTTGTAGGCCTCGGAGTTCTAGAACCTGTTGAGGGCGGTTTGTGGGAGACGCCGATTGTCACACCCCTCAAACCCAATGGGGATGTGAGAATCTGCGCCGACTATAAAGCCACCCTCAACATTGGGATGAAAAAACATGCTTACCCGGTCCCGACGGTGAAGCAGGTCCTCGCCACGATCCAGGACGCCGCCATCTTCGCCAAGCTCGACTTGGCGCATGCGTACTTACAGTTAACTGTTTCCAAGGAGGCTGCAGAGGCACAAACAATTGTTACCCACAAGGGGGCGTTCCGAGTCCACAGGCTGCAATTTGGAATTGCAGCAGCTCCAGGCATCTTCCAAGAAGTGATGGAGAGGACCTTAAAGGGCATACCTGGAGTATGCCCTTACTTTGATGATGTCCTAATAGCTGGAAAAGATGAAGGAATGTTAGTAGAGCGGCTGGAACAGGTACTGGGCAGATTTAGGAAGGCTGGGTTAAAATTAAAAAAGGAAAAATGTAGCATTGGGGTTAAATCCACTGATTTTTTGGGGTTCAGGATTGACAAAAGTGGAGTCCATCCTACCCCTGAAAAAATCAAAGCAATAAAAGGGGCTCCTGAACCAAGGAACAAGGCAGAACTACAGGCCTTCCTAGGCTTGGTAAATTTTTATCACACTTTTGTACCACATAAGGCTGCCATTGCAGAACCTCTGCACAGACTCCTAGATAAGAAGACCCCTTGGCAATGGCAGAACAAGCACAAAGAGAGTTTCCAAACTCTAAAAGACATCCTTTCCAGTAATTCAACTGTGACTCACTTTATTGAAAACAAACCAATCTTCCTGGCATGCGATGCTTCGCCTTATGGCGTAGGGGCGGTGATCAGCCACTTAGACAACCAAGGAATACAAAGACCCATTGCATACTACTCCCGCACACTAACCAAGGCAGAGCGGAACTATGCGCAAATAGACAGGGAGGCATTAGCTATTGTGGCAGGAGTTAAGAAGTTCCACGATTACCTGTATGGTAGGAACTTTACTATACTGACTGACCACAAACCCTTGCTGGGACTGTTTACCACGGATAAACAGACTCCTCAGATTATGTCACCCAGGATGCTGAGGTGGTCCATTTTCCTCTCAGCATACTCATTTTCCCTCCAATACAGGCCAGGTAAGGACATGGGTCATGCAGACGCTCTTAGCAGATTGCCTCTAAGCACAACAGAGGAGGACCCTGCCCCAGTGGGACAAATAATGTCCCTACAGGATATTCCTGATTTGCCATTAACGGCAAAAGACATTGCTGAGGCAACCAATAAGGACCTCATCTTAAGGAGAGTAATGGCCTGGGCCATGAGTGGTTGGCCCAACGCCAACCCGGACGTAAAATACAGTCCATTTTTCAGAAGGAAAGATGAACTATCAGTTCATATGGGGTGCTTACTCTGGGGAACTCGCGTAGTCATTCCGGAAATCCACAAATCAGCTATCCTAGTTGAATTGCATGAGGGACACCCTGGAATAGTAAGGATGAAGGCCCTGGCTAGGAGTCACTTGTGGTGGCCAGGATTGGACCACGACATTGAGGAATGCGTTGCCAATTGCCATCTGTGCCAACGCTCCAGGCCTGAACAACAACACATCCGCACACATAAATGGGAGCTAGCTAGGAATCCTTGGTCCAGGATTCATATTGATTTCGCGGGACCTTTCCAGGGGTTAACGTTCCTTGTAGTGGTCGACAGTTACTCTAGATGGCTAGAAGTAATACCGGTCAGTTCAGTAACGGCAGGCAGAACAATACAGGCATTAAGGGGCCTCTTTGCCACTCATGGGTTGCCAGATTTAATAGTGTCAGATAATGGGCCACAATTCACATCTATTGAATTTCAGGATTTCCTCAAGGCCAACTCGATTAAGCACAAGACTTCTGCACCCTTCCACCCCTCCACCAACGGATTGGCTGAAAGGAACGTGAGGACCACGAAGGACGCGCTTAAAAGGATCATTCGAGGTGACTGGCATCAGAGACTAGCTGAGTTCTTGTTGGCTCAACACACAACCCCCTGTTCGGCTACGGGGAAAAGCCCAGCTGAAATGAGGTGGGGCAGGAAAATATTGACCAAGTTGGACAGATTACATCCTGACAGACTCCAACCAAACATTGAATTTGACATTCCTAACAGAACATTTGCAGTGGGGGACTTGATTTGGGCCAGGAACTACGCCCAAGGGGACAAATGGATTCCAGGGGTGGTAACTGAAATCTTGGGTCCCCTATCTTACATCATTGAGGGGGAAGGGAATAGGATTTGTAAAAGACACGTAGACCAACTGAGGAAAAGATCGAGGGGGTGTGTGCCTGCTGAGGGGGACCAAGGATTAGTAAGGGGAAACAGTACAGACAACATTAGGCCTGGAAGCGTTGTGGGGGTTGGGCATGATAACACATTCCCTGATGCCCAACAACAACAATTCAGTCCAATTGATTGGGAAATACCCCTGCGAAGTAGGCCAGTGACCACTGAATTCCAAACACATCCTATTATTCAAGACAGTACATCTGTAGACAGTAACCCAGAGCCCAGGTCCAGTAGTAACCAGCAGCCTAGCAGTCAACCAGAAAGAAGGGTCCCTAATAGCCAAAGCAACAGATACCCGTCCAGAATACATAGGCCACCAAAATACCTAAGGGATTTTGTAAGAAAATGACATCAACTGGGGGGTAAGGGGTGTTATGTATGTAAATAGTTAGCAATAGGCCTTGGAAGAGATTGCAAACACAGTGCAGCTTTGCAAGGTTTTAAGCGGGAAAATATGGTGCATTCATTGGACGCCACAACCAAGGAGCGGGAAAAGAGACTGTTTGTATTGGTTACAGTTCAAACGCTTTCCCTATAAAAGGGTTGCAACATTTGACAGTTAGCAGTTGACTTTGTGTATTCAATAAACTCATTCCTTGTTAAACCACTCTGAGTCCTCGTCTATCAGAACTAAACAGGAAGGGCCGATATAAATATAAATATAAAATGGTGTCAGTTTTAAGAAACAAATGTCACTAGTCACTAGTGTTTTATAAATATCTTACCTGATGTTTAAATGGTTACAAACACCACTTAAAATTCTGGTAATAGTGGAATTTTAAGGCCAAGAAAACCAAGAAAACATTAAGAAAACCAAGATCATGGCATCCGGCCCTCTCAATTCCTGGCAAATAGATGGGGAAGAAATGGAGATAGTGACAGATTTTATTTTCCTGGGCTCCAGGATCACTGCAGACAGGGACTGCAGCCAAGAAATTATTGATTTATTGATTTATTGATTTATTGATTTATTGATTTATTGATTTATTGATTTATTGATTTATTGATTTATTGATTTATTGATTTATTGATTTATTGATTTATTGATTTATTGATTTGGATTTATATACTGCCCCTCTCCGAAGAGACTCAGGGCGGTGTACAGGGCAATTAAAACACTATAAATAACACATAATATATAAAAATTAAAATAGAATTAAATCAAATAACCCTAAACAATAAACACATTCTAAAATTTAAAATTTTTTAAAATTTAAAAATCTAAAATCCCAGTCCCTCAGTCCAGGCTGGCAAGTTCAAATAGCCAAGTCTTCAGGTCACGGCGAAATGAGTGAAGGTCAGGAGCCATCCGGAGCTCAACCGGAAACTGATTCCAGACGGCAGGCACGCCCACAGAGAATGCTCTCCCCCTGGGGGCTGCCAGTTGACATTCCCTGACCGACGGCACCCTGAGGAAGCCCTCTCTGTGGGAGCACACAGGGCGATGGGAAGTTAACGCCGGCAAAAGGTGCTCCCGTAAATAAATTAAAAATAAATTAAAATTAAAAGATGCTTGCTCATGGGGAGCAATGGCAAATTTGCCATGGCAAATCTAGACAGCACACTAAAAAGCAGAGACATCACCCTGCCAACAAAAGTGCATATAGTCAAGACTATGGTCTTCCCAGTTGCAATGTATGGCTGTGAAATTTGGACCATAAGAAAGGCTGAGCACCAAAGAATTGAGGCCTTTGAACTATGGTGCTAGAGAAGACTCCTGCGAGTCCCTTGGACAGCAAGGCGATCAAACCGGTCAGTCCTAGAGGAGATCAACCCTGACTGCTCTTTAAAAGGACAGATCCTGAAGTTGAAACTCAAATACTTTGGCCACCTAATGAGAAGGAAGGACTCACTGGAGAAGAGCCTAATGCTGGGAAAGGTTGAGGGCAAGAGAAGAAGGGGATGACAAAGAATGTGGTGGATGCATGGAGTCACTGAAGCAGTAGGCGTGAGCCTAAATGGACTCCAGAAGATGGTAGAGGACAGGAAGGCCTGGAGGAACACTGTCCATGGGGTCACGATGGGTCGGACACAACTTCGCAACTAACAATAACAAAAGGCCAAGAAAATACCTTCTTCGGAGAGTTTCTTTCCATACCTAGTTGTATTTTGGAGGTATGAGTATTGAAGCCAAGTAATAAACTGTCTACAGGACAGAATAAATCAGTCCAAATAAGATGGCATTAGAAAGAATCATCAAATACCTCTGGTTTCTACAGATCCCACAGTAATGTAGTGGCTGCAGATTCTTTGGATACAATAAATAAAGTGCCTACTCTCAAATAAAGTATCATTCATCAGGAAAGAAAATCAACTTGTTTTTAAATTGCATATTTCTTAGAAGACATGTCTCTATTTAACTAACTAGTAGAATGTTTATGTACAGTACAATGACAGAAGGAGAAAGAGTGGAAACTCTACTAGTCAAGCTCAGCTTCTAGTGAAGGGTGGAGACGAAACACGAAGCTTTGTAGTGCTTCAAGTGTCTTTCTTGAGCCTTGCTGTTGAATTTTCCGTTCCATCTGGAGTGGGTCCTCATAGGCCTTTCCTGTTCTGTCTCTTGTTAAGAGCCAGGTGGTCAAGTTTGGGAGCTGTCTGTCATTTGCTTAGAAATGGGACCCGGCTGTAGCAGACAGAAAATAGGATAAAAGTGGGGACAAAAGGCACTGGCAGCTGTGAGTAGCCTTTGGAATTCCACCAATTCCATGGTCATTCTACTGTTAAAATTCAGCAACACCTGGTTGTGCAGTTGGTAATGGGTCCTCTTGGGAGGTTTGGAAGATTATATTAAATGCAAACAGAAAACAAATTGTTGGTAAACAAAAATCTGTGCAACTTTCACTAAGGGCAGAAGTTGTATGATGGCATATCATTAAAAGCTGAACTAATCTAATCAGACTATTCACACTTTGCATTGTTTCTCAATCTAAAATGTTCAGGCTCCCCATTGCTAATCAGTTGTAACAAAAAGTCTCCATGGGAAGATTCTGAAATATACTGATCTTGAAAAAGAAGCATATTGTGGGTAGACCAGCAATTGTATATTTAAGAATTATCAGTTAATGTCAGAGGTTTTTAAAACTTCTCTTAATTTTTCATTTGCCTATAAGTCTAGAAGAGTATTTATTAGCAATGACTTTCACTCAGGATTGCAATAAAGATGGTCCATGTAGAAAGAAAGCTCAGGATAAAGCAAGATAGTTCAAATTACAGTCCAGTTTTTAACTGCACTGCAAACATGCTTCCATATTTGGCATCTAGCATCATAAATCATTTATATCTGAACTATTCTTTTTGCAGTATTGATTATTATGTGCCATCAAGTTGTTGTCAACTCTTAACAACCATTTAGACAAATTTTCTCTATGACAATTCTGTCCCTAACTTGGTTTTCAGGTGTACCAACACTGCACTTAATTGCCATTGTAACTGAGTCTAGTATTGATTTGTTTGATGATACAATGGGGTTTGTTTTTTTCTTTGCTCAGGAGTCTTCCCCCAAAATCCAGCATCAATACTCTTCCTATATTGCTTTCATAGGGAATATCAATATTTGCATGGTTCTGATCTTTGTAGGAATAAACACATTATGGCACTTGAATAACTTTTTTTTAGATTTTTTTTATCCTGCTTTTATTCTTGGTATAAATAACTCAAGGTGGTGAACATGCCTAATATTCTTGCTTCCTCCTATTTACTCCACAACAACGACCCTGTGAAGTGGATTGGACTGAGAGGGAATGATTGGCCCATAATCATTCAGCTAGATTTCATGCCTTAGGCAAAACTAGAACTCACAGTCTCCTGACTTCTAACCTGGTGCCTTACCCACTGGACCAAACTGGCTACCTTTTCCAAGGCTTCATGGCTGTTTGCCCAAGTATTGGTCTCCAGCATATTTCTTTACTGCTTGTTCCTTTATTGTTGATGGTTGATCCTAAAAGGCAGAATGTTCAACACTTCAATATCTTCACTGTTAATTCTAATTATTGCAATATATTTCACAATAATTAAAGATTACGGGCCTTTTTCTGTTTTTCTCAACATCCCTTCAACATTTAATTGGGTAAAAAGTTCCAGAGAATTCAAAGGTTTGCATACTTATTTATTAAACATTTTATTTAATCTTAATGTATGTAGATTTGTTTCCTCTAATAGTCAAATATGACAATTTTTAAGTTTTTGGAAATTAATATATCAATAGATTTACGCCAATATAAATTTTTAATCAAGTCTACTGATAAAATTGTATTTTTCAGAAGGAGAAATGTTGAAATTCTTCCATGCTGTACACTTTTCAATAAGGATTCTGGACTTCCTATACTTATTCCTTAGGAAAATGTTTTTGAATAATTATGAAATATAGAAAAAGTAAACCCAACAAATAGAAAATTACTTTTTTCTTATTCTTTTTTTAGAGCAATGCAATTTCTAGTCTTAAAATGTAACATGTGTGCTTTTTTTTATACAAATGAAAATAGCAATTTTATAGTTAAAAGATCGATATATTTTTAAAGTTGCAGATTCATAGCGAATATAGTGTGAACTTTTATTTTTAACTCACTATTTTATATGTTCTATAATTGATATATGGCACACAATAGGCACTATTTTTATGGGACCAATGACTAGAAATTATCTGGGAGTATTATAAGAGCAAGAAGATGCTAACATTTTATGTTATGAAATACTACCTTCCAAATTTTATGCATTTCTCTTTTTTTGTGCTTTAAGAAAAAAAATTTCCTTGGGACAAGTCAAATATTATATTTGCCCTTTCTCTCACAGCATCTAAGATGTAAAAAAAAACTCCTTCGTAGTAGAGTCATTTGTCATCTGATACCTTAGGATAGTTTTTCTCTTCTAATGGTTGTCTAACAATAATTGATATGTTCAGTAGCACAGCACTCAATCATTTTGAATTAGAGCTTTCATTCAGCATAAAATCACTTCTTATATATTAAAAATGAAAGCTTTTTGTGAAAAGTTCCTTGTATATATTGGAGAAGAATTTTATTGGTCTAGAAAATATCAGATAGAAGCATATGTATTAAGCAGTTATACAAACACATGAATAAATATGCAAATGTGCAAATTAAAGACATATTTAGGACATACACCATGCCTCGTTGGTTATCTGGAGATTTCATAGATGAATTTGGCCTTTTTGCTAACAAGGCATGTATTCCACCACTGAGCTATAGCTGCCTCACTGTCCTCAATGATTTGTCAAGCCATTTTAAAACACCACGAAAACATTTCTAAAGAGAAGTAGACTATATCAGCAGATATTTGTCAGTTTCAGTGAACATCAAAGAAGGACCTGGAGCTGTTTTACACAATCTGCTAACCATTCTTCAGCTTCCTCCCTGAAGTTGGTTCTCTTCAAAATGAACGCTTAATATGTTCATGCAAGTGTATGAAACCACACACATCACTTTTCTTCCTGAGCTCCTCAATCTGGACATGCTTCCTGTTTTGAAGTTGCAAACCCCAGGGCAGTGACATGCATAACAGCTTCCTTTGTAGGTGGCCCATCCTTCTACATCTTTACCACAAGGGAAGATCATCTTTTGCCTCATGCAGTGCAAAACCATGACATCAAGTTACTGATGTTAGTGGATAATTAGAAAGAGAAATACCAAAATGCAGCCTTCTGTCTCATGGAGTACTTGATCTGGTAAAGACTTTCATTACTGAATCCTGTCTTCCTGAGCCGGAGTGCCCTCCAGGCATGTCAACTTGCAGAAATCTCAGCAACACCACCTGATCATGGAAACTGGGAGCTGAAAGCCATTACAACCATTCATTGAGTGATCATTTTAAGTTACAATGGCACTCAAAAAAGTGGCTTATGACCATTTTCCACACACCATAGCAGAATCCCCATAGTCATGTGATCAAAATTCAGATGCTTGGCAAGATGCTTCTTCCATGGTGTTCTGATTTGACATTCAGTTTAGGAATTACAATTCTAAAATTCAGTGGGGTAAAGTTTATTTTAAGATGCATTGACTAATAGTAATAATTAATAATCCTGTAATCAGTGCTTTTTTTCTAAAAAAAAAGAAAAAAAAGGTGCCGGAACTCTCATCTTGTTAATCTTTTATTTATATAATTTTATTTATATATTTATTTATATAATTTAAAAATTATATATTCAATTCTTAACATAAATTTAATTTATTGTATCTAAGGCAAATGTTCATAGTAAATTTCAAAGTTTTGTCCAATTCTCATCCGGCAAATCTTTGAGATTTGAGCCAAGTTTAATTCATAATTGCCTTTAGTTTTTTCATCTGTTTTCGGCTTAGATGAAGTAATGCATCTTTCAGGCATTCACCAAATAAACTAGAATTTGTTGTGAGCATCTCCTTAAATAAAAACAGCTCATAAGCTGGACCTACCTATATTAGCAACCACATTTTTGATGGCTTGTACATACCACTTTAAAGATATGATCACATTGGTTCAAGTGAATGAGATGCTCCTATAACCCAAAATGCATGCTATTAATTCATCCCTGCCAAAATAGTTATTTTCATTAGACTTAGTTCATGATGAACTTAGAACACTAAATTCTGTTTTATCAAATTTATCATGAAGAGAGCATAGTAGGATGCCATAGGGGTGAAAAAATTGTGGGATAGCTCCCCCATGTTTATATACTGCAGGTGGGTATAGTAAAGATGGGATTTTTTTTGTCTACTTGGAAAATGATGTGTTGCACTTTAATAGAGGAGGAGACAACTTTTGCATATATAGTATGACATATATTGAGTTCCTTTTGGAAGGACTAGCAGTGGGAGATAATAGATGCCTAATACAAGTGCATATGCTGCCTTCAACATATATGTGCTTAATTGATGGAGTCATGTTACTGACAAGATAATGAATTGCAAAGAAACTGTTATTAATACATAAGTTAAACATTTTGTTTCTATTTCTTTACAACTGCTGATAAAAAATGCCCTGGCTATGTTCAAATTATACACACAAGAGAACAGGCTTAGGTGAGGGGGAAAGTGTTACAATTCAGTCTATTTATGAATATGAATCCATAATTGCCCAGTGTATTTTAACAATGATATAGAACTGTGCTATGAGGAGCTTACAGTTTACATTTCTTATTCTTGGGTAATTAATGACAGAAAGAAAATGGATTGAAAAAAGTAGATGCAAAAGTAACATTAGATAAATATGAAAAAATATAGTTGCATATCCTTAAGTAATTTATGAAGAAAATGCTTAAGATTACCACTTTAGACTGACGTACAAAATCTGCAAGAATCCAGATAACCACTAAAATAATAGCCATGAGACACAGTTCCTGGCTGAGGGAGGTGACCCCCAGCCCCTCCAGGGCACATGGGAAGATGTGGTCAAACCAGGTTAAGTCAGCGCAGCAGCTCAGGGCCAATCCGTGTGATGTGATGTGTCTCCCTCAATGCACACTGATGGCGCAGAGCTTGCAGTCGCTGAGCCAGACACTGGTGTGGGGCAGCAGGATGGTGAGGGCGGCAGGCAGGCCGATGCAGCGTCATGGGCCAGGCGCTCCAGGGCAGCCACGTAGGCATGCAGGGTGAGGTGGCAGTGGCGCAGGTCCAGCACTGGGTAGGCCACCAGCTGGCCTGGCCCATGGAAGGTCAGCCACCTGTTGTGCCCCACACATGCCACCTCCCCACCCAGTGCCCACAGCACCGCCTCCGCCTGCCCCATGCAGCCCCACTGTGTAGAGCGGGCCCTGCAGCTCTCACAGCACCAGCCTCAATGCACACTGATGGCACAGAGCTTGCAGTTGCCGAGCCAGATGCCAGTGCAGGGCGGTGGGAGGGCATGGGCAGCAGGCAGGCCAAGGCGGCAGCAGGCATTACAGGCCAGGCACTCCAGGGTGGCCACATAGGTGCACAGGGCGAGGCAGCAGTGGCGCAGGTACAGCACCAGGTAGGCCACCATCTGGCCCGGCCCATGGAAGGTCAGCCACCCACCGTGCCCCATACATGCCACCTCCATGCCCAGCACCTGCAGCCACCCCACCAGTGTTGCCTCCACCCCACCACCCACCCCACGCAGCCCCACCATGTAGAGCAGGCCCTGTGGCTCCAACAGCACCGTGGCATTGCCGCTCCTGTCTCCTTCAGGTATCTTCAGGACCAGGGCTTTTTTTCTCATAGAACGCTCAGAACGGAGTTCCGGCACCTTTTTTGGATGGAACCTTGTAGGGTAGGCAAGGCGGGTTGTATGACATATGTGAGTTCCGGCACCTTTTTCTTTTACAAAAAAAGCACTGTTCAGGACTACCGTTAAAAAGAGGTGGAGAGGGAAATCGTGTCCGCCAGGCCTTGCCTCCCCATTGGGCCAAGGGTCTCGCAGAGGGCAGGGTGGACTTGACAAATGCGGGTTATTTGAGGAGGGCTTTTTTGCCACTACATTTTCTCCTTCTGACTTGTGGTCAGCCTGGCTGACACGAGGTGAGCACGAGTCAGGTGTGCACATGTTTTCTGTGCTTCGGTGCCAGGCTCTCCATGCTGCAGTGCGGCATGGAGAGCCTGGCTGACACGGGTGAGCATGAGGCAGGAGTGCACATGGACTCCGCTTTTTAGGAAGGGCAGAATTAAGTGCTGCTCCCCACCTCCCACTCCTGGTCCTCTCTTACTTACAACTAGGAGATTATGTAGTTGGGCAGCAGGGAGGGGTGCAAAGTTCCTGCCAACTTGCCTTCATTGCAGACAACTTGCATATGCGACGTTTGCCGGCCGGGTCTTTTAACGTGCTCAGCAGCAATTCCTATTGGCTTTTGAAAGCCAATAGAGGGAGTAGCACAGCTTGTGCAAAAGTTGAAAAAATCCATCAAAAAAAGGTGCCAGAGCTCCGTTCTGAGCGTTCTATAAGAAAAAAAGCCCTGCCTGTAATAATAATCCTGATAAAGGCACTGTAAGTGGTTCTTTGCTCATGCACAGTTATAAACTCTTTAACCTTCATTAAATAAGTTGCAATCTTCTTCAAAGAGTAGGTTTATAGTTTATAAGTATCCATGGATCTAACCCTGTCACTTGAGATGGGATGCAGCATGGGATCCCTTTACCTCGATTTGCTGATGTGCCTGCCACATGGATTAGTTATAACATATATTTGTGACCTATGCTCTGCAAATATAATGATTGGATTACTGGAATGTGAGCCTATTCTTCAAAATTAAGAAGAAACTTCAACATTATGCAGCTGTCTGCTAGATTATACTGCTAGATCAGATAATTATTTCTTAATCAGATTGATCAGTTATGGGTTATCAACTTTTTTGGTCAATGAGCAAATTTATGAATATGATATAAGTATTCTTATAACGTGGCTGCTACAATGAGAGTATCCAGAAACAAAAATTAGGTAATCTCAAAAGTTAACCAGAGTTGCCCCTGCTTAATATTTAAATGAGGAACAGCTGGCAATTTCAGGGCTGTGAAGTATATCCAAAATACAATGGACAATGACTTCCATATTATTATTATTATTATTATTATTATTATTATTATTATTATTATTATTATTATTATTATTATTATTATTATTATTATTATTATACAAGAAATGTACATGGATAAAATTGCTTGACATGACTACATTAAACTGATGAGAATCATCTTCACCATTACCTACTGTATATGTCTCCTGAGATTGCCGCTTTCTTCACAGCTATTCTTCTAAGCTAGATTGCTAGTGTGGAAAGCCTTCTATTTGAGCACATTGTTCAATTAAACTAAAACTTCCAACTTTGAATGGAAATGATTGCCTAGCTGAAACTTTCCCATTCCATCTACTTAATATATACAATTGCTGGCATAACTTGCCTCTCTTAGATCAGTTTCTAAACTATGAACCTCTTGAGGCTCAGGTCTGCACTTTGAGCTTTCCAGTAGTATATGGTAGATATTTTTATTATAGTTTATTATGGTTTGTCACATAGTCAGGAAGATGTTTAGGCTGGATTTACAATTTTTTTTTATTGAAAAGTTTTAAAATACATTTTATCTTTGACAATCCCCCCTCCCCCCACCCCTACCTATCCCTCCCTACCCCTCCCCCCATTTCCCCCTCCCCCCCCACTTCCCAGAGCTAAGTACAAGGTATAAAAACAAAGGACAATCATAAACATCCATATGCTAACAACAATAAACTCTTAAATCTATCGCTCTCTGGCTCATATAAGATAACTACAAGCAATACTAATATTACCTATAAAAAGAAGGAAAAAAAGAAAAAAGAAAGGAAGACTTATTCAAATGCTAAATGAAACTTTTTAGTCCCGTATTTGTTCTGGATATAATCAATCCATTTTTTCCACTCCATAATATAACGTTCTTGCGAATGATCTTTCAAATAGGCCGAGATCTTTGCCATTTCCGCCAGGTCAGAAACCTTTAGTGTCCATTCCTCTATAGTCGGCAGTTCCTCCTTCTTCCAATATTGACCTATTAAAAGTCTTGCTGCTGTAATTAAATTCAACATCAACTTAGTGTCCACAACAGTAGCATCTGTAATTATTCCCAACAAAAACAATTGCGGACAAAACTTTATCCTTTGCTTGAAGATCTTCTGCATATTCCACCAAATTTTTATCCAAAAAGCCTTAACCTTTTTGCAGGTCCACCATATATGAAAATATGTTGCATCTTCGCCACCACACCTCCAACATTTTGGCTGATAGTTCGGATACATACTTGCAAGCTTTTTAGGATCTAAATGCCATCTATAAAACATTTTATAAAAGTTCTCTCTTAGGTTTTGAGCTTGTGTAAATTTTACGTTCCTCACCCAGATCTTTTCCCAAGTGTCCATTGTAATAACTTCTTGAATATTCTGGGCCCATTTTATCATACAATCTTTAACAAGTTCTGTTTCTGAGTCAATTTCTATCAATGCAAGATATATCCGTTTGATATGTGCTGGACCCTGGTTTCTAATTTGCTTTATCAAATTTTCATCGGTCATTGAAAAGCCAATTTTCTGATCTTCTTTCCACCTGGCCCGTAATTGAATATATTGAAACCAAGTTTGAACAATCTTCTCATCTCGCAAGAGGTTATACGGCTTTAAACACCAGACGTTTCCTTCCAAGCTTAAAATCTCCTTATACGTAGTCACATCATGTTTAAAGCCAACATTTATGTTTTCTATTGCGTGTTTTGGAATTGCCCACAACGGCATCTTGAAATCTAACTTATGTCTGTACTTCTTCCAAACTCTCAACAATGCCTGTCTTAAAATATGCACTTTAAACACATTATCTACCTTCTTATCATACAACAAATATGCATGCCAGCCAAATAGCAAGTCATGGCCCTCAAGATTTAATAATCTCTCTTGTGTCAAATTAATCCAATCACTTATTCCTGATAACGCAGCAGCTTCATAGTATAATTTAAGATTAGGCATTTTAAGACCACCTCTTTCATGAGTATCCTGCATAATCTTAAGTTTAACTCGTGGCCTTTTCCCTGCCCAGACAAATTTATTGATACCCCGTTGCCATTCTTCCAAATTAGAATCTTTTTTAAGGACCGGTATCATTTGAAATAAAAATAAAAAATTAGGCAGGACATTCATTTTCACTGCTGTAATTCTTCCCAACAAAGACAATTGCAATTTTTCCCAGCTCTCCATTTCTTTTTGAATTTTTCCCCATAACTTTTCATAATTATTTTTATATAACTTTGTATTAGAGGGTGACAAAAACACCCCTAAATATTTGACCCTTTTAACAATCTCAAATCCAGTTAATCCTTCTAAAAGGGCCTTTTGCGATACTGTCATATTTTTGGCCAGAATTTTAGTTTTTTGTGCATTAACTTTAAATCCAGAAACCTTCCCATATTGCATTATTATCTCCATCAGGTCCACAACAGAGTTTTCTGGCTGGGTCACCGTAACAACCAGATCATCTGCGAACGCTCTCAGTCTATAATCCTGATCTCTAATTTGTATACCCTTAATTCTTTCCGAATTCCGTATTTTTACCAATAATATCTCCAACGTTAAAACAAATAATAAAGGTGATAATGGACACCCTTGTCTTGTGCCCTTCTCAATATTACATACTTCAGTCAAACTATTGTTAACTATTATTCGGGCAGTTTGTTTTTGATATAATGCCCTAATTGGTTGCAAAAATTTATCCCCAAAATTCATTTTATCTAAAACTTTCATCAAAAATTGCCAATTCAATTGATCAAAAGCTTTTTCAGCATCTAAAATAATTAGCGCCGCAGGGATCTGGTTGTTCCTTTCCAAAAACTCCATCACATCAACTATATGCCTCACATTATTTTTCATTTGCCTACCACTAATAAACCCAGTTTGATCCCCATGAATCACCTGTTGCAGAACCCTCATCAATCTGTTAGCTAACACCTTGGCAAATATCTTGTAATCTGTATTTAAAAGTGATATCGGTCTATAGTTTTTTACTTGAGTAGCATCTTGATCTTCCTTCGGAATCAAAGAAATAAAAGCAGTTCTCCAAGACGGAGGCACCTTTCCCCCTCTCTGGATTGTCTGGAACAGTTCCTTTAACGGCTTTATCAACTCCAGTTGTAGATTTTTGTAGTAAACCGCAGTCAAACCATCCGTGCCTGGAGCTTTATCCACCTTCAATTCCTTAATTGCTATAAGAATTTCTTCTTCTGTTATCAATTGATTAATCTCCTCCCTTTGTGCTTGCGTAAGAACCGGGATGCTAGCATTCTCCAAATATACATCAATGTCTTTTTCATTAATCTTCTCCTTAGCATATAATTTAGAATAAAAATCCACAAAAGCTTCCTTAATAAGATCCTGTTGAAACACTACCTTTCCCTTATGTTCAATTTTATCTATATTAGAAGCCCTTTGCTTTTTCCTTAGTCTGTAAGCTAGCCATCTACCTGGCCTGTTAGCATTGCAAAAGGTATTATGCCTAGCAAACCGTAAATTGGTTGCCACTTGATCAGCCATCAATTTATCAAATTGTCCTCTTAATAGCTTAATAACCTCCTTAGTCTTCACATCCAATGGATTCAAGATTAGGGCCTTTTCTTTTTCCCTAATTTCATTCTCCAGTTCTTTCCTTCTGACTTCCAAAGTACGTCTGCATTTATTATTAATATATATCAACACCCCTCTCATGTAGGCCTTGCTAGCATCCCAAACCATGTCCATAGAGGTATCCTTATTCATATTAATTTCAAAAAAATCCTTCATCTGCTGTTTACATTCTTCCACATTTTTCTGATTTCTAAACAAATTCTCATTTACGCGCCACGAGCGCCTATCCCTATTGTCCTTATTAATCTCTAACCAAACTGGGCTATGGTCAGAGATAGTTCTTGCACAGATCTTTACCTTCTTGATCCTAGAAAAAAAGTCATTAGTCAACAAAATAAAATCAATTCTGGAAAAAGATTGATGTCTGTCAGAAAAAAAAGTATAATCCTTTTCGTGTGGATGTGTGTCACGCCAGATATCACGCAGTTCCAAATCGTCCTTCATTTCAAAAAAAGATTTAGGCAATCTAGCATGACTCGGAACACGCTTAAAAGAACCAGTCTTGTCCATTTGTACGTCTAAAACACCATTCCAGTCCCCCATAAAAATAAATGATTTATAATCCAATTGTGTAACCTTTGTGTGAAGTAAACTAAAAAAATCAGCTTGTTGTTGATTAGGAGCATACAGTCCAATTAGAAGCGTTTTTTTGCCTTCTAACAGCAAATCTATCATAACATATCTTCCTTGCTTATCTGCTTCAATTAGTTCCGCTGTTAGAGTACTTTTAACGTAGACAACCACTCCATTGTTCTTGTTCAGCGCAGAAGCAACAAATTGCATACCCAACCTTAAGTTCGATAAGTACTTTTGGTCCATAACCCTAATATGCGTTTCTTGCAAACAGATAACATCAGTCTTAAATTGTTTTAAATATTGAAAAACTTTCTTTCTCTTCTGTGGTGAGTTTAATCCATTAACATTCCAGGTTAAAAATTTAGTCGCCATGCTTGGCGTCCCGAAGCTTTTGGAGCACATCTTCAATGGCCCCTGTAATTTCCTTGGGCCGCGCCCCTCCCACAGCTTCACTGTAAGTACGCTTTGGAAGTTCCATAGCTTTCTGCTGATCTTGTTCTTGTACTTGTCTTGCTCGTCTTAAGGCAGCACGCGTCAACCTCTGCTCTCCGACAGCAGCCGATGAAGCTGTAGTTTGATCCCCTCCAGCACCATTCTCCTTTGTCTGTCCACCTTCAGCCTCTTGAGGTTTTCCCTCTCCAAATCCCTTTGCAGCTTCCAAAAGTGATAGAGGGGTTGCTTTTAAAACATTGCTGTAAAAATCACGTGCCTGGGTCACGGTAAACAGACGATGTCTTTTACCTTCATGCATCACCACCATTCCGACTGGAATCTCCCATCTAAACTTAATGTCACATTTCTTACGTTCCTGTGCAAGAAATGCAAAATCTTTCCTTCTCCTTAAAATCTTTGGAGGAATCTCTTTTAGAACCAGGACTTCTTGCTCAGCAACCACAATTTTAGTATCATAAGCAGCTTGAATAACTTCATCTCTAGTTGCTCTCTTTGTAAAATAGACCACCACATCTCTAGGTAGCTTCCTCTGCCTTGCAATCCATGAATTTACGCGAAAAATGTTATCCATGCTTCCCTCTATTTCAGATGCTGGCTGGCCCAGTGCTGCTTCTAACGCCTCAGAGATCAGCTGCTTTAAGTCTTCTTTAGGATTCTCTTTTAAACCCCTGATTCTAATAGCATACTGCATCTGATGGTACTGAACAAGGCTCAATTCTCCATCCATTTTATCCCTTATATTTTCATTCTCTATTACCTTTACTTCTAATATAGAGTTCTTTTGACTAAGATCCTCCACTTTTTCATCCAAACGTTGCACACATTCAGCCACGCTTTCAATTGTAGACAAAATGTCCACCCTCATTGCACTGAACTTCTCTTCCATCCTCTCCTCCAATTTCTCCAATTTCTCCTCCAGCTTTGCCATCTTATCATCCATCATATCTGACATTACCTGGGATTGCTTTGCAAAGGCATCTTGTAAGTCCTTAAGCGTCAATGCCAGAGGAGGTGCAGGAGGAAGCAAAGCTTGCAACGAAGTCTGTTGCACCGGGGAAGTTCCCGCACTCCGAAGAACTTTAGAGGAAGATTTAGCCGCCATCTTGCCCAACTTTCACTTGTTGCGTACTTTCACTTTAAAGCTATAAAATCCACTGAGCCAGGGAGTAAAAGTAAAAGTCCACTTCACCTTGACCTCCTGTACCGCTCTGCCTGCTTCTTGTTACTCGAAAGTCTTTCCTTCTGGCAGGGGTGGTTGCTAACGCCTGGCTCTGCTCCAAAAATCACGGAGCAGAGACGCTGCGCAGCTCGGAGCTAACCCAGGCTTCGGGGGGGCTCAATCCTTCAGCCGCCCAAACTTTCAGCTCAGGCGGCCCCGGAGAGCTCAACCCCTACCTGGGGCCTCACCCCCTCCTCTTCTCCCGAGGAGGGGGCTTCAAATCCACCTAAACAGCTGATCGGCGCTGTTTTATGTGGATAAACACAGCTGCGAAGCGGACAGCCCGGAGCCGGCTGTCTTCGGCGCCGCGTCGCCACCGGAAGTCCTTCCTGGATTTACAATTTTTATCCATTTATCAAATTATTCCCAAGGATCTGTAATAGGCAGATGCTGTTGTCTGATGGTGTTAAACGTATTGCCCTATTAATTGATAGTGATTTTGTCAAAATCAATGGTATTCAAGTGGTCCTCCAGATGTTTTAGGATTACACTCAAAGAGCCTATTACTATTGGTATTATCACTGCTTTCTTTTGCTACAGTTATTCCACTTTTATTTGGTCATTGTATTTTGTGATTTTCTCCAGTTTTTTCTCTTCTGCTGTTTCCATATGCTGCCACATCCACTATCCAGACTTTTTTGCCTTTTTTATTGACAGATATTATTATTAGTAGTAGTATATTTATATAGTATTAACATATTTTAAATAAAATATTAATAACAAAGATGAAATGTGTTCTTATGCAAATTAATATTATATATAATATAAAAATAAAAGAATGCAATAAGAAAAAATACCTGGGAATTTTATAATATATAACTAATTCAAGAAAATAATAGAAATATAACAATAATAGAAATATAACAAAAGAGAACATGCATTGCTTTGACAAATAGGAACATTTTAAACTCATTCCAATGAATTTCAAACTGAAGGACAGTATAAATTATTTGCTGCAATTTGTTTTCAAACTTTATTTGCTTTATCTCACTGCTAGTTATGGTAAACTTTTTTATTTCTTCAACTATCTTAATCAGATCATTTATGTAAAAGTAACTGTCATTCTGTAATCCAAAGTCCAAAATGGCAGGAAGATAGCAGACAAGCATTCAAATCAACTTCAAAAGGCAATGGCAGGGGGAAAAGAAAAAAAAACACCTTACAATTCTCATAACAGTTTGTTTCAATAAAAGCATACACCTGCAACAAGAGACCTTAGTTATTTGCAGATGCTGATCTCCAAAGCCATAAGCCCAGTGATTTCTCAGATTTAGGTTTTAAAAGCTGACGGGATTGACCTATTGACACCTCTGAACCAGTGACCTTCAGGTGGGAAGAAGCATTGTTAGTATTGGATGAGTAGATTGTAAGTCTGGATTGTTTTGATGTTTAGAATATCCATTTCATCTTGGAACAAAGAAGGATAACATAAAGATGAACTGTGGGGGGATGACACTGCAACTGAATTGAATTTCAGCTAGAAAAGAGAACCTGAACATTAAAAAATTGAATAATAAATAATTTATCCGTCTTATCTTATTCTATTTATTTGTTTATATTTTTGAAGAACTGTATTGTCTGTTAACTTTATTTCTGGAAACTGTTGGGATTCTGTCCGCTGCTTATTCCGACAAAGTTTTTTTCATTTCATTTCTGTGAAAAGCAAAATATAGTTCATCATTAGGACTCTGTGCATGGTGCCCCTCCAAATTCAGGCAGACTTTCAAACCAGACACTGCCACAATGATCCCAGTGGAGGCCATGTTCAACTTGGAAAGTAAAGTTGGTCTATCTCTGTGTCTTGAATCAAAACACTAAACTGGGCTGCTTCAATCTGGCCAGCTGCTTTGCTCAAATGGAAAGAGGGCACCACATGTGCAACCCCACATTTTAACATCTGGATTGAAGCTGCACAGCGCTTAGGAAAACATGGCTTCAATCTAAGGCACTGCTTCAAAGAGGCACTTTGATTGAAGCTTCATCAAATCAAACTGCCTCTTCAGAATTTCACCCAGCAGTAACAACCACAGAGCAGGCAATATCAATGTCACTGCATTTGAAGGTTCCTACTCTCTGTAACATAAAAGAGAATTTCTGATACAGCCCTTCAGGACTTATGAAAATACAAAATATGATAAGAAGAATGCAGACCTTGTATCTATTCAGTAGGGCTTCTTCAAGTAGAAATGTCTAGATCTCTAGTCAAAGTCACTATATTTTTATCTGCTAAACATGCTTTTTGCATGTTTTTATGATAATGATACTTTCTGACATTAATCTTTCCTTTCATAATTCATACCGCATTATTCATACACACACACGTGCACAATGACCCATCTTTGAAATGGTAACAGCAAAGACTAACAACAATATTTACAATGAATTTTTTTTATTGTTAGTGGATTTGGATTTTCATCCTGTTTTAATGGTAAAGCCCCAATAGTCAAAACTACCTCACCAAACTGGATCTCCTGCTAGTTATATTTAATGTATCAATGTTTGCTGGTACCATACTGATTACCCAAACTATTCCTTTACACCTAAAACGTCAGTGTTTTCCAGTTAATCCAACAGTGTACTTGTTAATACAAGATAGAAACTAAGAATTGAACTATGTAAAATGTACATAACATAGCTATAACTTTTTAATTTTTTCTTAAAGAAAACAAATAACTGAAAAAGTAAGCAATCTGCTACATGTCTATATGTACATAGAACTTTAAATAAAATTTTCAGTAAAGGATGTCTGCATTTCATTCAGATTTTCCATGCACAATCTGTGTCTATAAGCAACAAGTTCTAAAGTTGCAAGTATCATCAATGTTTTTGTCCACTGAATATTGAATGCCAAATATTTATTTTTTCAAAGTTGAAAACAAGTCTATTAGCAATACGAATGACAGATAGAGAATCTATTTGGTTATCTAGCCAATTTCTGCATAATAGGTATACAATTTAAACAAATATGGACATCTAAAATATTAAACCCTCTCTTGAAATCAATGAATGAATAATGAATAATGGCTTATTAGAATTCAGGATCTCTGATTACTCATAAAAATCAATTATAAAAATGTTACTTTTATAAAATAAATGATCAGGACCTTTGCAGGTAGGAAGAGAACAACCTTAATTTTTCAGCAGTACAGCCCCTCTGTTAATTAAAAAAGTTACCAGATATTTGAAAAAATAAACCTTAGTTGGCATAATTTTTATTGTTTAATTAAATTTATGTTCCGTCCAACTCCTAATAATTTTATATATTATGTAATTGAGTTCTAACAAACAATATTCTGGATGAGAAAAAATTCTTGGTAGCTATTATACACCATCTGATAATATTTACTAGTGGCAAAATTATATACCGTAATATAAAAGTATATAAAATAACATTTTAGCATAGTCAGGTATGTTTGTCATTCCAAATTTCCTTGAAGGTTGGACCTGTTTCCTCAAAATAATATATAATATATATAAAGTTTATAGAATCACCATGATATGGCAAAGTAATTAAATCCACTTAAATGTGAGTGTTTTTGATGAAGTGCTGATGGGAAGCTAAATCCTAGAGTGAATTCTACTGGCAGAAATTTACAACACCTGCTTAGCCAAACTCATTGGTATTATAGAATAGATACAAATAAGTAATATGAAATTGGAGCTGAGTGATTCAAAATAATTTTAATAATAGTTGACCCATTTAAAGCAAATGAAGGATAAGATAAGTCAGGGATAAACTGAAAAGGCCATGTTAATTGCCTGTGTAACCAGAAACAACATACTTCCTCATCTGCTTCAATCTCCCTACCATTCCCCCTTTAATTTTCCTAAATGGCTGGTCCTGCTGCTGAACAGATAAAATATTCAATATTGGAAAAGGTTCAGATGTTCCAGCTAGGTCTAAGCTACATTTTTTTTCCAAAATGTCATCTTGATTTGCACTTCTCTTTTCCTCTAATGAACAGAGCAAGGGATTACAAAGCAAATCTGGAAACTAAATTTCGTTAATGAAATTATTAGACACGCCAACAAAATAGCAGCTCCTTCAGTATTATATCCCTGATGTGTTGTGTTGGAGATGAGGGGGAACCTGACAGATGCATATCAGATAAACAATCTTGTCTTTCTCTGAGATTCATTAGTTGGTAATAGTGAAATGAATGTATTAATTACAAACAAAATTATCCTGAAAAAATTACATTTGTTTTCTATTAATGGCATCATCTGATGCCATCAAATATTAAAAAAAGAAATTCAATTTGATATAAACTTCTACAGTGAAAAAGGTATTATAAGTGGCATGAGTCTTTATATTGTGGTAGGTAAATGCAATAAACACACAAGTCTTGTAATTGGTGTAGAGTGGTTAATTGCACTAAGATTTTTTTTTTAATCCCATTTATATCCCGCCCTTCTCCGAAGACTCAGGGCGGCTTACAATCTAAGCACAAACCAATGTGCTTAGCAATAGCCTTCATTCTATGTATATGCCTGCTTATTAGGGCTTTCGCCCCCCCAAGCGGCATTATTACAAAGTCAGCTTATTGCCCCCAACAATCTGGGTCCTCATTTTATTGCCAATTTTGATTGAAGTCCCTCACCTAAAAAGAGATATAACATCCAATATTAAACAATTTATATAGCTCAGGGTTGAGCCCAATAGATAGAACTTATGCAGTAATAAGATACTGCTACTACAGCAACTACTACTGTTATAGTTATTATTACAGTCTGATAGATATAAGATACTATAATTAAAATAAGGAAACATAGTCCGACCCATTTAAGCTACTGTGTCATTAGTGCTTGGGACACAGTCTTGAGCCCCATAAGGTAGTCCTTGGCGTACAACTATTTTTTTAGCAACTATTTGAAGTTACACTGGTGTTCAAAAAAGTTACAACTGGCTCTCACACTTAAGTCAAAGCACCCAAAATTGACTGATTGATTAATCCTTTCATCTTTGCACTTCTAGAAGTGTTTTGGCTCCTTTTCCATACTGATATTGAAATGAGAAGAAAACTACAAGTAAAAGCACTAAATGTACCTAATAGCCAAAGAAGAAACAGTTCTCAGAAATCATTAATTTATTACAGTCCAATACATTTTGGAAAACAAAGTTTCCCTACTGAAGGTATTTTGCATGGTCCGAAACATAATACTGGAAAGTTTTGCAAATGTAGACATTTCAGGGATAAGTTTATTTATTTATTTATTTATTTATTTATTTATTTATTTATTTATTTATTTATTTATTTATTTATTTATTTATTTTTATCTGCTGACTTTTAATATAACTTCCTCTTTATAAAGCAGGGTTAAACATTATTTTATAATTTTCAAAATTAAATTTACTGCTAAAATTAAATTTACTGTAGTGAATGGCTCTGGGAAGAACTTAACGTTTAATACAATAATAATAGTAATAATGATAACTTTATTGTCACTTTGAATGTACACCAATCGGCATACATCAAAATGAAATTTTGTTGCATACAGCTCTCAAAGGGTCACCACTTCTGATATATACTCCTTGTTTGTGGCCCGCTCAGATTTCACATTGTCCATTTTAGTCTCTAGGGAGTGAACAATGGCAAACAGGACAGATGGAAATGGGGCTCCATGTGGATTAGCCCTCAAATTCGCTTGTATTCTGACAACCTCGCTTTCTTTCCTTTTTCTGATCCTGACTCTTCCACCTTTTCCTTAAAGAGGCCTTGCTTCTTTTCGCCCCTGGAGCACGCTGCCGCCACCACCAACTCCTCCAAAAGCCTCTCTCTCTTCCTCTGGGCCTGCCGACAGCCTCATCCAGTTCCTTCGCTCCATAAGCTCCAGGTCCTCTCCTCCTCTGCCTCCTCTGGAAACAGCCCTGATTTGCAATACAATCCATCACTAGGCCAGCAGTCAGATCTTGCTGCTGGTAGAACAAATTCAAACAGCACCAACGACTTTTAACGGTCTCACCAACAGTTCCAAAACAACTAGCAACTCGCCATGCCAGCAAAGATTGTCAGTCGTATGTTACCTTAGTTCTACCATGTTGCTCAAACACATTAAAATCTTCCTGATCATGTGGCCTATAGCCCTTTCTATCCCTCCCAAAACTATTCGCCTTCAAGAGCCAATGCAGCCGCAGTCATTCCAGGCGCTGCCATCTAAAGAATAGAAGAAGTAGGTTGAAATCAAAGGGGCTGCTTTTTATAGACTCAGTATCCAATTTAGTTTGAAGTCTTGCACATTCAGGTTAACACATAAAGTAGATCTGTACACAGCCATACAGGAAGTATAAATTTACCATGTGATGTTTCTGGGTTGGAACGTACTTTTTTAGATAAAGATACCATTGCTTAAATGGTATTTATAAATATGCTTTATGGATAACAAATAAAAGTCAGATCACTCAGTTTTAGAAGACTAGCTGTGTACCCAAATTTTTCATGAACATCAAAGAAAAACTAGTATTCAATTATCACTGAGTCCAAAGAGGTTGCTCCAACTGATGGAATGGGACAACTCACCATAACCACCCTACTGCATCTTTTCTTAAGGTGTTTTAGAGTAATTGGTTTGTGTGTTACAGTGATGCTGTGTGGTTGTAATTGTCTGTTGGTTACTTTTGCAATGTTTTTGATGTACTGTTGTCCTTTCCATAGCTTGTGTTGGTTGTGTTATAGTGGGTTGAGTAGTCAGGCACTTTTTGATAAAGTTCTGTGGTATCCTCTCTCTTTTTTTTTTTTTTTTGGTCTAACCCCTTTACTATCCAGGTGATAACAAAGAAAGAATATGAACAGTTCCACACTAATAGCATCCCACAATTTCACATAAACCATTTTGAAACCAGCTTCAGCCTTACTTTTGTCAACCACAAAATGCAGAGAATACATGGAAAACAACATGAACCAATCAGAGGTCATTCTTTATTCTTTTCAGTTGACCAACTGGAAATTCAGGTAATCCATAGAATTTATCAAGTCAGCTTTTCCAAATAAATAATCACAAAAGATAAATCAAGTATGTAGCACATTAAAGATAGTGCACATATTACAACCAGAAGAAAAAACAAAAAAGAGGAAAGATTTTGGAAAGCTTTCAGGACTGCTTGCCGAAATCATGCAGCTACGGTACTCTGGCCAATCCATGCTGATTATATGGCAGTGCTTTCAAATTACTAGGATTATATCAGCAAATTAAGCTCACGCAGAGCTTTGCACAAAATAATAATTACAGGCACAAATTTTTGAAAGATCACGAGTATAAATATTTAGCATTCTTCAATTAGGAAGCAGCAAGGAGCAAAAACAATTATGTTTCTCAGTAGAACAGTGGAATCTGCCCACTATGACATGCTACCTCAGCTGTCATTTTTATCCAATGTTTTGCCCTGAAACAGGAATATTTATTTTAAAATGTTTGGATGGAGGATCTTTTAGTCAATGTGCTTCAGACCCCAGTGAAAATCTGCATTCATAGTTAAGGATTGTTGTGCATAATATCCTAATTTTACATAAGCATATTTTGTTTGTTCAGATGCAGCATGACTAAAACAATCATCTATTTGTGCTGACTCAGTGTATTGTATGTACTGTATTAGTTTATACTATTTTTACTGCATATTTAATTATACAGCATATCACAGTATGTACAACTAGTTTTATATTAACTTGGATGAGATTGTGTATAATTATGATGGCCTCTCTGTAATAAACCATTTCAACAAATCGTAATTAATTTAGATGTCTTAGCTCTCTGTAAAATTTACTGAACTATTGAGACTGTGAGGAAACTCAGAAACAACGTTTTTCAGAATTATTTACCAATAGGTAAAGGTAAAGGTTCCCCCGCACATGCGTGCTAGTCATTTCCAACTCTAGGGGCCGGTGCTCATCTCCATTTCAAAGCCGAAGAGCCAGCGCTTGTCCGAGGACGTCTCCGTGGTCATGTGGCCGGCATGACTAGACGCCAAAGGCGCACGGAACGCTGTTACCTTCCCACCGGAGTGGTCCCTATTTTTCTACTTGCATTTTTTACGTGCTTTCGAACTGCTAGGTGGGCAGAAGCTGGGACGAGTAACAGGCTCTCACTCTGTTACGCGGCACTCGGGATTCGACCCGCCAAACTGCCGACCTTCTGATCGACAAGCTCAGCGTCCTAACCCACTGAGCCACCGCGTCCCTTGTTATTTACCAATACTGTAATGCAAATAGCAAAAAATACTTTAAAATTTGAGGTTTATTTTTTTTTTACTATTTGCTTGTAGCAAAACATATATAAATTGGTTGTTTAAATATTTTTGCTTGATACCATAAGAGAAATTTTAAGAGGTTCAGAGGTGAACTAAGGATTTATATGATGTTGAGTGAAGTACTTGTTTCATGTTTTCATGTATTAGCATAAGCACTCACTCATCTCCTTGGTTTTGTGTTAAGTTGCTTGGAACTTGTCTCCAGGATTATCTCTTTGAGGATACATCCTTCTGCCAATCTCATATATACCTGCAGAAAAACATAAGGACAATCCTGCTGATCAATCCAAGAATGATTCAGCAGTCAGGCTTTAATTTAACTGGAAAGCTACCTAATTCAACTATATTTATAGGTAAAGAACTTCTAAGTATGCTTTCCATTGTTTTATTATTGCTGCAATGAAAAATCAAAGATACCTTTAAAAATCTAGAATGTAGCAGTAAATATATCAGTAAATCTCTAGAATGTAATCAGTCATTAATATTTATGTTATTTGTATGTAAGGGTGTAGGTTTATACATATGGTGTTTATAGCATGTTTAAATGTGTGTTATATATGTGTACACTTTGAGAGCAAACAACTAAATTTCATTTTAATGTGAGCCAATGTGCCCACAGTAAAAAATGACAATAAAGGTTATCTATCTATCTATCTATCTATCTATCTATCTATCTATCTATCTATCTATCTATCATCACTACCAGATGGATTGTAACTGGCTGACAAACTGTACTCAACAAGTAGTCCTTAATGGCACTACATCTACATGGAGGGAAGTAAGCAGTGGGATACTACAAGGTTACATTTTAGGCTTAGTACGATCACTTAAATATGAGCCAGCAGTTTGTGGCAGCAGCCAAAAAAGCTAATACAATCCTTGGTTGTATAAACAGAAGCATAGAATCAAAATCACATAAAGTATCAGTACCACTTTATAAAGCCTTAGTAAGACCACACTTGGAATACTGCATCCAGTTTTGATCACCACACTACAAAAAAGATGTTGAGACTTTGAAAAAAAAATGCAAAGAACAGCAACTAAGATAATTAAGGGCCTGGAGGCAAAAATGAAGAATGGTTGCAGGAATTGGATATGGCCAGTCTAGAGAAAAGAAGGACTAGGGGTGACATGATAGCAGTATTCTAGTATTTGAGGGGCTGCCATAAAGAAGAGGGGATCAACTTATTTTCCAAAGCATCAGAAGACAAGACAAGAAATAATGGATGAAAACTAATCAAGGAGAGAAGCAACTTGGAATTAAGGAGAAACTTCCTAACAGTGAGGACAATTAACCAGTGCAGGGGTGTCAAACTGCTGGTCCATGGGCTGGATGCATCATAGTGAAACTGCGCCCACCCCATTGACAGCAATGGGGAAAAAGTCACAATACATTGCGACACTGACACATCACGTGATGTTGCAAGTTTGACACCCCTGAACCAGTGGAACAGCTTGCCTTCAGAAGTTGTAGGTGCTTCATCACTGGAGGTTTTTAAGAAAAGACTGGACAACCACCTATCTGAAATGATATAGGGTCTCCTGCTTGATCAGGGGGCTGGACTAGAAGACCTCCAAGGTCCCTTCCAGCTCTATTCTAATTGATTGACATTAATATTTTGTTAAAACTCTCAAAAGACAACTGCTTTTTTATTTAACATTATTTATAAATAATGCAATAATGCTATATTCTACTGGTGTTGTAATTGGCAAATAGAACAACATGAAAATGGAGAAAAAGGCCTGAAGGCATATACAGGTGAAACTCGAAAAATTAGAATATCATGCAAAAGTTCATTTATTTCAGTAATGCAACTTAAAAGGGGAAACTAATATATGAGATAGACTCATTACATGCAAAGCAAGATAGTTCAAGCTGTGATTTGTCATAATTGTGATGATTATGGCATACAGCTCATGAAAACCCCAAATCCACAATCTCATAAAATTAGAATATTACATGCAATCAATAAAACAAGGAGTGTACATAGAACAATATCGGACCTCTGAAAAGTATAAGCATGCATATGTACTCAGTACTTGGTTTGGGCCCCTTTTGCAGCAATTACTGCCTCAATGCGGTATGACATGGAAGCTATCAGCCTGTGGCACTGCTGAGGTGTTATGGAAGACCAGGATGCTTCAATAGCGGCCTTCAGCTCTTCTGCATTGTTCGGTCTCATGTCTCTCATCTTTCTCTTGGCAATGCCCCATAGATTCTCTATGGGGTTCAGGTCATGTGAGTTTGCTGGCCAATCAAGCACAGTAATCCCACGGTCATTGAATCAGGTTTGGGTGCTTTTGGCAGTGTGGGCAGGTGCCAAGTCCTGCTGGAAAATGAAGTCAGCATCCCCATAAAGCTTGTCTGTGGAAGGAAGTATGAAGTGCTCCAAAATCTCCTGGTAGACGGCTGCGTTGACCCTGGACTTAATGAAGCACAGTGGACCAACACCAGCAGATGACATAGCTCCCCAAATCAACACAGACTGTGGAAACTTCACACTGGACTTCATGCATCTTGCATGTGTGTGCCTCTCCATTCTTCCTCCAGACTCTGGGTCCTTGGTTTCCAAATGAGATGCAAAAGTTGCTCTCATCAGAAAAGAGGACTTTGGACAACTGAGCAACAGACCAGGTCTGTTTTTCTTTAGCCCAGGTAAGATGCTTCTGACGTTGTTTGTTGTTCAGGAGCGGCTTGACAAGAGGAATACGACATTTGAAGCCCATGTCCAGGATCCATCTGTGTGTGGTGGCTCTTGATGCACTGTATCAACTGTGTTGATACAGAGAAACAATTATTTTATGAGATTATCATCTATAATACCATAAAATACAAACATGTACACAAAATCCATGACTGAAAAGCTGTATTTGAAATCAAGCATGCTAGTCAATTATGTTATTATCAATGATTGTGACTATTCTCATTTTTCTGTTATGGGTTAAAATATTCTGTCTCTCAGAAAGTGAGAGTACAGTTTCAATAAGTTTGATATAATGGCTTTGAAACAAATAATAAAACTTGTCCTTTGTTTGAAAGTGTATTTTCAGTAGAAATTTTTGCTCAATACAAACATGATTCCAAGTGCTGGGTGTATCTTTAAAGCTGTATGTGTCTTAGGTCCTGAAAGAATTTCTGCTGCCTATTTATACACATATGGAAATCATATTACAGGGCTTCTCTCCAGATGCCCTTGTTATCCAAGATAAGAAACATAAGATGCACAGTTAGAGTTTTCTTGAGGTGACATTGATAGAAATGATACTTTAGATATTTGCAAATATGTAATAATAGAGGGAAATAACATCATGTTGTGCACTTTGCTTCAAAAGATAGGTCTAGGGGTAAAGGAAGAGTTGATTAAATGTTGGGAAGAATTTATTGATGGTACAGATTTTCTCACAGTGGTCTAGGCTGCCTTAGAGAACAACAATTTCTCTTCAACAGAAGTCTGCAAGCCAAAACGGAAAGACCACAAATCAGGCATTCTATAATACAGGCTTTGCTAATATATGTGCTTCCTGGTTTGTAGAATTTTGCTCATAAAATTCTCCAAAGTATTATGTTGATTCTAAAGGATGTCTACACATGTAAAGATGCCTTTGCTGGAGAAGACTACTGTAACAGTTAATTTTCTGTACTGGCAGTAGATGGGGTGAAATTAACTAAGATTTTTGTCTAACTTTATGAGTTTCTAAAACAATCATCTTTCAAAACTGCAACAAGTCAGGATCCCAAAGCAAACAATGGACAAACTAATGCACTAAGAGCTAGAAATCAGGGATAGTTAGAATTCTGTGCCACTTCTTATGGTGAACAACATCACAGAAGTACCTACTGCATTTTTTTAATATTTGCACACCCAAGATCAACACCGAAAACTACAACATGAAGTCAGTTGGGTAGAATTATATTACCCTTTATTTCCTGCCTTGTCTTCAACCTGTAACCTCTCTCCAAAACTTTGACAGAATTAGATTGCTCCTTGAAAAAGAAAATAAATATAATCATAGCCTGCCCCATTCAGTGAGATTTTACACTGGATTCATTGGTGTTTCAGAAAAGTTCTTCATTGCAATTTTTATGTGATCTGATTATTAAAGCAATATCCAAGTATTATGCCGCAGCAGGATATTATATCAGATGTATACATAATCCAACTTTTAAAAATACATCAACAAACACTATGGCTTGTTACAACTTTGCTCTGTGAGCTGAATTTGTTGCCAGTTTTTTTTTCCCCAAGTCCAATTCAAGATGCTGGTTTTAACCTTGAAAGCTTTTCATGGCAGAAGATTGGCCTATTTGAGGGATGGCTTTTCCATGGTTATTTCAACACACCCTATTAGATTGGACAGAGAAGGATGCTCCATCATCTAAGAATCTATATTTGGTGGGTCCCAGAAAATATGCCTTATCTTTTGTGGTGCCTACCATATGGAACATTCTTCCCCTATAATGACATTAGTTCCATCCCTTTTTACATTCCAGAAGTCCCTCAAGACCTGGTTATATCACCAGGCCTGGGGGGGGGGGGGTTTCCCAGAAAATCAAAGATATGCTCAGTTGCTTTGCTGTTGAGGTGACCATTTTTATCCTCTCTTCACCTAAGAGTTTGTACATTTGTTTTATATGGTTTATAGTATAAAAATGTAGATATTTTACATTCTTTATACATGCCATTTTTATATTTGTGATTTTCATAAATGTCACTTTTGTTGAGATAGTTGGCAATACTTGGATATTGCTTTAATAACCAGATCACATTAAAATGTTATTAACAAACTTTCAGAGTATGTAAATATTATGCAAAACCAGTAAGGATATGGTATATATACTGTTGATATAGAATTTATAGCTCAGGCTACCGAAATAAATGTGCAGTTCTATCCATCCTACTTTTGTCTTTGCACCAATTAGACTTGCTTGATCTTAGACTATTCCAAAAGATAACATAGCACTGGAAACTACCAGGAAATCTCACAACCATGTGCAAGACTGGAAAGTTGAAGAAACATTCCTCAAAAAGATATCAGCTAAGCACGTCTACACTGTTGCCAAGTCACAAACACTAACCTTTAATTGAAAACCTTTATTTAGGGATGGATCAGATTAATGATTGGTCCTGGGGCTAACTCTTCTGCCCACAACATTGATTATATTTATGCATGTACACACATCTTCAAAGAAGGCAATTTCTTATACAACTTTCATGACAAAAAATGTAAACTACACTTCAGTACTTAAAAGCAAAAGACCATTTCTAATGGTACAGGGAGAGAAAGTAAAACTTGGGTTTAAATAAAAGCAATTCTATTCTGCAGAAAGTAGTTCCTTTCCACTTATTTGTATTGTTAACTTACAAATGGTCAGTCAAATTTGTTGTCTAAGGATGCTGAAAGCTATAAATATTTTCCCAAAATTAGATGGCAGAATAGACCTAAATAGTTTATCTCATATTCTAGGTTCTAGAGTTTTGTTATTTTGGAATTCAAAGTTGGGAATCTGGGGTAGTGAGGTCAACCAAAAACTGCATGCTTAGGGTAGCAGCCTTGGAGAAGCTGCCAGATGTATCCTGTACTGAACAACTATCCTTTTGTCTTCTTCTTCCTTCTACAGCAATACTATGGACTGGCTGACTGATTTTTATCAACCTCAGGAGCACCTCCCTCTTTTCTTGGAACAGATTTTTCCTTTTTTTTCCCCTTTAAAGCAATGTTTTTCACTGCTGGGAGTGAAGTCAATTCTGGGAGTTGAAGTCCACACATCTTAAAAGTTGCCAAGTTTGAAAAACACTGCTTTAAAGCATAATAAAATACTAATAAAACATTGAACTCTTTCAAATTAGAAAAGCAATTGAAAGGGAAGTCTGGCAGTCTAGAGAAGCACTCTGGAGGAAAGATAAATAAGCTTGAAAACTTTAAGCATGTTTTTCTGGGAAATAAAAATAGAGGGAAATATAGCTCACTACATAGCTTAAAAAGGTGTACACTGTTTCAAAGCTGCAAAGTTTTTGCTGTCTCATGATGTAACCCAGAGACAAAATAAAAAGCCAGACCTATGAACAATGCACCAGAAAGGGTAATATTCATAGGAGATCATAGCTTGGCCTCTCTAACATCCTAATAGAGCTCCCCATTTAGACAAATTACCCCCTTGAATCATTAAACGTTCTCCCAGACATTAATTCTTAAGTATTCATAGTAAATTTATTTTACTATTTTCATAATATTTTAGCATATTATTTTCTAAATAATTAAATTAAATAATTAAAAAAACCTTTTCAATGACCCTATGATACCTTTATTTGGGGTAAGGCTTAGGGCAACTGGATGGACCTGAGCATTTACTGGCTGGATGCCCTTCCTGATGCCATGCAGAGTTTTCAACAGGTATTTTTTTCTTTGCACCTTAGGAGGAAAATCTCTGCCACTACCTAGGATTCAATTCTCAACCTTCTGAGTGGAGGTGAGTGTCTTCACCACTAGACTATCACACCACTATTTTTTTTATTTTTTGAAACTAGCTTCTTTGATTACAATATACTGTCAAGAACTTTTAAAACTGTCTAGGAATGTTGAAAAGCTCTGTTAATCTGCATTGAATTGGACACATGGCGGACTGATTGTATCAGTAATTAAGCCTGATTTTTAATAGTTTGGTTAATGCTGATCATCTCTCATAATCAGCATGAAAAAACTTTTTTAAAAACCTAACCCTAACCCCAACCAAATCTTTCTGGAAAATCAAGGTAACTGACTGAATAGTTATAATAATCGAGAAATAAAGCTGAAACAGAAAAGGGGAAAAACAGAAGTGGAAATACAAATAAATAATAATAATAGACACCAACTATAATTAAACGATTAATTGTGATAATTTAATATTTAACATATTTTAAAAATAACATTCATCTATAAATTCTTTATTGATTATTTTCATTGAAATGATTAAACATTAAGCAAAAGATTCATGTCCAGGTCAGCTTTAACCTACCAGAGCTTAAACTATTACCCATACCATTATGGAATTTTCTATTTTCTTGCCACACAAGTTGGCTGCCAGATAATACTTTTCAGCCCTGTTACTTGTGATCCTATCAGTTCTTTCCCTGTCTTCCTAAAAAATTGGGGATATAAAATCTGTAATTTCCTCTCACTCCTCAGTCTTCGATGAAGTCCCTAAAGCCCTTCTAAAAGCAGCTGCCAAGCTATAATGTGTTAGTATGACAGAAAGAAAAAATATTAAATATTGAGGGAATAATCATGCTTACTCTTCAGTTTGATTTAATTAATCATACTTAGTTTTCATTTCATTTTGGTGTTCTGCTCCAGCCTGTCATTTAAAGGCTCCATCAGGTAATTACTCTCTGCAAAGGCCCTGAGTTCTGCAAGCTGCTCTGAAGCAACAGAAATCACATCCTGACAAAGTTGCCTCTGAATAACCTTTTAATTAGAGTTATTCAGATGTCGTCACTACTTTTGGAACATAATATTGTAGTCTGCTGTGCCTCAGAGACATAAGCCAGAGCTATCAGTTCTCTACCATTTGGGCACTCAGCATACTGGTCACTGTTGTTGACTTGTGACAATAGTGTTATTGTTGCACAGTATAAGACAGTGACCTTTCTTTTTTTTAAAAAAAACTTCAAGATGGTGCCACAAAGGTCATAGCTGCCATTTTTTTAAACTATAACTTGCAGATATACTGAACTCAGTGCAGACATTACCATTAGACAACACTCTATTTTCCTAAAGAAATGAATTACCTTGCATACAGAAAAATATCTATATTGTAAACCATAAGTCCCAAAGGTGCTTTTTCACAAGGCAACTGGACTTTTTTTTCTCTTTGAAGATGTTTCGCTTCTCATCCAAGAAGCTTCTTCAGGTCTGACTGGATGGTGAGGAATGGAAGGATTTTTATTCCTTGCGGACAGCTGGTCATTTGCATTCTTTTAGAGAGTCATTAGTGCTACCTGGAAGCTTATCTGTGTCTTCAGGGTCACCTGAGTAGTGCAAATGGGTATGGAGCCTTCTTGAAACTGTTGAACGGACTGTGTTGTAGACTGGAGATAGATGATGTTGTATCCATCCCCTCTGTTAAGAGAGGGCTGTTCAATTTTTACATAGATGGCCTCTTTGACCCCTCTTTCAAACCAGCGGTCCTCTCTGTCCAGAATGTGGATCTTACTGTCTTTGAAAGAGTGGCCTTTGTCTTTTAATGCAGACGGACTGCTGAATCTTGTCCTGATGGGTTTGTTCTCCTATATTGTGCCATACATTTATGAAGTGGTTGTTTTGTTTCCCCGATGTAGAGATCTGTGCATGGCTCACTGCATTAGAATCTCTATAGACATAAGAAAAGTGGCAGTAAAAACATATACTGGAATAAAATTGTGTGGAACATAGTGTTGAGCAAGTAACAAAGGAGGTATCCAAGAGGCATACCTCTGTGCCTCACTTGGATGCTAACTGAGTATCCAGTATTATACTTTCATGTTCAACTCTATGATTTATTGCACTGTTCATGATAAGTTTCTAGTTCAATGTGAGTATATTCTAAAATTCTGAAACATTTCAGAGACATAAAGCTTTCAAATACCTACAGATACAGGGATCCTACAGCTTTGTTCTTCTTGTGTCTTGAGATACACTTTACCCAGCCATCAAAGCTTCCTATCTTTATGACATCATTTCCTACTGGTATCTTTCCTGAAGTGCTTTTATAAACACTGTGTCACAGTCTATTTTAGATGCCATCAATGCTGCGATCAGTATTTGAATCTTGGGTCTAGCTGTCATTGTGTTACTCCCAAAGCTCTTGACCTATTGTCACTCTTGGGTAATGTGGTAAATTTGGCCACATAACAGTGACATAATCCACTGAATGCATGTAGGTGACATAGAGAGACATATAATAACAGTTTTGGCAGGCTTTTTTCCGCTGTTATTCCCTTGTGCTTATTTCCACACTTCAAATAACTATAACATGGTATAAGGTTATACCCAAGAAGCCAGTTAGCAGCAGCAGCCAACCCATAATTAATTCAGTAATTTAATTTATTAATTGTGTGGAGCTGCAATTGTTAAAAAGATAAAATGATATTTGTGAAAAATAGTCTAAGAAGTAGCACTGTTCTGTGAAATGCATAGATAATTTCATAGATCTTAAGTTTCATTTATCATGGGGTTTAGGCAAAATAATATTGTTATTGATAGGATTCTAATGTTTTGAACAAACTTCACACTCAATAATCCATTGGTTGAATAAGGGCTTTATCAGAACGTAAGGCAGCATTTAAAAGACACAAACTAGGTCAGAAATTTTAGAACTATTGTGGAGTCATTTAATACTATAACAGTTCTTTGTTTATTTTTTGCTACTCTTCATAATGAATCTAAAGACACTTGAATTCTATTTATATTATAATTATGTTTCAAATGACAGACTGAGACATTTAAATTAAACTGTAAGCTACAGTTAAGATTCAATAGCTGGATTCATATAATATATTTAACTAGGTCAGTTGTTGCATTCATACAACACAGAGAGCTTAATTTTAGCCTTTTTTTGGTCTCTTATTGCAGGTTTGGTAAGCCTACAGTCCAATAGGTAAAGGTAAAGGTTCCCCCGCACATGCGTGCTAGTCGTTTCCGACTTTAGGGGGCGGTGCTCATCTCCGTTTCAAAGCCGAAGAGCCAGCGTTTGTCCGAGGACGTCTCCGTGGTCATGTGGCCGGCATGACTAGATGCCAAAGGCACACGGAACGCTGTTACCTTCCCACCGTAGTGGTCCCTATTTGTCTACTTGCATTTTTACATGCTTTCGAACTGCTAGGTTGGCAGAAGCTGGGACGAGTAACAGGCACTCACTCTGCTACACGGCACTCGGGATTCGACCCGCCAAACTGCCGACCTTCCGATCGACAAGTTCAGCGTCCTAACCCACTGAGCCACCGCGTCCCTTCAGTCCAATACAAAGCACAAATTCAGAATATGGGTTCACTCTCTAACCAACTTAAGTGTGTTATTGGAATCCAGACTATAGGATTCCCGAGCTACAAATGAGAAGTCTGCATACTTACAAATGTTTAAATCAGATGGTTGAAAATATTTTTGTTGTTGTTTAATATTAATATTACATAGACCCAGTGATTAAGTAGGTGGCAAACAAAAAAGTACCTAATTTCTCCCAATTCTTCCACAAAGAAGAAAGGGTCACATTATTCACCAAAGCACCAGAGGATTCCTGACAGTGAAGACAATTAAGCAGTGGAATAGCTTGCCCCCAGAAATCGTGAGCACTCCATCACTGGATATTTTTAAAAAGAGGCTAGACAGTCACTTGTCTGAGATGGTATAGGTCAGTGGTGGCAAACCTATGGCACGCATGCAAGAGGTGGCACTCAGAGCCCTCTCTGTGGGCACATGCACCATTGGCCCAGCTCTGCCTCCCCCCACGGCCCCCTCCTCACCAGCAGGCCCCCAGAGAGTCACCCCTGGGTGTAGTGCATGCAGAACAGGACATGGCAGCCAGATGGCAGGGACAGGACTCTGCCTTTGCATCCCAATGTGCACAGATGCTGCTGCTGGGCACGGGTGGAGGGTGTGGCCACCATGGCACTGCAGGGCCACCTGGGCAATCTGCAACAGGCCGTGGAGGCAGTGGGGACCCTGTGTGTGGACAGGGGTGGAGCAAGGGGGTGGAGCAGAGTGGAGCAGGGGCAGGGGGCAGAGTGGGTTGGGCAGTTTGGGGGCACTAAGTCTCTAAAAGGTTCGCCATCACTGGTATAGGTTCTCCTGCTTGAGCAGGGGGCTGGACTAGAAAACCTCCAAGGTCCCTTCCAGATTCTATTCTATTCTATTCTATTCTATTCTATTCTATTCTATTCTATTCTATTCTATTCTATTCTATTCTATTCTATTCTATTCTATTCTATTCTATTCTATTCTATTCTATTCTATTCTATTCTTAGTAGGCTGCCAGAGAAAAGGGTGCTTACTCTTGTCAGAGATCTGAACTGATTGCTTGCAAAGCTGTTTGGAATGATGCCAAAGGGTATGAGAAGTCTTAGAGAAAGAAGGGGCAACTTGTGGTCTATTTTATGACTTCACAACAACATCATCTATAATTGGCAATAGATATAGTTTGGAGGGGGACATTCTTTTAAGACTTAAAATAAATCTCTTAAACTGTTGGAGAGACTAAAGCCATATATTTTGTATTAAAAGACAAAACCAGAAACCCCAAACCCTACCTTCTTAAATCTGTCTAATCTGATGATATCACTTGCCTTGCTCACAGCTGCCTTCAAATTTGTTTGTTTATTTGTACCCTACCTTATTACATTTACAAATACAAATATGGCTTCTAGAGCAAAACAGTTGATTTCTTCTACCCTAGTTTCTCAGTCTTACTTTAATGGGCAAATTTAAAGACTACTCTACTATTATTTAGCAAGCATATAGAGTAAATAAAGATAGCACCATGTTCTGAAATTACAGGATTATATTTCTAGCCATAATGAGAGAAATTGAAGTTCTCTCTCTATCACAAGCTGCCAGATCAATCTACATTTCTTGTCATAAATAACTGTGAGAATATGGATTAAAATGTTACAGTTATTTGCACTGATATGAACATAGATATTTTCTTGCAGAATAATTTGGAATATATGTTCCATTCTATTGATAAGGCAATGTGATTTATTGATATAGTAGGAACAATGGCTTCTCAATATAATATATAAGAGGTTTTCAAGAAAAAGCTGAAATTCTATCATTTTAAAATCATAATTCAGTACCTTATTTTTCTTACAATAAGAACAAAGTTTTACAAGATGAATTATAGTTTCTAGTAATGATCAATATTTTAGTTGTTGTTTCCCTAGAATATATAGATAAGACTTGTTTTCCTTTATTCTTACTTTTGACCCCCAAAGATGCAGCTCTCTTGCACACTACCTGAATTTAATTCAAACCATTCTGCAAAGTTCTAATATTAATCCTTTCATTTTGGTTTTAAGTTACTGCATATATGGCACAATTGACTTTTTTCAAATATAAATTAGAAACACACTTACAGAAGTAAATCCATTCTCTTCAGTGCAGAATGAAACTGTTTTAAGTGAAGAACAATTACTTTATGTCACTTGAAATGTCAGTTCAGTAAAGAATAGTTCCGATTTAATATATTGGGAACTTAATATGAAGTTTTTCATGAGATATCTACAGCATTCAACAGTTTTTCTGATAATGCAATCCACTGCAACTCAGTATTGAAAATTGTAGTTAGTTAGTTAGTTAGTTAGTTAGTTAGTTAGTTAGTTAGTTTATAAATTCTCCCTTTTAAAAAATATTTGTATAAATTGCTTGACTACATTTAGCCCATTCCTCCTTTGTCCCTAATATTGTTACAGAATTGTACCTATCATCAAATGTAATAAAGGATCATCAAATGTAATAAAGGATTTGAAAGGAAATATTTATTTATTTATTTTAACACGTTTTACAATAAGGGAACATTTACAAATAACAAAGTAAACAAACCGGAAAAAGGGAAATTGCATGGTCATTTCAACATGCACAAGCAGTGTTAAGTAACAATACAAATATACCTTAGTACTAAGTAACCAGCTGGTGGAGCAGTGGGCTAATGCCTCCTTAAGTAACACCAGCTGCCTGCAATTAGTGTAGGTTCGCATCCCACCAGGCTCAAGGTTGACTCAGCCTTCCATCCTGCCGAGGTAGGTAAAATGAGGACCCAGATTGTTGGGGGCAATAAGCTGACTTTGTAATAATGCCGCTTGGGGGGGGCGAAAGCCCTAATAAGCAGGCATATACATAGAATGAAGGCTATTGCTAAGCACATTGATTTGTGCTTAGAGTGTAAGCCGCCCTGAGTCTTCGGAGAAGCGCAGGATATAAATGGGATTAAAATAAATAAATAAATAAATAAATAAATAAATAAATAAATAAATAAATAAATAAATAAATACCAAAACCTTTACTGTAGAGATTTTTTTGGTTAATCTTTATCCATTTTTGATGTCATATTTAATTCTGAATGAAAAAAATGAAATGATCTATGGTCGTTAACACTGACATTTTAAATCATAAATAATGCTGATTTAATATTTATTTCTTTAATTAATTTTTACAAGTAATCTTTTAATTATTTTAATTACTAATATTTATTCCATATCATACAAATACCACTATACTGAAACAATATCATGTACTACATTATACAATATAATAAAGTATTACCGTAAAATAGTAAAAATTAGCCCAAAAATGCAAACCATTTTTACACATCACTTATAAATCAAAAATTAAACAATAATTAAAAAATTGTAAATCTAAATTAAAGGAAATAATACAGATAATACTTTTCAGAATATTTGTTTAATTATTCAAATTAAATAACATTTAAGAAAAATGATCTATATTGAGCAAAGATGCTTGCAGAATGACTAATCAACTGATTTCATCAGCTTGACAACAAAGTTGCAGTGAATTAATATATCTTTTTGGCTGAGGAAGAATTGTAGATGCAGTGCAATAAAGCTATATTCAAAGGAATGAGCTTTCAAAGCTGTAAAAGTAGTTACATGTAATCAGAGATATACATGGTGATCTTTATTATGAGCAACAAAGAAGTAATGCTGTTCTATGTTCAATGCTTGTGGAAACCAGAAATATTATGCCTTATTGTCATTAAGGGTTTGTTTATTAATGTTGTTAATATTATTAGCATTAATTTTGTTAATATTGTTATTAATTATTGTTAAGTACTTTGTAGAATGTTTTAATTGTTGGTGTTATTGTACTCCACCCAGAGTCACTCTGAGTGAGACAGCCGTATAGTTTTAACAGTGAATAAAGAAATGTCTGTACTGCAGGCTATTTCTGCTGACTGCCGGCTGACTGCAGTTCAGCAGTTCAGTTCTCACTGGCTCAAGATTGACTCAGCCTTCCATCCTTCCGAAGTTGGTAAAATGAGGTCCAAGATTGTTGGACAATATGCAGATTCTGTAAACCACTTAGAGAGGACTGTAAAGCACTATGAAGTAGTATATACAGTAAGTCTAAGTGCCATTGCTGTTGCAATAGGCCTCTGTCTCCTTTCACAAGGGATACATCCAGGTACATGCATGAGTGAATGTAGGTGAATGCTGCAAAGGAGCTGGTTTGTGGATGGAAAGTATGAGAAAACTAATAACAGGAAATTGGTGAAAAGGATCTAATCAGCAGTTGGCAACATGAGAGACCGAAAGAATAGTACCTGCAAAAAAGAATAAATTGTTCTTGCTGTCTTGCTTCCTGTTGGAAAGACGTGCCCTGTGTTTCACAGCTGTCAAAGTTCCACCATTGCTTCCAGAATTATTTTGGGATAATGACATGAATTTTAATGACTAAGCTATTAAGAGAAAACTTTGAAGCGTCACATTCTTTATATTATTTATACATCAACATTTTAAGTATTCTTGAGGATACTTGTAAATGACCCCAATATAATTTTGCAACAGGCTTGTATGTAAAGTCTGACGATGAGGACATGGGCAGTCTTGTTGATGTTATCTGGGAGGAGTTCGATCCTGTGACTCCTGAAGATGTGGACAGGATCATGGGGAAGCTGAACTTCACCACGTGTTTGTTGGACCCGTGCCCCTCCTGGCTGGTTTATGCGGCTCGGGATGGGACACGAGGCTGGCTCCAGGCAGTGATAACTGCTTCCTTGAGTGAGGGTAGTTTTCCCACTGCCTTGAAGGAGGCGGTGGTGAGACCCCTCCTTAAGAAGCCTGCCCTGGACCCAGCTGTATTAAACAACTTTCGTCTGGTCTCCAACCTTCGCTTTCTCACGAAGGTTGTTGAGAGCGTGGTGGCGCATCAGCTCCCTTTGTTCCTGGAGGAAGCTGATTATCTGGACCCGTACCAATCGGGTTTCAGGCCCGGGTACAGCACGGAGATGGCATTGCTCGTGCTGGTGAATGATCTCTGGCGGGCTTGGGACAGGGGTTGTTCCTCTGTCCTAGTCCTATTAGACCTCTCAGCGGCTTTTGATACCATCGAACATGGTATCTTGCTGCGGCGTCTCAGGGGGTTGGAGGCACTGTTTTTCAGTGGTTCTCCTCCTACCTTCTGGGACGTTCGCAGTCGGTGTTGGCAGGGGGGCAGAGGTCGACCTTGAGGCCTCTCGTTTGTGGAGTTCCTCATGGGTCGGTCCTCTCGCCTCTTTTGTTCAACATCTATATGAAGCCTCTGGGTGAGATCATTCGTGGTTTTGGAGTTGGGTATCATCAGTATGCTGATGATACCCAGCTTTTCATTTCAACCCCAAACCACCCCAGTGATGCCCTCGACGTGATGTCCCGTTGCCTGGAGCGGTCCAGGTCTGGATGGGGAGGAACAGGCTTCGGCTCAACCCTGACAAGACTGAGTGGCTGTGCGTGCCGGCATCTTGGGAAATTCAGATTATTCCACCTCTTACTATGGGGGGTGAGTTATTACCCCCCATAGATAGAGCTCGCAACTTGGGGGTCCTCCTAGATTCACAGCTCTCCTTAGAAGATCATATAGGAGCTGTGACTAGGGGGGCCTTCGCCCAGGTTCGCCTAGTGCGCCAGTTGCAGCCCTATCTGGACCGGGATGCCTTGCATACAGTCACTCATGCGCTCGTGACCTCTCATTTAGACTACTGCAATGCTCTCTACATGGGGCTGCCCTTGAGGACCACTCGGAGGCTTCAGCTGGTGCAGAATGCAGCCGCACGAGTTGTGTTGGGGGTCTCCCGATACTCCCATGTTACACCTCTGCTCCGTGAGCTGCATTGGCTTCCAGTTGCCCTCCAGGTGAGATTCAAGGTGCTGGTGATGACCTATAAAGCCCTACATGGCATGGGTCCGGATTACCTACGGCAACACCTGCTGCCAGCGTCAACCTCCCTCCGTCCAGTGCGCTCCCACAGAGAGGGCCTCCTCAGGGTGCCACCGGTCAGAGAATGTCGACTGGTGACCCCCAGGGGGAGGGCATTCTCTGTGGGCGCGCCAGACCTGTGGAACCGCTTACTGGTTGAGCTCCGGATGGCCCCCGACCTTCGCTCCTTCCGACGTGATCTAAAAACTTATTTATTTGAACAAGCTGGCCTGGTCTGATGGGTTTGGGGTCTGGGGTTTTAACATGGATTTTAACCAATGTACTACATCGGGCATAATTATTTAATGTTTTTTTACTTTGTATTTCGTATTTTGATATTTATTGCCCTGAGTCCTTCGGGAGAAGGGCGGTATAAAAATCTAATAAATAAATAAATAAATAAATAAATAAATAAATAAATATTTGCTTTTAAATCTACATTATATTGAGATTCTCTGGTGATTATTATTTATTAAACACTCCTTTGCTTTCCAATCCATGTAATTTATTGGTTCTCTATAAAAAGAAAATCTTAACACGTTAGACTCAGCTGCTGATTCTTCTAACTATGGCTATGGTCTATAATTTTGTTGAGTGAAGGGGAAAACAAGATTAAACAGAAGAGAGAATCAAGAATGAAAATATTTTCATTACCAGGGTATTTACATGTCAACAGCTGATAATGATGTGGGCTTTTCTCACAAGGGCTTCAGATACAACAGGAGAAAGAAAGTATTGCTTGCAGTTTATGAGAATCCAAAATGATATGTGGAACTGACACATTCCCAAAAATTATCTGCAGCTGATTTACTTACTCTACTGCCATGACCACCACCCTGACTTTCATGCACAGAAGAAAAGTTTTTTAACCATTGAAAAAACCTTAAGGGAATAAATAAATAGAAATCAAGGTGCTGTTCAACAAGACCTACTCTTCCTTTGACTCTAATTAAATAATAGAAGTGAATCCCCACATGTAAAAGGGAGATAGAAAGCACACTTATTAAAACCAGCTAATTCAAGGCTACAATTAGTAGATTCTGTTTATGATAGATGATGTTTATGACAGAGTTTTTATGTTCATAAAACTATTTTACCCCTAGTTCTCACAGTACATAACTTGTTCCTAGATCCAGAATTATGCTATTAAAGCAGTGTTCTCCATCTTGGTAACTCTGGGTTGTGTGGACTTCAACTCCCAGCATTCCCCAGCCAGCTATGGCTGGCTGGGGAATGGTGGGAATTGGAGTCCGCACATCCTAAGGTTGCCAAGGTTGAGAAACACTGCATTAAAATAAGCAATGTGATGAAGCCCATGCATTAGTATCTGCAAGAAACTACTGTTCCAATTTGCATTTTAAATCTTAGAAAATAAGCTTCTAAATCTTAGCTGAGAGAGGCAAAACTCCTTTCAAAAGTATAAGCTGGGATTCTGAAGTGAAGTCTCAATCTGTCTATGCTCCTAAATTGAATCACAAAGATGCAGTTTCTGCACAAAAAGTATAGTTTAAAGTAGTTGAACTCGTATAGTTCTGCACACATACAAAATAATTATACTTGTTTTGGGAACTATTTTGAATGCTTCTACAACAGCTCCCAGCTTAAGAAAACAAAACAGCCACTTTTCAAAGTTGGAAAATGAAATAGAAGTTTAGAGTCTGGTAAAATGCTCCAGATCCAAGCCATATGTACACTATAAGTCAACTAGAATATAGCAGTTAGAATGTTGAATGAAAAATGGGCAAGCTCTAATTTAAATAATTTATGTTCTCATTCAGCCTTTATGTTCTAGCAGCCTTGAGGATAGAGATGATGTGATACTATTTCCTCTGGCGCAGGAATAATTGTTAATGTAATTAATGTCCATAGTGTATATGTGTATGTGCTTGCGGTTTTTATCAAGTAAGTGGACTGCTTAGAGTTGTCAGTGGTTGAAAAGTTATATGACAAAAGTGGAAGGAAGGAAGGAAGGAAGGAAGGAAGGAAGGAAGTTATCAGAAGACTTTGCATCAGTAATAGAAGTATAAAATCTTAGTTTCAAGGTGCCCTCTATACCTTTTCAAATAGCTATCCAATTAAAAAAAACCAGTGAAGAGATTCTTACCACTTTTTTTCAATAATTGATTCAAACATCACATTACTCTTACCCCTGAGGTATTTTTTCCTAACGTTTACTTTCTTGAAACTATTACACTATACCCGGCATTCTAGAGAACAGCACTTTCCATCTGTATAATACCCATCAACTCATCATCACTGATCTCAAGAAGAGATAAAATCTAGCTGTAAGAGAACCAAATACACTATCCTGTCCTCTTCCATCTTTGAAGGAAAAGAAGGAAAAATATGCAACAAAGCATATTGTGGTATTAGACCCATATATCTTAAAGTGAAGGCCTGGAGGAATGTTGTCCATAGGGTCGCGATGGGTTGGACACGACTTCGCAGCTAACAACAACAACATCTTAAAGTGTGTGTGTGTGTGTGTATGTGTGTGTGTGTGTGTGCATACTCAAATCTTAAAGAGGGAAAAGGGGGAAGGGGGGAGGTACTGATGAGTCCCTTCGTTTCACTGCCAGATGCTTCTGTATGTATGTCGTATAAATCCTTGTTATCTATTGAAGTGACTCAAACTTCACTGTTCTGAAGAGGAATGCTACATAGCATCTCTAACAGATGAGCAGATAATAAAAAAGAAACACACTGCCTAGTTTTCATTAGGAGCTTTATTAGAATAATTGAAAATAAAAAAATAATGTAGGCAAATGTCATGCTTACTTAGAAGCATATAATGTATAGATGATTATTTAGTTCTCATTGAGGGGAAAACTCATTAGTTATGCATTGTAAAATTATGTGACCCCATTTCTATTCTTTATGTTTTCTCCAATGGATTTGTGGATTTGAGTATTTTATATTCTCCAGTTAATTTTATTTTAAACATAGATATATTTTTCTTCAGCATCTCTTCAGCCAGGCCTCTTATGGCCTGTCCCCTCCTTATATGGTTTGCAAGCAATAATTAGACAGTTTATAGACCTCACAGTACTTTCTGTTATACAACAGTACAGCATGTTCTTTATACTTAGCTTTATACTTAGCTTTATACTTAGCTATGAAATACTAAAGTCCTTTTTTTCCTCAGAACTGTTTTATACATCTAGGTTATGGCTTATCTCAAATTGTAGACTACAACAACACTTTCCTTTACAGAGCTTCTCCATCTTTTATGATCAAGTATAGATATATTTATTTCTTTTCAAATAGTAACTATTTCATTATTCCTTAAAGTTTAGAGACCCGTGGAAAAGATTTCAAAATATTTATTTTTTGAATGTGGCTACCCTGATTATAAACATACACATTCAGTTTGCTGATAAATGAGGATTTGCTTGGCATGTATGGAAATATCAGTGGGCATTACACTAAATATGAATAGGTTGTTTTTCAATATTAGACGCTATATATTTGATAACTGGCAACTGAAATTATGAACTGACCGAAATAACTGCTCATGAGATGTTTTGAGCAGGTCATGCAGGTTATTGTCTCATGTGGTAATTAAAACTTACACTGTAACAATGAGCTAGTAGTGATAATAAAATGCATGTAAATCAAGTGATATACAAGATTTGGGCTTAAGTCCAGGATAATGGCACATCAAAGAACGTCAAGTATTAGGAGGGGAAGGACAATGATGCTTATAACCTGATGAACAATAACTTGGACTTTTGTTTGGCCTTTAAAATATGAGCTGTTTTAGAATAGTTATATTAACTTTAAAAACCTGAAAGGGGCTGAAGCAAGCACAATTCTGCATCCTTCTGGGAAAGAAATTGTACAACCCTCAATCCAGCAAAAGGTAGCATCCACCTCTTGCTTTAAAGTTGGCAACCTGAAGAATTTATCTTTAGATAACGTATAAAATGTAAGGTAAATTGCAAGAAATGAATGCACAATGTATGTATGAGAGGATTTTTATTTTATCTATACAAATATTTGCACAAAGATGTGTGATAAGTGAGCCTAAATGAAAATTCTGACTTAAATGTGATTACAGGATTATGAGCATGCTATATCCCTGCTTGTGGACCTCACTGATACCAAGCTCCAGCATATCATGGGTAGATTCACTGTCAGAATATGTGATGAAATCTAACAAATGGAAACTCTGCTAGCTGAAAAAACAGTTTGTATTCAGCATCAAATGAAGTTCAGGACTTTTCCAGCAAAAATAGAGAGGAGAATATATATTTTTCAGGACCCAAACACTGTACTCAAAACACAGGTGTCTTGCTATATTTTAATTCATTCATACAATGCTGATTCTCAGTGTAGGTTGGAAATTAAAGAAAGTTCAGATTGCTATATTTTCTTCCATCAGTGGGATAACTGGAGCCAAAATGTGTTATAATATTCAGTAAAATCTTGTTATTATTTCAAAAGCTCAAATATTTCTGATCTATAGGGTAGGATTCATAAAAAAATATTTTTTCATATAAAAATCAACATCTCCCCAGATGGAAAATGAAATTGACAAAGGCCCTTTCCTTCTCACTATTGAAAAAGGAGAAAAAGCAGGCAAGTCCATCGTCTGTTTACTATAACACATCCATTTGGGATCCATTCTAAGGTGCCCATGTAACTTCTTCCACCTTATTTGATGAATTTCCTTCATCATCTCATACCCTTGCTATATTTAGCATTATTTGCATCAACTGAAAAATATTGCAGTGGAAATCTGTAACCTTTTAACTAGGCAGAGATGCTTTCAAGCAAGAATAATTGGCTATGGATATTGTATTCTTCCCTCTTGTATATTCTTCCTGCAGTGTAGAAAACAAGATGGAATGAATGATTTGATAACATCTGTCTTTCTTGTGTATTAATTAAGGCCTGTTGTCTTGGCTCATGCTGTATTATCATATGCAGTATTATTAAAAGTATTTGGCAAAGCACTTGTTATAGACTTTATTATATTAATGATGATTATCATGACTCTTTTTTGGTCTTTTTTGTATGTTGTTATTTTTTCATGCTTATTGAAAGAATAGAATCCTAAACATCTTACACTAATCTTAAGTCTCATTTAATAGAGATTATTATAACTGAAAAATAAGATGGGATATAAAGCACCTCAACACTAGTTTTTATAACAGTTCAAAATAAAATCCAGACCTGTCTAAGCAGACAATATTAGCTCATTTTGAGAGCTAAGCTGGCTTTTCGCTGGCTCTGCAACAGTTTATCTGAAAAAAGAGAAAAACTGTTGGAGCTTTTTTGTGGACTTGTTTGCATCTTCCAGCTTCTGAATACAGGCAATCTATTGAAGGCAGTCACTGGAAAAGAAATAAAGCAGCCTTGCATTTTGAATGACTGGTCCCTTGCCGAAGTTAAGTCTTTCTGATTTCGCAGTATTATTTTGCCTCATCTCCTATGCATGCAGGAAGATATGCAAAGGTCTGGAAACAGTCAAAACAGCTCAGATCAAATCTGGCAGTGTAATCAGGTGTGCAGTTTGGAGCCTGCACAGCTTAGCACTTCTTTTTCTTTTTCTCCTACTCCAATAATCATGTAACCTGGTCTACAGGTATTAGGAAATGCACCTGGTTATAAAATTGGCTCTATGGATTATTTCCCCTGCAGATGCTTTTATATGCAAAATAGTGATGACGTTAAGATGGCTTAGATTAGGCATCTCAAACTTGTGAGGTCATGTGACATTGTGCAACTTATCATGACTTTTTCCCCATTGCCAGTGTGACTGGCTTAGATCAGTACACACACACACACATATGCATGCACACGTAGCTCCTCACACAGAACTTTTCACCATGTCTTTATGAAAGAGAAGGGGAAATGTTGTTGTTTTTTCTGCCTATAGAGAGGAGTAATATCTATGTCTCCCTTGCTGGAATTATCCAAGAATGCTAATTTCAAACTTCAATAAAGTAAATTTTTAAAACAATTTTTCTCTCTCAAGAGACTAAAATTTAATATATTGCTTTAGGACTTTTTACACTAAATGGTACCTAAGCTGAAATAGATCTAAAACAATGTTTATGACGGGGTATTTTTGTTTCAATTTTGATTACTTCTCTGAACTGTACAGTACATAAGTGTTCAATTTTCAGTTAGCATGGCTGGACTTATTGCACGTTTAAAGAGAAAACATGTCATTTTCTAAACAGTGCAAATGTTATTTGGAAAGATGAAGTAGTAAAGCAAGAAAGGAACTCGTATGTTTATCCAGGCCAGTTTCAAGCAAAAAAAAAATCCTTTCCTTGCCTAAAGGCACCTCAGAGATGCTTCCTGACTGCAAATGTGACTTGTAGAATGTGTTTGCGTTTCCCTGCTAGCAAGACAGTAGTTTTGACTCTTCCTGCTAGAGAAAGAATTGCCATATAAATATTCTAGAGCAGGGCTTTTCAACCTTTTCACCCATTGTACCACTTTTAGGAAATGGCAACATCTGAGTACCAGCAGTCGCCTAGCAAGGTGTCAAAAACTTGATGGCCAAAAAGAAAAAAAGGAAAAAAAGTGATGAAGTACAGGAAGTCCTCGACTTACAACAATTCGCTTAGTGACTGTTCGAAGTTACAATGGAACTGAAACAAGTGACCCCCAAGCCACAGCCGTCAGAAATATGAATCAGTTGCCAAGCATCTGACTGTAAATCACAAGACCCTGGAGATGCTGCAACATTCCAGCTGATCAGCGCTTCTTCTGGGCTCAGCAGAAGCGCCAGGATCAATGCCGAGATCCAGCTGGAGCCTGGCGCTGATTCTGGCGCTTCCACTGAGTCCTGACAGCCCTGACGAAGTGCTGATCCTGGTGCTTCCACTGAGCCCTGACAGCCCTGCAGCTCCAGCCATGTCTTGCTCAGGCTTGTGTGGTGCTAACACTGGTTCAGCTCATTCCCCTCCCCAGCTACCACTTTTCTAGGATGGTCGCGTACCACCTGCCAGGTGCCAATGTACCACAGGTGGTACCCGTACCACTGGTTGAAAAGCCCTGCTCTAGAGTTTTAATGTGCATACAAAATATGAATGTCTGAAAATCACTTAGATTTTAGGCTGTGATTGTCAAGTAATACAAATGCCCTTATCAGGACAAACTAAATTATTCAGACAATTAATTAATGAAATAATTAAGAACATGCTTTCATGGCAGAATCTCACAGTTGCAAATACTCAAGGGTGTAGTCACTGAAAAAGGGTGTAGAGCCTTATTCATCAAAAAAAGCAATCAGAAAGCTAGAATTTGGAGCTATCAGCAAAAGGATAGTAAGAATCTACTTATTTGTGCTTGATTTTGTAAGGTTGATGGAAACATATATGACTTTTTATGGTTTTCTTTTAAATTTAGTTAGGTGGTTTAAAGAACAATGATCCAAAGGTAGAGAGAAACATGTTGCATTTTACTTTCTCCATGATAAAAGTTTCTTCAACACATTGAAAAATTACTGATTTTATTTTCCAAATGTTTGGATTTGGAATTTTTGACATAGAATTTTATAATATTGGTATCCTTTTGAAATGAGGGGTCACAGATTTAATTGTTATTGGTATAGTCTACTCCACATGCCAAATCCTAAACTTAAGTCTCACCAAAAGAATAGAGGAAGTAAAGGAGTACATGAATGATGTTGGTTAAATAATCCTTCTATTGTAACCATTTGATTATTTTGCCTCCTCTCGTGCTCAGATCACAGATATCTCAATGATGGGCACAAAATGAAAACTACATAATGTGAACTTGCAAATCCCAACAGGCAATATGGTAATATGAAGCATCACTGCTGCAGATGTCTCCATACCGTTGAAATAATTAATATTTCACAAAAGTCATAAATTTCCTTTTTTCCCACTACTAGAGATTTACTAATATATTTCAGGGTAGGAATGTTTATATAACTTAATAAAACTTGTACATCTTCCCTATAGTTTTTTTAATATAACAATTGGATATGGAGCAACTCTAGCCTATTGATACTGCAATTTAGATTATACTTTTTAAAGCTGAAACAAGAGAAACTACAAACTCTCATAGGGAGTTGAGAAGTTTTCCACCTTTTGCTGATTACATATGATACAGGAATTGGAAATTTTGAAATGTTTCACACAGTCATTCAGGGTTTTGCCTTAATAGAATCATCACCTTAAAATAAATTTTCCCTCATAGCATCTGTGTCTGTAACTTTTAACTGGACAAAGCAGCACATCATAAGGTAACAATTTCTGAACCAAGGTACCTCAAATGACTAACATATACAAAATGCATGACTCCAGTGGGATTGAAATTTGGCAAATTTGTCATTGCTTCAGTGTTTCAGTGCAGGGATTCAGTAGACCAATACTGCCTTAGCCTCTGAAAGCTAAGTAGATGGGTACCATCAACAGCTGCTGGAGAGCAGTCAACCACAGTCAAGCTGGCAGAAAGTTGGGATTTTACTCCACTCACACTGATTATTTTTGCCCTTGGTCATTTTGTTTCTCTATTTAAATATGGAAATATCTCTAAATTGATGACCCAACAGATCACAGGTTACCTAATTTCTGATATATTTGTCAAATATTTGGTATAGATGTTATTCACAGAATCTTTTAGCATCTTTGCTAGTAACTAAAAGAGCAGAGAAATTTCCAGAATATTAAATATTGATCCATGCTTCTAATTACGTAGCTATCTCTTTGGAACATGCTGTAAATGGATAAGCATATTGTTAATATTCAAACTAACAAAATGGCCATACTTTTATGATGTAGTCATTTGGGGGAAATAGGCTAAAGCTAAATAGGCTAAATTTGTTCTGTATATACACAAATATTATAGATCTTTGCTCCTTGTTCAGTGGTTGTAACATTTTATTCACATTGAAATAAGGTGTAATAATTTTTGGATTATATAAAAGAATGGATTTATCTGGGAACATCACAATAGTAAAATAGGAAATAATTACTCCCTTGACTGTCCCTCTTGGAAACTAAGTTGCATGGGTTTGGTTTTAACGTATTAAAGCATGATAGAATCTTGGTGAATAGGAGCTTTTCTGCACTGTGTATATACAGAACAAATATAAGCTTTAGCCTATTTCCCCCAAATGACTACATCATAAAAGTATGGCCATTTTGTTAGTTTGAATATTAACAATATGCTTATCCATTTACATATGTAGGCCTTTTTAATCTGCCTAGAGAAATTACTGTGGTAATTTTTTTTATTACATTTATATCCCGCCCTTCTCCAAAGACTCAGGGTGGCTTACAAGCTTAACAATTATTACAGCTGTTTATATTCCACCTGATGCCATTGTCAGCACGGCACTTTCCAAGCTGTATGATGTCATCACCAGGCAGCAGCAAACACCCAGAGGGCACTGATAGTGTGACAACAGAAAGGTGCATTAAAGTTTACAGGAACTGCAAACCCTGGATGACTGCAGAGGTGTGAACACTCCTGAGAGCCCAGGATTCTGCCTTTAAGGCAGGGGACAGGGACACATACAGAGAGGCCAGGGCAAATCTCAGAAGAGGCATTAGGATGGCGAAACAGCAATATAAACACAAGGTGGAGAACCACCTAGCAGACAACAATCCGAGGCAAGTGTGGCAGGGACTGCAGCACTTAACCAACCACAAGGGCAGTACGAGGAGCACGGTTAACACTGATGCCTCATTGGCAGAGGAGCTGAATATCTTCTTCGCTCGCTACGAGGTAAAAAGACCAGACCCCGGAGCCTCTGCTGGCCGGCCTTCTGATTTTCAGCAACTCACCCTATTTGAAGACCAAGTGAGAACTGTATTGAAGGCTGTGAATCCCAGCAAAGCCGCAACAACAACTTGCACCTGAACATCGGCAAGACGAAAGAGATGGTGCTAGACTTCCGGAGGAAAAAGGAGGAACCTGCCCCACTTTACATCGGGGAGGACTGTGTGGAGAGAGTTTCCTCCTTTAAATTTCTGGGAGTCTATCTCTGCGAAGATCTTACCTGGAAAGTTAATACAGTACAACCCAGGTGGCCAGAAAGGCCCAACAGAGACTTCACTTTCTCAGGGTCTTGCGTAAGGACAGGGTAGAACAATGGCTAATGACCCTCTTTTACTGGTCTACTATAGAGAGCATCCTCTTGTACTGTATTGTGGTTTGGTATGCTGGTCTGACAGCCGCGGATAGGAAACCATTACAGAGGGTGGTGAGCACAGCACAAGACATTGTAGGCTGTCCCCTGACACCACTGGATGACATTGCCAGGGCTTGCTGCCTTGGAAGAGTGAGGAAAATTCTCGGGGATGACTCACACTCACACCCTGGACAGTATCTACCATCAGTATCCTGATGGTAGGAGATATAGGGGTATAGCCAGCCATACCAACAGGCTGAAGAACAGCTTTTATCCATGGGCTGTTAGGCTTTTGAACGGGAAATAATTTTATAAACTTTATGCATGATTGACTTGCGAGGCCAGTATGTTGTGCAATTAGCTCACATGGTGTAATAAGATGGAAGTTTGTGTCACTGTAAGTTGGGGGTGGGGTCACAAAGGGAGGCTCAGCCAATCTCAATGTATACATGGTTGTACTTTGACAATAAAGGTTCATTCATTCATTCACTGCAGCCTTCAGCTGCTTGTCTCCCATGAATCAATCAGAAACGGAGCTGGCTTTAAAAAGTTCTTTTTGGATTTCACACCTTCCTCCACATTGGCCAGATATTCTGCCTAGGTGGCAGTTTACACAGCTCCTCATTGTAAATATCCCTGGTCCCAGGAGCCAATTGCTTCCCATTTCTTTTTGAGGACAAGGCAAGGAATAGAACAAAAGAAACAACAGTTTTTGTACAGTTCTTCCAGACTGCTGTCCATTTCATCCACTTGCAAAAAGAACATCATCAAACAAAGCAATGCAAAAAGTCCAGCTTTTCAGCCCAGCATGACATGGCTATTGAAGGCAGAGAGCTGGAACAGTAGGGATGTGCCACACCAGATGAATGGAACAGAAAGATAAATGAAGGATGACATGAAGTACAAAAATAGAATGGATTGTTCTGCTTATGCCAGCAGAACGTTAAGAACCAGAAAATTATGGAGCCAGAAAGTTCAGATGGAATTTGCTTTCCCATCAAGCTGGGATGAACTGAGGATGATATCACCCATTCCTACCTTCCCAAAATGATCTATGGCGCATCAGCCCTAAAACAGAATATTGAGAATTGGCTTTATGTTGCTACATGGATTGTTTCTCTTTCAGTTTCCAGTCAAGCAATTCTGCCCTTTCCTAAGATTCACTTCATTCCATTCCTCTCCTTTTCTCTTTTTATTTCTGCCTCCCTCCAACTTTCATTGAATTGCTTTGGCAATTCCCACTCCATTTTTTTTCTAATCTTGCAAATCTTCAGCCTTTGAGATCTGTCAGATCTGAGACAGGTAGTCCTTGACTTATGACTACAATTGAGTCCAAAATTTCTGTTACCAAGTGAGACAGTTGTTAGTGAATTTTGCCCCATTTTACGACCTTTCTTGCCATAGTTGTTAAGTGAATCACTGTAGTTTTTAAGTTAGTAACATAATTGTTCAGCGAATCTGGCTTCCCCATTGAAAACAGTAGCAAGTCTTAATGCACTTTAAAATAGAAAGTTAATACAACAACCTCCAAAACAATTTTAAAAATAGAATACTTCATGCTGACACAGCCTTATTCAGTTTGTCTCAATCTTAGAGCGCTAATAATGGGAAATATGGCCTCGAACCACCAAAACATTATCAGGGTTAGAGACAGTAATATGTTTTATATTTAGCCACACATACACACACATTACATGGGTATGTGTGTATTTCTGAATACAAAATAAAATATTTTGTAATATTCAAAAAAACTTCAATCAGACAAAAATATTTCCTGCAGTCTTTTACTCTACAAGATCAACTGCATTCACCAGGAGATCTGCTTTTGAAAATGAAGGTAGAATTCTTCTCAAAAAAAAGAGAAGTACTTTTGATAACAAGTTAAAACCTCTCTCTCTCTCTATCCTATTGACAAAACACAGAAATATGACAGAAGACTAATCCTAAACTCTGAGTTGTGGAGTTAATTGGGACTTTGTGAAATACATTTTACAAACCCCAAGGAATAGAAGTTAAATATTATTAATTTAGCTTTTTAAAAATAATGATGCAATAGAAGAGTTTTCTGGACTTAATCAACCAACCCAAGAGTATTTCATATAACCAGATGAGATTCCATAATTTGGGTTGAATTAACTGAGGCAGTTTGGCAGAGGATGAAGAAGCTGCATCACGTACAATATTCAGCTCACTGCTCTATACTGAGCACTTTAAAAAAATGTTGATTCAATAATAATTTATAGAAACACAACCTTAGTAAAGGTTACCTTTTAGAACCTGATGTGTCCATCAATGCATAAATCATGTTTAATATTACCTGAACTACGTCTTTTGTAAATTCACCTAGATGGAATTTTCTTTTCACTTTTCTAAAGAAATGTTTAAACATGGCTATTGGTCAAATACAAACAGTTTTATTAACTGAACATGGCTACAAATATATCATCCCACTGAATAATACTAAAAAATGCTTGATAGTTCAAAGCTATTTCTGCCATGCTGTTATGTTAACATACTAAGAGAAAACAGTAAGGACCAAATTATTGTTGAGTATATGGTTGTATCATACAGATCCAATTTCCACTGCAAAAGGGCTTCCGTGTGGTGAGAATTTGCTGTCAGATGAATTGTGTCCATAATAGATAGGATATTTCTTGTATGGTACTGTCACAGGAAGCTGTCAACTGAACCATGAACTTAATAGTGTCAACACTGTGTGGTAAAAAAAAAAAGATATCGTAGCACAGTAGCACAACTAACACTCTTTCAGTGTTTATGTATGTTGCTGAGGGTAGTCCAGATCCTGGGTCTCTCCGGTATTAGTCCAATACTTTAAGTATATTACACTAGCTCTCAAGGTTTTCAACAGGACAGGCCTATCAGTCATACAATCAAAAATCCTGCCTTAAATCAACTTTTTACAGGCTTTAGGAAATAAAAGCATATGGAAACTAAGTTACAGGTAAACTTGTCTCAGTTCCTAACTTCAACATTCTGACTATCTGGAGATAAAACTATAGCTAATCATACAGATCGCTGAAACTGGTTATGAAATTGGATCTGTTGAGAACCACCAATAAGGGGAAAGAAGGAGAAGCTGAATAAAAAAAATGCTATACGCGCCACACATTAGTTTTTGCAATATTTGATAAGACTCCTATTCCAAGTGATTTTGATTTAGCTATACCTCATGCCAATGATTAAAATAATCCAACAAACTCCCATTTTTAGTTCATATCCCACAAATTAGACATTATGCCTACACTTAGTTTTTTATTTTTATTATTTGATTTATTTGTTTATGTGCAAGAGAGCCATCTTGATAATTAAATGATTCATTTTTGTTTCCTTTATGGCTTGTTAAAAATTACTGTTTCTCATGCACTTTATTTCAAGCTATTTTAATGCTGTGAGAATATAGTCACTTAGTGCTCGCTGAATATCTTCTGGCAGAATAACTGAACCTGAATTTAGTCTCTTAGGCATATTGAATTACTTAAATATTAGATTTTGTTTCTGCTGTCTATACTATTAATGGGACATCTGCTAATGAAATGTACATCTTGAATGTCAGCTGATGGAAGTAGCCGTATATTTAACATTTTTATCAGTGTTAAATTGCAATCATTATTTAGTCAAAGCTTTATAACTACTCAAACATAGTTTTGTCATATTTTATTTTTTACCCAGGTTAGTGATTTCTAAGTTGTTGCAGTAACTAATTAACAATGTGTGATGAGAAATTTTTAATTTATTGTATAGCCTTTATGTTATTAGTAATTATGTTTTAAAACATTAACATGAATAGTTCAAAACAAGACAGAACACAAATGCATCCTTACTTCACAGCATGCTTGCTAGTACTGCCACAAAGAAATGTTGACTGAAAAACAGCTCCAAAGCAATCGACCCTGGCTGTAGCCTAAGAACATTAACCTTAGCAGAAACAGAAGAAAAAGTGACTCATAATGATCTGACCAATATTATAAAAAAAAACAACCTGAATATCCAGCCAAGGTTCCCAAGTCTCTCTCCCAATATAAATTATTAATCAGGACAAGCAAGGTCATCTCTGTGCCAGATCCATCAGACTGAAAAAAATTAAAATCTATTTCACTAAAAGCTGATACAGCTTCAGCCCTACTATGCTTTTCAATACTTAGCTTAAAAGTGGAATGTTGAATACTGCATATTATTGTTAAAACTGGCCAGGTTCAAAGATAGTTTATTAAGCAAAGGGTTTTTCACCTCCCTTTACAGCTGTTTTGGGTTATTCTCCATGGATACAATTAAGGATGAGAACCAACACTTATTCTCTTTGATGGCTTCAGCAAAAATCATGGTCTGCCAGATTTATTCTTGGATGTTTACTATAGCTGCTCAGAGCTGTGGCCTTCAAGCTTTATCCTTTGCACACATATAGTACAGCAGTTTTGCCATTACTTTCTCATGGATATGGACTGTTAGGAAACCACAATATTGAGTGCCCATTAGACTTTAGCATCTCATATTTCAACTGGGTTGCTGATCAAGCAGCTGGTCAAGTCTGAGAAAACATTCCTCCAACCTGATTGGAATCCAGTAGGTTCCATCAGCCTGTACTGACTGGACAGATCAATCTAATCCAAAATATTCTAACATCAAATAGGCTTATGTGTAGCTCATTTATTTGTTAGTTAATTTTCAACAAACATGCTCGAATTTAAAGGTTCTCTTGCTCAAATACATGTGTATAGCATTATTGCTTTAGAATACAGTAGTCCTAGTCAAGTTATAGTTAAGGAAGATTAAATCAAGTGTATTCCTGTGAAAGTTTACTCAGATGTTAGTCTCATTGCATTTACTTGAACATATTCCTGTTTTATTATGTTTACACAAGAATAAGAATTGTGGGTGATAAATCTCACTAACTGTATTAGAACTATTTCTAAATAGAATTATACAGGATCCATAGCTTTTATGAATCAGATTGAAATTGCCAGCTGCAATATAGTCTATAAATTAGGTTCACGATTGCATAAAGTTACTCTAAAGTAAAATCACTGGGCAAAAGGTTCTGAAATAAAATCATTGGAGAAAAACATTGTCTGAAGCTAGGAACTAGTTAGATCAAAGCCAGACAGCAACTAATCAAGTTCTTCCATGCAAATTTTAAAGAGTCTGCCCCATAGCAACTTTATGGTCATATCCATTTTCACATCATAACACAAGCAAAAGAAATTGATCATCCCCAGCCAATTTTCAAGCTACTATGAAATGCACACTACATTTAGACCACAATTTAATACTTTATTATGCTTTCTTAAAACCCATTGAAATCAATAGGCTTAAGCACACTGAATCTGAATTAGATTTTGGCATTAAAGTTCATTAATGTTGCCATGGAGAAGAAGAATTCTCCCAGAACCTGAACTGTTGTTGCTAGAGCAGCTAAACTTTATCAGTCATCACCACTTTGGAATCAAACACAGAGCAGTGGCTCAAAAGTCTCCTGGAAGCTCTTGAATCAATTGTTTGCTTGTTTGAAATTTTAGATTTAACCTTCACTGCATTTTTAAGGAAGTGAATATTTTCAGTTTACTTTAAGAGGCTCAAGTTGCAGCAAAAGCAATCACTCAGTTCAATTTCAATCTATTGCATATTTATGATATAATCCTAATTATGCCTATCCTTCCTGCATCAGCATTCTTCATTTGGACAAGTAAGACCTAAATCTGTTTATGGCTGCTATTATTACTTGTAGCTCTGTCAAAGATACATTTTTAAAAAGGAGACAGCTTCCCCCCTTCCTTTTTCTCCTGTCTTTTTTTATGGGTGGAGAGACTAGATATTGCTGTGGGCTGTGGGTGAATATTACTCTTACATTAATCTTGCAATTTGTTACAACAAGCTAATCACTGCATATTTCCTTTTTCAAACAGAATAAATATAATGCTCTAAAGTGCAGAAAACAAATCTTCACATAGTTGGAGTCATCTGTGAATAATTGACATAGAAATAACTGAACATTTTTAGAATATGTATATATGTTAATACATTAACAATAATATTATTGGTTTTCTCAACAGTTATATTGTAATATTAGTATTTTTTAAAAAAAAAAACTTAAATGTTGAATTTTCTTCCTATTATGCAAGGCAACTTGACAACCAGGAGGGATAAGATGCAAGAAACATCTGAATTATTGCAATATTGACTCAGTATGAGGTGGCTGAGAATTTAATTAGAACACTGCAGATGGGGTTTTATCCTTTTTAACATGCACCCATTTTATTAATCAAAATAGCCATTCTTTAGCTACTTTTAGCTACTCTGCAGTACAAATAGCTAGGGTTGCTAGAAGTTTCCCTATGAGAAAAAAACCAGAAACTCTGTCAAATTCACATTCTCCTGAGGTTGCACTGCCACAAAGAAAACAAATACTTAGAAACTCCAAGTAAATAACATAATTTAATATAGAACCAAAGAGAAGAAGGCAGGAAATGGTGCCAGAGACAGATCTCAATGATCCAGTAAAGAGAAATTAACTAAGAAAAACCTTTGAGATCAAGAACCACAATTAGAGTTTATCTATTGGTCGGGCACGAGCCAGGAAATGACCTGATACATACATTACTTGGGATAAGCAAAGGTCATTTACTGGGGTAGAATGGCTATTAACAGGAAAGAAAAGACAGAAGTAATGGTGCAGAGACAAAAGGCAAAACAAAGATTCACAAAAAGGTTCTTTATATGAAGGTATGCCATGTATATATAAATATAAACATTACAATTTATATAAAGTATTTCAGCCCTGTGAGGAAAACTGACCAGCTGCTCTGTGTCTACAATCCCATCTGCAAACTTTTGATGGGCAATCTCAAAGCTCCTATTCACTTATCCTTAAACCAGACATGGATTGTCCAATTTTTAAAAAGTAGGAAAATTTTTAGACTCAGGGGAGTTAGGGATAATAGGTGTCAATGCAAATGTGAAAGTGTGCATGCATGCATTTACCCATATATCACAACTGGGCCGGAAAAAACATTCTTCACCCTTTCCATCCCCATAACTCTTTTGCCAATTGCTGGTTTCTAGCTGCTAGTCATAGCATAAAACCAAAGGTCTTGAGCAGGGCCAGAGAAGATGGAAGAAGCACTACAGTAATGTTCCACCTTTCTCCAATCATGTCTGTTACATATGTTGGTTTCTTCTCTGGTTTTGTGGGCCACTGTTAGAACCAGGAGAAGCAACCTTGTAAGAGATGAGAGTCCACATGATACAGTATATAAGCTAAAAGCCTGCCTTATTACATTTTAGCACGCTTCTGTTATGGCATACAATACATGCCATAACTAACAGACATATTTTAAAGCCACTGTTTATATAAATGATAGGTTCTAAGTTAAAAGTGTGGGGATGTGAAATAAGGGTCAGGGATTTTTAGTGACCAAATCTAAGGAATTTGGGATTGTAAATTACATATCTCAAGAATGCACAAGCAAATCATATTTTCTCTGTTAAAAATTAAATAAATTTAATCTGATTATTCTGCAACGAATACATAATTGCTTTAATCAGACAATAGCCAAAAAAGTTGTACAGTTCTAACTTAATAGTACTAGAATTGTACATCTACATTTACCAATCAGAGGATAAACTATTTCTTATTGCTTGATCACAATTGTTAGTTTGTTCCATATCCAGCTCACGTGATATACTGAGCACACATGCTAGAGTTTATAAAACCTCCTGAAAATTTTCCATTGGGAATATACTTTGATTCAGCCTTGAACCAGAATTTGTCATTCTTGCTCTCTAACCTTTAACTTTGAAACTTGCACCCCATTTTGGTAGTGTTTTACTGTAATGTTATCTGGGTCCACTAGAGTCAAATAGTATAGGAAATATGATTACAATAATTGTGTTAGAAATAAGTTGCTGTCATGATCAGGTAAAAGCCTCCAAAATGAAACTGATAAAATTGTATCTTTGACCTTCATGTCAGTTCTAACGAAACACACTTCAAATGCTGTCTATGAATATTAGGATTATTATTTTTGAAATAGAGACTAGTTTATATTTCCTTTTGAGAATTCAGAAGAGCTACCTTGTTTGCAAAAAATTGTAGGCAGAAATAAACTCTGGGTTTTATGAAACAGGCCAAAAGCTTCAATAGAATTAATGGACTAACTTGGCCAAGACTCTTTGAAAAAGATTTTCTTCCACAGATTAGATTCATAAAATGTATATATTTTAAACACTATTCTTCTTGTTCTTAACAATTTAATTCTGTTTCATCCCTGGGGAACTTCTAAATATAAAACTCTGAAGAAGTATGAAGAATAAAATATCAGAATTAATGCTCAGTTGTACCAGTGTAATATAAAAACGGTTTGTATCCTCCCAACTATTTTATGATCTAGTTACTAGCATGTTTGTGTGTCTATGTGTGTGTGTTCAAAGCATGTTTTATAAGGTAAATTTGTGATTAGATAGGAAGCTTAATTTTACTTTACTGATTTTTTTTATTATTTAGATCATACACTGTTCTGAAAAAATGCATAATAGAATGCATTTTATGATTATGCATGACAGCAACAAAATGCATTTTAAAATAAACTGCAGTAAAAAAAACCATATGAGATACTTTTTTTATTCATTAATGAGACATCTCAACCTAATATGAATCCTAGGCCATACAGTAAAGATAAAGATTTTCAGAACTGTGCAGCAGTTTCTAAACATAGGACAGGAAAGAAGAGCTTCTTTAATTTTATCCCACTTTCAATAATTATGGACTCAATTGTTGAGATAATCAGTGCAATCATTTGTTCAATGAAATAAAAGTAAATTAACCAGAATGACAGTTATAGACTTCAAAATGTGCACTGATATTACTGTCCCTTTCTTAGAATTAAAAATTCCCTGTATCTAACACCCAAATCTCTTTTTTCACTGACCTCTACTATGAACCTTAACAATCTGTTTTAAAATAGCTATTTAAATTAGACAATCAGTCATCAAATTAGATGCATGACCATACACATCAAATTCCAGTGTTTATTTTCATTCTGGCACACTCATAGCTATGCAGGTTTGAAGAATGTAACTCAATTGGCATAAGCCTCAGTGTTAAATGGTCATCCCAGAAGATGTCTCTGTGTTGTTTTGAAATGTACTTTTACAAGGCATTTTAATAAAGTTTGTTTGTATTTTCCTTGATGAATAACACATTTGCTAGTGAATTTTCTGGGATGTTTGGTTCATGGTCTTTCCTTTCTTTTCCTTAGAACTCCTTGGTGGTAGCAGCCTGCAGAAACCTTGTGGGACTATCCCATTGTGATCTGACCTGGTTCTGGCTTTGTCCAAGTAATTGTACTCACAGTAACACTCGTGACCCCAAGAAGTCACTGATAAGCTCCAGCACACTAAGTGCAGAGTTAAAAAAAAGTTTGAAATTTGAAGTGGGAAAAAAATATTTTAAGCCACAAGACTGGTATTTATTTATTATTTTAAAATAGCCAACATGTTTCAAGATGGCTTTTTCTAGCTCTTTCACAAATCAGATCAATATTTAAAAGAAACAGAGGGCTTATCTGGTATTGTAGTTAAGCATGTAGTGTAAAGGGATAAGTGTGCATTCCTAAGCTTTTCTTAAGAGTGGTGGCACAATTACACTTTTGCCATTTGCTGTGATATTTGATTGATCCTGAGATTTAAGATGAAAGGTGGATTTATGCCACTGAGGACTTAAATAAAGTAATAAGGTATTGCTGATAATAAAGGTCAACATAAACAGTGCTGGTTTTGAGAAGTGCTCTAAATTGAAAAGATTTGGTTGATTTGATTAAGCAATATTTCGGCTTCAGTTTCTCAACAATTTCATTTTCTCAGTAAACAGATAAAAACAGCAATCCTGTGCATTTCAGCTCACAAGTTCCTTTGAGTTCAATGAAACTTAGTGGGTGTTTATAGGATTGTAATTAACTCTGCTTTTAGACATAAAACAGCGAAAGATGAAATTATATTGGACACATTTTATGCTATATAATAGCTTGGCAATACCTCTAAATTACATTGAGAAAATATTGACATTTAAAATTATGTATCACTGTGTCTTGAAAGCTAATAATATGTGTTTGGCTTTGGAATGTTGTACAGTGCAGTATTAGTGGCAGACAGATCAAATTGACCTCCTTCACCAAATGAAATTAATGATTTGTTTTTCCACTCTATATATAGAAAATTCTTTTTCCTTTTGGGTCCAAATGCAAATATTGAAGAAAGGTCCAAGCCCTGGGATATTGCAATTACGGACCTAGCTATTAAACCATAACACGGGTCCATTCTTTGCAATGTGAATGCTAAAAAGCATTTAAGCGGTGTCCAAAAATTGATGCAGGTCTTTGGCAAAACATATTGCTCTTTGTGATGACCACTTGGATGATTGGAAAAAAAAGTTTAGTTATGCCTTCACATTCATATTTCACAGCACTGGTTTAAGTAAATGGTGCATTTGGATTTTCCTAATTAGATGATAATACTTAGCCTAAGAAAAACACCAAACATTCAATGAAATTACATACCTAATCTTAATCCCCTCCCTAGAGGAACTGAAAGCTTCAGGAATCACTTTGCACAATGGTTTACTTTGGGGTCCCTTGGAGAGGTCCTGCAGAGAGATCTGTTTTTCATACTACATTCCTCTGCACAAATAAAGCACAGCTTTGTGCCCAATTCTTGAACAGAAAGCATTATTTGTACATGGCCACCAGGCAAAAAAATCATCCATAGATGTAAGGTCAGAGGGATAAATGGAGCCAAATCAGGATCTAAAATGAAATAACTCACAATTTCAAAATTAAGAATTTGAGCTTAATCTTTTTTTAAAAAAAAATCAAGCTTTGCTTTTAAAAACTTTTTAAAGACATCCTTTCAAAAAACATAAACTTTCCATATTGTTAATAGCTACGATGGCATGTTATATTAAAATCCAAAATTGATATATTCCATACTTTTATCATACTCTTTGGATTTATTAACCCATCCGCTACTAGTCTCTCTAATTCTTGAGCAGAGGCAAAAGCACTTAAAATAATATCTTATTTAAAAGTAGGCCATTATATATTGTATTTTTAGTTATGATAATATATATATCATAACCATTTCTAAAGACTCTGGACAGAACAAAGAATATTATCTTTCAATAATATTGTAATAAATAAAATCTTAATAAGCTATTATTTTAAAGTGCTTTGGTCCTTTTTTCACAAAGACTCTACTTTGATGGTTTTAACATTAAATTATTTGAGACTATTTTCTTATTTTGCCAATGCTGTTGAGTGTTTTGTATCTCTAATGACCATCTTGATTGTTGAACAAGTGATATAAAACACTATAAATAAATAGATAAAAATCCTCCTTCTAAATAAGTGATGCATGACTTAGATGTGCAGAGGAATGGCATGAAATATGTTATTGTTTTGAAAGTACTTCACGTTAATCTCTCCTCTGTGTTGTGGTTTAGACAGGCATACATACATTTGAAAAGAAAGGCAAGTGGGTGTGTAAAAACATGCTCACAGCCAATTCCATCATTGCCTCAGACTGAAATATTAGGCATCTTAGTGGCTATTTCCCATCCAGACAATGCCAGTACTCTTTAGTGTGTCCTTGTGAGCCTCTGAACTGAACTACTGTCTCAGCTATGCTAGAAGATGCCATTCCCTCACAAATGCTCAAGTAAGATTTAACCATGAGCTTCTCCACCTGGAAAAAGGGAGACATTCTATTTCCCCAGAAGACCTGGTGTAAATATAGCTTATGAAACACCTGTCTGAAATAAAGTACATGGACAATCGTTCTCCCTCTGTGGACCTCTCTAACTTTCTGATAAAATATGAAGATGATTTCATAACTATATTTATTCATAACATTGCAAATAAGCCTTACTGGATATGTGTTAAAGAGACACTGAAATAATTGTATGCCTTAAATAATACTTGTCAAAGGCTCATTCAAATGATCTCATCATTATGGAATTATTGGCATCCTTTAAAAATGTTATGAACTACACAAATTCCTATCTAACCACAATTTTTTTTTGCTTTCCTATAAAACTAATTAAGTGATGATTATTGGGCCTTTCTCTCTAAAAAAAACTCTAGGGCTATACGAGGCACCTGGATTTGATGTGCAAGGAAACCTAAAACCAGCAACAGCTTTCACATTCTGCAGAGAAATGGGATATTTTCTACCTGGCTCCATATCACAGATAAAACACTACGGAACTTTATTTTGACAGCTTTTTCTACTTTTTATGGATTTCTTAAAATAATGAAATAAATTCATGATGTTTACCGTATTTGCAAAAGTCTGACTGATTTTAATGGATCTGGATTGAAATCTTTGATTATAAACATCTTAGCTATAAAACCTAATCATAATGCTGTTAAATAATACCTATTATAACGCTTTTATTACAGATTATAATTTCTGTTCATATAAAAATAAACGATGCTTATTTTTAAGAGAAGTATTCTAATATTTCAGTTTTAAAACTTTAAATACTGTACTGTATTTGTTTACTTCAAAGCCTCATTGGAAGAATATAGCATTGAATAAAAATACACATAAAGTGTAAGAATTATCAGAAGAATTCCAAAATTGTTGAACAACCAATGTGATTTTTGTATTAAGTAAGCAATAACCTAACTTCAAAAACAGATGTACGTATGAATGTTGCCTCCTTGATTCAAATTTGACTTAAAGACAAAGCAATTGGAATTCTAAGATGATTAATTACAATTAAACCAATTAGAGCTTGCAAATTTTGAAGAAGATAAAACTGGGAATATTTTAAATGTTAAAACAGTATTCCATTCATTTATGTAGACACATATATTATACACGTTGGAATTGCCACCTGGTTGAAGTTGCATATATATGGTTATGCCCCAGTTGTGTAATTTGTTTTTGTTACTGGATTTGTTGTTGATGATGATGGATATCAAAAGGTAGCATCCTCTCTATACCATTATTACACTCATAGCATTCCAAATATTCAGTGAAGCCACATGAAGGTTTGTATCATCTATAATTTGCAGTCCAGAAACAAATGAACATGCTTCTTATGCTGAAATATGTGATACATTAATTTGCTAAATGTTCACTGGATTATGCCCATTTTTTAGGATATAGTTTTACTATAGTTATAGTTTAAGTAAAGCCTTAAATATCCATTATTAATTAAAACCTTGAAAAAGTATACTCTTGATTTATATTCGTAACAGTCTCATGGGGGGCGGGGAGAGAGAGACAGAAGGAACTCAAGGTGGCATATTTATTTTATTCAAACAGTTATGTCAAATATTAAAGCTACAAGTGTTGCAGAGATTGGCTCCTTGGTCGTGAGCCTGAGAAATAAATAATGTTCAGTCCGAACTTGCCTTTCAAATTCTTTATTTTGCTTGATGTTTTAATCATGGTAAACTGCCAGTTTCTCATAATTTAACTTCAGATAGGTGGCTGATTATCTAAAAGTCACTTAGTAGAGAAAAGTTTTTTCTTTACATATTCTCTGTCTCATTATTTCCAGGCAAATAAAACTGATTAACAGGTTGTGTAATATTTATTTCATCTAATATTGAAATAATACACACATAAAACACACAAACATATACATATGCATATACAGAGCTGCACAGCCAAGGAAATGGCAGCCAGCAGCAGGGACAAGACTCCACCATCGCGCCCCATCGTGCGCAGATGATGCTGAGGGGCAGAGGGCATATCTGCCATGGTGCTGCAGGGCTGCTTGGGCAATCTGCAGCGGGCTGTGGAGATGGTGGGTTGCCCTGTGGGTGGGTGGACTGGGGGCAGGGTGGTTTGGGGGCACTCAGTCTCTAAAAGGTTCACCATCACAGCTCTAAACAATCTGTGAATTATTGGGTCATTCTTCATCATTTTGTAGTTGTTAGCTGTGAAGTCGTGTCCGACCCATCGTGACCCCATGGACAACATTCCTCCAGGCCTTCTTGCCCTCTACCATCTTCTGGAGTCCATTTAAGCTCACGCCTACTGCTTCAGTGATTCCATCCAGCCACCTCATTCTCTGTTATCCCCTTCTTCTCTTGCCCTCAACCTTTCCCAGCATTAGGCTCTTCTCCAGTGAGTCCTTCCTTCTCATTAGGTGGCCAAAGGATTTGAGTTTCAACTTCAGGATCTGGCCTTCTAAAGAGCAGTCAGGGTTGATCTCCTCTAGGACTGACCAGTTTGATCGCCTTGCAGTCCAAGGGACTTGCAGGAGTCTTCTCCAGCACCATAGTTCAAAGGCCTCAATTCTTTGGCGCTCAGCCTTTCTTATGGTCCAACTTTCACAGCCATATTCTTCATCATATGTAATTATAATAATCGGCTTGCACCCATTTCCCTTACCATCACAACCCCTAAGAGTCATGGTGAAGGTTCCTCTTCTCTTCCTCCCCCTCCTTGGCTGACCCATAGAACTGCCAGATTCTTCAATTCCTTCAACAATGGCAGAGCTTCTAAAGTTCTTTTTAAAAAACTAGGGAAATATTCAAAGATGTACCTGCCTTGAAAATAGCCCATTTTTAACTGTAACAGTCAAACATCAGGAGTTGACCACAAAATGTTTTATACAAGTAGTATTTTGTATTGTGTTTTATAATATTAACCAAATTTGAATTCCGTGGGAATCATATGTTCTGGACTTCGAATGTATTCTGTAAGTTAGCTCATTTGAGGTAACTAAGTTCAAAAATCATTGTCCTATAATGCACCATTTCACCCAGTTAAGTATTACAGGAATAAGAGTTTTAGTAGTATAAAGGTTATCAGGATTTTAATAGCATGGCATCCGCATCCATCTCTCCTTTAAAATTTAGGAAACCATGATTTTCTTTTTAGCCAAAGCCATTTCCTTTGATTTGCAAACCTAGCCATTTCAGGGACTGCCAATCAAACAATAGGGCTGTATTCTGAGTGTTACAAGTGTTAAAGAAACAAGCACAGATGGGAAAGAAGGAGATATAGCGTATTTTAATAATGTCTGTTTTTTAACATGCTTAATCAATGTTTGTTTGATTTGTTGCTTTCTGACACATCACATATATTGAATGTATCAGTTGTTTCTGTACCCCCTTATAAAGATTTGGCTCCTTTTAATAAAATGCTTTTTTCTTTGCCTGAAATTTTGGATCACATTGATATTGAGTCTTCAAGCTTGCCTTTGTGATTCTGTAAGCAACAGAACTTCTGTCTTTTTGGAACTCTTGGTTCTGCTCTCTAAATCACATTAATGTTTGCCTACTGGCAATTATACAGAGTCACATAATTTCACATAAAAAGATTTCCTTTCTATCATATGAATGTTGATTCAAAGAATTATTGAATGAGCCTGTGTCAGTAAGAAGCAAAAACCTTTCTGCAAATCTAAAAAACATAATGTATACTAAAGTAACTTGTATCAGTCAGAACAGCCAATATCAAACAAAAGGAAATAATTTTCTTCATCACGTAGAAATGGCTGTGAGAATCATTTAAGAAATAATATAGTAAACGGATTGGGTATGGGCTTAGGACTCATCAACACAGCCATCTCACTGAGTCTTGATAGGTTTACTCTTTGTTGTCATGTCTTCCCAATGGAGCCTCCTTACTGTTGCCAGCCCTTGGCCGAGATAGACTGAATGATTATTGGGGGGTGTGTGTGAATAAATGAAGGACTTTACCACACTATGCTAAACATACTTTCCCAGAATACTTCTCTTCAACTTGACTGCTTGATTTTTAAGTCACCCAACTTGCAAAACTGCAATTCCACGCATGACAGCATGCAACCATTAAACAAATCAAGAGCCTTGGTGGAGCAGTGGGCTAATGCCTCCTTAAGGAACACCAGCTGCCTGCAATTAGTGCAGGTTCGCATCCCAACAGGCTCAAGGTTGACTCAGCCTTCCATCCTTCCGAGGTAGGTAAAATGAGGACCCAGATTGTTGGGGGCAATTAAGCTGACTTTGTAATAATGCCGCTTGGGGGAGGTGTGAAAGCCCTAATAAGCAGGCTTATACATAGAATGAAGGCTACTGCTAAGTTTGTAAGCCGCCCTGAGTCTTCGGAGAAGGGCGGGATATAAATGGAATTAAAGATAAAAAAATAAAATAAATCACAATATCCAATAATAATAATACAAACATTGCCCTATCCAAATAAGAAAAAACCTCACACATAATGGGAACATAACTACATATAGTCAGTCTTTCAACCTAATATCCAGCGGTCTTCAAAATCTTCTTGGAGATTGATAGTGTCAGAGATGGAGCAAGTCTCAGGAGCAAAAAAGGCAGGGAAGATCATTCCACAGGGCGGGTGTCACAAGCCTCCTGGGTTCCATGAGATGGCCTTGTTTCAGGGAAGAGACCTGGAGAGTACCTGCTCAGTTTTCTTTTTCAATTCTCACGAGAGAAAAAAAAATCTGACTTGTGTTTTCTAATGTGAGGGAAAAAAGGCTTGTAGGCAACAGTTATGCCTGCAACACCACAGATCATTGGAAGATAATGCGTTATATATTCTTATAGCCTCCTCCTGAAATATTTATAATTCCATGCTTAACATAGGATTTTCTTTTACTTAAACTCACTGCTTGGCAAAAACTATCTGCTTTAGAACATTGTTTCTCAACCTCAGGCGCTTTAAAATGTGTGTGAACTTCAGCTTCCAGAATTCCCCAGTTAACATGTTGGAGTCTAAACTCCTTAAAATTGTTAAGGTTGAGAAACGCAGCTTTAGGTAATATCTTCTAAGTACAGGTGGTCCTCGACTTAACAACAGTTCATTTAGTGATGGTATAAAGTTACAACGGCACTGGAAAAAGTAACTTAGGACTATTTTTCACAGTTACGAGCGTTGCAGCATCCCCATGGTCACACAATCAAAATTTGGATGATCAGCAACTGACTCATATTTGCAGTGTTCTGGGGTCATGTGATCACCTTCTGACAAGCAAAGTCAATGGGGAAACCAGATTCACTTAACAACCGTGTTAATAACTTAATAACTGCAGTAATTCAATAAACAACTGTGGCAAAAAGGTCATAAAATGGGGCAAAATTCACAATAAATATTTCAGCAACAGAAATTTTGGGCTCTATTGTGGTTGTAAATCGAGTACTACCTATATATGACAAAGGACCAGAAGTGAATATGGCATAGAGCTTCCCATAGGGTTCCTTCTCCAGTTAAGAAAGATAAACATTCTGCTTAGTTTCACAGCCACATTTTTAACACCTCTTTGCAGTTTCCTGAGAAGCAATTGAATGCTGGGTGATCTTTGCTGCTCTTGTCCTTTAAGCATCCAGACAATGATCCCTGTTGTATAGGGAAACTGGATACACAAAGTAAGGAAGCTCCCTGGACTGAGGTGCATATCCTATGCTTCCTGAGAAGACAGAAGTTTATCAAAGCACACACTTGAGCTTTTGCCCTACAGAGAATGCTGCTTTTCATCTAGCACACCATGATTCTGCATCCCCCAAAGGATATTTCTCATTGAGGTCTGAGTGCCATTGCACTAAAATTATCAATGCCTCCCTCCCAGACCTAGGACCATGTTAACCAGGCATAAAAAATCATAATCTAACCTGTCTAAGAGGCATAGGCCTCACCTTTGCAGTGGTGATGCTTAAAGTGACCAGGAAGGCTTAATAAAGGGAACTGGGGCAGCAATACAAAGTTTCAAAAGAAAGCAAACAAAATGCTATCAAGAGTAGTTGTGCTGTTTATTTTACTTGCTTATTTATTCATTTGTAATATTTACATCCCATCTTTTCTCAGGGAATTTAAAGTAGCAGAATCTTCTTCCTACCATCTATTGACATTTTGGATTTATTTCAACTTGATGAGCAATGAGAAACAATCACCGGCCAAGGGTGATTCAGTAGTTTGGTTCCCATAGCATGCTAAATGCTAAGTCACATTAATAAAGCACAATCATTATCTTGACAAAAAAGCTATGTATGTTACATACAACACGCTAAATCAGTGGTGGGGTCTCCCAAAACACACTGAACTATACCCTATTCCAGTCAAACCTAAAGTAACAGGATCAAGCTGTCCTACAAAGCAATCCTGTTATCTTCTCAGTAAATAGGTCTTCAAATAGATCCTGAGTGATCATCTGTTGGAGAAACATCCTTTTTTGTGTGGCTATTCAAAAAATTCAGAGTTATTCTAGCAAAAATCTGATTTCCTCTGTGCCCAATCTACATGTTATAAAAGTAAGCAAAGATGAAGATAAAATAAATTACAGGGTTTGCATGTTGCATATTTAATTAGGTGGATAAGTGACCAGAATGTCTACATTATTAACTATATTATTTTATAGTTTTCAGCTATTGTCCAGTCATAGAGTCTAGGTCACAGGTCTGCAACCCGCGGCTCCAGAGCCGCATGCGGCTCTTTCAGCCGTCTCCTGCGGCTCCCAGTCCTCTGCCATGTGCAGTCCAAAAAAAAAAGTGGGACTAAAAAGTTCAAACAATCAATTCATATATGCAGGGTAGGTGCATATCTGCCTTGGCTCCACTCTTCAGTCAAACCCTGTTCTGCGCATGCACGCACATGTGCACACATTTTTTGCGGCTCCCAGTTTTTCCTTTTGTGAGGGAACCAGTTCCGAGTGGCTCTTTCACCGTTTCAGGTTGCTGACCCCTGGTCTAGGTAGTAACAGAGAGCCAAGTATGTCTTGGGAGGGAGTGTCCTCTCTCTAATTAAGGGTGATGCTTCAGAAATGAATATAAAATTAAGACTTTTACTTCCATAAGGAATCTGTATAAATTGACATTTGATGACCCACTCTTGTTTCACCAATGGCATCTTAATCAGGGAAGCATTTCTCTTAAATTGCTTTCCCATTCTAGAGAGAGCATTTCTGATTTCAGTACACTGATCTACCCAAACTGTGTACTCAATTGTTTTTCCTCAGGAATTTATTTTTCATTACTGCTAAAATAGCGGCCAAGGAAAAAGATACTTTCCCATTTTTTGTTCAATTGTTTGGTATTGCTAAAAATATATTCCTGCCCTTAATACAAACCCCCTAGAGAAGTGCTAGGCAAAACTACCATGATAAGAGTTCAGAAAAGTTGTTGAGGTGTGAGGTTCTGAACATTAAAAATACATTTTAAGCCAAAATACGTTTCTTATTAGTCTCATATATTGCTGTTTCCATCCATTATATTGCATTATTTGTGCTTTTCTATTTATAACTTATAACCAACCTCCTAAAATGTGTAATGCACTGACATCTGCTGTGTGTTTGAACAATATAGCACAATGATTAAAAAAAGAATAAAGCATGTATTTAACATTAGACTGGTAGATTACACATTCCCAGCACACATTAAGATTGTTTAAAGAAGACAATGCTTTAAAGTAAAATAAGAAATAGTCATTCTGCTCCAAGGATCATACAATCTAATTATACTTATTGCACTATATGAGCCCAGAATTGTGTCATTGAGATTCTACTTTTCTTATTTCATGTGATAAAGGAAGGAAATAAAGAGTGTCTTTTAATTACATTTTTCAATGTGTCATATCTATTCTATCTCTTAGAGAGAGAATGTAGAATGCAAGTGTTCAATAAGATGGATTAGGCAAAGACCATGTCATTATAAATTTTTAGAAGAAATTGATTTTGTACCATCTGTTATGTATAATCCAAATGCTAAATTTGGCCAAGTATTATTTATTTAGAATTCTTAAGTTGTTGTTTGAGATAGAACAGAACTTTTAATAAAACTTTTATTAAAAGGAAGTGATTAAATCTGATTTTATTGCTATGCGAACATTTTTGTCACTATAAAATTTTACTGGGTATATACCTTTTCTTCTTCACCCTCCATCCAATAATAATAGAAAAGGTATAATGTTGAGAATTTCTTTACACATCTTCAGATAGAACAGTGCCAGAAATTCCAAGGTGGAGAAGCTTCTAGTCTATAGCATAGATAGGCACCTTTACTCTTCCCTGTGACATACACTTTCCGTTGAAATTCTCAAGAATACTGTACTTCTTTTTATTAAAGATACTCTTTCTTATTTCATGGCAATTTGAAGTAAGCAATGTAGTGATTCTAAGCATCACTATTCACTATACCTAGGTTCAGCTTCCCCATTTATCAGAAAATGTCTGTCTGTCTGTCTGTCTATTGTCTGTCTATCTAGCTAGTGATCATATATTAATTAATATGATTTATATCTAGCATATCTGTCAAGAGGAATTCAAGGTTTGTTAACGTATGGCTTGCTTGGGTTTCGTTTAATTTAGAAGAGGCACAGATGCCTGCAAACTGAACTATTGGACTCTATCTGCAGGCTTCCATCTGTTTTCTCCAGAAAGTCTCCAGCACCTTTATAGGTCCTGAGACATAAAAGGAAGTTAAGAAGATTGACAGCTGATGGGTGGTTGAAGCTAATATTTTGCTTTATAAGTGTGAACACATATGTATACATATACAAGCAGAGAAAGAAATATTGTATCATTCCATACTATTAAGAAAGAGAACTAATCTTGTATAGTGATTAAAAGTGCTGGACTAGAAATTGGGGGGCGGGGGGAACACTATAAATTTTAATCCTGCCTTAGGCACAAATCCTAAAGGATAACTTTGGATAGGTTACTTTCTCTTAACCCTAGGAAAATGGTAATGGCAAACTACTTCTGAGAAATGTTATCAAGAAAATTACATGGACTTATCCAAAGCCAAGACTGACTTGAAGGCATGAAAAACAATAAGCAAAAATACCAAGGGAAGCTTGGTTTGGTGGTGAGAAAGAAATCAGATGGCTTATGGGAGACTTCAGAATAATGCTGTCTTGGAAACATTGGCATGTTATATAGAATATTTCCTTTCTTTTATGCATCTTCCCAGACATAGGTTAATGTAGTAAAAACCAGATGTTTCATGTCATACAAGAAAGAAGATATATGACAAATGAGTTACAATGCTCTATGTCTGAATATTATTGAGAGAATGAAAGCTGGTGCAGGCAATTAAGCCATATATTTTGATTGTCTTATAAAATATAGCTGATTTTGATGTTTTGAAAAATCATATTCAAGTTTTAGCTGAATATAATTCTCTTCCTTGTCGTTAAACCAAGCTGTATTTCTAAAAGGACAGCATTTGTCTTGTGTTCCAAATGAGGCCAACTTATTTGTTTTCATCTGTGGTGTTTAATTGGCTTGTTGTAGGCCAAAGATATCCTACAGAACTGTAATGGGTTAACATATAAGTAAAGGACAAATAAACTCATCCCAATATCAAAATCTACTCATTTATCCATTAGTTGTAACCAATTTGCATTTGGTCTGATGATGGCCAGTTTTGGATCCAACCAATCTCTGAGTGCAAGAACTTCCAAATTTCTCAAATTTCCAGTTAAAGCTTCCTCTCATTCTCACCCTCTTTGAGATTTCAGTCAAATACCTCTGTGAAATCTGCACATTTCACCTGAACAGATGGATATTACATGTACTTCCTCAAAATATATCTATATTTTAATGAACAACAAAGATGATTAGGGGATTGGAGGCTAAAACATACAAGGAACAGTTGCTGGAATTGGGTATGTCTAGTTTAATGAAAGGAAGGACTAGGGGTGACATGATAGCAGTATCTCAGGGATTGCCACAAAGAAGAGGGAGTCGAGCTATTCTCCAAACCGCCTGAAGGCAGGACAAGAAGCAACGGATGGAAACTAATCACGGAGAGAAGCAACTTAGAACTAAGGAGAAACTTCCTGACAGTTAGAACAATTAACCAGTGGAACAACCTGCCTCCAGAAGCGGTGAATGCTCCAACACTGGAAGTTTTTAAGAAGAGATTGGACAGCCATTTGTCTGAAATGGTATAGGGTTTCCTGCCTGAGCAGGGGGTTGGACTAGATTACCTCCTAGGTCCCTTCCAATTATTATTATTATTATTATTATTATTATTATTATTATTATTATTATTATTATTATTATTATTATTTAGAACACTTTTTCCATTTACACTTAGTTATTTGTGAACAAAAAGTTTGAAGCTTGCATTTTAAGATGAAATTAAAAGAGATAAAGGATTCACTTTCCATTAATTTAGTCTTTTCACAATTGAGTTTTATTCATAAGTAAATAATACATATTCCTCACTGTGCTAAGTAATGTTCAAATGTTGTCCCATAGCCGGAGTCACAGCCTTTGATAAAAGTAAAGAAGTGAGATTTGATATAGTTTGCACGATAAGTTCCTTTCAATGTTTCCCGGCTTGATTTAGGGTTCTGTTTACCTCTTCAATGAGGAATATGGCTGGAGATAAATCTGCAGAAGAAATGAAGCAGTTGTGTTAAAAAGTTAAAGACATTTGCCCTTGAGAGAAAACTGACAATGTCCTAGTCTTAAATTTTATTTTTGATTGTTTGGAGACATTTCTCCTTTACACACTTACAAAATGTTTCTCCTCAAAAACTTAGGGAGAATGTGGCTAATACTTCTGTTTTAGAAGTATTTGAGTTCTAGGTCCTCAAAATGGCAATGAACAATTATTAAAGGGAAGTTTATAGTAAAGATAAGGTTTGATAGTCCTTTTGAATAGTTTTTCCCAACCTGTCCACATGTATTGGAATAGAACGTTTGCTATATTTGTATGGGGAAGGATGTGGGTTTTCATTGTGTAAACTATTCTTACTGAATGGATTTACAGTCATTTCCACTGATGTACATCTGTATCTTGGGATTCCTTTTTTCTTTTTCTCCTCATCCTATGTTAAGTTATGGAATACTGTAGCCTTCGCTCTTTATGTCATTCATTTTTAGGTGCACATGTTTATAAACAATAATGTGCCATTGCAAGAAATAAGACTAGATAATGATCAGGTCACATGCACAAATCTGTATAAGTGAAGGAAAAGAATCCTAGAAGAATGAAAGAGTATCTGGGGAGATAGACAACATTTTTCTCCAAAAAGAACTTAGTGACTTTATTAAAAGCATAAGACTTAGTGTGCGACACACTAACTAAATTTTAAATGAATTATTCATGACTATGAATCATCAAAGGAGTGATATAAATTATCCTGTGCAAAAATAGAAGAATGAATGGCACAGTTCTCATTTCAAGTGGATGTACACAGGAAAATGTAAAGCAAACCTCCACCTCCACCGCTTTAAGATCTATTAGGGCCTGGTCCTCTGCAAGCTAGTAGTTAGACTTCTGGCTTACTGAATTCCATTAATACAGTTGATTAAATGATATCTATTCCCTAAACACGTTTGTCTTAATTTAACAAAGATCATCTGGGGTCCAATCAAACAGGATGTGACTTCAGATGTATGGATAAATGCACCCACAGTCTAGTATTCCAAGTAATTGCATGCAATACCTTTGATGAGACAAGATGTGAAAATAAATCCCTATGGCTTCTCTGCTACTTTTCAAAGATGCAGCCTGAGAAACAATTGCTTGCAAGAAAGTTTTACTGAAAGTATGAGACTTGATTCAAAAAAGAAAATGTTAATCAGCTCAGCTACACTTGCCAATGATCAGCTGTGAGGTGAATTCCAATGACTGTCCACGTAAATTATCAATCTGCTTACAAATAGGACAGTATCCAAATTTGAAAATCACCCATGACCTCCAAGGCTCCTTCCAACTCTGTTATTCTGTTATTCTGAGCATATTAGCAAAATAATTGTTCATTTACAAAATGTATACCTGACTATTCTCTACAGCTAGATAGTACTTTTTATTTATTTATTTTTTATTTTAATTCCATTTATATCCCGCCCTTCTCCGAAGACTCAGGGCGGCTTACAAGCTTAGCAGTAGCCTTCATTCTATGTATATGCCTGCTTATTAGGGCTTTCACACACACACCCCAAGCGGCATTATTACAAAGTCAGCTTAATTGCCCCCAACAATCTGGGTCCTCATTTTACCTACCTCGGAAGGATGGAAGGCTGAGTAAACCTTGAGCCTGGTGGGATGCGAACCTGCACTAATTGCAGGCAGCTGGTGTTACTTAAGGAGGCATTAGCCCACTCCTACACCAAGGCTCTTTATGGACAATTAGAAACTCTAATTGTATATATTTTAAGATAGAAAAATGACTGTAAGAGTGTTATAGGTTACTTTCGATGATTTGTTAATGTGTATTAACTCATATTCAACTCAAGTGTATTCAGCTTTACAGGAAGCTGAAAGTACTTCAGCAATAACCCTCCTTGTGTAGAGCCCTCTTACTTGCTTGTGGTGTGTAATATTTTGAAGTGCTGTGAGCTCTAGGGGATTCACCAATGGTTGCCCTGTCTTTGAACAGGGACCAGTAGAAAGTAGGATCATTTCCTATTCCTATCTTGTAATTTTTATAATGTGAATGTTTACCCACATGTGATTACATCTACTGTCTTATAGATTCACTGAAGAATCATTCAGATAAAATTCATTCTTCCAGTATAGAACTATGGAAATGTTTTTTTTCTATTTTTACTCTTTTTATTTTCTTTTATTTTCTTTTTTCTTTTTTGCTTGCATAACTTGTACCAATATACTGTATGTTCAGAATTTACTATGACTATTTAGGTTAAAAAAAATCACAAAGTATGCAGAACTCATATTACATAACATCAGATCTGCATATTGTAAATCCTCTATCCAGGTACTTTTATGAGGCTCTTGGGAGATAATGATGGTATTTGAAGCTGTTTTCAAATTATCTCCTATCCAAGGACAGGCTGTGCTACTTGGGACCAAAGGCATTAGGTTCTCAGAGTGGAAATTCATTTCTGAGTATTCATTTGCTCAGTGGACAGGTATGCCTTGTCCAAGGCCCTGAATGCAAAGCAATTTAATTCTATCTAGGTTCTGTAAAATTCCTGCCTGAACATAATTTATATAATTGAGTGCAGTTCAAATTGCTTTTTACTTTCAGTGACATGACATAGTCACATATATATGCTGGTATTCTTCAACTTGTCCAAATGTTTCCAGCATATTTGAATGCTTGTTTCTCCCTTGGGTATATATTTGCAATTGATTATAGAGTAGATCTCATAAAATATCTGATTAGATGCACATGTATACATCTGGGTTATGCCGTTAATTTTAGTTTCTCTAGGACAAAACCAAAAGGCATTTAAAAACTTACTGGAGAAAGGACTCGTTCTGTAAAAAGACAATCTAAACCTGATGTAGTTCTCCCTCTCGAGAATAACCACCTCTAATTCCCAGACTGTATTTCATTTAGTGCCATTACTTTTAGGGTAAGAAACCATGCTTAAAAAGTCATGTTTATATGCAACATCTTTCCCTCTTCAATTGTTATTGGAACAAATAATCCAGTGTCTTAAAATAAAGCATGACAAGTTTATAGGAGAAAGAGACAGAGGACTCTAGAAAGGCAAATTATTCTCAAAACTCTTGGTGTAACAAACATGTTGAAAATAAGAAAATGGGAGAGGGGAGGTGATAGATAGAGATACACAAGAAAAGCAACCCTGTGGCTTTTCTTCTTGGGAAGATTACATTCTCATGTAGTTTCCTCTTGCTTGAGGTTAATCTGTGTAAACCTGGGTTCATTCTTTTCAAGAGACTGAGGAAAGAGATCACAAGAGGATTAGATAAGGACTTGCAAGTAGGCTTCTTTCTTGTGAAATGCACAAGTTTCAAGAGACCATGCCTGAAAGTGGCAGATGGAAAGACGGGTGATCCGACAAAACTGCAAAACAAAGGTCAATTAAAATGCATGCCGGTATAGCCTTGCGTTCTGCCGCACACCTCCCCAAAACAGCAGACCAGCTGAACCGACGGTGCAACCTCTTGCCTTGCAACGTGTAAACACCCTTTCCTGGTCCCTTCCCCAACTATCCAGAGGCTTTGGCGTTCCCAGGACAAATTGAAGTCCCTGCATTCTGACTCTTTTGGAGTCGGGAAGCTTGAGGGCGACAGAAACGGCTTAGGCGGTTCCTGAAGTGAAACAAGCAAAAGAGGCTTTTGTGTCCATTCATTTTTGGAGCTAGAATTACCTTTGAAGTGATAGCTTGAGGGACAACCTGGCATTTAAGAAGGAGCAAAATGCTTGCGACCACAGTATCAAAAAAGGTAAATTTCGTTGTCATTTTTACTTAAGATCTAAAATATTCGCTTGGTTTTAGTGACTACAATGACAAAAAGGCTGGTTAGCTTTGTTTAAGTGTGCTGATTTTCTTTCCTAGTATTGCTCTGGTGAAAAATAATCTTCTCCCCCAGTGAAGGTCATCCAAGAAAAAAAAACTTAGATGGATAAATAAGGCATTCTTATCATACTAGTATTTTCTGATCTAGTTAGTCAACCTTTGCTTATACTTTTTCTCCTCCAAAATATATAATTCATTTAGTTATTAAAAGGATTCAAGCGTACATTACATTATAGTGCTGCAGAGAACATACCACTAACTTAAAAAAAACATTTAAAAAGCAGTTACATATTGTTGAAAGGACAATAAGACTTTTTGACTAATTTAAAATTTCTCCATTTCTCCTCAATTTGTATTAATTGTTATATGCTTAAATAGCAGAAGGTATGTAATTGGCATATTAAGGGTTTAACACACTTCTTTTCATTGTTGTCATTATTGTTTGTTTGTGTGTGACCCAAATGAAACTGCAGTTTCCATTATGTCAAAGCATGAAAAATGTAATCCAAATAGCCCAAATTTGCTTATTATATTTGGAACCACTTTACAAGGAATGGCCTGAGTCAAGTGGATGAATTGTTTCAATAGGTCTTAAGAATGTTTGAACTGTGGCCTCTTTAATTTAATGTACTATACTTGTAAATATTTAAGGGTTGAATAGGATCCAGTTAAAGTTGAATGCTTACTTTATCATAATTTAATAGGTACTGATTGGAGAAGTCAACTCCATTGTGTACAACATGGTTTACTTCTTAATTACTGTTGGCTGCTGGATTGTTCACGTAGGGCTAATTAAAAGAAGCCAGGAAATAATTGGCACATAATCATTCTTATTATTACTATTATTATAAAAATGTTAAAATCCAGGAGATTGTTGTTTGTGTCCCATGCCTTCCATGACTTGCAATATACTGTTATTCAGTACAACAATCTGACTCATCATTATCTGTCAATCTTTGTGATGGAAAGCAGTTAATATTTCCTGAGCCCAGGTTGTTTCAATGAAAAGAAAGTTATTTTCCCTTCTTGCTGCTTCCTGAACTGGGAACTTATGGATTACAATATGCCACTTTTTAAGCTTCTTGCATCTCTCATAATTAACAGCACACCTTGCTCTTGCATTTCCTGTGATTCAGATCTCAATCCAAAATTAATGCTTTTGCAGAAAAGTCCCAAATGGGTCTTATTCTCATCCTAAATGCAGTAAAGCCTACTTTACTCCAGAAAACCCTTCTTGCCTTTGACACCCCCCCCCAATACATGTACACACAGAGAGAGAATTATTCCTTTCACACACAATATTTCCTAAAATTTCTTGATGCCTGTTATGTACATTATCTACATTAAACAAGAAGGTTAGCTGGGATCCTTCAGGAACTCAGCATTTTTGGAAATGTCTAGATGGTTTACAAAATAATAACTGCCCACCTTGTATTACAGTCTTGAACACTGGATCAGTTTAAAGCCTAAAGACTCAGGCTGTTCTTCTGTGTTCAGTGGAACACAAATTAGGTAAATTAACATAGGTTTGTTGTTTAATATACAGAAATAAAATCAACTACGAGCCCAGTCCTAGTAATTCCTGTCAAGTTAAAATTACATACATCTACAAAAGGTAAAGGTTCCCCCGCACATGCGTGCTAGTCGTTTCCTAGTACTTATATCTTCTGTATGGATTTCATTGGATCTAAATTAGAATCCAGGGTCAAGCCTATGATCACCTATCTGATAGTGAATCCCACTGACCAAAGCTAGGTAGGAATTTCTGGGAAATGGTCTGTGGATTGCTATACTCTCAAGTTTGGGCTTTGAATCTGCTTGCCTGAATACAAATGTTGTATTTATTTCATCAAAAATTTCACCTTTGCACTTTGAATGGGACTCTTGATGGAAAAAAAAAGAAAAGGTGCATGTGAAAGGCATAAAATTTGAGATTCAGAGAGATGGGTGTTTAACGGTAGTTGGTTGTTATTATTACTAGTAATATCATTACTGGTAATAATAACTGTATAGTAACTGTTATTAGTAACTGCTAATCCTGCTATTACATAAAATTGTTGCCCAGATTTTTAATAAGTGCATAGTAGAAACTCTGAAGAAGTCTATGCAGCCCAGAGTCGCTTTGAATAGCGAGATGGGCGGCATATAAATTTAATAATAAATAAATATAAATTTAAAAACACCATTCATGGGCTCAGAGAAATCAGCGTAAAACAACAGTGACTGAGGGAAGCCTTTTGATTTCAACAGTGTCTGTGCCTCACGCGGGCGCCATTAGACAGTTCAACGAGGTTCCCGACAAGCGCACGGAAGGCTCGCCGCCGAACCTTCCTCGTATCCGTTGATCGCTTCTATAAAAGGAAAATCCAGGGACGAGTCCCTCCTGTTTTCTCTGAAGATCTTTTTTTAGGGACGCCCAAGCAGCCTTTGACTGACCAGATGAGGGCGAAGGAGAGGGAGGGAAGCCAAGGGGGGCGGGCGAGACGGGGAATTCGCCGAAGCGAAAGCGCAACCTCTGCTGTAAGTTGCGGACCTGGTCTGCGCGCCAGGCAGCAAGCAAACGCTGCATAACCTTCTTCTCCATTTCTGCCCTGCTCCTGCCTTGGATTGCACGTCAAATCTCATTGGAGGAGTGGTGTGGGGAAGGGAGAGGTGTGTGTGTGGGGGGGGAGGAAAGCTTCCATGTGGTGGAGCGCGCTGGGCTTTGCGCTTTTCTTCCATAGAGGGATTCGCGCTTCCGCCGGCACCGTTGACTTTTCTAAGGTTGGGAAGGCAGGAATCTGTAGTTGGTAGAGGTGCTGACATATGTCACAAGGCGCTGCTGCTGCTGCTACTGCTGCTACTGCTACACCTGTGGAAGGAAATGCCTCCCGGGCGAGGGGGGTGCGAAGCAGCCCCGGCCGGCTTGGGTGGTCAAGGAAAGAACTGGCCCTAACTAGCTAAACACCGCCGACCTCAAAAGTGCAGCAGCGATTCAGAATCTCAGCAGGCGCTCCGGCTTGGTTTCCGCCGGGGCCGGACACTGGCATTTTCAGGCCCAGGGGCAGAGCTGCGACAGGGGCCGGAGGGCATTCCTACCCGCAGGCTCCAAAGCGCTTTGGATTAAGGAAGGAATCCGCCCGGGACTAGAAGTCACAGAGGTTTGTCCCTATGTGCCTGATTCAGAAACCCATCTCGCTGCGAGGGGAGGCAATTACTGTATTCCTAAAGATTCTTTTTTTTTCCCCAATGTCTTTGAATCTACTACACAAGAGCTAACCATTTGGTGTAGGTGATCATCCGGATCACCATCAGCGATAGGAAAGAAAGCCCCCAAAACGTGTTTTTTTCCCTCACACACACTTGATTTGAGACTTGAAATTTCAAAGAGATAGTGATCTGAATTTGAGAAATGCAGTATCTTGATAGTTTTATAAATAGCTTTATGGATTCAGGATCGGTACCAATTAGTGAAGTGTCACCATTGATTTTGGGAAAATAATGCTAGGATTATTTTTAGCCCTTCCATTAAACATGTGATTTTTCAACCATGCTGTAAGTTTCATGCACTTCTCCTTGAGAGATTTATCTTTGGCAATTCAAGCGATTTTGTCACTATATCAAATATAAGAGAAAGTTAGGTGTCACTCTGCTCATTAGAACTTCTTCTGAATTTTGTTTCTTGATTTTAAAATGCTATCAGCCTAGGGTCTGTGAATATGATCTAAATACTGACTTTTTCAGGTCAGAAAAAAACCCTCACACTTCTCTTTAAAAATCGCAATGTTGCTATTGTTCCAGTACTAAGCATCCTAATTTGAAAATAAATCTCATTAGAAATATTTAATGTCTTTCTCTATTATTAGGTTACATCAATCTGGAATTTTTTCAATGTACGAATAGCAAGAAACTATTGAACATATCCGTTCTAAAGAGTGTAATCAATGTAGTATTTATTGCAACTATCTATCTGTTACTGAAATGGTTTTACTGAAAACCAATAAGCATGCACACTGTTAGAATTCTGCTGTTTATTATTTGATGTTAAATATTTCTAACTTTGAGTAAATCAAATTAAATTGATCGTATTGTGTTGGACCAATGAAAAGCCAGTGCCTTTGAATTCAATGAGACTTGCTCCCAGGTTTAATGAATAGTTTGTAACAATGGCCCTTGCTCCTCGGTAGCATATACATACAAAAATAACATGTAAATGTATATAAATAGCACACACAAAAGCAGATCCATAAATTACTATAAAATTGTGAATGTTCTTGTATACTAAGACGTTTTGATTATTATTGTAATCAAACTTGGGAATCGGACAAGTGGGCCTCCAATTAATTCTTATGCTTCTCAGTATAAAGCCAGTAAATTTTCCCAGTTATATAATTATGAAAAGAATGGTTAAAGGACTATGGTAGGCACACTAAAGGTAGGAATAAGTTCCACTGAATTCAAGAATTACTCTGACATAGGCTTTAATAATATTACATTGTCACCTTTCTTCAAAAATATAGCTGATAAAATTTGCACGCTAAATATTTACATTGTCTATTTTCTTCCAACACTGAAGGAAGTCACTCAAAATTTCCCTATATTCCCTTTTCTAAAGATGAGACTTTTTTATATTTAAGAATTGTACTGTTAGGCCAGAATGAACAAAGAAGCGCGTTAGGGAAAGGAATCTGGAGGTCTCACTCGAGGTTCCCTTTCCGACGTGCACTCCCTTTCCTGCAGCAGCCGCGCTGAGGCACATAGGCCGGAATGACGTATCTGTCCTCCGGCTGTCGGCAGTCTCATGCGCGGTGGCTGTTCAGGTGAAGAACGTCAGGTTTACAGGTCGGGAGGAAATCACAGAAAAGCCCCGCCGGGGCAACTTGGAAACAACACCCAGCAGCTCCTTGACTGATCAGCTTTCCTCGATTTGGGGGTGGGATTTCCCAGAAGGGATTCAGCAGTCGAAAACTTGGGGCAGAGACTCAGCCCCAGGCGCGGAGAAGATGGGCGCTAGTTGTGGCCTGTAGCAACCGCCTGGCAAAAAACCACCTCACTCTGCCCCGCCTCCGCTTTCCTGTTTCATTCCCCCTTGCCCTAACTGCCTATATGTTCACACCTGCAAGAGTGTCCTTGAAATCAACTATCTCAACAGCCTATTTTTCAAACAGCTTGTCTAGAGAAAGCAACCAGGACGAATGCCAGAGGGCTTTTCCTTTCTTTTAAAACTGAGGATGGATCTAAAGGTCGCAATGAAAGAGCTGCGTCTACAACATGATATGCGTGGGAGTTAAGGGCTGCTTTGCTCCGGAGACAGATGTGGCCAGGTCAGCCAGCTCTACTGAGCGACCTGCCTGCCTAAGAACGTTCAAAAGGAAGCGCACAACTGTCAGTTCCCGACGAGCTTGCAGATGGCCTTGTAACTTTCCATTCGGGGCGCAGCGCTGTTCGAGGGGCCCAGCCCTGCCTCCTTAGTAGCAAGTGAGAGTCAACAAGTTGCAGAGAAGCTCCTGCGTCCCCAAGACTATTCCTCCCGGCTTCCCTGCGACGGAGCCGATTTCTGGCTTCCATCTCCAGCCCGCCTCCACCGCTGCGCTCGAAGAAATCCCTACTCCTCGGGAGATCAGCTTGCAGTAGCAAGGAAAGATTTTTCCTTTTATTCCTCCCATCCACACCCACACCCACCTCAGCCTCAATTTTCCGCCTAAACTGCCTCCTGCATTGGCTGCATCTGCAAAAAGATGCCGCTTTTCCCCTGATTTGTGCGCGCCTTTGCCATCCCACCCCTACACTTCCCTTCGCTCCACGACCCCCACCCTTGGCTTACGCATATGATTTCCTGGTTGGGGTGTCCTTCTCGCGCAATGTGACTTTGCCATGAACTCGCCCGTGCCCAGATGGCTCCCAAGACTGGGGGGCGCGGTGGGGGGGGAGAAGCATCCTGACGAAAGCGGAACTCGCCGGAGCCCATACAAATCAGAAAAGAGCTACTCCAGAAGAGCAGTGAGTAGATACCGGAGCCTGCGGATAAGAAAAGACGCTGCGCTGGCCGCCTCTTGAAACAGAGACGGGAAGGCGGAGGACGCCAAAGCCCACCAGGCACAAGCGAATTTGAAAGAAGCGGGCGGGATTGGCCGCTGGAGAAGATCTTCCTGCGAGATCCTGGGGGAGCCGCTGCCGAGGTTTGGCGCGGCGGACAGCTGCCCTCGTTAAGCCGCCGCCGGAGCCGTCACCTTCCGAGGGAAGCCGCGGCAGCAGGTGGTGGTGGGCCATGATGGCCACCAGCTTCCAGGAGCCCCCATCCGAGGACACGGTGGCCCTTCTGCACCGGGCCAAGGAGCCGGGCGGCGGCGAGGCGGCGGCCAAAGGCGAACTGAGCCCGGCTTCCAGCAAGGCGCCGTCGTCGATCGGAGCCGCGGTGGCGGCGGCGGAGAAGAGCGATCCGACGCAGAAGCCGCCCTACTCCTACGTGGCGCTGATCGCCATGGCCATCCGCGAGAGCGCCGAGAAGCGCCTGACTCTGTCGGGCATCTACCAGTACATCATCAGCAAGTTCCCCTTCTACGAGAAGAACAAGAAGGGCTGGCAGAACAGCATCCGCCACAACCTCAGCCTCAACGAGTGCTTCATCAAAGTGCCGCGAGAGGGCGGCGGCGAGCGCAAAGGCAACTACTGGACGCTCGACCCGGCCTGCGAGGACATGTTCGAGAAGGGCAACTACCGCCGCCGCCGCCGCATGAAGCGGCCCTTCCGCCCGCCCACAGGCCACTTCCAGCCGGGCAAGAGCCTCTTCGGGGCCGCGGCGGAGGCGGCCGGCTACGGTTACCTCACGGCGCCACCCGCCAAGTACCTGCAGGCGCCTTTCCTCAACGCCGCCGCGGCCGCCGCGTCCTGGTCCTTGGCGCAGCCCGCGCCGCCGCCGCCTCAGGCGCCCTCAGCCGCTTCCTACGGGGCCTGTCAAATGGCGACCGTGGAGGGCGGCGGCGGCAGCAGCCCGGGAGGCAACGGCGGCGGCAGTCCTGTCAGCGCTGTGAAGGGAATGGGACTCTCGGCCGGGCCCGGCGTGGCCACCGCTGGCGCTGCCTCAGCCTACGGCCCTTACTCGCGCCTTCCCGCCATGGTGAACTCGTACAACGGCATGGGCCACCACCATGCCCACCACCACCCGCACGCCCACCACCACCACCCGCACGCTCACCACCACCATCACCACCACCACCACACGGCCCAGCAGCTGGGCGCGGCGGCGGTGGCGGCTGCGGCCGCGGCGGCCGCCGCCGCCTCGGCCGGCAGTCCTTCCCCGCAAGCGGCGCCCAACGGAGCCGCCGGCCTGCAGTTCGCCTGCGCGCGCCAGCCGCCCGAGCTGGCCATGATGCACTGCTCGTACTGGGACCACGAGAGCAAACACAGCGCCCTGCACCCGCGGATAGACCTCTGAGGGAGGCGGACGAGCCTGCATCGCCGCTGCGGGCATGCCCGGCAGCCCACACCGACCCCCTTCCCACGGCTCAGGCGCGGCGGTGTCTTCTGAAGAAAAGCTTGGGTCGCCTTTCCCGATCGTTTTCGTGTTCACCCATGCCCGGCGCGTGCAGTAACTTTCGGTGGGGAAAGGGAACCCTCCTACCCCGCCTCCCCCCCCCCCCAAAAAAAAAACTCTTGTGCATCTGCAGCTCTACGGCTCCTCTCCGGGTGCAGGTGAAGGCAGCGTGACGTCCCTCCTCCTCCTCCTCCTCCTCTGCTTCGAATAGCTCGGCTTTTGGATGTAAATCCTCCTCCCTGTCACTAGTTTTTAGGGGGTTAGACAATGCAGAGTTTTACTCCATCTCCCTAGTGCAAGCCCTAATAAAACTAAAACTAAAGTCGCCTCCGGATTTGGTTAGTTGCTTTAGAAACACACTGGCCGATACAGCACGGATCACGACCTTAGAAGACGTCCTTTGCGTGGTTATCCCGAACTTACTTTGCAGAAGCAGGGAGAGTTGGTAGTAAGTAATGTTTCTAAGATCGAAACGTGGGTCTTAATTGCAGAGGCATTTGCTTTGCATTGTGAGCTTAAACGGGGTTAAAATTCAAATCAAAGCAAAACAGGGGGGGAATCGTATGTTCACCGCTGCAGATGAGAGGTGTGGAATCAACAACTTGTATCTCCTGCTCAGAACAACTAAACTACCAAACTTTAAAGCCAATAAAGGCCACGTTTGTTTATTCAGAAAATACATATTAAATTGTATTTGAACTTCAGTTATCTATAAAATAGGGTGGCGATGGCTGTAAATCCTATTGAATCGGGCCTCTTAGTTTTAACATTTTGGAGTCGTTTATATCAGAAAGATCTCAATTTAGATTTAAGCAGGAATAACTTTGACGCAATTGACAATACTTGTAGATTGATGTTTCAGAATTGCATCTAATGATTTACACGATCTCTCTGTCCTAAATAAGTAAAGCACACCAAATTTATTAGGATTTCTTTTCGAGAATTGTTTCCACGAATGGCAAAGATTCTAAACATATTTTTGTTAATATAAGTTTCATGAAACGTTAAAACTTTCATTCCACTGTACTGTGGCTTACAGGCGGTTTCAAAAGTTGTTGTTTTCAGTTTCCTGGCTCGGTTCACGTTAATCTGGGCACTTGAGTATACTGTCTGTTTCAACAAGTTTAGGGATGTTTAAAGTTGAGAGGGGAAGAGGTTTGCATTAATGGGATTAATCTGATTATAATGGATAATTACTGGAAATAACTTTGAAATCTAGAAGGTGGGATGTTAAAAATGGCCGTATTTTGAACAGATTAACTAATACAAATAATGGAAAGCACTAGACTTTCACTTAGCCTTTTTTTTTTGGCATAGACTTGTCCACTGTGACCCCAAAGATGGAGGAGGGGGACAATGCACTTCTTTAAATCTTAATATCACTGTCCAAAATAGTACTTATTTGGGCACTGTATTGTACCAGAAAGGCTCCTTCTTGGGGCAACTTGTAGCCATGTTGATTTGAAAGGGGAAGGAATTTTAAGAACAAGTTTAAAACAATTGTATATGTATTTTTTTTTACAAAAAGAAAATAGTATTTTCTCAAGATAAAGTAAGTTTATACTGTATAAACTTTATACTAAAATTATTTGGCTAAAGCAAAGCTATTCTCTATTATTATGAATAGTTTAATAATGGAGACTGTTTTTTGCAATGATGCTGTTTTATACATACATTTACACAAACACACACACACACACACACACACACATTCTATCCTTCACATGGGTATTGAGACTAATTTTTATCTTTTTTAAAACTGAAACTATTTTGCCTGTAAATCAATTTTCATGGGTGGTCCTCTGCTTTTCTCTTCTTTTATGAAACAAAGTTTCACTATTTGAGCCTGAAAAAGAAGATGAACAGAAACTGTATTAAAGGGGAAAGGGGGGAGTCAATGCAGTTTGTTTAAATACTTTTGTAAGCAAGCTGTTTTGATGTTGTGCCTTTCTGGGACCAACTTTTTTTAGAATAACTAGCACTTTTATTGTATATCCCTTTGTATAGTCTCCAATAAAATGTTATTTTTTCTCTTTTATGTTTGATTTTCTTTTCTTCCGCTATTTATTAAACACTGCAAATCTTTAAAAATGTCATTAATTTCTGAAAGTGACTAATTTGCTACAAAAACTGCTAACATATAGACTTGAGCAGAAAGTTTTAGGATTTTACTTACATTATTTTCCACTTTCATGGAATTTGGTAATTGTTCAAAACAAAAAGAAAGGTACATAAACCTCAGTTATAATAGTATGGTAGTAATAATAACTATAATCATCTGAAAATATTATTAAAATCACTGTCCCGTCTAGCAATATTATTTATTTGTGGATTGATTGTGTTAAAGCCCTCTTTAGATGGATCTGGATCTAAAGCATCTGTGTTTACAATATTAGTAATAGGTAAATTCCTCTGAAATCAATCTTTTTGTTTCCATGTCATAATTATTAGTCCAAGAATACTTATGGTCCAGTTGTCTTAATTACATTTATTCCGAAATGTATTTGTGAAGCTTTTAGGGTCCTTTGCTGGCATTACAACAGCTCTTTTCTACCAGTATTTATGTGGAAGTACATCTCATTTAAAATAATGGCAGGATACCTGGGAGGATCTAAGTTCAGAGGAGTGTGATCTGGTTTGGTGACTGACTGTTGAAAATGCTGTTAGTGTCAGGCTTGAAAAAATAATTATCATGTCTAAGTTGTTCTAAGACATGCAAAAAAAACACTTCTTGTTGTGAAGATCTTCACTTGCAGAGTTAATCCAGAAGGATTTTTCTTTAATAGTGAACATATGTTGGAGAGACATACTAGTGGCACTTTTATTATAGCATTATCTTTTTCTTTCTTTTCTTGTAATATATGTACAATTACAACCTCTTTTACCTATATCACCCAAAATGTAGGCGATTTTAGGCCAGAGATCTGTAAAATGTAAGTGTGGAAAATAGCTAATGATCACATTCTTTTTATTTCAGACAGTAAGGCTATTTTTTAAAAAATATTATGTAAGTATTGTGCACTATACATATATAATATCAAATGACTGATAAGAATATTTGCAGCCCTACCCTAAAGAAGCATATTTATTTAGAAATAAATTCCAATGAGTTCAGTGGGACTTATTTACCAAGCTGCTACTTAATTTGGAGATAAACTATATGAGATTGGGTGGGTTTATTTCCTCCCTAATTCTATGTAGGAAGAGCTAGATTTTCAATTATTCCTGTTTAATGATGATAAAAGGTAGATGTTTGGGAGAGGGAGGCTAGAGCTGTGCTCTAAGTCTTCCGCATTCTTTCCAGCGGTGTTTTGCCTGTGGCACCTTGCAGATTTTAGTTTCCATAAGAGGCAACTTATGCAAATGAAACTCTTGGACAGTGCTCTTTGGATATTTCTAAGATTATCTTCTAACGGAGTGGCTGGGCTGCTTGCAACATTTTCACCTGTGTTCTAGCTGTGCTCACTAACTCTAACTTGACCTTTATTGTGTTTTATTAAAGCATAGATTATGATTTACAGTGTTATGTGCACTCAACCTCGGTTTCGCCCCCCCACACACACACACCTCCCCGCATTATAGGATGTCCAAGGAACGAAGGCAATATAAGACTGACACTTAGCCAGTCCTATATTTGCCAATGTGTAATTGCCCAATGTCTAATATATAATTTCTATAATATCTACCTAATGACTGATATAATCTAAACGAGGGCCGGGAAGAGACTCCCAAAGTACAGGAGTCACCGGCGGTTGGTTTTTACCGGACGGAAGTTATTAATCCAATCTGGAAAGGCTGTACACTTTCTGTTCCTTTCTCTCCCTCCGTTTTAGTCAATGGGGAAAGCCGCAGGCAGCTTCTTCGCTCACGCCAAAGGGGAAGGCGGAGATAGCCGGACCAGCTTCTCCGCCAAGTAAAGCCGATGCCCTTGGCCAGGAAGGCACTTAATCCACCCAAAACCTCGGAGCCCGAAGAAAGGAACCTCGGAAGCGGGCTGAATCTCTTCTGGCTAGCGCTGCGTTTCGCACCCAGCTTTTTCCTCGGAACGGCCTTTGGAGAGCGCTGGGGAAGAAGGCAGTCCGGCTAAGCTCTCTGCGACAATGGTTTGGTAACCCTTTGACTGCGATCTAAGGAGAGGGTGGGGGAAAGAGGGAGACAAGTTGTTATGTACGTGCGGTCCAGAGCCCACAATATAACACAAGTAGTCCCGCATGCGGGACTGTTCATCAAACCGGCCGTGGGAAGAGCGAGGCATCGTTTCTGAAGGAGAGACGGTTTTCTGGCGTGAAAGGAAAAGCCACGGCACTCGCTCAGACCTCAAGACCTTCAAGAGAACCGATTCAAGAGGCAGGGAGGACCGACCCCAGCTTTTGGCACTGCGCGGGTCCCGATCCACCTAGCCAGAGACTTTCGGGGCAGCGGGAAAAGGTCCCGAGGCAATGCCGCTTCGCGGAGCTATCACGGAATAGGGACGCGAGGGGGGACTGAGGATGCATTTACCGCCTGCCGTCTGCTAGTCAGAAAACGCTCCCACGGCGTTAGGGAATCCGCCTTTCTAGGGCGTGGGTGTCCCGGGTCTCTGTGCTTGTCCTTCACCAGGCCAATTCTCTAGTAGTCGGAGAAGGAGCAGAAACCGTCACAGCTTAGCCTAGTTACATCTTAATTCCCAGTGCAGTTTACATTTCCATAGTAAATATAATAGATGGGAAGAGTCGGGGGGGGGGGGGGCTCTCCTCCACCACTCCAGGGTTTAGGATTATATTTCCTAAATCAAACTGAAGACAATTCTTGAAATCCCACGATTTTGTTTTTCTGTCCCATAGTTGGGTAGGTGACTTAAATAACAGAGAAGAGGATACGTATTTTCTGAAATTCCAGAACTTTCTTTTATACAAAGTCTGGCCATCCCTATTTGGGAGTAAGGCCCATTGAATTCAGTTGGGTACTTTGTAATTTACCAAACTGTGGAGCAACAGACATTACCTAACATTTTGAGTAATCCAGTCCATCAGGCCCCCAATAGGATGGTCTGGGAGCGGTGTGTAATAATATACACACTGCACCTTGCCTTGTATTAATTGAGATTACAAACTCGCGCGTTATTTGAACTCGGCTAAAGCGCCCAGACTAGAAACGCGCACGATTGGATCCAACGCAAATAAAAATTCAAGGTAAGTGGATGGTGCAATCTATTTTGTTTCGGCTCCTGTACTCTTCTTAACAAAGCAAGGGACAGATCAGGCAGGTGTTAAAGATATTGGGTAGCAGGATCCCAGGCGTATATAGTATAAAAAGATGGCTATGTGCGTGGATGCGTATGTTGGGATAAGTCGCGACAGTAAATCCTAACATGGGCCACTGAACAATATCTTTTTACATACAAAATAAACTTTCAAGCTGTTTCAGTTGAAATGCTGTTCTCCCTTCTGCTCAGTTCCCCCTCCCCCCGTGAAAAGTCCTACAGACAGAAATCCTAAACCCATGTTTTAGGAAATAAATCCCGAAGAAAAACAACACGTGGTTCGAAAATCAGTTCCCAAATGAACGCAGGTCGCTCAGAGCGTGTGCGCTGGAGTGGTTCTGGCAATGCCTTAGTGGTAACAAAGGCAATTTTTATCCCGGGTGGAAAACGCGCGGGAGACTCTTCTTCTCTCCAAAACTCCATTACAGGGACGACCCTGTAATGGTGGGAATCCGAGGGATTAACAAGTTATCTATGGAACTGATCTTGGAGGCGGAGGAGGGAATGCCCAGGAAACGTCAGCAGGAGCTTCTAAGGAGCACCTTCTCCCATATATTTTGGAAAACCAAGATGCTTTGCCTTCTTATGACTTCGGGAATCGGAGGCTTCTGTCTGAGTTGTACCATTTAATCTATTTTCTAATTGCCCAGTTCTTCCTTTGGCTTTGCACCCTGTGTCTCTTCCCTTAAAGAGGTGTCAGTCACGTTGCTAGAGATTTGTGTTCAGATGGGTGTTGAAAAGACATTTCTACAGAAAATCGTTTTCAAAGCCATAGGACCCAGCAATCGAATCGAACCTAAGTAGGGCTGAAATCCAAGGATATTAAATTCCATGATTAAATGGTCCCAAGTTAAAACAACTTATGTTATGTTCTTCATTTCCGTAGAATAATGCACTTCCAGCTTGTCCCTCTTTTAATGTATGCAATGTTCCAGGTAGATATTAGAAAGGTATTCCTCGTTTCTGTATTCTCTATTAAATTCAAGAGATTTTCTCCAACTAAATGTATATAGTTTTCAATCTAAACTTATATTTTTATATAACAACTCTGTGATAAAGTACACTTAATCTAATAGTGGCTGGGGAGTGGATGGACGGAGAAAGGACACCCTTGAAAGGAATTTAGTCAGGTACTCGAATCTTATTCAAATGAACTTGGCAGTACTGGAACCTCACCACTTTACAAATGAAAGAATAAGAGGGAGGAAGCCTATACATTTATTAAGATGGTAAGATCTCCTCCTTGTCTGCTTTTAAACACCGTACACAGTGGAAACAGCTTTCTCTATGAGATTTGTGCAAGCAAATGGCCATTTGGAAATCTGGCATAGGGCGCATGCAGGTAACACTCCTTTTAAAGAGTGCTCTGATTGCCGGGCACAATCAACCAAAAATGGACATTGTGGCTGCCCGATCCTGTGCAGGTTTGCTCAGCAGTAACTCCCACTATGGTTATAGGGGTTTTTATTCCCCAAACGCTGTATTCAGTTTTTTATCCAGGAATAAGTTGCTGAATTTAGTGGGATTTAGTTCTGAATAAACCTGCATGGGATGATGCTGGGATCCTATTTTTAAACTATATATATAGTTTATGCTAGCATATAATTCAAAATGTATATACATACATTCTTACAATGTACATATATATTGTAAGACACAGCATCGCATCCTTCCCTTACCTCGATTGAGTGCCTCCAAATCGTTTTCTACTCCTAGCTACCACATAGACCCCCAACTTAGGATCTTCATATTAAATGGGTGTCAATTTCCCAAATTCCCAGGAAACACACTAGGAATTAGAGAAATGGACTTTCAACCTATTTTAGGATCCCAGTTTAGGGAAAATATTGCGAGCTGATGCTGGCTGGCTACTAGCTGGATTGTGAAAAGACTCCCTTTGGTTTAATTCAATACATTTATCCTCTCTATGTCTCACTTATCACTGTTGAACACTCAGCCATGTAAACCAGGCATAATTGCTAGTTCCAGACTTTATGTGCTTTCAATTTTCCTTCAGTATTAGAACAGAAGAAGAAACTTTTCTGAACTAAAGTCATACCTATTTATGTTTACCCCATGTAGATTACTCCTAAGTAAGTGCTAAATGGAACTGAAGATTCTTTTTTTCTTTTTTGAGGTGTAAATTGCATCCAGTTGGTGGAGGACTCTTTTCTCCTGAATTTTATTTCTGAGGGTTGTAATTTAAATTTAAGGTTAGGGCAAAAGAAGTCAGAGCACTGCTTTGCCCTTCAGCCGGAAGGAGCCTTACAATTTACTGAATCCAGGGGAAACTAGAGGACAGCCATTAATTGGAGACTCTCCCTAAAACTTGAATTGGACTCCCTTCAAGATCCATGCCTGGTTCCATTTCTTGCCTATAGTCTTATGTATTTAGGCCCTATTGAAATACGGGAGGAAATCTTTTTATAGATTTTCTTATGCACTGATATATTTAGAATGTGGCATGCATAGGATCAACCAGCTCAACTGTCTTCTTGTTTTTAATCCCAGACCAGTTGGCCTTTCACAATTTGAAAAAAGAAATTCCAGTGTCAACGACATTAAAAAGGTAGTTGAATGAATTCTGGTGGAACAGAAATCCTCCTTAAAAATGCTTTACAATTACGCTTTTCAGAAAAGTTAGCTCAGATCAGTAGTATTTCTATCAGATGTTTTATTCAGAAGTTTTCCATTCAGTTTAAGTCTGCCCACAGGATGGCAGCCTGAATCAGTTTCAAATCCACTAATACATTTGTTTGTGGTGGTTTATGGCTCAAACTCTCAGCTAAACTAATGACAAAGATATGACATAAATGAATGCAACCACAGTTAAAAAAAACAACTGATTTCTTGGATGCCTTTGGATGATTTATAATGCAGTTTTGTACATACTTAAGTAGTACAAAAGCATAAAAGCATATGATTTTGATTTACAAACCTTTGCATACTTACCTGTGGGTAGATCCCATTTAAAATTCTGAGTGGATTTAACAGATTTCCTTTGTTAATTAAATGATGCTTTCCTAGAAGTTATTTTCCTAAAGTATATTTTTCTTAGAGAACATCTACATATGCAGGAATTATCAGCCTTGTGTAATAATGACCAAAGAGAAAGCTGGAAACATTCATTTCCTTTGAAAAGTAAAATTATCTCCTTCAGTGGTATAAAAGATGAGCAAACTGCCCAATTGTTTCCTCCTGATAGTGCTGTGAGGGGACAAGGCATCAGATGCTTTCAATTCACAGAATTGTTTATTATTTAATGGAAGCTTTGTGGTGGCTTCCTCTTCACCCCCCCCCCAAGACTCAGGTCACACTGTGACATTCTTCTGTACACAAATAGCCACCAGTATCCAAGTGGACTGTTTGCTAAGACCAAGGAAGGACCTGGATTAGCTGCTAGCTGGTACTGCAGAAAAGACCCTAAAGGTAATTAAAAGTGGACTAATGTTACTAGCTGATCGACTTTTGTCCTAAATTCATTTTAAATTTATTTATTTATATACTTTCATCACTCAGGAAATCTACGTGTTCCTATTTCTCCTCTCCCCACCCCCAAAGCCCACCCTGTAAGGTAGGTTGGGACAAAATGATAAAGTTGCCCACTAATCCTCCATAACATTGTCAGGGTTTGCCCATCACACTAAGCATATTTGATCATTTACACCTCTTTAAGGCTAAACTCACAAATACGCTAAACCCAGACCTCAAAATTACTTCTTGTGGTTGGCATCCTGGTTTGTAATTACCACTAAGCCTTTGGTCGCCAATGGTGCAATGCAGAAAAAAATTAAGCTCCATGAACTGGCTGCCTATCATGTTTTCTAACAGAGGAGCGAGGACAGGCACTTCTGATGATAAAGCTAAGGGTGCAATCTCTATTGGTAAAATCTGGGGGATTTGCAAAGCCTGGGGGTCTGAGTTGTAATTTCACTTGCCCAAAATTCAATACCATGCAAAATCCAAATCAAACTGCATTATGTTTGGTGTGATGTCTGAATCCTGACTAGTTTCATACATCATTCAGTCATTATTTGTTTACCCATTAGGGATGAGCGAGCTATTTTGATTTTCACATCCTCTGATCTCCGAATGCTGAATGCTCTGAGCACTGAATGATCAGAGCATGACATAAAACATGCCTGTTTTCAAAGTTGTTTTCTAAGTATGAAACAAAGTTCAACTATTTGGTGGGGAGTGATTTTGACAATTCTGGCCACTCATTTTATAACTTGTAGTCAGGCAAATTTTCTTTCCAAACAGCTGTCAGCCTAGCCTTCCAGCAGAAAACCCAGCCATATCTTGACTGTGGTCCGCTTAGACTGGGAAGGCTGAAAGGAGGCTGGGTTTCAAAAGAAGCAAAAGAGTTAATCTCAAGGCCAGACAGAAGAAAAATGTCTTCAGAAACTAGAATTCCCTGAGGTGGATGGATCGCAAGTACATTGTGCTGCATTTTATTTTGCCAGAAGGTCATACAAAGAGATGTAGGTATGTGGTTTGGTGTTGTTACTACTGCAGAGGCTGCATAAATATAAAGGCAAATAGTACAGTGTAAGCTTAGTAATCTTTGATAAAGATGTATATTGGGCATGCACTTGTGTCTTGTTGTAACATTGATATTGTTCATGATGAAAAGAAGCATTCCATAAACAAATAATTTTTTTAAGCCAGTTGTTTTGGTTTTATGGCTTTTTTACCTGTTATTTTCTTGACAAGATTTTAGAAGTGGTTTGCCATTTTCTGCTTCTTGGGGCTGAGAGAGAGGCACTGGCCCAAGGTCAGCCAGCTGACTTGTGCCTAAGGCAGGACTAGAACTCATGCTTCTAGCCCAGTGCTTAACCACTAGGCCAAACTGGCTTTCAGTTTTAAGCTAGTAGCAACCCTACATGCCAGCCAACATATCATGAAATAATAACATTGCTATTGCTTGAATTCTGCCTAGCAGACAGACTGCAAAACCAACAAACAAAAGCAGTGCCAAAATCTTATTGACTAATAATATGCTTTTTAAAAAGTATAAAAACTTTAAGAATGCTTCATTGGGGGAATAGGATAACACAAGCAATTTTAAAAAGTTTAATTGTTCTGTTGCTGGAAGTACCCAGAAAATGTATTAACATAAATTGTTCTCTTGTTGAGAAATGGTTGCTTTTTAAATAAAATACAGTAAATAATTTTTTAATTTGGTGAGAGCAGAGAATATTTTATTCTCTATGATGTTTATTTTAATGTTTTTAAAATTATATACTTGATTACATTTTCTGCAGTTTAGATTGAAGTAACACAAAGGGCATGGAGTAACACTGCCAATGGTAATTCCTCTTATAGTCCTAGAATGAAAAAATGAGGTGGCCTCTGTTGGTCTTGATTTCTCACTGTTTCCTATGGATGGAGCACTCAGAACATTATACTTCTTCCCTTTCCTCTGAAAAGAGCAAAGTGAACTTAAAACATACTTCTAAAATACATATTCTTTATTTGGATTGCTTTTTAATTAATAACATAAAACTGCTTTAACAAAAAGTAAAAGAGAAATAGTATGTTACAGTTACAATTCTACATGTATTTATATAATTCAAATATTATTCAAGTACATATATATTTCTAATACATTTAGGCAACTATCTTTTTTTAACCTACTGTATTTTGTATAAATGAGTTCCATATTTCATTATACTTAACCATACAAAGTCTATGTATCTATACACAATCCACCCATAGATGGCAAGTGCAATCAGGTCTTCAATCCATTGAGTGAATGGGGACATACATGTATCTTTTCAATGCTGCAATATCAGTGTTTTGGCCATAGTAAAGGCACAGAGAACGTTTAGGTTGTCTGGTTATCAAATTCCGTATGCTAGGTATATAGTTCAAGAAAATATTATCTTCTGAAAATTTTAGTTTTTCTCACACAGTCATATTTATATAATTCACTACTTTCTCCAAAAACTTAGCACAAGACACTGTAAAAACGTATCTTTTAAATAAGCACTATCTTCATTATATCCCTAATTATATGCTACATACTTTGGACAGTCCATTTCTATACAGAGTCTCATAAATTCTAAATATTATTTTTTGTTGTATAGTTATAATCTTATAGTAAGGTCCACTGACATTCTTACCATAGAACTTAAGGCAGTCTCTTATTGTCTAGGCAATATAGGAACTTCTAAATCTTAATTCCACTATTTCTTAGCATCTGCATATCAAATTTATTTATGATAACAAGTATCTATAAAAACTAACAGTATAGGGGCTTTTTTAGTTTTAAAGGATTTAACAAATTCTTATATTATCTCAGGGTATCTCAGAAGCTGAAAATGCTGCTGGTCCAAACAGCGTTAATAAATGTTGTAGCTGTAAATACTGCCATTGAGTTAGGTATGATGTGGCATTTTTCTCTTAAGACAGAGAATGCTAAAAATTCATTTTTATCATCTACCAGTTGATCCAATGTCAATATCACTTTCTTCCATCCAATTTTTCCATATCATTATCTTTTTCTGATTTGTAAAGTTGGGTTTCCCCATAAAGTCAATTTGCCGTGTGACACCCCCCCTTTTTTTCCCTTTTCCCATGTATTCCCTTTTTCCCAATAAATTTATTAGGCATTACATTCCATAACTTTGTAACTGACATAATTGTTTCTAGAGAATTTTAGTATAGGTAGATCCTAATACTGTCCATCCAAACAAAGGTGCTATATATGTATATTCCAAAGTTACACAAATCAGAAAATTAACTCCAATTGTTGGTCTCCAGTCTGAACATTTAAAAAAAAACATTTAGTATAATTTTACAGGTGGGATTGTTTTGATCTGGGTTTAAAGCAAAAAAAAATATTTTGTGTATGCTCCATTGTTGACACAATATATTAAGCTAGAAATAGTTGTTTACAAACCACAATGACTGAGTTTATACAATGAATGCTAAGCCAAAGCTAAAGCAACCAGCATGGTTCAGCGTTGTCATAAGGCAGCCCTTTGTTTCATATTCCTCTTTGAGAAATGAAGACGTCTTAACAGAAAGAACTGGTTCCTATCAACTTCATTTCAGGCAGAGTCAGTCAAACCTTTTCTTTCATAACCAGGTCTTGTGTCAGTCAGCCACTGTTCTTTCTTGTGAAGGAAAGGTGGATGATACACAAAGGAGACTGACCTGAGAAAATGGGTGGCATCTTTGCTGTTGTCCTGTGTCCTTGCATGAAGACTGGGCCACACATTGCAATGGGATTAAATAATTTAATTATTGCACCAATAATTTGAACTCCTTTTATATTTAAATTCTCTACAACTGTTTTGTTTATTCCTCTTTTCTGTCATGGAGCCAGAATTGATGAGGAAAGTCAAGAAAGACCATCTGTATTTGCCAGTCTGGGGCATTTTTAAAAATTATTATTAAAACCTGATGGGTAGATCAGGAAAAGGCTTGCAATTACTCCAACATGTGTCCAAGGTGGCTTTCAGCTGATCCCAATCAGGTCGCTGCACAAGCTTTGCCTAGTGGCTCCCTTTGAAACATGTCAGTGAGATTACCAATGCAAAAATAGAACAACTGAATCATATTTGGAGGGGAAGGGGAAGCTTGCAAGCAAGGTGTTTATTTCTGAGATGTGGTAATAAAACTAGCTGCAGATTAATCTTCTTGGGAAGATGTGTAGATCCTGGCTTTGCTTATTTCCTGTTGGGGGAAAAATCAGCTTATAGGTGGAGAAATGGGTGAAAAAACAAGTCATCCTTCCTTACGTTTTACTGACTGAAATCCAACAGAGTGAATTGAGAAATATTTTCTTCCAAGTAAATCATAGGGGAGAAATCCAGGCTGACTTTCAGGTGACTAAATTTTCAGAGGCAGCATAATTTTTGTGATACTGAAAATTAAAATGTCCTCTCCTTGGATATTGCTGATGATGTAATGGCAGGTCTGAATATCAAGCAGGTCAAATAGCTACCTGAGGGCACCAAGGGATTAACTGGATTTTTTTCTACTTGATTTACACATCACATTAAGTCAATACTCTTAGGTATGCATTATACCTATAACCCCAACCAGAGTTTCTGCTAGCATATAGTTCAAAAGTGTTTCTATAATCATAGTTTAAAAAAACACCCAGAAAATTGCTTATAGTATTGTGGTATTAGCCAATCAAGGTGTATTCAGTAAATTAACTAATATATAGTTAATGAGATTTTGAATTAGGTCCTAAGCTAACAGCACAATCTATATACTTGCCAAGAAGTAAATCTTACTAAACTAGTGGGATGTACTTACTCTTAAGTTTAAGGGTATACGATACAAAAATTGCCAACTAAGTAGCCTGCTTTAAGGATTAGACACAACTTGCTCTTGTTTTGTAAAAGAGTAATAGAAAAAAGAGAGAACTATCTGTGAAACAGCAAAAAGAAACATTACAATGGTCTGCCTCCATTACCCCCAGGACATCTTGCTGACTTAATATGGCTTCAGAAGAGTGGATTTTGGAGTAAGGCAGGGCCCTTCCCAGGGTTAATTTGGGCATGGAGATGACATTGATAGCACATTCCTATTCTCAGTTTCACAGAAACTCATGACTTTGGGACATAGACTTATTGCTGTTTGACCCAGCAAGGCCAGTATATTTGCTCAAAATGGTATCCACTTTCCAGGTTCTGGGAATTGAGACCCCACTGTTGAATCTGCAGCCAGCAGGAGCAAATTACAACTTGCTTTCATTTTCAGTTTATTCATTTGGGTCTCTTGAAACAAAGCTGATTACTCCAGCAAATGTAATGGTGCAGAGCAAGTAGCTATTTCTGTACAATTTCTGGTTGGGAGTTTTAGAAACTGTACTCCTTCAATTAAAAATTTGCAAGACTTTATTTCTTCTGGTGTGCAAACATTTTTTCCTCAAGAAAACCTCTTCAGAAATAAGGGTCCTTTTAAAAGTGGAGTTCAGTCCAGCTGGAGTCTAGGGTTAGTGGTTGTTTTTAACAAGACACTTACCCATGGTTAACTGAACCATGGTTTACTTGATTAAACTTAATTTCTTGGATTTATATGAGTCACTAGACCAGGGATCTTCAAACTTGGCCCTTTTATGACTTGTGGACTTCAACTCCCAGAATTCCTCAGCCAGGCACGCTGGCTGAGGAATTCTGGGAGTTGAAGTCCACAAGTCATAAAAGGGCCAAGTTTGAAGACCCCTGCACTAGACTATCACCTACACACAAAGACTGGGTTAAAAATCCAGAAGTGTGTGGTAGCACCATTTCAGACTAAAACATTTTATTCAAAGGTATAAGTTTTTGTGAGCAAAATCAATAAAATGTGTTAGTCCGAAAAGAGGCTACCACACTCTGATTTTCAGTTACCACAGAGTAACATGGCTCTCCTCTTACAACATAAGACTGGATTGGTATAACAGGAGAGGCTAAAATATGGTTGGTTAGTTTGTGGTTCTGTGCACCTTGAAAACATTAGTAATCTTTAGCCAAAGTACTTGTGGGATTCCTGAGCAGAGTGCCCTCCTAGCCTACAACTGAGGAGTTAGAGCTATGACGCTTATTTCTAGGAGTGTTTATTTCTAGGAGGATGTATAGCAACTGAGTTGATTGGAATTTAACTCTGCAGTGTCAGATATCTCTACAGAGAAATCCCATTGAATTTAGCAGGGATTATGCTCAGTGAACATACTGTATCTTAATACCAGAAAATGTCAAAACACTCCAGAAATACCTTGATGATGCTCCACAGTGTTGTTGAGGCATGTTGGATACTACCCATCCACTTAATATCACTTTAATTGTTCTTCGGTCTTTAAGCAGTGACTTTCACTGATTTCCATTGTGAATATATCTTCTACCTAATCTGGAAATCTGCAGCCCATTAGCAAACCTGCAACTAAACATATCCATGGAAAAAGAGGAGTCATCACATTCCTTCAAGGCAGTATATTTGTAAAATTCTGATGCACTGAACAAGTGACTACTTCAGTTCTGACATTACATTATGGCTTGACAGAACATTTGATCTCAGCTTAAAATTCCCAGGTCCCAGTTCAGTTGGACTCTAACCTTGTAAGGATGAGCTAAAAAGCTGCACAGGAGTGTTCAAACTTTCAAGTGTTTATCTCTCTCCCCACTCCCAGCTCTTTGCAGGTAATATGGTACAAACAGCAGATGAAGCAGCAGCTGGAAGATGGTGACAGCAAAAATTCTACGCCCATGATGATGGAGAAAAGTATATGTGGTTGCTAGGAGCCAAACGTGGCTCGCTTGCACATAATTGAGCAATCAGCCAAAGAGGGTTGGAAGAAGACATCTTGTTACTTTGGTAGTCTGCCCACATATCCCCTTTCCCCTCCTTTCCAAGAAAAGAGTGCTGTAATTCAGTAGCCATGGTCTGACCTTCCTAGTCTATATCAAGATACAATTGCCTTTCTCCCACCCAGGGATACACAAGTCAAGATGATGGCCACAACCAATGCATATGAAAATAGGTGGACCTTTAAGCACACAGCTGTGGCCATCATCTTGATTTTTTTCAGACCATACCTAGGGACAGCCCTATTCCAGTTGAGAGGAAGAATTGCCCTTATGTCTGCCCCTGCAAAAAGCCTACTTCACACAAAACTAGAGGTCCACAGAAAGTTAATTTGTGGTTCACTGGCTGCATTCACACAACTGGGATAATTAGGTCGGTCAGACATCCAGCTGCTACATCATCAGAGCAAGGTAAACTTGATAGATAGCAGACTTGGCTAGTCTTTGTAGCTTTGTCGGCGTCCTTACAGTTTATTGCGTTGTGCCAAGCAATTGACTTAATTCTGTCTATTGTGTGAACGTTCATCCAGTGTTCTTTCCACCCCCATTTTTAGATCTACTTTTCCCCATGAAAACTGTACCTTCCTTTCTGATATCTGTACTGGTAAAGAGCAGCAGGTATGGTGATCTGAGGACGAAGGCATATTCCTCTTTCTTCCCCCGCTAACCACGATCCTCTTCCTTGCCCCATCCCGCTCTTGCCCGCTTTTGGTCACCAAAAGAAACGCATTTAAGCGGAGAATGGCTCTCTCTCGGCGTCCTGTCCCACGCCGCAGCCTGCGAAGGAGGAGCCTTTGGCTCGGCGTTGGATTTCGCAGTTCTTTGGCCCCGAGAAAGCTTGTAAGAAACGGCCTTATTCGCGGAGCAACAGAGGTAAAGCCTCGGGCTATAATCTTGGTGCGCGCGGGCTCGCGGCTGTCTCACTCGGCAGTGCTCAGGTGGCGCGGGACTTATAGTATTACATTGCGATCAAATTAGAAGTGACAGCTCCGCCCCAAAGATCCCTCTAAGGCTGGACCTTGGAGACAAGGGCTGCTGGCCGCAGATCACTCGAGCCGGCCCTCGTACGGGCCAAACGGAGCATGAGGGTGCATCTGAAGGGGATTAAAAGAAAGCACAGCTAATGCGGAGCATTGGAAAGGGCGGCGCTCTTGCTTTGTTTTCAGTCATCCGGGCTGGCTAATGATTCCCGCCTTTGGAGGCAGTTTCACATGTCCATCCCATCGATCCTCTTCCTCCATCGCAGCCCCCCGAAAGATAAAGGATCCTTGTGTAGGACTGAAACCTTATTGGAAGGCTAAATCTGCTCTTCTGCGCGAAATAGAACTAAATCCCTTGAATTCATATAGACTCTTGCCTAAGACAAAGCTTTTAAATCCAGAATCAGATTGCTTTCGGCAGAAAATGGCTGATTAGCCCTGCTGCATACTTCTACTTCTTTGGGTCTCTTATGCAGGTGAATCCTACCCATTTTAATTCAGGAAGAAGTCCAGCTGAATTCAGTAAGGCCTATTCTGAAGTAAATGTTCCTAGGGTTGAAGCTTTAACGAACAAAAGTCTTACGTAGTTCTCTGGAAGTAAAACCTGTTTTTTCTCCTTTTGTTCAGTTGTGTCGGATTTTCAGAGACTGCCTGAACAAGACCCTGCAGTTTTCTTGGCAAGGTTTTTTAGATGTGGTTTGCCATTGACTCCTTCTTTGGGCAAAAAGAAAGTGACTGGCCCAAGCTCACCAAGCTGGCTTTGCACCTAAGGTGGGACTAGTGGTCTCCGGGTTTCTAGCCTGATGCCTTAATCGCTACACCACACTAGCTCTCTTAAAAAAAAAGCATGTTTACTATATGCCAATTAAACTAAAGCAAATTTGGTTTCCAATGTCCACTTAATAGTAGGACTGTTGTTATAGTTGCTGCTGTTATTGATTTTTCACAAATAGGCTTGTGCCATTACGTTCTCTCTAATTTTAATTTTTTTAATTTTAAAATTTTGGTCTTCACCTTGGTCAAGTTGGAAGCACTACTTCTGTAAGTAGTAGAAAAACAAGCAGTCCTGTGTGGATGGTAAAAAAAAATTCATTTTCAGTATCATTCATGTCTATATTAAGATGGTTGTGTGAAATCCTAAGTGACAAGCTCCTTTGTTGTTCTCTTTATAGCAATGTGCATTAAATTTAGCAACTTTAAGATGTGTGGGTTTCAACTCCCAGAATTCTCCCAGTCACCACTTCTGAGCAGGAACCCGACACTGTGTCACCATTTGTTCTATGTTCTACAGCAAGTGAAAATTAGTACAAATTTTAGCGATTGCCACTGATATCTGTATTATATTTATTTATGTAATTGTATTACTACTGACTTTTGTAAATTATAGATTTATGTGTTTTTGTTATAGTATTCTCTGATCTAAGGGCTGTAATAATAAAAGTTTTAATCAAATGTTATATATTATCATGATTCAGTAAGTTGGATGGTATCCTATTTTATGTTAATACATTTCACCATTAAAGTTCCTGAATTCAGTTCCCCAAACGGATCTTTACAAGCTTATGAACATTAATAATATTCCCTGAATTATACTCTGAAAGTGATGGTGGGGGAGATCAGAAAATTGGCAGAAGAATGTTAGTCTGATTAATTTGAAATCTTGGAATTAATATGAATATATATTAATATGTAATTATTGTCATTGGTAGCCCAACCAATCTAAAAAAACTAGCAGAGATGAATGAAGCCCCCTTTGACTATGAATCAGTTTCTGTTTCCCATTCCTGTCCTGCTTCTGTCATCTTTGCTACCTTTAAATTTATTTTTTGTTTGTTACTGCATTTTTAAAAAAAATACCTTTTTAACCTGTAGTCACACAGTATCATTGGGATTTGGGTGACATACAAATTAACTAAATGAAAAAGAAAAACAATTTGAGCTCAGCAGTACGCAATCTGTCTCTGATCAGATCTCAATGAAAGTTTATGCTTGTTAACTTATTTACCTTAAAAGTGGCACAGTATTTTGATTATCTGATCTAGGAAAAAGTCTTCCATTATAATTCTTTTAAATGGCACATTGATAGTACAACTTAAAAACAAATTCCACTAATCACGCAACACCATCATTATCTAAGTGTAAATATTCTGCTGTTAAGTTAAAAATAACTAATCAAGAAATGGCTGGATTGGATATCTCTTTCTCAGAAAAAGACAATGTAAACATTTGCTTGATTTGATCAGGCTATAAATATTACAAAATAAATATCCTAACAGAATACCAGAGTGCCATTTTGGTGTAGTAGTTAAGGCATTGGATTAGAAACCAGGAGATTGTGAGTTTTAGTCCTGCTTTCCAGCTGTGTGATCTTGAGCCAGTGACTTTCTTTCAGCCCTAGAAATCAAACCTCTTCTGAAATCTTGCCAAGAAAACTGCAGGGACTTGTCCATGGAGTCACCAGGAGCCAATACTCACTTGAAGGCACTAATAATTAGCTGCCTAAAATATCAGAAATGTTTTGGCCTATATAATGCAAAATCCAGCTCCAGAATTTCCTTTTTGTTAAAGGAAATAGTTTATTGCAATCTTGTTCCACTTGATGTCCTTCAGGTGTCTTGGGCTTCTAATCTCATAATTTTTTAGGCAGCAAAGAATTGTGAAATTTGCAGTTCAACACATCTGGATATGGGGAAAAACAGGTTTACTACCTAAATATGATATAAGACTAAGAAAGAAACTGCAACATACAGTTACTATTATTTGTGATTCTTTAAACATTTATGAGTAGGCCAGATTGTTAATATCTGACCAAGGTTATCACACCTATTCAGTGGTGGGATTCAAATATGTGAACAACCGGTTCTCTGTGTGGATGCCGCTTCCAGAAGTCCATTCTGGGTCTGGGCAACAAAAAATTAGCTACTGGTTCTGCCGAAGTAGTGCGAACTGGCTGAATCCCACCACTGCACCTATTCATTCAGTTGAAACCATGCCTTTTGTATTGAAATATGCATGACCAAATACTTTATTTTAGATATACTAAATTTAGGTAACTACTCTATAATTAGGATTACAGACATGGTTAGAATTCTCACAGTACAGAATATATTTTGCCAACTGGTTCCCTCCAAATGGATTGTAATAGTAATTTTTCAATAGCATGGCACCAGGTTAGACAGACTACATTCAAACAATATAAATGCATTTAAATGCCAAATCTGAACAATATCTCATCATCTTTTCTGAAATCCACAAACTTGGGGAGGAGGCTAATTACAGTTTCTAAGGACCTACAATCCAAAATTTTGGAGTGCTTATTTCATTCCATCCAACAAAAACATCTTGGGCGTCCTCTTGGATTCACGGCTCAGCTTTGAAGACCATATAGGAGCCGTGACCAGGGGGCCTTTTGCCCAGGTTCGCCTGGTGTGCCAGCTGCGGCCCTATCTGGACCGAGATGCCCTATGCACAGTCACCCATGTGCTCGTGACCTCCCAGCTAGACTACTGCAACGCTCTCTACATGGGGCTGCCCTTGAGGACCACTCGGAGGCTTCAACTGGTGCAGAATGCAGCCGCGTGAGTTGTGATGGGAGTTTTCTGATACTCCCTTGTAACACCTCCGCGAGCTGCATTGGCTTCCAGTTGCCCTCTGGGTGAGATTCAAGGTGCTGGTAATGACCTATAAAGCCCTAAATGGCTTGGGTCCGGATTATCTAAGGGAACACCTGCTGCCGGCATCAACTTCCCATTGTTCTGTGCGCTTCCACAGGGAGGGCCTTCTCAGGGTACCACCGGTTAAGGAATGCCGGCGAGTTATTCCCAGGGGAAGAGCGTTCTCTGTGGGTGCGCCGGCCCTATGGAACCAACTTCCCATGGAACTTAGGACTGCCCCCGACCTTCGTTCATTTCGCTGGGACCTGAAAACTTGGTTCTTCGAGCTGTCTGGTCCAGACTGAGGGGTTTTAATTTTTAATTGGGTTTTAGTTTTAAATTTCGGGGACTTGAATTAATTAATTGTTTTAACTGATTTTAATTTTCCCTGTAAACCGCCCTGAGTCCTACGGGAATAGGGCGGTATATAAATTTAATAAAATAAATAAATAAAGAGTGGAGATTTCAGAGGACAGCATCTACATATAGAGATAGAAACTATGACCTAAACTTTAAAGTTTACTTCTTTACAATATTTCTAGTTGAGTCACAAAATAAAAATGCCAATCAATGCATTACTTTCAAAATTGGCATAAGTGAATACTGAAATGGCGGACAAAAAATAGCTAATGAAAACACAAAATATGTATTTAATTGTCAATATTTTTAGTAAGATTTCAAGCCATGATTGCTCCTTCCAGTAGGTTAAAATAGCTTGAAAGATTTAAGCATCTTTTAAAATTTTTAAAAAATTTAAAATCGGCCTTTTGTCATTAAAATCAAGTAACAATAATGAATTAAAATAAGGTCAATGGGATGATGCTATGGTTACAGAAACATAGAACTGTCACAGGATTTAGTATGCTTAAAGATGAAATTAATAAATCAGAGATCAGATGGAAAGCCACATGTTTCATGCAATGAATAATATCATCTTACCTAGAGACTGCTTGGTAGATCTGAATAATTCAGATTGTTTCTTTTAATTTCACATGATTTTTTAAAACACAAAAAATTGCTATGCCTTATGTTTTTAATATTATCTTTCAGCATCAATGATTATTTCCTTTTCAACTTTTCTCTTCATAAAGCCACTTGAAGAAAAATATTTTTAAATATCATTCAACGAGAGGCACTACATAAATATCTCAATTTGTAAAGGTACCGGTAAGTGTTTTTCTTATAGCCCCAAGATTATTTGTTTGGTAAAACTAGAGAGCATAAATGAGACATTGCAATCTTTTTGTATTCTAAAGATTGCCATGAATTATTTTGATAAGTTGCCTGTTGCTTTGTTCCTTGATATTAATATTAGTTTATTGTAGAGTTGCTTGTTTATATAGTTTAATGTTATGAATAAATAGTATAATTGCTTTCCTTTTAGTGTAAGTTTCTGTTTTAAACAAGGATTAATATCTAGACCAGAGAGCATTGTTCTGGGTTAAAGAGAAAAATGTAATTCTGAACTATCCGATTCAAAATAAAAATTGAACACTAAACAGATGCTTCAGTTTTGAATTTAAAACTGTTTCACTTTTGGACTGTTTTACACAGGATGCACATTGCCATTATGTGGGCTTTGAGGTTTTGTTTATAATCATTTTACAAACAAAGATACAGATCTTTGTCTATAAAAGGCAACTATCAATAGGTGAACTTTGTCTTGCCAACATAGAAATGCACTGGTAAGCAAAGGATTGGCTTCTGCCTGGGATGCAGCTGTATCTTTCTTTTTCAGGCTGTTAAATAGAAAGATGGCTCCCATTTGTTTCACATACCATCAAAAAAACTTTTGTTCGACTATCTGCCAGACTCTGCACGTTGTTTTGCTTGGATTTTCTTACCACATAATACCTGTCATTTGTTCTGAATTTAACCAAGGGTGACCCTTTTGAAACATGCACACCTGGAGGGTTTTCCGTCTTTTGAATCCATTTGTCTGGCATCAATCTGCGTTTGTTTGTTTAAAGATAGTTATCTCCCCCACCCCCACTCTTTGAGGACCAGACCTGTTAGTAGAGTTAAGAATTCTTCAGATTGGGAATTCAGAAGAAACAGCAGGGAGATACACCAAAGGATACACTAAAAAAGGAATCTGCAAGAATGTTCAAGGTAAATGAATTAATACACATTATCATCTAAAGAGCCTTCTCTATAAACTCTTTCCTTATGTTTGAAATGATCTTCCAAAAAATCACCTGATAAATATGTTCTTATTTCCTCAGACAATTTAGGAAACCAGTTCATAGCTGTTAAATACTTTGGGATCACAAGATTTGTGATATTTTGCTGTTGATTTTTATCTACATTCTGTTTTTTTAAATTGTATTACATGGATTTGTTTTAAACTCTATTTGCTAATGAAACTGTACGCAGTCCAGGAAACTGATCATTGGGCCTCTGGTCAATGCATGTTTATTCTGGCACACTCAACTCAACATTCACTTCCACAAAACAATGTGGGCAGAAGCACACTCCTATATACAGAAAATCCTCAATTTACAACAGTTCATTTAGTGACTCTTTGCAGTTACAATGGCACTGAAAAAAGTGACTTATGACCATTTTTCACACGACTGTTGCAGCATCCCTATGTCACGTGATCAACATTCAAATGTTTGGCAAGTGACTCATATGTATGACGGTTGCAGTGTCCCAGGATCATATGATCATCTTTTGTGACCTTCTGACAAGCAAAGTCAATTGGGAAAGCCAGATTCATTTAACAACTATGTTACTAACTTAACAATTACAGTGATTCACTTAAGAACTGTGTCAAGAAAGGTTGTAAAATAGGGCAAAATTTACTTCATAAATATCTCATTTAGCAACAAAAGTTTGGTGCTCAGTTGTGGCCATATGTTGAGGGCTACCTGTACTAACCTCTTTAGGTTTTTTGACAAACTTTCCTAGCAACACATCATGTCACCTCCATTTTAATATTATTCCATTCTTTTTTACAAATCCTGTCAAAATATATAAATTGACCTTCTTGCTCCAGCTTGTTATTTATATAGAACTTGTAATAATTCACTCTGTTTTCCTGTCTGACACACCACCTGGGCAATAGATTCCTTGCACATTGAGAAGAAGTAGTCTCTGTGTGATTAGAAGAAGCATAGGTCACAGAGATCATGCTTCCAAGTATGGTCATGAATAATAGCTAACATACAGTTTGAATTTTAATATAATTATGCAGGAAAGACAATTATGCAGGAAAGATAATAGATCACAGTGGTCCATTTAGAAAGATAGCAATTTACTTGCAGTTTGAGACTCTGAAAATCCTGATTTTTATACAGAGAAATATAATATTTTATTTGCTTCAAAGTATATTGTATTCCTGCTTATGGACCATTTATTCTGCTGATTGGGACTCTTAACATCTGTTCCAAAGCCCTACTCTACAGGTGCCCTTAGTATGCCTACCTAAAATGCTAGAAATCTGCAATGGAACTAAATGGATAACCTGTCATCTGATCTGATCAGATTGTATGAATGGCCGGATTCGTACAATATGATGATCCATGGAAGAGGCAAAGAGATAAGTAACAAAGTGTATGTCATAATGGAAAATCTGTTATTTATGTACATGTATCAGACAGAATGGGACGCGGTGGCTCAGTGGGTTAGGACGCTGAGCTTGTCGATCAGAAGATCGGCAGTTTGGCGGGTCGAATCCCGAGTGCCGCGTAGCAGAGTGAGCACCTGTTACTCGTCCCAGCTTCTGCCAACCTAGCAGTTCGAAAGCACGTAAAAATGCAAGTAGAAAAATAGGGACCACTACGGTGGGAAGGTAACAGCGTTCCGTGCGCCTTTGGCGTCTAGTCATGCTGGCCACATGACCACGGAGACGTCCTCGGACAAACACTGGCTCTTCGGCTTTGAAACGGAGATGAGCACCGGCCCCTAGAGTCGGAAACGACTAGCACGCATGTGCAGGGGAACCTTTACCTTTACCTTTTATCAGACAGAGGGATACAATCATTTAAAGGCATATGGATTAATGGCCCCTGTTGGGTTCTTATAGTCTTCCAATTGCACAATCCAACTGAAGCCTTAGTGGCTGCCTGTAACAAAATAGCAGCCTTTCTCTTCCAGTGGATCCTCTCTCTCTCTATCCTTGGTTTATAGGGAGTTTGAGAGATATGAAATGAGTAACAAGACACCAAGAGTGCCTTAGAATGCTGACCAACAGCAAGCTTGATTGTCTATGGAGATTCTCAGTCAGTAACAAACCTGATCAAACAGTCATTATGGCGTACCTTGTTGTGGTAAGAGCAGTGAAACGTCAGTATTCGTCTTCTCCTCTTATTGTGCCCAGGGATTCCTAACTAGCAAGTCCTCTTGGGTAGACCAGGTTCAGGCTGCTTGGACAAATGTGCTCAGCATCTCTGAGGCAAAATCACTTGGATCTGCTTCCAGTTAGATGCCAGCCTTGATGCAGTTCATATGAAAATGACTAGGGTGTAATCAAGCTTAGTTATCTGAAAGCAGTTTGAACCATTTGGACCTGATGAAGTGGACAGAGAAGAAGTGGATTATCTGAACCCCTTTCAATATAATTTCAGACATGGATATGGGACTGAAACAATATTAGTCACATTTTGGATGACTTCTGATGTGAGTGGATGGCCATCCATCCTTGCTGTTTCTTGACCTCTTGATGGCTTTTGATGCTATCAACCATGAAATGCTTCTGGATTGATTGAAGGTTGGAGAGGTGGCCTTGTATTATGCTGGTTTCCTTCCTTTCTCCAGGGCTGGTGTCGATCAGTTAGTATTTTTCAGGGGCAAGAGTTCCTGCCTGAGCCCTGCATGGTCCTGCATGGTTTAGTATTCTCCAGTTCTCTTTAATATCTATATGAAGCCTGGTTATCTAACAGCACAATATGCTAATGATCTCCAACTTTACATTTCTATCCCTGCCAAATTATGTGATGCTGAGGAAGTCCAGTCTCTGTGTCTGGAGGTGGTGGGGTTGAGGAGATCAGTAGGCTTCAGTTGTCCTAGCAAGGCTACAAGGTTTTGGAGTTGCTCCACCACCCTTACCCTCCGCCCCCTGCCCCCCTGCCCCGATTCTGGAGATTTGTCATATCTCATCTGAATAGTGTATCACTATTGCAAACTGAATCTGTGTGCTGACCATCTTAATCCATTTGACTACTGTGGGAACAGGAGGGAACCCGTGGAGCTTTATGCAATTCTGTGTTGTGCACCAAGTGTGCATGTTCCTCGACCATAATGTTCTACACATTGGTCATCTCCTGAATGGACTATTGCAATGCAATCTACATGATGCTGCCTTTGAAGAGCATCTGGAAGCTACAGCTGGTGCAGAATGCAACCACATAAGACAGTTACATGCAGACCTCATACAGCACGTTACATCTCTGTTTTGTGTTCTATGCTTCTGAATTCAATTCAAGATACTGGTTATGTCCCACAAAACTCTTCATATGGGTCTGGATTATTTGATGTACTGCCTGTCCCCAGTTACATCTACCCATCACATTAGGTTTGGCAGGATAGGCACACTCTGGATCCTATCTACTAGGGAGTGATGTTTCGCAGGAACTAAGAAGAGAGCCTTTTCTGCCTTTCCAATGGTGCTGCCCTTGGGAATATTATCTCTCTGGAGATCAGATTGGCCCTGGCCCTACTGAATTTTCATAAAGCCTTAAGGTATGGTCTTGCAATCAGTCTTAGGGGTCTGGCTATGCAGTAGAATAAATGCAATGGCTATGATGAATGTTGTTGACTGCCTCTGTACCTTGGCTGCCAATTATGTTATATGATTTATTAAGTTTTTGTATGCTTTTACTTTGTATTCTTTTGATTTTATCTGACTCCTCAGAGTCATGTATTTGAAATGGACAGCTATAAAGAACTGAATGAATGATCAAGCAAATGAATGAATGAATAAACGAGTGAATGAATGAATCGAGATGTACTGCAAATGTCTTAAATATAGATTAACAAAACACAAACCATCATACAATGACTGATTTCTACATGCTAAGATAATGATTCATCTCCAACAATACATTAAATCACAAACAGTCCAACTATATTTTAGCCTAGTTGCAATATCATACATCAAATAATATGAAACCTTACATGAAATTTATCTGAGTGTTAAAGAAATTCAATATATCAGAAGGATATTCTTTCATGAGCCAGGACATTGCAATAATTCTCAGATCTCCTAGATCTACATTCACATCCTCTCTTTTTACTTTTTACCCCAAGCTTAAAGAACAAAGGAAGTCCAAAGCTTCATTCAAGGTGCTGAACACCTTTCCTTTACCACTGTCAATTTCTGAGCTAGCAAGTTTCCTGAAATTCTTCTTGTGCTTAACATGTTAGAGAAGTAATTTTCAGTCCATGCTCTGGATTTCACCCTGACCTCAATGAAAAGAGAGTAGAGGGTCAGTTGTGTTTATAGTACATCCCATTAAACAGGAAAATATGTAAAGTTTTCATTCACTGAGATCCGGCTATTGTTAAGCCAAAAATGGTATTTTTGTTTCTAAAATTAAAAAAAAGGTTGCTGGGGTTTTCTTTGCACAATTTTGCTCTTTGGCTGCATCTGTTTGGGTCTCCTATATATTATATAGTACAACCATTATTTTTATTGATATCAACATGATTGATTAATTCATGATATCAGGACATATTGTATAATTTGGAAGTTTTCAGCAAAACTTTACTGGACCCAATAAAGCTATTTTAGCTATCATGATTATTATTGTTTTCAAAACCTAGAGCACATAACTTTCACACATGCCAGTGATTTTTGAATGCTGCTTTAGTGAATTCTTCAGAAATTTTCTGCAAAGGTTCTCAAGTATTCTATATAGATCAGTAAAGGAGGGATCAAATGAAATCTTGCTCATATATTGCTAATCTAATTTATTCTGCCACTTGTAATTGTAGAAAACTATTTGAATGATACTTTGCTATGCTTAAGATTTTGCTCTTAGTTGAAGGAAGACCACACTGAGGATCCCCTTGAGGCTTTTTTGCGTCTTGCTGCATACAAGTGTATGGTATAAACCAATACTGTATTTTTTTTTAGTTTGCAAAACACAGACAATGCAACAGCTATAAATATCTCAGGCCTCTCGAGTCGTATATATGCCCCATTTTTGTGCTGTGATCCTCAGAGCCTGCAAATATTCTGCTGCCAACATTTAACCTCATGCTATTGAACAAGAGTTGTAACTGGCTGATGACTTTAGGCAGTGTTGAAAAATCTAAAAAAGGGGAGAAGGGAAGCAAGAGCCTTGGTGGAGCAGTGGGCTAATGCCTCCTTAAGTAACACCAGCTGCCTGCAATTAGTGCAGGTTCGCATCCCACCAGGCTCAAGGTTGACTCAGCCTTCCATCCTTCCGAGGTAGGTAAAATGAGGACCCAGATTGTTGGGGGCAATAAGCTGACTTTGTAATAATGCCGCTTGGGGGGTGTGTGTGAAAGCCCTAATAAGCAGGCATATACATAGAATGAAGGCTACTGCTAAGCTTGTAAGCCGCCCTGAGTCTTCGGAGAAGGGCGGGATATAAATGGGATTAAAATAAATAAATAAAATAAATAACCCCTAAACTGCCATATTTCCCGATCATCCCCTGAAAATCCCAATCACTTCTATGATATTATTGTGTCACTTTCCCTTTTGCTGAACGTTTTAGCTACCCCAAAATTATCTTCCTCAATTACTAGTAATATGTACATATTTTCTTTCATATGCAATTTTAAAATAGTATCAAATAGATTTTGAACTGATGTTGCTTCCATGTTACTTTTTTCTCTTTATATTTGAAAGTAATGGGAGTCAAGCAACAGTTTTATTCCAAAAAGCACCAATCCAGCTCAAGACAAAATACAGCCAGCTTTGGTATCCTCATCTCATTTAGAACCAAGATCCGGAATCTCCATCTTTCACTTGATTTCGTATCACTTGTCCTTTCACCGGTTGCTGAAGAAATGGGTCTCCATTTGCCTAGAAACTTCTCTAATAATCATTTTCCATCATTACAATATGCTTCACAAGTCAGAAGGGTAAAGATACTCCATACATGTTTAAAAATACTCTATACATGTTTACAGTTCCTCTTCTTTATGTATACATATTTATTATGGAATTGAAAGGATATTCAACTTTCAGCTTCTCAGAGTTCATAAATAACACTTTAATACTTGTGATCTTTATGACTACACTATGTGATTAGTAGTGGCTTATTACGACTGGTGGGAAAGGGTTAAGGAAAATAATCTCAGTACATTGTGAAAAAAATTACTCTCCAGCTCAATGTGTACATAAGATCCCTTCTAGGAAATCTTATTATTGGGGATTTTACAGTTAATATTTTTCTGCTGTCTACAGCCACTTACATAGTCTTCCCTCTGGTTCTGTAGGAAAGGGGAGGGGATAGCTTTCCTGAACTCTGGAAAAGTCAGCCAAAGTTTGTTACCAGAAACTAAGGAAAATGCATTGACCAAAATAAAAAGTAAATAAACACATACTCTGTCTTGCAAGCAATCTAATATTCTTCTTAGAAGAAAAAGGTTATTAAGTATATTTGGGATGCAGTCTAAACTCCATTGAAATAAAGACAATGGTAGTCAGAACACAAGTCATTCATCTGAATAAAGTTTGTGATGCAGCAGTTCTGTGTGAAATACTACAAATAAATCCATAGCCACCACTTCAGTAATATAAATCTAGATCAGCTTTTCCAAACAGGTTGGATTAATCCCACAGAAGGGATTAATCATTTCCTTTATAGCCAATATAAAAATTACCTGTATGTTGATCAAAGGTCATCTACCAAACCTTGGACCAAAATCTCTTTAGAGTTTAGAGTACATGTTCCACTTACGTGATCAATCTCATAAATTTGGCTTCAATGGCACAATCAAAGAAATTGATTTTGTCTAATAAATCAAAATGGTCTAGATCAGGGGTGTCAAACTGCTGGCCAGCGAGCCGGATACATCATGGTGAAACTGCGCCCACCCCATTGCCAGCAATGGGAAAAAAATCGCAATACGTCATGACACGTTACACGACATTGCAAATTTGACACCCCTGGTCTAGATGCTATATTTCATTGATCAAGAGGAAGGCACCACTTTGCTTCATAAAGTCACTTCAAAGATCTAATCCAACTCCAACAGAAAATCCAAAGGAGAGAACATAATCTTCAAAGCAACCCAATTATTTTGTGATGTCATTTTCTAAAGGGTCTTCCTTTTTTTTAAAGTATCATGAGATAGCAATTGCATCATAAACGATGCTCTACTTTTAATTAAATGCACTTGAATTCTACATGTTTAAATTAGTAAGTTCTATATAAGTTTAAATTAGTAACTGTATAAATATGAACTAATTGTTGTTTTCCCTCTATATTTGTCCACATGTATCTCCACAACATTGCTTATGTCAGCCTTCCCTACTCTAATGTCTTCCAGATGTGTTGGAATTTACAGTTGTCAGATCTGGCCAAGCTAGTTTTTCTTCTGAGTTCTTAGCACTGTTAGAGTGAAACCACTATTTTACAAACCTAGTGAAGGAACAACAAATTATTCCCATATATTGTTAAATCACGAATTAATGTCCTTACTGTTATTTAATGTCATTATGCAATTTTCACAAATTACATCATATATGATAGTTGTACAAATGACCTAATAAAGGGGTAAAATTAACATAAATTTAAACATCTTATCTGGAATTCTTCAGATGCCATAGACTTGCCTATTATCTGGGAAGCCTGGACGGAAAGCTGCTGTGTTGTGTCCAAAGTTTGCTAAATGGGGGGTATGTTAAATCAAAGTTTGTATTGTAATTATTAGCTGAAGCTGTATAAATTCTTTTTCTTGGATAGTGAATAATATGACCTTGGCAATGAAGATTTGGATGTGATCCAAAGGGCCAGTAAAATTAATAGAGGCATAAAAGTGGGGAAAATTTGGTGTGGTTCCCATTTCTTTTCAAATCAAGCTTCAGCAAAAGAAGCAGAAAAACTTCAAACTGAATCATGGCCGTGATAATGTTTGGCTCAAGACCAATTTATATGATCACCTGGCATGGAAAATCCCTCAGCACATATTGTCTTTTAGATTGGGATAATTCAGCTATTTGCATCCTGGACTACATCCTGGGAATCTAACATATCACATTTTTTAAAAACATTATTTCAAGTGACCTACTTGAATCTTGTGTATGGTGCAGATCCACAAATAGCTAATACAGAGGTGCCTGCATTGTCATGGTCGTGTGATCAATAGTGGCCTAAACAGATTACAATTTGGACAGGAGTTTTAAAACAGTAAAAATATTTTTTCTTTAAAAAAAAACCCAAATTCCTCCACCCATGCTGTGGACAGGCATAGGAAAGCTCTCGTTAATTATTCTTACTACCTATAAGTGGCAAAACAAGCTTCCCTTCAGGTCACCTTCAGTCTCAAGTCAGAACTAGTGCCAGTTTTTCCCCCACTCTTTTTAATTAGCTTCCTGTTCCTCTATCTCATCTGAGGGCTTGGGAGAATATTGTTCATTCTTTGCTTTCTATAAACACTCCCTCCTCCATCTTTCTTATCGCTTATTCCTCTTGGAGAAGGAGTATCTCTGTATCCTTCCTGTGATCCCTTCCCCTTCTCTATTTATCCCCCTGCTCTCCTGTATTACCCACCCAGTGGAACTATTATTTAACTACTTCTACTTTTCTAGTCTGTTTTAAGCGCATTCTTTTTTGCCTTTGCTTAAAACCCCTTTTTGTGCTCAAGATGTTAACTCTTCTTTTGTAAAATCTCCTTGAGAAAATTTTCTTCAGTTGATCTGCTCAGTCTGTATCAATTATAATTACTCTCTCAGTTTCAACCCATTCAATTGAGAGAGTACTTTTCTTCTGAATAATGTTCTTATGGCCAAGATCCAGCACCAGTGGTGGGATTCAGCCAGTTTGCATCAGTTCGGCAGAACCAGTAGCTAATTTTTTGTTGTCCAGGCCCAGAATGGACTTCTGGAAGCAGCATCCACACAAAGAACCAGTTGTTTGCATCTTTGAATACCACCACTGTCCAGCACCTTATATCAGTGTTCATCCTTGTAAGTCTGGTAGCTGGATTTTACACACTTAAAATATTGTTACAAAGGTTACAGTCTTAGGATATCGTTGGCCCTGCATTTGAGGAGTTTGGAACCATTTATGTTCTCATTCTCTTGCTGTATTGCATGGTGGATTTCAGCCTAAGAATTAACTCAGTACTTATTAGCATATATGTTTTTTGCATGGAATGTATGACTGACCTTGGGGAAAGAGGAGAAGAGATGCTGCCTAGGAAACAACTAGAAAATTGAGCCAGGAGTCCTCAGTTGTTTAATGGTGAGAGAAAGAAATTTAGGAAGGGCCAAGCAGTTAAAAGTGGCGCAGGAAATTTGAGCTTTCAGATTTGCAAGACTGATCCCAGCACTCCCTGGTAAACTAAATAGGAAACATGTCTAGCTAGATGAACTAATTCTACTTTATTGTAAGACTACATTAAAAGAATCTTACAAATCTGAAGGCACAAACTTCCTATTGCCACTTTTAACTGCTTGATCCATTAGGCACTGTTAATTAATAGTCTTATCCTGATGAGAATTTTCACACTATAGAAACAAAGATTCATTAATACAACATGACCATTTAGAATACAAATGCCTATTTTTTAAGAATATGTAACAGCCTTAGATTTAACAATGATGATAATTACCAATAGTTAAAAATAGCAATAATATATTCTTTGATGAGTTTAGAACTATAAAAAGAAAACTGACTCTGACTTATTATTAACAGTCAAGAAAAAACCCAATCCATTTTCCATACACCTCGCCTAATTTTCTGTTTATTTATTTAATCTTATTTAGTCCTTTTAACAGAATAATAGAATTGGAAGGGACCTTGGAGGTCTTGTAGTCCAACCTCCTGTTTGAGCAGGAAACCCTACACCTCTGCTTTACCACCTTTCTATTTTACAAGCCACAAACATTGGTCAGGTTCACAGTACCCAATAATGTACTTGTACAGTTTTGATTCACACAAAAAGTGGGGAAATTATGGGATGTATGATTATCCACTCTTGTTTTACATCTCAAAATGTGCCAATGAAAGGCAAACCTACTGGTCTTCAATTTTATCTTTTTCTGGCTTTTCCTATAAAAAGGGGCACAATAAGTGTGTCTTAAGGACACACAAGGTATCCCTTTTCACTTTTAACTCATTAATGAACAAAGTAAACAAGAAAAATCAGACACATCTGCCCAGTGACACCTCCACACTAAACTGTTTTTTTTACAACTTTGCAATACCGTAGTTCAGTTTGCATATTGTGTCTGAACTACAAACATCAGGATGAATGATGAATAATCAGGTTTCAGTAACACTAAGTGTGGAGCCAGTCTTTGCAATCTATTTTATAATGGCACTGCTTATCATTATATATATAAGCTTTAAATCATTTCCTGAAGTTCCAACATTCTTAACCACACTTTTTTATATATTGTCCTGTCAGACATCCAATGTTCTCATGTTTTATGTCTTCCTTCCTTCCTTCCTTCCTTCCTTCCTTCCTTCCTTCCTTCCTTCTCTTCCTTCCCTCCCTGCCTCCTTCCCTCTATATTGAAAATTGAGAACATTATAAGCAAATGGCTTTACATATACACCAAACAGAAAGAATTCCTCTAGATCTACTATTGTGATACTGAAACAGGCAGTGATAATATTATAAATCATCTGAAAAGATGTTTAACAGTCACCTAATTGGGCATTAAAGCATAATAATAATAATAATGACATAATAAACATTTTAGCTATACACATGGAGAACTACATAAATTGCAAATGTTTAATGCAAAACTGTCTGATTGTTACCATGACTTCAGCTTCTTGAAATATTTGTACATACAAATTACCTATTGAAAATAAACTGAAAACATATTCATATTGATGCCAAAATTATAGAAGTTGTGACCAGGAGAAAAGCTAGAAAAAAATAGCAATATCTCATCTTTTCTTATGACTTTATTAATAAAATAATAGAATTGCATAATTCCAGTTCATCATATTATAATTTGTTATGGTTCCTATCATATTCAGTGCTATGCTTTGGGTTTACTCCTCCTTTAAAAAGTCCCAAGTATATCTTTTTGGAGGACTTAAAAAAAGAATAAGCCTTAGCAAAATTATCACCTTGTGGAGTTATTCCCTTACAAGCATGGTCATCTGTCAGACACACTTACTACCCTGTAAATATGGACTCCAGCATGCCCTATTCATTTGAAAATGCCATTTTGTATGAAGTGTAAATACATGTAATTTTTGTGATACATGGCTTATTTTGATATAAGCACTAAGAAAACCTCCTACTTCAGCTAAGCTATGTTTGAGTCACATTTTCTTCATGTTCCTCTGTCTGTGGTAAATCTTTGGACTATTTTGTGAATCATTGAGTCCTGACTTGCTCTTTTACGCATTTACCGAGATGGTTCTGCTTCCTGATTCACCATTGATGGTTGTGCGCCATTCAGTTCTAGCAATAATGTAGGAAATAGAATAGAGCTGGAAGGGACCTTGGAGGTTTTCTAGTCCAGCCCCCTGCTCAAGCAGGAGGACCTATACCATCTCAGACAAGGTATTGAATTCAAGGATACTGAATTCTCATTGATTTGGCAGTTACATGTTCTTGATGTGATGCCAGAAGCCTAAGATTGTGTTTGTGAATGATTATTGTCCTTATGAATGCAAGTAGACTTGCATTCATAGACCAAGTGTTACAAACCTTTTCTAACATCCTCTTCAACAACACTGTTTTCCAACAAAATCAGTTCATGTACTCAGTTACAAATGATCAAGTATGGCAGAATCAAAGCTAAATTAATCCAACAGTGGACATGATGTGTGTACAGACATTTTATTGTAATAGGAGCTGGATTGTGATAGCAGCCTTAAGCAAATTGTACATTATCAGTTTATAATGAAATAGGTACATAGAGCCAGACACCATATGAAGACTACTTTTCTATGTTGCTCACATTATGGCAGAAATGTGAAATGAGCTCCATGTGGCAGCTGCCAATAAAAGGGGAGGGCACTGTGAAAAAGTTTCAGTTATACCTTGAAGCTATATGACAACATACACTAGCTTAATTGAAACAGTGTGAGAGCTTGTGGCCCATTTAAATGACTACATCCCTGTCCATCTCTCCTCCTCTCTAAAATGCAGTTTCATACAAAAGGGCATAACTTGTCACCTTTGGATATTTCTTATTTTTTTTCCTATATACTAACTATTAAAAATAAAATACTTGTCCTCTCTTCCTTGTTCCACTTCTCATCCTCTGTAAAGGATACGTTAGCAGACGTCACTTGATACCAAGGGGAATATATGGGATGCTGGCCCCTTTGAAGTCTCATGTTTTCCCTTAGTACATTTAATAGCTAAAGATGACTCCACATCTCTCTACTATTCCCTTCACAAAGTTTGCCCTGTGCCCAAGGGAGCTGCTCTTGGAGTTAAATTACTCAGAATAAACCACAAGAATGAAAATCAAAGCCAATTTCTTTTTCTTCTTACATTCTGATTTGACTTGGGCTGGTCACAATCAGATGGTTACTGTCACAAGGGCTCTGATGACTGAAAACATAGCACACTGAACACACTAAGATTTCATTTTCAAAAGAGGCTTGGAAGGTAAACCCACTATCTCTGACCTCGTGGATTATGTGTGTATTTTGATATGCATAAACCTGTATAAGGGAATTTTGTCCCTGCTCCCTTTTAAGTCATTGCAGTCTTGGGTGTTGAAGTAAAAACAGTTTGTCCCTCTGTTTATAGTATTTTGGCCTCTTTTTAAGCAAACAAAGGAAAAATTTCTCTCATACCACTTCCATGACATCATCACTTTTTCTCTGAACAGCTTCAGGTGTTTGGGGAAGCAGACTGCAGCCTTGAAGTCCAAGATCAGAGTGAACAATACTTGCCTAGCCCAGGGGTAGGCAACCTTGGCTCTTTTATGACTCGTGGACTTCAACTCCCAGAATTCCTGAGCCACCATAGCTGGCTCAGGAATTCTGGGAGCTGAAGTCCACGAGTCATAAAAGAGCCAAGGTTGCCTACCCCTGGCCTAGCCAATGGCAATACTGTATATTGTATACTCCAAAGAAGTAGAAGAGTTAAAGTCTTTCTGAAATTATTTCTGTTCCCTGGATACCTGGGATCATGAAGTGCGCCTGCCCTGTGGAACCAGCTGCCTGCAGAGCTTAGGACTGCCCCCAACCTCCGTTCATTCCGCCGGGACCTGAAGACCTGGCTCTTCGAGCTCTCTGGCCCAGGCTGAGAATTTTTTTAATTTTAATTTTAACTGGGTTTTAATTTTCTCAGGGTTTTATTTAATCTTTTTTAATTTGTTTTAACGTTTGTATTGACTTTCTTTTAAATGCCCTGTAAACCGCCCTGAGTCCTTCGGGAAAGGGCGGTATATAAATCTAAATAAATAAATAAATAAATAAATAAATAAATAAATAAATAAATAAATAAATAAATAAATAAATCTTATTCTGACTGTTTGCCTCCTTAATAGGGAAAAGTGATCTAACCATTCATGATCTGTAACATGCAGGCTTGGTGTCTGCAATATATTTGTATGTGAAACAGTTAGATGATTAAAAGAGAAATGTTTTTAAAGACCATACAGCACTGGTACTTAAAAAAAAAGTGAGTTCCTCATGGGTGTGTCCAATTCAAATTGCTTGATCATTTACACTTACAATCCCATGTGTATATCCAGTAATTGGACCTGGGTTTTTTTAGGGGGGGGGGAAATGGCACGGGAAAATAACAAGGTTGGAAGGGAGGCATGGGTGAGAAACAGAGCCATTTGGTTAGAAGAGTACATGATAACGGTTTACAAAATGATGTATGGTGTGGTCAACATGGGTAAAAGAGGCCTCTTCCAGCTCTCATAATATTAAAACTCAGGATTCTCCAATGGAATTTATTAGCAGTAGATTTAAGATATACATGTAGACACAGTAGCCACAATTCATATATGCAGAAGCACTTATTTATGCAGTCTATTAAATTCTAACTACAGAACTTCTGTTGTTGTTATTACAAGCTGTTTTATAGGATAAATTATTATCTAAAGGTAATTTATGGCTTAAAAGTAAGACTACACAAACTAAAGAAGTCATTAAAATTATTGACTATTAATTAAACCATAAATGTTCTCTGCAGTATACAAAAACAACTCTTACTTTCGCCCCTAGATGGCACTCATTGCTATTGCTATGATTTAGATTAAGATTCTGCTGTGACATTGCGGATACCATGGAATCAGAGTGAGAAAAAAAAATGCTTTATGAACCACTCAGTGGTTTGCTCAGTAATTTAAAAGATAAAATAATTTTACTGCTCCAAAATTGAAAGCATAAACTACAATATGCAATCAATTAAGGAATAAGGTTATTACCTTTAAAGCCCTGCATTGTATGTATCCAGGTTACTTGAGGAATTGTGTCACTCCAATGGGACAGGCCCGCCCCACCTTTGTCAGCAGAGAAGGCATGCTGCAGATCCTGTCGGAATTCCGGCCTGCAGGTTTCAGAGCCTTCTCTGCCATGGCACCTGTTTCCAAGGAACCTTGGAGGTCTTCTAATCCAAGTCCCTGCTCAAGCAGGAAACCCTATGCCATTCCAGACAAGTGGCTGTCCAGACTCTTCTTGAAAGCCTCCAGTGATGAAGCTGATAACCTTGGATTACTGCAAGAAGGTGGAAAACAATGATACATTCATCTCTCTCTCTCTCTCTCTCTCTCTCTCTCTCTCTCTCTCTCTCTCTCTCTCTCTCTCTCTCTCTCTCTCTCTCGCACACACACACACACACACACACACACAAAACACCAGCTCAAATATGGGAAACCAAGCTATTCCTTTTTAGTAGTTTTCTGACAAAATATGGCAGATTTCTTGTGGGTCCAAAAAGTGCAATGGACAGGAGACACAAAGGCTGCATGTGACTCACAAATGCTCATCTCTGGACTAGAGAACTGCAGCCTTACAGAAAGGCTGTATTTACCACCTTAATATTCAGAAGTCCTGTTGTTTCCAATTTAATCTTCTAATTAAATAAGTAATTGAATTGCGTGGGCTGAGCGAATCTCATTCCAAGAAGGAATTCATTGAGAGCCAACAGATCACAGGAAAGGATTTGCAGTATAGGATACAAAATGAAACTTGATCAGCATGTTCAGCAATGGATAAACTGGAGAATTCCCATATAAGATCTGCCTTTCCCCAGGGAGAATTCTTCAGATCTCCATTGCACATTTCTCAAACCACATCTGAAATGCTATTATGCTATTATTATTATTTTCCTGAATGGATTTCCTGTTGTAAAAAAAACAACACAGAAGACTTGATGGAAAAGTCTGGGAGGGTTGCAATGGGATGTCAACTGATGCTTCTAAATTTGCATAAAGGAGGCCTTGCAGTTACTCATTAAACATCACATATCCAAGCACCATTGTTAAGTGAGTTTTGCCCCACTTTATGACCTTTTTTGCCACTTTTTTGTTAAGTAAATCACTGCAACTGATAAGTTAGTAACCTGGATGTTAAATGAATCTGGCTTCCCCATTGACTTTGCTTGTCAGAAGGTCGCAAAAGGTAATCACATGACCTTGGAACACAGCAATGGTCATAAGTATGAACCAGTTGCCAAGCATCTGAATTTTGATCACATGATCATAGGAATGCTGCAAAGGTTGCAGCTGTGAAAAACGGCCGTAAATCACTTTTTTTCAGTACTGTTGTAACTTTGAACAATCACTAAAAGAACTGTTGAAAGTCAAGGACTACCTGTACATGGAGCATAGCTTAGTAATTCAGAACTGCTAGTTTGCCATTACTAAAAATGTCAGTTTGAGGAAAGTCTGTGTGCAAATGGCAGATATTCATGAATATATGCAAATATGCATTCTATTAGGTGAATGATTCCCAAAAATGTATATTATAAAAATACATAGGTTTTGTAAAATGTGCACCAAAATACATACACACTATAGTGTAGACTTTAAGGAACTGGTATTTTCAATGAACTAAATTTGATGTATCTGCAGAAATAAGTAAATTGAGCTTACAGGTAGTCCTCGACATACGACCACAATTGAGCCCAAAATTTCTGTTGGTGAGACATTTATTAAGTGAGTTTTGCCCAATTTTATGACCTTTGTTGCTACAGTTGTTAAGTGAATCAGTGCAGTTGATAAGTTAGTAACCTGTTTGTTAAATGAATTTTGCTTCCCCATTGGCTTTGCTTGTCAGGTTGCAAAAGATGATCACATGACCGTGGTACACAACAACAGTAATAAGTATGAACCAGTTGCCAAGCATCTGATTTTTGATCACATAATCATGGGGATGCTTCAAAGGTCATAGCTGTGAAAAATGGTCATAAGTCACTTTTTTCAGTGCCATTGTAACTTTGAATGGTCACTAAATGAATTGTTGTAAGTTGAAGACTAGCTCTAATTGGTATTGGGTTGTTGAAGACTAGTGGACAAAGAACAGCCAGAGATCTTTACTATTATCCTCACACAATTTTTCCTTTTCTAACTATTCTGTGATATTTTTATTACTTTGATCTCTGCTATCCTATCCTATAGTGGTTTAAATGTTATTTTTACTGTCATTCTGTTAGCTGTTCCGGAAATGCATGTAGTGAAGCAGAAAAGTATAAAGGTATGAGGTAAACAATAATTTCACCTAAGATCACCACTCTCAAGTCTTTAACAGGAGTGAGTCAGTGTGCTATTCAGTTTGAGGAAGAATGCAACCTTTTACCATTATTCTTTAAATAAACTTTTTTTTCTTCAATGAATGGCTTTTGCCCATGAGTAAGCATCCCACAATCAGTTTGTTTCCAGACACTTTGGGTTATTTTTAGTTTTAAAGTAATGTTACATTTTTGCTTCTTTGTCTTTAGGGCAGTCTTCAGATGGGTGACTGTACAGATCTATGGATGTTGACCGGGCATTGCTCAGTGACTAAAACCGTTGCTGTAACATTCTGACTTTTCTACTCCTCCAAGTAGCTAAATTTCCTTCACTTCTAAAGCCCACTCTGATAGGACAGGAGTTTCCTTCTGCCATTTCAGTTTGTGACAGACTTTTGTTTCTACTATTTCTTGAACCTGCCGCTCCACCAAGTAGTCAAGTATCTTAAGGACTCTTTATCCTAGATTTTTTTTCACAACCTATAATTTTAAAGATTTATTCTATGCTCCAAGTAAATCCACTGAAAGAGCTGATAAGAAAAGTACAAACATCAAAAAATGAATGAAATTGATCTACATGATGTAACAGCATTAATACAGAATTAGCCCCGAAATAAAGAAAAACTGCAGAATTGGATCTAGAGTGCCAAAGGTAGGGATTTAAATTCTATAGCATTTTTTTTCATTTACAGGGGAGAAAAAAGTAATTACATAATTACATTAAAAGTATGTCCCCCTACTTTCTATTACCATATTATCTATTCAGAATGTTTGGGGGCTTGTTTGTTTGTTTTGCAATTTTCTGACAGAAATTGCAACGTGTGGGTAATTTTTAGAAAAATTCACACTATCTGCCACCATCACTATTAATGCTAAATGTGTTGGAGACACTAGACTGGTTTGTTCCAGAGTGAGCCACATGTTCAGATGGGATTTGTCATTTTTATCCGCCTAATAGTTCCTTCCCAAGGACCTAAGAGGCAGATCTTGATGTTTGATGATGATAATCTCAAGACGTAAGTTGTTCCAAGTAAAGCTCTCTTTTGCACTTGACTGATGGTGAATTTATCAATGCCAGTGGTGTTCAAATGGTCTCCAGTTGTTTGGGGATTACACCTAAAATGCCTATTATTATTGATACGACCTTTGCTTTCTTTTGCCACAGTCATTCTATTTGCAGATCTTTGTATTTTGAAATCTTCTCTAGTTCTTTTCTATTCTGCTGTACCCAAGAACTGTCATGTCCACTATCCACTTTTTTGTTTTTCTTATTTATAATTGTTAAATCTGGGATGCTGTGTGGCAGTTGCCTGTCAATTTGAAGTCCAGAGCACTTTAGCTTCTTTGTTTCCGATATCTTTCTGTATTTTATGGTCCCACCAGTTCTTCCTTGCAGGCAAATAGTATTTCTTCTAATGCAGCATTGTTGCTACTTTGTAGTGCCATTGCTTGCAGTCAATCTGTGCAATCTTCTTGCAGCAGCAAAACAGGGTGGTCCAGCCTTTCTTTAGCCTCTTTGCAGAGATGGTATTTGCTGTCTGTGATTCTGGCTTGCATGCATCTGTTCGTAATGCTTGGCAGAACTAAAAGCTTTGGATAAGAGGACTATAAAAATAATGACAATGAATCATACCCTTCACCCAATCAGTGATGTTGGGAGACTCTTTTTACCAAAGAAAATATGTGGCCGTTGTATATTGCAAGTGCATAAGACAGCTGAAGAACATCAGGCATCAGACTCTGGAAAGATATCTGAACAACAGTGAAGACAATGTACTAAACCATGAAGGCTTAGTCAGTACTGGGGAGACCAAATTGGTTCAGAAGAATGAAGAAGAGAAAAGAGACACAGCAAGGCAAAATGTTACATGGCCAACACATTAAAAAATAGCAGGTAAAGCAGGTAACAACAAGACCTGGCAATGGCTGTGAATAGAAAAATTGAAGAAAGAAACAGAGAGGCTACTTCTGGCTGCACAACACCAAATGTGTACAAAGACAGAATTGAAAAGACAAGAACAGATAGCAAATGCCTCCTCTGCAAAGATGCTGAAGAAAGTTTGTTTGGTTAGATGATTAGCTACTGCAAGATGGCACAGAATGATTACAAACAATGGCATGAGAAATAGAATGACTGGCAAAAGAAAGAAAAAGTAGTACCAATAGTAATAGGGGTCTTTTATACAATACCAAAACAACTGAAGCACCACTTAAACACCACTGGCATTGACAAAATCACCATCGGTTAATTGCAAAAGGCAGCTTTACTCAGAACAGATTACATTCATTGACTATACTTTTAACACTATCAAACATCAATATCTGCCTATCTCAGGTTCTTGGGAAGGACTCAATAAGTGGATAAAAATGCCAAATCCAGTATAAACATCTGGCTAAATATGCAATAAACCAATCATTATATATATATATATATATATATATATATATATATATATATATATATATATATATATATATATATATATATATATATATATATATATATATATATATATATATATATATATATAATTAAAATTTACAAAATGCATACCCATGCATACTCATACTGGAGGATTGTATGAGTTCATCTATAAATTTTGGCCCGATTCAGGTTTGTCATCTTTTCCAATCTGTTCTATAAATGAGTTTTTTTTCCAGAAAAGCTTCATGAAAAGTATTAAATATTAATCCATTAATATTTGGGTTTTGTTTGTATGCTTTTGTATGTTTTTGAAAGTGATTTCCCTTGACATGTATCCTCCTGGGGCACATTTCTCCCTAAAATAAATGATTTAATATGTATTTTAAAAATATGATTGAAAGACATTATGTTATATGATTGGGAAATCTGAACTGATATGTTTGTATTAAAATAAAGACCATGGTAAAACATCTGTTTAAAAGAAAATGTAAAAGAAAATGCACTGCTCCAGGTGGACTACAAGGTGATGGTTTGCTACAAATAGTTTATTATTTGTCCTACAGCAAAGTGATTAGTTATTATTTCATGTTATTATTACACATTACAAGAAAATTCTAAGAAAATGTACCATTTTTTAAGCATTTGATATATCTTCTCTTTGACTTCACCTTACCTTTTTCCTACAATTCCAGGCTTTAAACTGAGAGGAAATGGAATAAAAGCTGTTCTTTCCCAACCTTAACTACATCTTCTCTAGAATGTTTTTTCCTGTTTCGGCCTAACCCAAGGCCATCCACAGGCAGTAGTCACAGCAGTGACAGCTCATATTCGTGTAAATTTTTTGGATTGCTAACAATCCTTTAATTCTTTGTTAGCAATCCAAAAAAAATTCATATATGTGTGTGTGTTTGTGTGTGTGTGTGTGTGTGTGTGTGTGTGTAAATTTTTTGGATTGCTAACAATTGCCTAATGTGCAATTGGCCCAGGTTCGAATCTCAGAAGGGTATGGCTAACTGATGAGAACAAATGAGTTTGAAATGGCCATATTAGTCTCCCTTTAATTCTGTGTTAGCAATCCAAAAAATTTACACAAATATGAGCTGTCACTGTTGTGACCACTGCCTGTGGATGGCCTTGGGTTAGGCTGAAACAGGCAATAAGATTTGTCCCGTGTTTGGGGCCTAGCAAGGTATTCTAAAATACATAACAAACACTTAACATATATATGAATATGGCTGTTTGACAGATACTTCAAATACATATATATACATAGAAAAAAGCCATATATATATATATGGCTTTTTTTCTCATAGAACGCTCAGAACAGCATTCCGGAACCTTTTTTTGCAAAAAAAAAACCAAACAAAAAAAAACAACAACCCAGCTCCCTTATTGGTTTTCCTAAGCCTATTACAGGGCTAGCAATCTTGGCTCTTTTTTATGACTCGTGGACTTCAACTCCCAGAAATCCTGAGCCAGCCATGCTGAGGGGAAAGGGAGAGGTTTCCAAAATGAGCCATGCTGGCTCAGGAATTCTGGGAGTTGAAGTCCTTGAGTCATAAAAGATCCTGCACTAGAGGAGGACATTAAAATTATTTACAGGATTACTTCTTTAGGAATTAAATGTTTAGAATTTAAAACAGCTAATTCAGAAAAGCCAACAGGAAAGAACCTCACATTTTTCATCTGCTTCTGTCTTTTGGAAGGTAAAATTAGGTAACAAAATAATCTATTTCTTATGTTAACATCTCTGCAATGAAATCAATGGTAACAGAAAAGAATTGAGAAACATTTTTCTCAATGTAATATGTCTAATTTAGCTGATTCTAGAAAAAAATACTATCTTTTGTACACTCTTGAAAACTATTTTGAATCTAAACAATTCTTAAGAATGAAATATTCTTAATTTGGACTTTACTTTTACTGTTTGGACTGTTGTGTGTTTTGAAAAATAGATTATTTAGAATCTAGTTATGTTGCACTTCAGTCTTTAAATAATTAACCTAGTATATACATAACAATATATGATGTTTTTCCTTTATTAAAAAGGCTAAAATAATTTCTGGGGGTATTATCTGTATAGTAAAATTTTGGACAAGCAGTGATCATGTTACATATGTGCATAAGCGTAGTCAGTAGCATATGCCTTTTTAAAAATATCAAACATGCAAAGAAACAAAAATAAGTCCAAAATATCTGTATTACATCCAGAAATGCCAACTTTGCAACCAATATTTCTCATCCATAACTATGGCACCCTAAGGATACCTGCATATATGCAAATGTTTCTCTGGGATCAGTAATGCAACAGGGATTGCTTTTTCATTCCAGTAACATATACCTAAAAGCAGTTTATTGCATTTGGCAATTGTACTAAAAAAAATCTCATTCATTTAATTTGAAATCAAGTAAAAATTGATTTAAATTATTTTATTAAAACAAATTAATGGCAATTCTTTTATAAAAAGTTGTCTCAAACAAAATGAGTTTGACATGCCTGCTCTAGCTAGTTGAATGCTCCAAAATAAATTCTAGACCAGGCCTGTACATGCAGCCTCCCAAGCACCCTTAGACAGAGCACAGACTTTTTTTTTAAAGTAATAAAATCACCGCCACTGCCCTGAAAGTACCCTTCTAGAGTCTCGACATCTTTTTTACAACGTGGTGACCAAAACTGGATGCAGTATTCCAGGTGTGGCCTTACCAAGGCATTGTAAAGTGGTATTAGTACTTCACGTGATCTTGATTCTATTCCTCTGTTAATGCAGCCTAGCACTGTGTTGGCTTTTTTGGCAGCTGCAGCACACTGCTGGCTCATATTGAAATGATTGTCCACTAGGACTCTGAGATCTCTCTCACAGTTACTACTGTTGAACAAGGTACCACCTATACTATACCTGTGCATTTGATTTTTCCTGCCTAAATGTAGAACCTTACTTTTTTCACCATTGAATTTCATTTTGTTAGATAGTGCCCAGTGTTCGAGTCTCCAGATCCTCCTGTATTTTATAAGCCTATCTTCTGGAGTATTGGCTATTCCTGCCAGCTTGGTGTCGTCTGCAAATATGATGAGTTCCCCATCTATCCCCTCATCCAAATCGTTGATGAAGATGTTGAAGAGCTGCACAGACCTCTTCTAGATTTTCCTCTTGCCTTTCTGAGTTAACTCCTTGGTCTGTCATTGAGTAAGAATTGACTTTGTAGGGAAGCATATTATCATTTGATGTATATTTAACATATGTTCTACCTTTATTTACCAATTATATAATATTTATATGCAATCCACATGGCGAGCTTTGGGGAAACTTACAATAGAAAAAAATATATTTTTAAAATCGTAAGATTAAAACATCGCCTGGCCCGCACCGCCTCCGCTGCCCGCATTGCGCAGCCCCGCCATATAGAGAGGACTCTCGTGCTCCCACAGCACCAGCTGCGCTGGCTCCAGCCCCAGGGAGGGGAGCCCGTCGCCAACACCCTTCGCACCTGTGACTGCAGCAGCGCCGCCCCCCCCTGCCTCCTGCGCCCGCCAAGATGAGAGTTCCGGCACCTTTTTTTTAGAAACAAAGATATATATATATATATATATATATATATATATATATATATATATATATATATATATACACACACACACACACATATATATACATATATATAAGTTCTAGTTGCATTCACGTAAATATTGTTAGTTCTAAATATTAATAGTGGCATGGATTAATGGAATTCAAGTACTACATTTACCAAAAGCCATAATTCAAAAATCTTTTAAGCTGAAGAAGGACAAAGGAAATGCACACATTAAATATGCATAGCAACATTGACATGCCTGTTAGAAAATATATCATACAGTATTAATAAAAAATTTTAGATAGCTGCAGAAACGTTGGGATCATTTGCTGTTCTCCTGTGCAAGAGATGAATCAGTACTTTAGTCCAGAACAATATGATTCAAACTTGGCTAAATTTAACGTGTAGACTTAAACTCCCAGAATTCCCCAAAATGCTGGCTGGGAAATTCTGGGAGTTGGAAGTCCACAATCTTAAAACTGCCAAGTTTGAAAAACAGTGGTCTAGTAATTTTGTTTAGATAAGGGTGGAATGCTGTAGCTCTGAACAGGCATTTCCTACTTCTCAGCTAACATTACTTAACGTTTAAAGATGAAGAAATTCCAGTTCGAACAAATCTAAAGAAAAGCTATAACTAGAAGGACAGTACCTCCACCAGCAATTTGTTTCTGGAACAATCTGGTCTCCTATTTCTAATGTGCTGACCTGACAATAGGGCACATTAACATTGTGTTGTGGGTTATCCAAAGGTTAGTTTTGATGTAATGTTTGGTTTCATTATGAATTATGGGTGTGTGCCATTTTAGGACAAGATGCAAATTGCTCTAGAGAACAATGCTCAGGTTGATCTGTGTGGACTAAGAAGTTAAATTAAGAACAAAATGTAACAATAATATTTGCTGATTTCCATTACAATACAGTAGCACATTCAGTAATGCTACTGTACAATACTGTACAGTACTGTACATATTTCATGTTTTGAATAGGGTAGATTAAGGGAATGGGATTGGTCCATAGCCATCTACTAAAATTTTCTTCTAATTATGGTTAGTATATGTTTAGAATAAATAAATTATCCTATTTATTTCTCTCACCTATGACTTCTGTGAGAATGGATCTGTACCTATATTATAGCATATATAGCATTTCAGTCTTAGATGTTGACGCATTCAGTTGGAAAGTTTTTGCGCAGTAAAGATGAAAATTTAGCTCAAGCTTTAATCACTCTGTCCCCAGAAATAAACAGCAGTAAATTCACACACAGCCTTTTGTTCTTCCTACATATACAGATACTATGACTGAACAGATGTGAAGCACAGAAAGGCATGTCATTACATAACACTCTGCAAGTCAGTACAGCAAAATAGACTATTTAAAAAAACCCAACAGGAACTTGGCATTTAATTGTACATTCCTATATAAAATACTAATAAAGGAGGAAGCAAATTCCATTGGAAGTCTTCATCTTGTAATCTCACTTGATTTTATTCTTTACCATCCTTTAAATAGCAACTGCTTGAACTTTTAAGAATTGCTTGCATGTGCATGTCACATTAGACACCCACATATACATTGTTTAAAGCTTTTATCACAACTTCTAAAGGTATGCTTATATCCGTTAATGATCAGAAAGATCATAAGTGTTGGAATAAACAGAACAGGTTTTTTTTAAAAAAAAACCAGTGTGACTCATACCTAGCCAATTTTAGTAAAATACACAAAGGAAATATGAAAGTGATGGATTAGGAAGAGCAGGATGAAGTTAGCTTCCTGTATTTTATATCTTCAACAGCCAAATGCATTGCAATTGAATGATTCACCTGTTGAACCCCTTGTTTTGTTGATAAAGTAAAAGAAAAATAGAAGCAGCAAGAAATATAAAAATTCAGGTATTTAAAATATTTCTGATATAACAAAGAAAATAGATAAGAATTTGATATAGATTAATGATGGGGCAGAGGCTAGAAAAATGTAATAAATAGATGCAATATGAAACTATGTTTTATATGTGTCTCACATAAATATATTGAAATATTTCATCCCTATTTAAACTGTCCTTTTTCATTTCAGTTTTATAATAACATTTATAATGATTTATTGGCAAGATCACCGCAGATGAGGACTGCAGCCAAGAAATTAAAAGACGCTTGCTCTTTGGGAGGAATGCTATGGCAAATTTAGACTACACACTAAAAAACAGAAACATCACCCTGCCAGCAAAAGTGCCTATAGTCAATGCCATGGTTTTACCAGTTGCAATGTATGGCTGTGAAAGTTGGACCATAAGAAAAGCTGAGCGCCAAGGAATTGAGGCCTTTGAACTATGGTGCTGGAGAAGACTCCTGCGAGTTCCTTGGACTGCAAGGCGATCAAACCGGTCAGTCCTAGAGGAGATCAACCCTGACTGCTCTTTAGAAAGCCAGATCCTGAAGTTGAAACTCAAATACTTTGGCCACCTAATGAGAAGGAAGGACTCACTGGAGAAGAGCCTAATGCTGGGAAAGATTGAGGGTGAAGTAGCCGAAGGACCGCTCGGGACGACAGGCTAGTTAACAACAAGTTTATTAGAGCAAGGCAAACAGAGAATAACTTGTCCGGCTTTTATAGCCGGCAGCTGGTAGCGAGGACCAATCAGATGTATTTATTTTGGCGCCGTGTCAGGCAGGGACCAATCGGCGTCGTCTTCTGTTGACAGCTCCGGCTTCCTCGTGGTGTGGTGTTTTGACAGCCGCGAGCTGTCAGTGGCTGCGCCTGCGCAGTGTGGCGGACGCTTTGACAGCTCAGTCTTCTTCACGGTCCGGAGTTTGACAGCCGCGAGCTGTCAGTGGAGGCGCCTGCGCAGTACGGGGAACTTTGACAGCTGTCAAAGTTCCCGCGTGTATTCCTGTCAGGCGGCTTCCCTATATATATGCTTTGACGATACTTTTGTGCTGTTAACATATACACTCTAGGGAATGTTTACATCATGTTACATCATATATAATACACCCCTTACCCCTCCCCTGGTGCGTTTCTTTCCTCTTGGATGTTTGACCCTGCCCACTGATAGTCCTTTAGGTAGGTGGGTGGTCTTCGATTCCTGGATGATCGGCGAAGGGGTGGTGGATGGTCTGGTTCTGGTTCTTCGTTTTGGTGTTCCACTTCCTGGTTTGGGATAGGCAGCATTTCCGGAGGGGGTTGTAAGTCGGCGTTGGTTGGTTGCTCGGAATTGTGTGGCGGTTGTCTGGGTCTGAGCTGGTCAATATGGCGGCGTATGTTGCCCTGTGCCTGCGTAGCTATGAGGTATGAGATGGGCCCTGTTTGTTTTATTACTGTCCCTTGAACCCACTTGTTTTTATCTGTGTATGATCTTGCCCATATTAATTGACCAGGTTTGAGTGTGCGGCCGGGGTGGGGGTGCTGTTTTTCTTCTGGGTATGTGTCGGGGTGCAGTCTGTCGAGACGTGTTATTAGCCTCCTCCCCCATCTTAATTCCGCCGGTGATTTGCCCGTTGTGGAGCATGGCATTGTGTGTTGTGATAAGAGGAACTGGCTGAGTCGCCTCTGCCAGTTCCCTTTAACGAATTTTTTTAATGCTTCTTTCGTGGATCGTACCATAATTTCAGCCATTCCGTTCGACGACGGGTGGAACGGCGCCGACGTGACCAGCCTAATACAATTCTTCGTAGCGAAGATCTGAAATTCACGAGAGGTGAATTGAGGTCCATTGTCGGAAACTATGGTGTCAGGTAGGCCGTGCGTTGCGAATATTTTTCTTAAGGCTTGAATAGTGGCTGTGGACGTTGTTTTTCTAAGGGGCGTGACTTCCAGCCATTTGGAATAGCTGTCTACTGCTATTAAGAAACTTTGGCCCTGGATAGGTCCTGCAAAATCTATATGTATACGTGACCAAGGGTTCCTTGTAGTCTCCCATTTATGGATCGGTGCCTGGGGGGGTTCGCTCCTGGTCTCCTGACAGGTATAACACCCACCCACATACTTTTCAATTTGTTTATCTATGCCAGGCCACCATACATAACTTCTAGCCATTGCCTTCATTTTTACAATTCCAGGGTGCCCCTCATGTAAAATGTGTAATGTTTGGTCTATGTTTTTCTCTGGTATGATGACCCTATTTCCCCATAGCAGGCATCCTCTATGTGTTGAAATCTCGTTTTTCCTGTTATAATAAGGTTGGAATTGGGGTTGTGGGTTTTGAGCTGGCCACCCTGTTGTGGCCCATTTGAGGACTCTGGCAAGTATTTTATCTTTTGCTGAATTATTAGCTATAATGTTTGCCGTCAGGGGGCATTCTGGAAGCTGAGAGATTGCTAAAATTAGGCTGGCTGGGGCTGGATCTGAGTCCCTGGTTTGTATGGGCAGTCTGCTGAGGCAGTCAGCATGTCCCAATTCCTTACCTGGTTTATGTATTAGTTGATAAGAATAGGCTGCTAGGAACGTTGACCATCTTAAGATTCTCGGGGAGAGAATTTGTGGTGTAATTTTATTCCAAGTAAATATGCCTAGCAGGGGTTTGTGATCTGTAAATATCGTAAATGGTCGTCCATACAGATAATCATGAAATTTTTTGACCCCTGCTACTATCGCTAGGGCTTCCCTGTCAATTTGTGCATAGTTTCTTTCAGCTTTGGTCAGAGTGCGAGAATAGAAGGCTATGGGTCTTTGTGTGCCGTCCTCGAGTAGGTGACTTAAGACTGCCCCAATTCCGTAGGGAGAGGCATCGCAAGCGATGCATATTGGGGTGTCTTCTCTGAAAAGGGTGATGGTTGAGCTTTGACAGATGATCTTTTTTAACGATTGGAAACTATTTTCATGTTCCTTGGTCCAGGACCAAGTTGTACCCTTGTCGAGGAGCCTATGGAGAGGCTCTGCAATAGTGGCTTTGTGGGGAATGAAAGCATGGTAAAAGTTTAACAGTCCCAAAAAGGATTGAAGCTCTTGCTTATTCCTAGGGCTGGGTGCGGTTTGAATAGCCCTTAGTTTCTCAGAGGTGGGGTGGATGCCCTGGCTATCGATTTTATACCCTAGGAATTCTGTAGAAGTGACTCCAATGGAGCACTTTTCCCTCTTAAGTTTGAGGCCGGCTTCTCTGAGCCGGCTCAGCACAGCTGACAGCCTGTCAGCTAAACTAGCTTCATTTTCTCCGGCGATGAGAACATCGTCGAAATAGGGGCAGACCCCGGGTATTCCTTTCAGGGTCTTTTCCATGATACCCTGGAAGATACCCGGGGCTGCAGATATGCCGAACTGAAGCCTCTTAACTTTAAAAGCACCGCGGTGGGTGACAATAGTTTGCGCTTCCGCGGTGTCGTCTGTGACAGGCAGCTGTAAATACGCCTGCGAGAGGTCAAGCTTGGCGAAAATGGTGCCAGAGCGGATGGAAGCAAATACGTCCCTTACCGCTGGCACCGGGTAAGCATGGGGGCTGAGGGCTAGGTTGACTGTCGCCTTATAGTCAGCGCATACTCTCACTTCGCCATTAGGTTTGATTGGGGTGACAATAGGGGTCTCCCAGGTTCCCCCATCTGTTGGCTCTAGCACCCCTAGACTCACTAGTCGGTCAAGCTCGTTTTCAATTTTTTCTTTGAGGGCGAAAGGTACCCTCCTAGCTCTTATTTTAATTGGTTGGATTGCTGGATTTAATTGCAGGGAAATGGGGGGACCTGTATATTTCCCTAAAGTGCCCTCGAAAACGTCGGCGTACTTTTCGCACACGGCTTCCAGGCTGGGTGTTTGAATGGTATTAACCCCTGATAAGGCGATGCCTAGTGGAGTGAACCAGTTAAGCCCTATCAAGTTGGTACGGTTCCCTGGCGTAACTAAAACCTCTAGGGTGCCTTTGAACCCCTTATACTGTACAAGGACCTTGGCTTTCCCTTCCAACGGAATAGGGGTTTTCTGGAAGTCTGCAAGGTGAACCTGAGTTTGTTTCAGGGGAATTTGTCTTCGGCCTTTCTGACAGATCTCCTGATAAGTAGTTAGCGAAATTAAGGAGACCGCTGACCCTGAATCCACCTCCATGTGGCAAGGCACCCCCTGAATTCTGACCCAGACCTTAACCTTGGAACTTATGCAGTTTACCCTATCGATTGTCTCAACCCGGTTGCCTGGTGGGGTTTCCCTGTTGGCCTGGGCAGCTGGCCTACCTGGGGGGTTTGCCTCCACCTCATTGACGTTGTCCCGGCCCTTGCTGCGGCACACCGGCTTGATGTGGCCAGTCTTCCCGCAGTTGTGGCATTTTGCGTTCCTAAAGCGGCAGTTTCCACGGGCATGGTTGCCCCCGCAGCTGGCACAGGCGGCTCGTTGCACGTAACGTGGGGGTGGCGGTGGAGGGTCCCTGGATCCTCGGCGGTCCGACGTTTTTCCCCTCCTCGGCTGTCGGTGCTCCATCCTGCGCTGTAGGGCTTCTCCATCGGTGAAATCTACCGACTCTCCGCTGTCGCTGAAGGTTGCGCTTTCCTGGTAGACGGTCGCCGGGGACTCTGGGGTCGTGTTCGTCGGCTTCTTTTTGTGGCTGTGTTCGTATGCCATGATCTCCCTGGTCAGCTCAGCCAGATTCATGTCGGGTTTGGACGTCAGTTTTTTTTGTAGCTTCTCGTCCCTCAGACCGATCACCACCTGATCTCTGATGCGGTCTTCCAGGTCGGGGAAGCAGCAGTTCCGCGCGGCGTGTCTGACCCCAGCGATGAACTCGTTGGCGGGCTCGTCCTGCCGTTGTTTCTTTTGTGCGAATTGCACCCGCCAGTACAGTTCCGAGCGAGCCGGCATGTAATACTTGTTCAGCTGGTCCACCAGGTCCGCGTAGGAGACTTCCGTGATGGGCACTGGGCTGAACAGCCCGACGGCTGCGTCGTACACCGGGGGCCCGCTGATGTACAGCAGGGCGGCGGCCTTTGCTCGGTCGTCAGTGATCTTACTGACGAGGAGAAATCCTTCAACTTGGCCGAGGTGTGATTGCCATCTCTCGGGATGGCGGGTATCAAACTCCCTCACACGGCCGAAGTTTGCCATGTCGTCCGGTCCTGGGTTGCTCCGATGGAAGTTAAAACTTCCGTGTCAGCTCTTGCCGGGAACTCTCTTCCTCGGCCGTGACTTCAGCTCCGGAGCGATCCCACCTTCGTCGCCAGTGAAGTAGCCGAAGGACCGCTCGGGACGACAGGCTAGTTAACAACAAGTTTATTAGAGCAAGGCAAACAGAGAATAACTTGTCCGGCTTTTATAGCCGGCAGCTGGTAGCGAGGACCAATCAGATGTATTTATTTTGGCGCCGTGTCAGGCAGGGACCAATCGGCGTCGTCTTCTGTTGACAGCTCCGGCTTCCTCGTGGTGTGGTGTTTTGACAGCCGCGAGCTGTCAGTGGCTGCGCCTGCGCAGTGTGGCGGACGCTTTGACAGCTCAGTCTTCTTCACGGTCCGGAGTTTGACAGCCGCGAGCTGTCAGTGGAGGCGCCTGCGCAGTACGGGGAACTTTGACAGCTGTCAAAGTTCCCGCGTGTATTCCTGTCAGGCGGCTTCCCTATATATATGCTTTGACGATACTTTTGTGCTGTTAACATATACACTCTAGGGAATGTTTACATCATGTTACATCATATATAATACAGAGGGCAAGAGAAGAACGGGATGACAGAGAATCAGGTAGCTGGATGGAGTCACTGAAGCAGTAGGTGTGAGCTTAAATGGACTCCAGAAGATGGTAGAGGACAGGAAGGCCTGGAGAAACGTTGTCCATGGGGTCGCGATGGGTCGGACACGACTTCACAACTAACAACAACAACAACAATTAGCAATCTCCCAGCTGAAAGTTCAGATGATTTCCTTCATGTGGAAATTAAAAATCATGTTGCTATTGGGTTTCCCAACTTTGTGATACAATTCTCTAAAATGATCAATAAATTTAGATGACTTCCCCACAATTAATAGTTAATTGTGATGAAGATTGAGGAATAAATAAATATGCCACTTACTAAAAAAATACATAACTGCCATCACACTTTCTTGATTTAGGTGTACTTTTATTAGCAATATCAGTAGACTAGTCTTCTTTAGCTTCTTTCTTACCATCTAACAAAAATTTCAATTTTGCAAGTTAAAAATGTAAAATGGATAAAATATATTGAACTTCACTAAAATGTACACTTCTATAAACACTTCAGAGACCATGGATATACTATGAGATATCATAGTATAGATAGGAGTCACCAGCCCTCAGGAAACCAACTGCCAATCAAAAATCTTTTCAGGCTTGCTCAACTGTTTTGTCTGTGTACGCCCAAGCTCAGGCTTTTCCAGGCAAAGGGGAAGTGAGTTTTGACAGCACTCAAGCTTTATCTGTGCAAGTCTAATCAGCTGAAAAAGTTTACAATCTCTATTTTGTCCATGATCTCCTGGTAGACTATGAGTCACAATTTGAGAAACCTCAAATTAGAACTTTGTGATGTACCTTATAATCCCAGGGCACCATACTTGGAAATCATGTCTTCTAGCTCCTGATAGATAGAAGGATGCAGGTAGCCTTCAACTTATGACCACAGTTCTGCCCAAAATTTCTGTTGCGAAGCAAGGCAGTTGTTATTTAGTTTTGGCCCATTTGCAACCTTTTTTTACCACAATTGCTAAGTGAATCACTGCAGTTGTTAAGTGAAACATGCAGTTGTTAAGCAAATCTGGCTTTGCCCATTGACTTTGCTTGTTGGAAGCAGGCTGGGAAGGTTACAAATAAGTGATCACATGACCCTGGGACATGGCAATTGTCATAAATACACAAATACAATTGCCAAGCGCCCAAATTTTGATATGATCATAGGGATGTTGTAGTGGTCATTAAGTGTGAAAACAAGTCATAAGTCACTTTTTTAATATCGTTGTAACTCCGAACAGTCATTAAATGAATGGTTATAAGATGAGGACTTCCTGTATTTTAGCCATATGATACCAAATGTTACTGAGAATGAGTTGTAACTTTGAACCATTTTCCCAAGCTCAAAGGCTTTAAAGAAGTTGTTAGTGAATCTGAGTTTGTTACTGATGGTATGCAACATACTATCTATTTGTTGTTGTTGTTAACTGCGAAGTCGTGTCCGACCCATTGCGACCCATGGACAATGTTCCTCCAGACCTTCCTGTCCTCTACATACTATCTATACATACATGCAGATATACGCATAAGCACATTCTCAAGGCATCACATATCTCTACATAATCAGTGTGTTGGTTATGGCTTCATAAATAATCTTCTAGTTAGCTGTTTTCTGTTTGTACTTCAAGTACTAGTTGAAATTCTAAACTAAGTTATCAGGAGAGAGGTGCTTCGTATATTTCAGTGGTGTCAAACTCGCAATGTCACGCGACGTGTTGTGATGTATCGCGACTTTCCCATTGCTGGCAATGGGGGGGGGTGCCGTTTCGGCATGATGCATCTGGCCCATGGGCCAGCAGTTTGATACCCCTCGTATATTTCATTCTCATGTTGATATTTTTAAAGCATATATCTAAAGATTATTTGATAGATAAACAAAACACACAGTCATTAGAATGATAGCCTCAGGGACAAATGTTTGCTGCATGGTTGATTCAAATCCAGAGATACCTTTTTCCAGTATTAAAAAAAAGAAGCAACTGACCTGTATAAATATGAGCTCAATTGTTTCTGTATTATCCATAATAGCCCTGTGAGCCCATCTGCTAAAATTCTACATAGAATTTATAAAATTCAATGGGATTTAGATAAACGTATAAAGCACCTAATAGGATCAAGAAGAACTATAATAGAGGTCTAACTTTAATAATTAATATAATAAATTATAGGTACTGAAAATGATACATGTGATCACCTATGAGGAGTTGTGTATGGAGACATAACAATCCACTGGAACTATTTAATTATATAGTGACAACAAGAACAATGTGTAGTAGCAGTATTTGTTATGAATACAAGAGTCATTATAATGTAGCGGCTGAGTTAACAGAATTGAATCAAGGTGTTCCTGACTATAGGAGCTACTGTCACTTCAAATGGATCATACCGTGTCTGAAAATAATGAAGTTACAGCAAACAAACGAACAAGGATACAGTAGATGAAAATGTGTTACACATTACATTAGAGGTATGGAGTATCTTGATGTGGGAATGGACCAAATCCAACCTCCTCAGGACTATGCGTCTTGGGCAGCAGTTTGGCAATTTATGAAAGTAAATTCTTTGAACTGAAGCAATGAGCCAAACACTGCCCAAGAATGATGTCGTCCGAAGGAATTTTGGCATGTTTCCGAGGGAATAGAATGGTACACAATGCACTGGAACAATACGTTCCTAGACTGATGAACTTTGAAAATCTTTACATCACATCTATTTTTCTGACAAACAAAGCAAATTACATTTTGCAATTTGCAATACTTTCTGTTTTGAATAATAGAACTGATTTTCTGGCTCTGGAATAAGATATGCTGGAAGGGGGCCTCTGCTGGATCTCAAGAGGAAGGGGGTATTTCAGAGGGTAGGGGCTGCCACGGAAAAGCTTTGGTTTAAGGTGTTTTCAGGCACTTCTAGTATTTAAGGTCTGAAACAGAATGTAAATCAACAATGTTGGTTTTAGTGGTAACATTTAAAATGGAGATAGCACACTAACAAAACTTCTCTTTATGGAGTGCTTATTATAATCTACAATATTTTAAGAATTGAAATCTCTTTAATTTCTTCAAATTAGTACAGCAACTAATTTTTCCCCAGCTTTGTTGTTATAAAATCTATTTAATTCGTTTCTAATTATGTTTTCCATCTATCAAGAAAATTGTGTGTTTCACATAGGGGGTCAGAAGAGTTTATGTAATTTCTGGATATCATGTTCTTCTTATTGGGACAACCACTCTTTGCTTATTTATTCCAGCTGTCCTAAGGGCAGACAAAGTACACCTCTCCAATAGGTAACTAGAATATTTCTCCTTTAGCGTTTCATCCCAACACTGTGACTAGTTGAAGATTACATGCAGTGCTTTTTTTGTAAAAGAAAAAGGTGCCAGAACTCACACATGTCATATAACCCACCTTGCCCTCCCTACAAGGTTCCATCCAAAAAAGGTGCCGGAACTCCGTTCTGAGCGTTCTATGAGAAAAAAAGCCCTGATTACATGAATTCAGGATTAACTTCCTTCTTCAAATGCCTCCTAATGAGTTCTGAACTTGTACCTTGCATTCTCTTATTATTTTATACATTGATCTAGCAAAGTACTACCCTAATATAGAACTGAAGAGGATGGAGGTGGGGGAAATTAAAGGGAAGTTTATTGTAAAGAAGCACCAGACTCTAACAAAGAACAGCTGCATACAACACCTTCTTAGAAGACTATTTCGCTCAGTGTTCCAGCAACAACAAAGCATTCAGTGTACTGAAATATGGTAATTTTAGCTCTCTATCTTGGGAGAGAATATGTTGTGATGAGTTTTGCTATCATGAGACAGCAGCTCACAAGATCAGATGCTGGGTTCCCAAATCACATGACTGGTAAGGTCCCACTGCCAGGACAACAGTGTAACAGGCATCCTATAGGCCTTTTCATCATTTAGTGATCACAAGCGATAATACATCTTTGTTTTAAACAGGAAAGCTGTTCCTTTACTAGTGGAATACTTATCTTCTGCAAAATGCTGGCCATGCAAGGTAGTAAGAATTGTGATGGGAGAAATATGTTTTCTGTGATATTTTCCTGTGGTCTGGATCTAAGAAATTTTAGTCCCTGGATTTCATACACCTATAGAACTCCCTTTCTGAATTGTGAGCTACTTCTGTTACGAAGCATGCAATCAGCATGTGATCCACTATTCCATATTTTATGGTTTATAATTGATCTTCCTCACTGGAGTGAGGCAATTTGTTTGCCAGAAAGAGAGGGGAAAAAACACATTGGGCTTTTCTAAAATATCCTAAATTCACTTAAATCAAATTGCATAATGGCTACTTTTATTGAGTTTTATAAGCAGATTATTATAGTAGAAGACTATGGTAAGCTTTTAAATAAAACAATATAATAAACTTGCACATGCTACTGTAGTTGCTCCAACTATAAAGAGACAAAACAACAGAATAGCAGATTTGGAAGTGACTTGGGAAGTTTTCTAGTCCAAACCCCTGCTCAAATAGGAGACCTTGTATTTTTCCAAATGGTTGTCTAATCTCTTCTAAAAAACTTCCAGTGATGGAGCACCCACAACTTCTGGAGGCAAGTTGTTCTACTGATTGTTTTCACTGTCAGAAATTTCTCCTTGGTTCTAGACTGGATCTCTCCTTCCATCCATTCCTTCTTGTCCTGCCTTCTGGAGCTCTGGAAAATAGGTTGATCCTCTCTTCCTTGTGATAGCACCTCAAATGTTGGAAGGCTGTTATCATGTCATCCCAAGTCCTTTTCTTTATTAAGACTAGGCATCCCCTGTTCCTGCAACTGTTCTTCATATTTTAGCCTCTAGATCCCATCACCTTTGGTACTCTTCTCTGCACTTTTTTTCCTAAAAGTGTTTCCAAACATAATAAGGAATGAATTCTGCAATAAGTAGCCTCAGCCCTAAGAGCTATTGGCACATCCATACCTGCCAAAGTGCTGTTTCTGAGTCTGGTTTCTATCACTGCCATAATTGGATGCTTCCTAGGCAGTCATGATCATTTGACGTTTCTCTCATGATTAAATCCGAGTGACGAAACCTCTAAATTGGGGTGGGTGGGTGGGTGGAGTAGACTAACAACAGATACCTCTATTGTGGATTATTTCATTTATCCTTCTCTTATATAATCCAAATTGTATGGATTAAACTGTTGTGCTATGAAACTAAATACAAATTGCACCAAAGAGATCTAATGAATCAGTGTCCAAAATGGTTTTGGACTCATTTTGTATGCAAGCATTTTGACTAATTACTGCAATGACAAACATTCCTCTTTACTTTTATTTTTACCAAATGAGAACCAGATGAAGAAATGGATATGACATACTTAAATAGCCAACCACATTTTAACCTACTGTGATCTATAAACCAAGCCCATTTTGCCAGTTTATTCCTTAATGTGTCATATGAACCCAGAAAAAGTGGTGAATCAAATAAAGCCATGGTTTAACTAAGTACAAATAAATTTGAATTGAGAACACAACCAATAAAATAGATTTTATTAAAGGCTTAAGAAAAAGGAGGCAGAAGTAGAAAGAATTAAAATTAATCACCATCTAGATTCTGGAAACACTGCAAAAAATATTAAGTTATCACACCTCTTTGAATAGTGTGGAGCCAGGCATACAAACATTTTCCCTAAGACGTATTTTCTATGGTATTACTTCTGAGCTGTATTTACTCAGAATATATGATTACAAATATGTAAGTTCACTTCAATTAATAGTCCTATTTCATTTTCCTCACAACCGATATCACAAGAAATCATTAGCACTCAAAGACTGTAGCAATCCAAGTTTTCTGACTTGTATTATGAGTCCCTTCATATAGCCAATCTATGTGTTCCCTAGGAGTTGGAAATAACTTAATAGCTCTTAATCATTCATGAGCCCTTATCTGTTACTACTGATCTACAGCAAAATCTTGCTTTGACTACACCAATTGTTCTCCTTGTCTGCATGATGGTGCCCTCTTAGTTCAACCCATGAGTGAAATAGCCTTGCAAATTATCATTAGCTCTATTGGTATAAAAATAACATTTCCCCATTTATCTTTGCACTGCCCAATTCATATCTAAGATGAATAAAACCGGATATACTTTGTGACCAATTATCTTGCAGGCAAAGTCAGCTGAGCTGTTGTGGGTATAACTGGAGAGGAGTTGGGAGTGTTGATGAGTGTTGGGAATCTTAAGAATGCCCTTTTCTATCTGGTCACTTGCTAGCTTCCCCAGTTGGCCTTCCCCTCTCACCATCTGCTGTCTCCATTTACATGTCATCAAAATAACAAAGGAGAGCAGAGCAGATTTAGTTACAGTAATTCATTCAGGGAAGAAGAGACTATGTTTTGCATTTTCATAACAGTTAATATAATAACAATTTATTAAATCTACATGGTCCCCCACTCTGTGAATCTAGGTAATTACAATTGTTAAAACATTAAAAAAGAATAATTCAACATAATACAATCAGCACAAGATGAAGGAATACCAATGGCAAATAAGCCCAGAGGGGAACACAAAGAAGGCACATCTGTCAATTAAAAATTAATCTTTTACCTTAAACCCTGCTTTTCCAGAAATTGAGGGATGTTGACCTGTCCTAGGCCTTTCTTGAACACATGCTGCTCTCCCTATGTGATCAGTTCCAATTACTCCTTGTTCCCATGAAGAATAGTCTGAGTTCTTTTCCCTATAAGCCTACCTAGTTACACAGTCATAATGGGGTCTATCTTTCTTCTCTCTGAGGCAATTTCTTTCTTGGTTCCATATATTATTTCAACTTTAAGGATGCTGCAATGGAGTGCAAGAGGATGAACAGGCAGATTAGCTTAATTAAGACAATGAAATGAGATCCACCCCATTTCTGCCACTGTGCCTGATTGATGGATATTTTATTACTGGCTGGTGAGAGCTGAAAAATAATAGCAAAGCTAGAGATGAAAATCATTAATTTTGCCTAAAAATAGAAGTATACTTTCAAATATTCTAATAGAAAAACCAGTACTTTAGAACAGATACAATAAGAGTAAGGTAGGGTCTAACAATGGAGACAAAAGCATGGTAGCATTGTTTTGTCAGTCCAAGGATGATTAATTAATGAAAAGTGTGGATTCTTCTTTAACTTATTTACTTCTGCTTATGTCCAAATAACATTTTCCTTGCAGAAGAATCTATTTATTCATATATATGACCTTATCAAAGCAAGGTAATTTCTCTGAACCAGCTATCAAAATTATGTCCAAACGTGTTACCCATCATTTACCACCTCCTGGACGAATCACAATTTTGTATCCAATAATCACACTGGCCAAAGTGAACCAAGTCGATAGGAGTAATTAAATTTAAAATCTCCCAAAGTCATGAAGCTCATGAAATAAACTGGGCCAAACACAAAGGAAATTTGTGCATTACAGTATGACACAATGTGGTTTGGTTTATATACTAAGAGTACATATCACTACCTCACAGAGAAGAGTGGAGAATCGTGTAAGCTATCTTTAGTATGTACTAGACAATTTGTGACCCACAGGGTCATTGTTTCAGAGAAGCAGAATGATTGCATGTGGGCAAATAGCAGGAGTGGGAGGAACTTGACTTCCTGCTGGCTTCACCACTTCCTCGTGGAAAGCTAGAGGGAACATGAGAAATCTTCCTTCCCCTTCCCTTTCCTAGTAAGCAGCTAGGTGGTTGCTGCATTTGGGGGGAGGAAACATGTGAGTGGCTGAAAGTGTGAGTTCAGAGCAACTATCAGACAATGCACCATTTTTCTATTTACTTTCTCCCTATGGGATTCCCACAACCAAACACTTTGCTAGTGTGAAGGTGGCAAGGAGCATCAACAATCATATCAGTACCTTCTGGTTACCCATGGACTTGTGGAAAGCTGTCAAGGAATATTGAAAATGAGGATAACGTAACCATGGCTGGTGGGTGGCACCATACAGCAAGTACTGAAGCAGCGAAGTGGCAAAAAAAAAACACCCCAAAATCCCCAGACTTCATTCCCTTGGGAATAGTGGATCCCAGGGTTTTGTAACCCATTCATTCTCAATTTAGTAGCCATTTGAGGTACTTTTCTTAACAAAATTTTGCCCTTTAATGCATTTCTCCCAACAGGTTACAAAGTAACAGTCACAAGAGATTTAGTTATATATAGCTTATTACTGGACAAAAATAAATCCTAAACAGAAATAGTTATCGAAATTGTTATATAGATTAATGCCAAACCTCTTTACATTAGAATAGATTGCACACTGATGTTAGGAGAGGCAAACATCAGAACTGTGTTTGAAAATGGCATGATAAAGATGGTAGTTAACAGATAATTGAAGTTCTTGTGTATTAAGAGGCACAGAATGAAGAAGAGTCTGAGGAGTAACTCAAAAAAGTGAAGACAAACATGGAACCCATTAGAAAAATTCCATAGTCTGTTTAGGAGAATCCAAGGATACAAAATAATATTCAAGCCTTTAAGTCTCCCACCCATCCCACAAAAGTTTATTGTGCAAGATGATAAACAAAACAAAATGAATGAAAAATTGGCACTTCATCATAGTCTTGAAATGAGAGAGGAGGTAGCAAATATGCAGACCTTCCAATCAACAGAATCTGAAATTTATATGCTCCACTGGCTTAAAAAGGCATCACCTAGTAATTAGAAGGGATGTGGTCACAAAGAATAAAACCTCATCTTCAATACTGATCTTTTAATGTAGGACTGGTTATAGTATGGTAATTAAAAAAACAAACCAAAGTTTTATTTTAAAAAGTTCTCAGAATGGTATTCAATATTATAAACAACTTTTTTTCATGAAGAGTTTTGGAGAATTAAGAACGTTGCATCTTATACCTTGGTTGGTTTACTGGCTGAGCCATCATTGTTTTTAATAAATAACAATTTAGTGGGTTCAATAAATTGTCATGATTCCTGGTTTGCAGACCAGTGGCTGATTATGTATTAACAATAACAAATAAAATGTTTTGTTATGTGAGAACCTAAGTTCTGAGTTAATTATACTAATGGTTTGGGTGTTAACAGGGATTTTGGAATTTCAGAGGTTTAAGTAGAATTAGAGGAAAATATTATATATGTGGTCCCCAGTTTTTTGACAAATGTAGTATCTTAAGATATAAACATCACCACTTATATAAGTCTACTGGAAAGGGAAGCCACAGAAGTAAAGACTGTGACCCCAAATTAACAGGTATAGATATCAAATTTCAAAGATGACACTACAGAGGATAGGCCTTAACATCTATATTTCATATAAACTTTAATCAATTATATAGAAATTTGACTAAATATGAAAGCAGCAAGTACAACAGTGTAAAGCAAGATTAAAATAATAAAAACAAAAAGGAGCCCAAGTTTTAATAAGTCAACTTAACACCAATTTTTATCTAAATAAAAGGCTTGTTATTTTAAAAGTAACGATGATGTTAAATCTGGCAAAATTTAGTAGGCATTTCTCCAAACTGGGAGCTATTTCTCATAAGGATCACTGCCAAGCTCAGTCTTTTAACCAGCTACAAATTTAAGGCATGCTTTGTAATTATACTCCATTGAGTACACAGGTATATCATTTTGTATGGGATCGAATTCAATGTCTACGTTAATTCAGTGGCTTTGTTCGCAGAACACTCTGAGTCATGAAGTTGCCAGTTACATCTCAACGTAGGGGTTAGTTGCGCAACCTCAAAAATGACTAAGTAAACAATAAACATGGTTTTAGCTGGTCGTGGGAACAAAGCCAATGCAACCTACTCCCTCCTTTCCGTCCCTCCCTCCCTCCACCCACCACAACCCCAAAAGCTACGCGATTTCTTCTCGGCGGAATCGGTTCAGTCCTTCCTGCGCTACAGCTCGAAGCGAAGGACCCAGAACCCCGCTTTCCCCTCCGCAGCCCCTGCGGCGCGGAGGCATCTGGCTTGCGGCGGATCGAACCTACCAAGAGGAACTCTCACTCCTCGCGGGTAACAGATCTTGAGAATGCCAGAAGAAAACGAAAGTACGGGTTGCGGAGCCTGACTTCTTTCACGAGCTCCCCCGAGATTGGCTGAGACAAATGGGAAGGCGGAGAGAGCGAGAAGGGGCTGGTGGGAAGCTGTTTCCTAGGTAATGTTCGCCAGCGGCGCCACCATTGCTTACCCCCCCACCACCACCCTCCGCGTGTGCCTGCATCAGAGGAGTAAAAGGCTTCGCTTCCTTAGCTGGACAGCCTCTGTCGCAGCCTGAAGGCTACTTGCAGCCCAGCAGGTAGTACGTGTTACTGGCGACGGGGCTGAACAGGAAAAGCCGCCGCCGCCGCGGATTCAAGGAACAGGAAGCGAGTTCGACTGCCGCCTGCATCCGCGCTTGAGCAGGTAAGTGTCTGAAACCAGATGCGGCTGGCCGGAAAGTGAAATCACCCGAGCTGTTTGACGAGAAGGCAGCCCCGGCGCCTTTTCCTGCCGTAGTGCCCATTGCCGTCCAACTGGGTTCGTAAGTGGGGAGGGAGCACCACGGGGAAGGCAACTCGGTGCGGAGAAGCTGTGCGGAACACATTCGCGGTTGAAAAAAAAGTCTGCCTCCTGAACTGCCCTTGGGAATCTCTATCCAGACCACTGACGTATATTTTACTACTCGGCTGTATGTCCAGCAAAACCGTCTAGACTAGAGAGATGAGATGTAAGCAAAACAAAGAAAGGAAATCCCCCGCCACAAGGCTGGTTTTATTTAATTGAAGATTCTATTCTTTCGTAGATTGCATTCAGCTTAAAAAGATTGTGGCGCCATCGGAGGTGTGTACCGTACGTGGGTGTATGCATTCCTGCTCTCCTCCTTTCTCTCCTCCCCAAATAATATTTAACTCCCTCGTAAGCATAGTAAGAAGGCAAAAATGTGTGCCTTGACATCTTCATTAAAAAATTGCAAGAGTAGTTTGCTTAATAAGCACAGAGGCAGACGCCTGCTGCCTTCTTTTTCAAATGGTCATGTGAAGTTTAGTCACCTCACAATCAGTTGGGATGAACAAGAAGGCTAGAAAGAGCTGTGCTATGCTTAGCAGAACTGCTAATGTTAAAAACCTTGGGCTTTGTAGAAAAGATGTTATCAGTTTTTGGGCATGCCATGTTCTGTAGAGTGCTAATCTTCTTTGATTGCACCATAGCCCTGGAAGGTGAGAGTCAGCTACTTCCATTTTAATGATTACAATGAGTTAAAGATTAGTAGCATTTATTGTTTTTATTTAGATAATATTTGAGAGGATATAGCTTTCATGTTGTGATGTTTGGAACTCTTCTTACAAAAAGCTATTCTCCAGCTGTTTCCACTTTTTCGCTTTCCAGGAAGAGGCAACAATAGTATGTAATAAAAATACACGGAAATATAGTCCAAAAATCTGGGTGTTGGGTAAAAATGGCTGAATTCTCACTATTTTCTGAAATTAGATGAGGATTTATAGTGTTATTTAATTAAGATAAAGATTATTGCTGTGTCAACCGTATAACAGACCCAAACCCGGCCCTTCCTGTTGACAGTTGGTATCTTTCTGGGTAATCCTTTGAAATTCGTAAATGAGGAAGGGGAAGTTGCTTGGGTCAATTATGCTCTCTCTTTCCAAATCCTAAGAGCTCATTGTGATACTTCTCATTACAGTCTCAGAGCCTTGAGTAAATTAGTCATTTTTCTCAGTTTGCACATGCTCACTGAATTTGAGATTTCATTGAAATACAAGCCTTGCAGTTATGTATATTGCTTCATTAAAATAGTTTTTGGTAGTTGTTGGCAACTTTCTTATAGTATATTTATGCATTTGTGTACTTTTTGGGTGGCGTTTTAATTAATAGAAAATAGGTGACCTATTTAAATCAAGATGTGGATTCATTGAGGGTAGTTTTTCAAAAAGATGTTTTTTGGTAGTGGTAGAACCAGAGTCCATATTGAGAGTTCTTGTGTTTCTCCTCCTGCCAGCCAATTTATTTTCCTTTCTTCCTCTGCTAAGATGGCTATCTGATGATTACTGTAGATCACTGTTATAGGCAGTCTAGGCTGATGGTTTACAGGGGCATTTTTTCATTTTGGTTGTGGGTTTCAGGTTGAGAAAAACCACTCATTAAACATGATTATATTGCAAGTACTTAAGTGCTGTGAAGAATATTAATTTTATCTTGAATACACTAGAAGAAATGCATTTTGTGGCTTGATGAGCTTTTCATGGAGATAATTAGAGAATAGTTTTAATAATACCAGCTATGGTGCCTGCAAAATAGGGAGATGATTGTCATAAAGAATAATGTTAGGTTTTCAGATACGCATTCCAGTCTTGCTAGAAAATTCAGGGATGTTTGTGCAGATTCAGAAAACCTTGCTTTTATTAACTTGATTTTGTAAGCCTATTCAAGCGTTATGTAAAGTGGGAATTTTCATGTTTGACTATTTAAATAGTCTTTCCTGACCAATATATTTAAATGTTGTTTGCTTCTATGGTTGGTTTTTGTGGGAAGTTAATGTAATTTGTGAAAACCAGGCCCCTCTCTTGGTAATTAATTCTCCCTTTGAACTGCTCTGTTAAGAGGAAAATAAAATTATTTCTGTGATTTAGAATTGTGCTTCTGTTGGTGTAACTTAGAAATTACATTTGCCTTTTTTGTAGACAGTGCCTTATAGTGAATAGGCAATGAGATGCTATTCCGATTCTTTTTTTCTCATCTAGTAATTATGCATTTGGTCTGTTTCTAGAAAAAATAAATGTATAGTTAAAATTTTACGCATTTTAGTCACCATATTACTTTCAGCTTATTTCTGTAACTGCTCAAAATCCTTTTGAATTTTACGGCTTCTAGAATATTTGTGTCATCAGCAAAATTGACACACCTAGTTATTCAAGTAAAAAAATAACTTTAAAATGGAAAACTGATTTTTGTAGCATTTCACTTGATGCCCCTGCTCAATTTTATGATGTACTAGTGAGCACTTTGAGTATTAATTTTCATAGATGAGGCCCTCAAGCCTGCTAATCAATGTCCCATCTGCTGTAATGTACTTTGATACAGTTAAAATGTATTTATTTGAAGCATTTATATGACTGCCCAATTAAGACACCCTGATTCTAAGTGGTATAGAAGCAAGGAAAGAAAAAAAAGAACAAAATACAACAGTTACCATTAAAATGTCCTAAATAATAAAATAGTGGCTGGAACTGAAATATACTGTAAATCTTCAAATTGAGAACTCCTGGCCCAAATGTCTAGGAAAGCTTTAACTGTAGCTTTAACTGTATTGATAAATGCATGCTAACTTCTGATTATTGTATTGTGCATTGATCTCTATGATCCATTATAGAGTCTTCCTAAATACAAGTGTCATTCTGAAATGTAGTTTGCTGGATCTTCAAATTTCCATTTGTTCAAAATAGGAACATCTGGTACTTCACCAGCAATTGAGGATTTCTGAAGATAACATACAAGGATTCTGTGATACCATCAATATCGTACAGTGCAGTTCTTCTGGTCTTAAGCATTTAAGCTTAAAATAATTTTTCCCACCAATCTGGAGCTTTATTCCTGTCCTTCCCCATTTCCTGATAGAAGATACACTTTTTTTGTTGGACTACACTGAACTAATCCAAAAGTTTGTGGCACTGCCTTTTCTTTATTACCTGTTAGGTAACTCATTATGTAACCTTTGTTACTTATTTAGAATCTGTTCATTATTCTAAACAGTCCCAAACTGTGGTTGAATTAATTGAAAATATTATAATAATTCCAGTTAAAGTAATAAATAATATACAATATTAAAATGTTAAAATGATAAATCCCTTAGGCAGCTATAGTAGGGTTTCTGAGTCCCAAGAAAAGAAGCCTGTAGGGACTTTCCAGGAAATGTTAGAAGCACTGGGACTACAAAGTGGAAAACATGCAGGATTCTACATGAAGGTACACACGTTCACCTACCTTCTCTCTCAGTTGTATTATATCATACTAAAATATTTCCTGAGCTTTTTAACCTTGCAGTCCAATAATTTTGGAGAAAACTGTAGGCCTGCCACATTTTCACATGCATGTTTTGTTCCTCCACTCTACAAATTGTCAGTAACAACAAAAAGATGAGGAACCTGAGCATGGCATCAATTACGTAGTGTGAGAATAGTAAGAAAAGTATGCTCAGATGATATTGTTTGTCTCCATATGTATGAGTGAGATGGGCTGTTAAGTTTGATAAGTAAATAAATAATTATAGTACAGAACTATCCTGGAGAAGTATAAAAGAGCTTATTTGAATTTGCATTCTGCGCTTCTCTTTTCTTCCTGAACATTGAGTTATATTTTGCTTTAAGTAATTTTTTATTTGATATATGCTAATGATGTATATTTTATATTAAATTTAGTCAATTGCTAAGCAAGTAAACCGAATAATTCATACAACCTATCTTATTTAACTATTTATGGGGTTTATTTTAAGCTACAAATAAATAGTTGCCTTTATTTATTTAGCTATAGAAATCAAATCAAATCAAATTATAAATAAAGAAATAAACAATAGAACAGCAGTAGCATAACCATAACAGCCACAAGGCCATAATGTGTCACCCCTTGGAAAGCAAAATATTCAGGCATTCCAAATACTTCTCTGAAAAGGTATAAATATCATGAATCTTTGAAGAATATAATAGGGTTTGAGTATCTGAGTTAAAAGGCAGAGTGTCATCACTAAGAAAGTTCAAGCACAGAGTTCTGTAGACATCTCTCTAGGTTTGGGATTTTCCACAAATCCTTTCTACTACATCTCACTGTGTGGGCAAGATCATTTCTGAGAAGATTGTCATGAAGATATCCAAGACTAAGCCACAGAGGTTTTAAAGATAATAACTGTCAACTAAACTAACGAGTTTCTAAATAGTTTTCAAGAGCAGCTCCGTGTAGCATAAATTACAATCATCTGATGCAAGGTGATGAGGTCATTTGTACAGAAAGCAAAGCTTCCTGTTCCAAAAATGGCTACAATAGGTCTATTTGCTCCTCCAATCCACAGGCTCTACTTGCTGTTCAAGAACAAGCCGTGATGCAGGAGAACTCCAAGATTACAAAGCCAGAGCCATTTGTGAGAAGTGCAGCCAAACCAAGTTGAGGGGTCTCTTTGCCAGCACTATTCTAACCACTATCTTTCTGGTATTCAGTCTAAGCTTCAATCAGGAATTCAGCAAAAAGAACTAAGTCTTCATTTATACCCTTAAACAATTTAGTATAATAATGGTTAAAGGTGAGCAAAAAGTGTGTCAGTTTTTCACTTGTTTTTTTCTTTCTTTCAAGTTTTTAAAAACAGAACAACATCAGAGAAATCTTAAGGCAGAAAATATAAAGAAATGGACTGGAGTCTTGTAAATTTTCTGTGTTTTAATTTGGATTGTCGTAAGCAGGTAACAATTAGGAGTATTTGATTCAACAGAACCATGGATCAGGTGGAGACGGATAATTTGGAGCAAATTCTCATTTATCTGTAACATGGCCAGGCTTGAGTTTTCTCTGGTCTGATCCAGATTTTTTTAGCAAGCCTTGATTCAGTCTGTCTCTCTGCAGCCAAAGCATGCTGCAAAAGGCAGTACTTGCAGCAGCCAATTAATTACCCATTCTAGCAAAAAAAGAAAATACTTTTGAAATTGACATAATATTCTATTGTAGGGAAGGAGTGGGATGTAGAATATTCATTGACTAATAGGCAGTCCTGTTCCCCAATTCAGTGATGGCGAATCTTTTGGGCCTGGCATATCAAAAATTTGGAAAATGTCAAACCTGATTCTGCTGACATGTCATCCCCACCCCCCAACAAAGGAGAAACAATTCTCTATCTCCCCACCATCTAGGCCACCCTGAACAGTGGCCCTTGACTTCAGCTGTAGCACCATTGTTGCCACTCTAAAAGGCCACCTCACACTGTTCCCCAAGGCACACAAGCCTTCTCACCTGACTTCTCGAGTCTGTGGGGGGGGAGGGGAGGCACACCCCATTCTTTCATGGCTTCTGCAGCTTCCCAACATCATGAAAGAATGGATGTGTTTCCAAAAATAGTTGTTGGGTGCCTGGTGAGTACTGGTGTCTCATCTTTGACATGCTAATCATAGGTTTGCCATCACCATCCCAGTTAGTTTCATTATAGAGTACAGACCACTATTGGTTGCTTCTTGGTTGCTCCTGCTTCTTTGTCTATCAACAGGTCCCCATTTATAAATGATCAAATTTAGCAAATTCCCATCATAAAAGGGGACCCTAAAGAATTGATAGTTGTGCAGGACTTTGGCTTCTGGGGGTTATTTTTATAGGTCCATTGTTTTTTGTTTTATTAGAGATACTAAGAATTACCTACAAGACATGTAATATGTGTTTAAGTGGAAGACAGTGAAAGATGTTTTGATATTACAGAAATATTGCTTGGGCAGGTTGTTATTTCTAACATTTAAAATTTGTAACAATAAAATAGATATTCTTTGCTTGAATCATCCTAAACTGCCTTGTAATTAAGCTACTTCTTGGAGTTCATTTCTATTCCATTGTGCTATCTGAAGCAAGAACGGGAGAAATCAGACAGGATTTTTGAAGGTAACAGTTATCCTTATTATGCTTTTAAATAATGTTTTTTTAATAGGTTTAAGCTAAAGATGGTGACTTTGAAAGTTGGACAACTAGTTGGCTGGTTGTTTTACATTTCTCCTACCTTGTCTATTTAAAAATTATTTTTATTATTGTATTTTAATTATAAACTCCTTCACTATTGATTGCAAGTAATGGATATATAAATACTGAATGTCTATGACTTCTAGAAGGTAGAAGAAGACAATGAATAAGAGTCTTGCAAAACTATGAGTTGACCTTGGTTTGGCTTTTGTTTTATATGAGTTTTTTTCCTGCTTGAATGAACTTCTGCTACTGCAGGTGTGCATGTAATTATTGAATGGACTTGTACTAAATATTGTAAGTTTATAAGAGAGCAGGATGTGTTTAGATCAGGCAGATAATGTTATTTTACATACTGTCATGGAAACAGACATGACAATCACAATGGGTAGAAGTGACAAACTGAAAAGCTAATGATCATAGACTAATTTGAAAAGGTGCTTCATGAATCTTATGGGAAAATAGAGTGCAATTTTTATAACTTATTTAAGTGATATTTACAAGGTTACATAGACATTACATATATTTTACATCTACAGTAAATATACAAATTGTCATATAACCCAGTTATATTTGAGTGTTTGTATTAAATGTTATTAATTACCAGTGATGAAAAATGCCCACAGCAAAAAAAAAAGTTTCTAATGAGCTGAGAGCATCGGTAGATTAAAAGGGGAAAAATAAGATATTTCAGATAATCGGTCCAAATATGTTTATAGCATTAAAATGTTTAGGACCATCTTGAATATGACTTGTTCTTTTCCCCCTCCCTAATTTGTTATTTTTGCAAGTACAATATAAAACAAAAACATTAAAAAATGAGATTTGTGAATATTATAAAATTAGTTTAAAATATAGAAACATTATAAATCTGCATATTGGAAGTATCTTATATGAATTTTAAGTTTTTTGTCAATACTAAATAAGTTAATATCTGGGATTATGCAATAATTCATAACTATAACTGGTAATTCAAATTATGAATTCTAGACCAAGATAAAAAAAAATGCAATTAAAAAGTTAGATGTTGAAATTCAGGCCACCAGTCCATGAGCTAGCAGAAAAATGCCAACATAAAGTTTATTATAATAGCTGTTAAGGTTTAGTCTGCCACAGTAACATGACCTGTTTCAGGTGTTGTCCTTGCAGTTTTAATTCATGGCAAGTTAAAGCAGTTGCTGGATTCTGTTGACTTCATTTGTTCTTTAAATGAGTATGATCTCCTAGAGCAAGGGGTGTCAAACTGCTGGCCCATGGGCCGGATGCGTCACACGGAAGCCATGCCCACCCCAGCTCTGACAATGGAAAAAAAGTCACGATACATGTCACATGACACAGCAAGTTTGACACCCCTGTCCTAGAGCAAAAAACAAAAAAAATCACTCTCTTAGAACTAGATTGGGATGGGAGGTGAGTTTTCACAAATCTGTTGATTGATGGTTTTATCCATCTGTTGTTGTTGTTATTATTATTATTATTATTATTATTATTATTATTATTATTATTATTATTATTATTATTATTATTATTATTTATTCAATTTGTATACCGCCCTTCTCCCGAAAGACTCAGGGCGGTTAACAGGGCATATATAAATAACAGTACAAAAATTAAAAAGAAATTAAACAATGCCCAATTAAAATACAATAACAATAAAAACAGTAAAAAAACCCATTAAAAAACCGTAATATTCCCCATCAGGCCAGACCAGCTAGTTCAAATAGGTGGGTCTTCAGCCCGCGCCGGAAGGAGCGAAGGTCCGATGCCATCCGGAGCTCAACCGGCAGTTGATTCCATAACGCCAGAGTAAAAGTACTTGATGATTAGATGGTCCTTGAAATGGAATAAAATAATAAATGAGAGAGCCTTCTGCTTTATTCATACAATGCTGTGTTATTGTACATATGTTGGGGGAAAATGCTGCACACATGGAAGAGAAATAATGTGTATTTTATATAATGTCGATTGGCGGCCCCCAGGGGGAGGGCGTTCTCTGTGGGCGTGCCAGACCTGTGGAACCGCTTGCCAGTTGAGCTCCGGATGGCCCCCGACCTTCACTCCTTCCAGTGCGATCTAAAAACGTATTTATTTGAGCAATCTGACCTGGTTTGATGGGTTAGGGTTGGGGTTTTAATATGTTTTTAATTACTGTTTTAAACTTGGGCATTATATTTAATCGTTTTTTAACTTTTGTATTCTGTTTTTATATTTATTGCCCTGTACACCGCCCTGAGTCCTTCGGGAGAAGGGCGGTATAAAAATATAATAAATAAATAATAAAAATAATAATCTGACATAATCTAAAACTGGTACATAAGCAAAGAAATTATAGATTATTTGGTAGTTTCTGATTCCCCCCCTCCTCGTTTTTATCTGCTGTTGCATAATTCCTCCGTAGATCAGTAAGAAGCTTAGGGAGGCATAAAAACAAACAATATGTAAGCCAGAAAATTGAAAAGAAACAATGATGCCTTGTTCATGCTGAACTGCAACCAGTAAGCTACAACAAATCCATATCCCATAGTCTCCTGCCCTAAAAACATGTTTTATTCATTGACTTTCATTAATATACTGCCCTCAGACCAAACCAAATATACTACTGTATGGCTTAGTACAAATTTGTGAATTGAGATACTTCTTTTTTATATAGTTGTTACGCATTATAACTAAAAGAATTCAAATGTAGAGAACTACAGTCCTCTCAATTCTGTCTTTCCATTTTCAGTGTGACATAAAAAAGCCAGTGTACATGTGGTACTTACTATAGCCTTCAGCATCCTTACACAAAAAATCATATCCCTGGTTTATGGTTATGATGTCCAATTTATAATATTTCAGCCAGAAGTAATCTGCATTATACAGGATAATGCACTTGGTTTGCCTCAAGTCTTTATGAGTAAGCATGTTTTGCTTAACTGGGCTTTATGCCAATACCATGTAATAGAAAACTGTTTTTTGTGAAACTTTTTTTTTTAAGAAAATGGATGAGGAAGGATATAAGTACAGTGTGCTTTGTTGGCTGGGTAAATCATTATTGTCTGAACCAGACTACTATGAAAATGATGACATATAAACATTTGTAAATTTGGAATTACTGCTTCACCATTGGGATTATATTTGCATTTACTATTTTTACATTGTTCTTTTTTGAGATTAACTATTAACTATGTTTATCAAAAAAATGTTCAAAATACTTTGATTAAACATGGCAATGGAATACTTCAGGTTTTCTGTAAGTGCAATTTTATTTAAAAAAACTTTTGGAAGTGATTGTACTGTACTGTTCAAACAGGAATCTACTGCTACTGAACTTTGGCGGGGACAGCAGCAATAACAGCAAAAATACTTAGTTGCTATGGTCCACTAGGCAGTAGCAGTTGCACTCATCTCTGATAAATCAAGGAAATTAAGGACAGGAATTCCTTCAGTTTAATTTCAGGCTAGTTTCATAATTTGTACAATAGCTAGTTTCTTAAATCCTTAATTCATTGTAAAGCAAGAGTAAATTCATATATATTTTTATTAAATCACTTTTCCTTTTCCAGCTCACATGATGCAGTGGTTTGATCAGGTGAAAAAGAAAATTGGACTTTGGCCCACTGATTGCTTGACCAAGGGCCATAGCACTTTTATTCCCATTGTGTATTCAGGCTGACATGTGCAAATTCACTATGCTTGCACATATCTCAGTCTTTACCTTATACAGTTAACAACTCTTCAAAATTACAGTGGCTTTGGAAAGAGTTCTTTATGACCCATAAAGTACTTCTGCTATTGTAAAATGACCCCTCCTCACCATGTAACTGCATTTTGCGCACTTGGCAAACCAGTACACATTTACAACTGATTGTATCATCCCACTGTCATGTGACCACAATTTCCAACATTGTTTGCCATTTTCTGGAAACTGAGAAAAAATGGCCATTGAGTGTGCTGGATTGACTTAACCACGTGGTTTGCTTAATAACCACAAGGAAAATAGTATTAAATGCGACTAGCACGCATGTGCGGGGGAACCTTTACCTTTACCTTTAATCATTCCAATATAGATAGATACTTTGTATTCAACTTCCCAAATGTAGGACTACTCTACATCTCCTTAAAGTAGCTGTGCCTTTAAGGAGTTTTAGACAGTTATTAACATTTACACTCTGAATCATCTTTGGAGATTAAATCTGAAGTGTTGCAGAACCATAATACCATATTCTTGATAATAACATATTTTCAGTTAATGATGGTTATCTGAGTAAACATCAGTGCTATTCTGTTTTTATATTGCTATCCCTGTATTTGAAGCTGTTGAAATAATTAAAAATTCTGAAATTGCATCAATAAAAACAAATTGAAACAATGCAAAAGATATTAGTATACTTGTATGACCGTATGATTCTCAACATAAAAAAGAAGTTAAAGCTATTCCAAATCTGTTAGTATCTTACTTAAAGGCATGTTTTAACTAGTGCAGGAAAGGAATGGGGAACTAAAGAAATTAGGTTACCCACAGACTATTTCAAAATGTTAACAGAAACAAAGAATCAGGAAATTAAGGCTGTATGAAATTTCTTGCAAATAATAGAAACTTGTTACATTTTGAAAATGTGGCTAACAATAAATTTTGCTAAGCTTTGGGTTAAGATCATCAAGTAGTACCAAGCTCATTTAAATAGGTTAGATTTTTATCCTGCCTGCAACACCTGTGGCATACAGTATGGAGCCACACGTTCCTAAACTTCATCATGTTGTAGTGCACTCTCTTCAGAAAGATCCTACATCCTGAATACCTGTGACTCTGTGTTGAATATGTTGTCCTGTGTGAATATGTTGTCCTGTGTCTGCATTCCTGCATAAAATCAGTCAGTTTGCCCCTGGTATTACTATTGTTCTGTAAAGCTGTTCCAGAGTGCTCTCTGATCTCCGCATCATTTACAAGGCTGCTTGTTCACATTTATCAATCTTAGGTTTTTATATTACTTTTGTATGTTTGTCCTCTGTAATGCTTAATATTTCCATCAGTGGTGATCAGAACCGATCACCAGTAACAGCAGATAAACCAAATATTCCATCCATGTATTTTTTGCAAATTATTTTGTAATTTAGCCTTCAGTTTTTATTGCTATATATTTACATACATTAACATATATACCATTTTAAATGATTTTTTTATATACTACAAAACATCAAAAAAAATTCCTGTGCTGATATTTGACTGCTACATAATTCAGCATGGGCTATTTTCAAGACAGATATATCTTTGAATGTAGCCAACTTTTTCAGTGAAGACATACATTAGAAGCTCTGTGACTGTTGACAGCATTGAGGAATCTGGTGTGGAAATATCTCTGAAAGGATGACCCAAGGGGTTGTAGGGTGTCTAATTGTGTTATAAAATGCTTTATGATCATTTTATGTCATAAAATATTTCATAAAATTTGCCAGATTTCAGTTTTTCAGCAGCATGGGTCCTGGATTTTGTACACATTCTGTAAATTAGCCCATTTGAAGAGCCTAGAGTCTAAAATTGTTGTCCTATGATGCACCATTTTGCCCAGTTAGAGGTTATGGAAGGTAGAATTTTAGAATATTTAGATTACATTTATGTCCTTATTAAATGTATCTCTTTAAGATATTTAAATTACCGTACATAGTTTTAAGATTCTTGGAGTTTTCAATTTTAATTAGACATCAGATTGTTTCATAAGCTGCATTAAACATTGATATAGCATGTGGTGGAAACCAGTGATGCAACTTTGAGTATTTAGTTGTCTATTTCCCATTTGTCTATTAGATTTATTTTCATAACATTGTTTTGTAAGGGAGAATAGAGACTGCATTGCTTATACTTTGGCAGAGCTGTTGCCTGTGAATTTATCTATTCTGTTGGATTATAGCAAAAACTATTTGTAAAAGTTTCACTCTACTAATCTGAAGGGAATTTTATCGGCTTTTTGGCCCCATGAATGGTGTTGGAAATACACTGTTAAGTTATAGCAAACTTTGTATGTTATCCTTCAGAGCAATTGTCACAATAACATCATAGTTGATTAAGGCTTTACCTACACTTCTGTTTTGCCTTTGAGAAGGTTTATGGTAATAAAACAAAAAAAACATTTATAAATGTAGAGGTGATTCTTTTGTACTTGAAATATGTTTGCTTATGTTTAATTAGCTTATACAGAGAAAAATATTTCAATACTAAACCAAGCATAATTATGCAAATACAAGCATACAAGTACATAGTAATAGATAATACAATAGCAACAAAAAATTCCAAATTAACATAAAGAATAAAATATTTGCAAGGCATTTATTGACTGTTCTCACTCATAGCTCCTGTGTTGAACATATGATTCAGAAGAGTTAAAATATTACTTATTTTAATAGTTGCAATTAAAAGTATAATTTAAGTGTTCCAGACTGTTTTCTGCAGCCTTTAGTTAATCAGTAAACTTCTGTTGTTAGGTTGCATCCATGAGGTTTCTTTTGAATAAACAACCTATTTGATCTATACAATAATCTAGATGTTAGCGAAACTGATTAATTATTATTGGCAAATAGCTTCAAGTAATACAAAATAGGCTTTGTAATAAGTTATCTGCTGTTTACCATTGTTAATATTAGGCTTGCTGATAATGCAGTAAACCCAGAGCATGACAGAATTACAGCATAACTAGCAATGAATGTACAAATTCTTGTACACTGCCCCTAATAGAGTAGAGACATAGCGGTTCTTCCTCAATAGGTTTGTTCTATGATTGGCAGCCAGTAAAAAGTGCTAGCCTCTGTTATTTTGTATATGATCCATATTGTCCTAGTAAAATGTTAGTTGCCTTTAATCCAAAGCAAGTGCATTAAGGCAAATTACAGTTCCCTCCTAAGATTGTGAAGGCTTTGCCAAGATACAGTGATTGTATTAATACCTTCTAAGAGAAGGAACAACATCTGCATCTTTTGGTATATTCTATGTTCTATGTTATGTTCTATGTTCTATGTATATTCTACATTCTATGTTCTTGCAGACAATGGTAGGTGGATGAAAGAATTAAAGAAGTACCACTGGAGAAGCACAGCACCTGAATCTTGCATTGGTGCCTCAGAGCTTTTAATGCTATAGACACAATTTTTGGATTAGTGATTGACATCCATTCATTTTCAGATGCATAGCCTGCCAGATCCATAATTCAGGGGTTTTGATAAAACAAAATATAGGTAGTCCTTGACTTATAGCAGTTCATTTAGTAACCAAAGTTACAGCGGCACTGCAAAAAGTGACATGACCTTTTTCCACACTTACGACCATTGCAGCATCCCCATGGTCACATGATCATACTTCGGATGCTTGGAAACTGATTCATATTTATGACGGTTGCAATGTCTTAGGATAATGTGATCAGCTTTTGTGACCTTCTGACAAGCAGAGTCAATGGGAAAGCCAGTTTCACTTAACTATCATGGCACTTAACTGCAGTGATTCACTTAAGAACCATGGCATAACTCAAGGACTACCTGTAACTTTAAAAAAAAAATAGAACACTGTTTACCAGTTTAGACATTCTTGAGATATTTGCATGTGGAGATATAGAATTTCCAGCAAAATGGGTATTGCTTAGAATTCTGGAAGTTGAAATATCAAATATCTGGAAAACAGTTTAATTTGCGAAGGTTTATTCCAAAGCAAACCCAGTTTTGTTATTGTTTATTTAGCACAATATTTATTTTGTGACAAGTTGAGTGTTTCAGAATTCACGTTGTTAGCATTTTTAAACCTAACAAGAAGATTCAATATGGCTTCAGTCCTCTGTATCTGTCACAACAAATTATCTTCCAGGATGGTGCTCAAAGTGCTAAATTTACCAGTGCTGGATATTTTGCTGGCTTTACTGCAACATATTAGAAGATAACAAAGTAGGGACATTTATTTATTTGTTAGATTTATGTTCTGCTTGACCTTCAGGGGCTTGAGGTAGTGTCGCTAGCCTTCCATCCTCCCATCTTTCCCAAACAAAACCTTGTGAATTGGTTGGACTGAATGAATTGTGTTACTGACCAGAAGTCAACTTCTTTGGCTGAGGGTAAACTAGAACATGGATGTCATGACCTACTTGATGATTCAGATTTTGAAGTGGAGGAGCAGGGCCTTCACATGTTCTGAACTTGAACTCTCAGGTACCAGTTGGCTCTCTAGAATCTAGCAGAGTACCTGACCTGCCACCTTAGCCCTCATATACAAGGAACGATCAAGTGAATAGACCAGAGGCATTTAGTGAAGCTCCTCAAAATGACTCAGGAAAAATGGGCCTCCCTGTGTCATTCCTGTGTTACTGTGAGATTTATAGCTGCTATAAAGAATTCTGATTTAAGTTCTTGCCTTCTATTGCTGGTACAGGACTGCAAGTTTCCCTTAGCCATTATACTATATTGGCTGTCATTTCTGGATGGATGTCAGATTGGGGAAGACAGCAGTACAGCTGTTTTGGCATAGTAGTAATGACCTGGCATTTCATGTCTTTCACTGTGGATAGTTGGCAAATACAAGTGTTGCTTTCCTTCTCTTGTCCTTTCCAGTTTTTTAAAGTTATCTCTTATGCTTCCAAGGAAATAAAGAAACCAAATAGAAAGCTGGAAAAAATAGAGATGAAGATGATTCCTTTTAATTCCATGTTTATGTTTGTGTTTCTTTAAAAGGAAGAAACATAAATCTCACAATTCTTTCCTATATTGTTTCAAGGAGTTAAAAAAGTTGGATAGAAAAATCACCAACATCTATTTAAAACAGATTAAGTTCAGGGCTTTCAATTGCAAAGTGGTCTAATATTGATTTTTTTTCAGGGAATATTTTTGGAATATTGGAATTATTATGTACTAGAGATGTGAGCTCATATGGTATCATGATATGAAGTATACATTGTGTACATTTCAATTTGCAATTAATTGGAAATGAGCATAGAGCTAATATATTTGATGATTCAAATACCTTCTCTTCAAATATGCCATTTTATTCTTCTTCTTTTTTTGGAACAGCTCTGGCATCCAGTGCATCTTTCCAAGAAAACCAAGAGAAAAGATGGTTTGCACAAATAAGCTTACATGGCCAGAATTACTTTGAATGAATTCTGAACAGAAAAGCAACAATGTAAGTTATTTCTGTTAAAATTACAATTTCATAAGCATATGCCCAAAGGAGAGAATTTTGATTGGTTTTTTCAGCATTTTTAATATATTTTTTATTTCACTTTTATTATTTTTATAAGTAACTCAAGGTGGCAAACATACTTAAATACTCCTTCCTCCACCTATTTTCCACACAACAACAATCCTGGGACGTGAATTACGCTAAGTGTGAATGACTGGCCCAAAGTCACCCAGCTGGCTTGCATGCCTAAGGCAGAACTAGAACTCCCAATTTCCTGGTTTCTAGCCTAGTTCCTTAAACACAAGACTAAACTACATTGTAATACATAATGAGGTGAAAATGCGAATGATTCCCCTCATATCATATTTTCAATCAACTGGGCATCTATGTAACTGAAGTGAAAAGGTGGAAAAGACTGTCCAAACTTGTTTTAAGAAGTAAAGTGTGGAGTTCTTTCATGATGGCTTTACTAGTCAAAGTGAGTAGTAAATGATTGTAATTATGTGGAGAAATAAATACCAGTTAATAAAAGAGCTCATTCCAAGGATTATTTTCCTAATTTATATATATAAAACACTTCTATTTAAATTAAAGTTAAGGAACTGGAGGCATTAGGATTCATCCAAACCTTCTACTTATTATATGAGATACATTAATATATCAAATACATTAAAATATAATCTAGGTATATATTAGAACACATATAAACAGTTTTTAATTGCTTTCAAAAGCTAGATGTTGCATTAATCAGTACTGAAATGTTTGTATGATAATTCTTTTATTTTTCAATTATTTGAAAGGGCAGGAAAGCTTGTATAAGAATATAAGACATATCTACTAAATAGGCTATTATTGTCTCTAATGAAGATTAGATTACTGCAAGTTTAGACCTGGGAAAGAGCTGAAATTTTCTTTGTTAATGTAACTATAACAATTAAGCAATATCTTATCTTATATGGGCCCACAAAATTCACTAATATCCTTGTTCACAAATCTACTTCCAACTCTACAAACTGGAGATGCTACGTTCATATGTGCCAGACCAATACATACCGTAATTTGTTTTGGCTCAGTGAGTATATGAATCCAGTAGCATTAGATACAAACTATGCAGGAATTAGTAATTCAGCTATATCTAAAAATTATGGATTTTCCAAATTTAATATAAATGATAACAAAAGTAGCTTATATTTTTCAGCATGATTCTGTTTCAAAATTTATCTCACCTGTTTACTACAAGGATGAAATGTGAATGCACACTGACATCTTTGCAAGGCAGAAGTACAATGTAAATATGAGGTAAACATAAGTCACTTTCAATCATCTGGACAACCACTGTCACTGATTTTAAAACCAGCTGAATGCTGATTTTAAAAATATATTCCAGTGTGTTGGCAAAGAAAGGTGAGATGCCAGTTTGCCTTCTAGGTCTGTATGTGACAGTGGCAAATCTCATATAATATATTTTTCACACCAATATAAATCTTTTTTTATATTTTTGAAATCTCATCTTGAGGAATATCATTTAAAACAGCATTTGTCAAGAAATCCACAGCCCTATGTAAAAAATTAAAAATGTTACTCATGTCTACTGCAGAACTTTGCTTAAAATTACTTATAAAAATCACTGTAGCATAGATTGGAAAACTGTTTTGCTAGTCTTATAGGAACAAAGCTATTCAGAGGGTGAAAGCCAACGTCATATAGTAACTAATACACAAGACTTGGATATTAATAATGAATGAAATATTTGTGGCTCTTTCTATCACATGGAAATCAAGAGTTCTTGGCTGATGATAATTGGTTTATTGTTGAAGTGCTGCATTTTTGCACACTGCACCTAATTTTTATGTAAATAAAATTGGCAAACAAATTCAAATAAGGGTTTAAATCCACCTACTGAATGTAACTAGATGGTGGCCACATACAGTTTAACAATGATCCTTTATTTGATGAAAACTTCCGTGAGTAGGGAGACAGTTTTGATAGAATTATATTGTCACTAACGTTGAAACTATCCACTCAAAAAAAAAGGATTAAGCACTCCCTGCACTTCTGTTTTCAGTCAAAACATCTTCATACAGCGACATTTCTTTCTAATTCAATGGGAGGCCTTACCATGGAAAAATCAGTTTATCCCTTTGCTTTTACTAGATTTGGGGAAAGCTCTGTGATATATTAATGCTTATTAGCTGTGATTAATAGTAAGTATGTATTCCCCAATTATTCTACCCCTCTCATTGTGGTGGGGATGGTCTTTCTGGGAGGAATGAGCAAAGAATACTAATAGTGTATGCATAATACATAATCAATAGCTAAGGCATCACACTTGCTCACCTAAACCAAACAGGCACATACAGTATAATGGACAACAGCAATACAATACAAGAAGATGCTTCAAGTAACTGATCTCGTAGACAACAGAAAAGGCATAATTTCCATACAATAAGGGAGAAGCAATGGAAATCCACTACTGTATTTTAACCAAAAAAAACCCTCTCCTTGGATAGATGTGGCTAGATTAAAACTTTCATGGCATCTGGTTGCTGACCTTATCATACAGGAAAAGAAAATCTGAAGCCCCAAAGAGAATTACAATTGACACATGGAACGTAAGAAGCATGTACATGAAAAAGCTAGACACAATGAAAGATGAAACAAATTGGTTAAACTTTGGCATCTCAGGCATTAGTGGACTGAAATGGACTGGAACTGTGCACTTTCAGAAGATCATACTGTTTACTATTAGGACATGAAAAGTTAGGGAAAAGTGGCATTGCTTCCATAGGTAGGAAAAATATAGCAGATAGTACTTGCTGGAATGCAGTCACTGCATACACTCATTGTAACTGCAAGAGAAGGAAGGCCAACTTAAAAGCAGTTTGGATTGATTATAAGAAGGCATTTGACTCCCTGCCATATGATTGGATAATCAAGTGCCTAAAAATAACAGGGGTCAGTAGAAATATCACAAGCTTTGTGCAAAGATCAATGGCACAAAACTCACTATCACCACTACTTTTTGTCATTGCATTGATTCGTTGTCAACAATACTGAACAAATCAGTCCATGGCTATCAAGCATCAAAAATCATCAGCAAGACTATCACACATCATTTACATGGACGATCTAAAGCTATATGGAAAAACACCATCTGAAATAGAATAACTGCTCAATACTAGTTGTTTATATAATCAAGATATTGCCATAGGGTTTGGACTGTACAGATGTGCCAACCCTACCATCAATAGGGGAAAAATAGTGAAGACTGAAGGAATCAAGATGCCCTATGGAAGTAACTTCAAGAACCTGGATGAGGAAGATCATTATAAATATCTGGCGATCCTTCAGACTTAAAGCATCAAGCACACTGAAGTCAAGGTTAGTGAATACATTATGAAAGTGAAGATTTTAAAATACAAACTCAGTACAGCAAAGACCATCAAGGTAATTCCAGACATTAGACACAGCTGGAATAGCAGACTGGACTCAAGCAGAACTAGAAACCTTGGATAGGCAGACAAGAAAAATAATGAGAATGAATCATACCTTTCATCTATGAGCAAAATTGAAAGACACTTACCATGGAAAATAGGTGGCTGTCGAATGTTGCAAATACACCAGAGTGCTGAAGACAAAGGAAACTGGAAGAATATATATCTGATGAACAGTAAAGAAGAATCATTGAAGTTAGTATACCATGAAGGCATATTAAATCCCATAAGGTCCCATAAATAAATAAATAGATAGATAGATAGATAGATAGATAGATAGATAGATAGATAGATAGATAGATAGATAGATAGATAGATAAATAAATAAATAAATACGGACAAGGCCTACCAAAAAAGAACAAATGAAAAATAGAAAAGAGACATGGCAATGGTTATTTTTTTATTTATTTATTTTAATTCCATTTATATCCCGCCCTTCTCCGAAGACTCGGCAGCTTACAAGCTTAGCAGTAGCCTTCATTCTATGTATATGCCTGCTTGTTAGGGCTTTCACACACACCCCAAGCGGCATTATTACAAAGTCAGCTTAATTGCCCCCAACAATCTGGGTCCTCATTTTACCTACCTCGGAAGGATGGAAGGCTGAGTCAACCTTGAGCCTGGTGGGATGCGAACCTGCACTAATTGCAGGCAGCTGGTGTTACTTAAGGAGGCATTAGCCCACTGCTCCACCAAGGCTCCTTTTACATTGCCAATATACACACACCAAACAACTAGCAGGCAAAGCAGATAACAATGAGATCTGGCAAAGACAAAGAGCAGGAAAGTTAAAGAAACAGAGAGAGAGAGATTAATTCTGGCTGCACAACGCTAAGCCTAAAGCAGATGTATACAAAGCCAGAACTGAGAAGACAGCAACAGACAAAAAAACGTCACCTCTGCAAAGAAGCTGAAGAAACAGGGACCACCTAGTTAGTTGCTGCAAAATGTTTGCACACATTAACTACAAACAAACATGGTATGACAAGTAATAAAAAGGGTGCGTTAGAATGTCTGCAAAAAATATCATTTACTTGCAAGCAAGAATGGTTGGATCACAACATACTATAGATAAAAGTAATACAAAATGAAGAAGCTAAAGTGCTCTGGGACTTTGTAATTCAATCAGATCAGCACCTGCTCCAGAACCCCAGACTTAACCATTATTGATCAAGAAGACAAAAAAAGTTTGGATAGAGGACATAGTAGTACCTGGAAAGAGCAGAAGAGAAAGAACTGGATAAAAAAACGCAAAATGCAAACACCTGCAAAAAGAAGTAGAATGACTGCGGCAAAAGAAGGCAAAAATAGTGCCAATAGGAATCGGCACCTTGGATGAAATCTCAAAACATATGTGGTACCACTTGAACTTGGCATTAACAAAATCCCCACCAGTCAATTGCAAAAGGCAGCTTTATGTCAAATAGTTTACATCCCGCACCATTCAAAATGTGCCTATTCCAGATTTTTTATCCACCTCAGCAGGTGGATAAAAATGCAATCTACATTCTTTCAGTTTTTGAAAAATGTAGGAGTTGCACAATGTGGTCTGGATTATAGATAGTCCTCGACTTACAACAGTTTGTTTAGTGACCAAAGTTAAACAGTACTGAAAAAAGTGACATGACCTTTTTTCATACTTAACGAACTTTGCAGTATCCCCATGATCATTTGGATGCTCGACAGCTGATTCATGATGGTCATAGTGTCCCCAGGGCCATGTCATGTCCTTTTGCAACCTTCTGACAAGTCAAGTCAACGTGGAAGCCAGATTCACTTAACAACCAGGACGCTACTTTAACAACTGCAGTGATTCACTTAAGAACTGTGGCAAGAAAGGTCATAAAATAGGGCAAATTTCACCTAACAAATGTCTTGCTTAACAACTGCAATTGTGATCGTACGTCGAGGACTACCTGTATATGATAGATGGAATAAGATAGTGAAATCCAACTTTGTAATATTTACATATAATATGATCATCTGCTTCATCCCTGATCATACAAATCAGCTCTTTGAGGTTCATCATTTTTTTCTTTTCTTTTTTTGTGCCCAGGGATATGCAAAACTCACATCAATACAGTCATCCTCATAAGTAACCTGCATTTGGTGGTGAATTTCAGTTGGGGAGTCTTCTTTGGCTGTGACAATTCAGTGGCAGCATCTTTCTTAAATCACACCAAGTTATCACAGGCTTCTATTTTACAATGAATAGCAACACAAAGAACAGATGCTAAAGAACATGTCACAGCTTCTGGAATATCAGTAGTGACATCTGTTGATGGGATGTAGCATTGGAGACACTAATGTTCATTCAACCCTCATGTCTGCGGAGATTCTCAGTCATCCAGGTCATGGTTGCTCCAAAGGTGCTTTTTCAGGAGGCAAATGGACTTTCTTTAGCTATGCCTTTTGGGATTAACACCCTTTGAATGGTGAGGGAGTATGAAACAGATTTCCAGAAAACATTGCAGAGTATAGGAACCATTTGTGTTTCAGTTTGAGATATAGAGAACACAAACTCATCCCCAACAGTTTGTGCCTGTCTTCAGCAGTGAAGGGACAGAAAACATCCTGCAGCCAAGAAGGCTCCACACACATCTGCACCACTTGGGTGACCCTGAGGACATAGGTAAATGTCCAAATGGTCTCAGTGACTCTCTAAAAGAATGCAAATGACCAGCTATCTGCAAGGAACATAAATCCTTCCATTCCCCACCATCCAGTCAGAGCTGAAGAAGCTTCTTGGATGAGAAATGAAACATCTTCAAAGAAAAACAAGAAGTCCAGTTGCCTCCTGAAAAGCACCTTTGGGACATTCAACCTTCATATTGTGATAGCAGCCTGCATTGTGAACTACAGTTCATTGGCGACTTGAGCATAATAATAAATAATGCTTTCCTGTTCCTCTAACCAGTGCTCATGTTAGCTATTCTAAAGGCATTATATCATTGTTTTTTTACAGCTAGTGAGCTATATTTAATGCTTACTGTTAATAGGATGATTGAAAAGCTAATCAAGGACTGTTTAAAGGGGAAAAGAGAACAATGGCAAAAGCTTCCAATTTTTATTTATTTATTAATCAAATTTATATGGCTGCCTACTGCACTGAAGGCAACCCTCAGTGGCACATAAAAATGGATTACAATCATTGACAAAAATAGCTTCGTAAAAATGGAATGCTAATGTTATATATAATATTAAAATGTGATAAGATTTTTCTGGTATATTTATATCTATATTTACACTAAATACTTAATTTGTCTTGGTAGCTGGATTCCTTGGACACAGTGGCTGCATATGGGCATAATATTAAGCTAGTGGTAATGCCTGGCTGACTTTATCAAGATTTAAAGGTAAGCAGAGGCAGGCTTGGTTGGTGTTTGAATGGAAAACCTCCAAGGAATACCAAGGAATAGGCTAAACTGGAAAGTCAAAAAGCTTCTCATAGTAGTAGAAGATAGTAGTAGACCACTTCTGTACCTGTACATTTCTGTGAAGTCGCCAGCAGCTGACCTTGGCTTAAAAGGAGACGTTAGTGCAGCCTCTTCTAGCATATCTAAAGGGTACCAGACTGGGAAAAGTGCTTCTGTGTGAATAAGTCTTGAATCCTTTCTCCTGTTTCTTCTTTTAATTAAGCCATGAGGAAGAGAGTAAAAGAATGGTTTTCCTTTTGAACTAAGTAGAGTTTGCCATATAATTCTATCTGTGACAAATGGTGATTTAACTAAGTTGAGTTTAAGGAGCTCATTTCAATTACTTGCTTGAATAATTTCATCTAGGTAGCTTGTTTGAGCCACTGTAAAGCTACCTATAGTTTGGATAGTTAAAAATGGAAGTCAGTGGTTGCAGACAACTATCTACATTGGAAGAGAGTGAGTGAGTATTTGAAAAATTAGAATTGGAGGATAATTCTCAAGCAGCAGTAATGTTTGTATTTCCGAATTGTAGGCATTCATTTTATTTTATTTTAAAAGATATCTAGAATTTCTTGTAAAATAAATACTTAAATGTAAATATTACAAATAATGTTCAGGTGAACATGAGTCCCAAACAACTTTACTTAAATAATAAGGCTAGTTCCTTTATGATCCTGGATTTGTTCTTCATTTACAAATTCTAGATTACTTGAAATTACAGGGACAAAGTACTAAGTAAAGCATGTTAGATTCTTCAGCAGCTTACCTTATCAAGAGAAGACAAGTATAGCAACTGTCTTTTGCACACCTGGCCAAACAGGACCAGGCGTTGTAAGTTGTTAAATGGAAAACCATCAAGGAGTAGTAGACTAAAGGCTAAACGGCAAAGTTTAAAAATATCCAAGACAATGACAAGCAATTTCTGTGTTACTGCCAAGAAAGGTTTGTGGTTGTGTACTCAACAGTAGTTGAGAACATCTTAAGGGTACCCTTACATGTTCATAGAATTCATTCATTATGAGGCTGCTTCTACTAGGATTTGATTTATAATTCTGTAAATTTTTGTTCCATTTTTTCAAGCTGATCTGAGGGATGAAAAAAAAATTCAGCTTGCTCCATCTTGGTTTTTCTTTTTAGGTCCATGTGGTTATGATATTTAAAATCTATAATGCCTCCTGCCATGGCAGATATCCTGGACATCTGGGCAGTAGATTCACACATAGCAGCTGATAGCTCAATCTCTGTGGATTGCCTGCTTCCCACTGGAATTTACATCAGTCTAGATGTTCCTCGTGATGCCACTATTTGTCATATCAAACAGGTAAAATGCTGCTTAGTTATTTATATAATTTTAATTGAAACACATTTTCTGAATATTTTTACTTAGTGTTTTTACTAGGTAACATTCTTAATATGAGTTATTAAGACATTTTTAAGAGCAGATACCTTTTTTCCCCCTGTTAGGGCATAATTCAATTATTTTCATGAAACATCTGGTAAGTATTGAATATAATAAATAAATATTTTGAACAGAAAACAATCCCAATGTACTCCTTAAAAAAGAATCAATAGTTGCTGTGCTGAACCCCCTGTATCTTTAGGACCATGCCTGCTTAGCCAACTCTGTCTTCCATTACCTAAATTATAAATGTACATCTCTGTTTGGTACTGAAAATGGCTGGGCACATTTATTCTATTTGTATGGAAATAAGTCTAATGATTGATTAATAGAGATTATACATTTGGCTTGGAATTGATTTTTGCTTTAATAGTTAGCCAACCCAGCTTAATAGTTTGAAAAACTTATCATAGAGATCACAAAAGAACCAACTTGGAGAAAAAAGGTCTTCCTTAGAACTTTCTGGATGAATATAAATGATATATCTTTTTTGTTCCTGAAAGGCTGTTCTAGAATACTTATTGTAGTAGAATGAACTAGTTTTCTCTTAAGCTCAATATACCAACACACTGAAATTTGATGCATTTGTTGTTCTTTGAGGGCTTGAATCAGCTGGATTTGATTTAAGGATGTTTGTTTATGATAGAGTTTGTGCTTGCAAGAATAGGAAATGAACTAATGCTGAATTTAAATTGAAAAAAATTACTTTTCAATGAATCAATTGGAGCATTCTGTTACCACAATTTGGTCTTATTTGCAGCTACTATGGAAACAAGCACACAGCTATCCTCTATTTCATCTTCTTCTGGAGATTGATTCATATATGTTCTCCTGTGTGAACCAAACAGCAGTACGTGAGGAACTGGAGGATGAAACCCGAAGACTCTGTGATATTAGACCATTTCTTCCTGTTCTCCAGTTAATTACAAGAAGCTGTGATCCAGGAGAAAAGTTAGACTCTAAAATAGGTGTTCTCATAGGAAAAGGTAAATGTCCATGTTCTTGTTTTAGGGATAAGGCACTAGAGGCACATTAACTTGAGGTGAATTGAAGCAAGATAATGATATTTTTATTTTACACTAGATAATCCATGACCTTTTGGGTCATCCTTTCAGGGATATTTTCTTACCTAAACAGAGAAATAGAATGACCACTGGTGGGCATAAAAACAGTGGGAGCAAGAGTGCCTTCCAACTTCCTGTGGGCTTCCCCACTGCTTTTGCTGGAAAGCTGGCAAGGACTATAGAAAACAACTACTACTTCTCCTTGGCTGGATTGCAGAACTGCATGTCACTTTGCTGAGGGGATAAATGGAGTCATGGACCATGAGAAAAATGGTACTCCGCTCCCTGTCCCAGCGTGTTCCAAGAGTTCCCTCCCTCCAAGGAGGAAGAGGGCTTAGCCATAGATCACCAGGACTCTTCAGACAGCCCTACCCCACCGGCAGGCATCTGAGTTGCTCCCTCACCATCCATCACCATTAAGAGATTTCAGATTTCAACTTCAGTTTCAAAGCAACCAATTGGTTTCTCAGTCTTTGCCATTAGCTATTGGGTATAGGGAGGCAGAGGGAGGGCGAAGATATGACTCTCCCATCTTTCCTTGCATAATGCAATCTCGATTTCTGGAAAGTATACATTGTGGCACTGAAGTGGCCACAACTTTCCAAAATTCCATTCCCACAGGAGTCATGGTTCCACCATTCTGTAAGTAAATAAATTGTAACTTCAAAAATTTACATAATGTCTCTAAATAAATATTAAATTGTAGTTTTAAATAAATATACAAATAGCTTTGTCAGTATTTTCCAGAATGATCAACATAGGAATTTGTAGATCAGCATGTATGAAATCCATTTCAATTTTGCATATATGCAGCCATAAATCTGTTGTCAGATTTTGAAATCATACTATTATTTGTTTGGGTTTTTAAAGATATATCTTATTTATTTATTGCTAAGAGCTGCATTAAGCCTAGAAAATTTGGAGAGCAGACATGTTCTAACTTGCATAAGAGTTTGAAAATTCTGAACTGGGTCAGTTTAAACAATATTGTTCAACTTCTTTAGCTCTCCTTTTCCTCCATCCTGTTGCACTTTATACACAAATATAAGAGCCAAGAGCCTTGGTGGAGCAGTGGGCTAATGCCTCCTTAAGTAACACCAGCTGCCTGCAATTAGTGCAGGTTCGCATCCCACCAGGCTCAAGGTTGACTCAGCCTTCCATCCTTCGAGGTAGGTAAAATGAGGACCCAGATTGTTGGGGGCAATTAAGCTGACTTTGTAATAATGCCGCTTGGGGTATGTGTGAAAGCCCTAATAAGCAGGCATATACATAGAATGAAGGCTACTGCTAAGCTTGTAAGCCACCCTGAGTCTTCGGAGAAGGGCGGGATATAAATGGAATTAAAAAAATATATCCTCTTCTCATTTAGCGACTGCAATTCATTTCCTAAATTGGATGTAAAATGGTCGCCAGGCGAACAGAGAAAGATGCGTGAAGATCTCTGGTTTCTGCTGTCCCATTTCAATAAACTTCTCTTGTACAGCTGTGCCAGCATTACTCTCACTCTACATGCATTGTAGTCAGGTCCATGAAATTAGTTATTAGTGCATGCATTAGTATTACCAAATACAATTACCATTGTATTTGCAAACTCTAATTAACCAAGGTAGCTGCTAAACGAGTTGTTATAGACAGAAGTGTAAAATGTACATATTGTATATTTAAAAAATTACCCTACAAATGATTAAATATGCATTATAACCAACCTTTGAGTAGGTATAAAGAAAATAATGTAATTTTATAGTGATGAAAAGCTTTAATCTTCAAGCTTCATGGATTGTAAAAGGTCCTTAGTATGTGATTTCATAAATGTTCATATATTAAATGGCCTTTAATGATTATAATAATCAGTAAGTATGTACAGTAAAATACATCTAGCTTTAATGCTGCTGGTTTTTTTTAACAAAAAAAAATTCCAGGCCTCCATGAATTTGATGCCCTACAGGACCCAGAAATCAAAGAATTCCGGATTAAGATGCGACAAATTAGTGAAGAGAAAATGCAATCACTGATGGGATTATCTTTGATGAATTGGTTAAAGCACACATATCCACCAGAATTAGAACCAGCAATCCAGGACAACTTCCAGGATAAACTTTATGGCGGCAATATTGTTGTGGCTGTTCATTATGAGAACTCTCAGGTAGGGTTCTTAATCTAATTTGCAGTTTTTTCTATCCTTTAAATAATTTTCACTAAATGTGAACGATTTAATGAGCATACTTTGTGTTTCTGAAAGAGTGGTCCCTTTATTGTATTATTCTTTAGAGGCAGCTATTATTTTAAAACCAAAAACAGTTTTAAGATCTAATGTGATACGGCATTGCAGTTGATTGAGAACAAACATGATAATTCTATGAGTGAATTTATGTATTTTACATTTTGTTAAGTCCAGAATCTTTGTTAAGTTGGATGACATCAATACCCAATAAATTACATGGATGATTTCGTATCCTACTCCTTTCATCTTCCTTTTTTAAAAAAAATAAATACCATTGTCTGGTACCATCTGAATTAACTGTTCTCCAGCATGATAGATGGAGAATCCATGAATGGGTTAACTCTGTCTTCTTGCCCAATTAGACTAAGTCAGTCAAACTTGCCATGCCTCTCCTGGGCCAGGATACCTCCCAGTCATGACTTAGTCTGTGCCCAGAATAGACGTGGTGATTTTGGCTCCCAGAAATCTTGCTGAATCATCTCTTCTGAGTAATTGAGCAGGTCATATATGTATAAAGGTAAAGGTACATGTGTGCTAGTTGTTTCTAACTCTAGGGGCCGGTGCTCATCTCCGTTTCAAAGCCGAAGAGCCAGCGCTTGTCCGAGGACGTCTCCGTGGTCATGTGGCCAGCATGACTAGACGCCAAAGGCGCACAGAACGCTGTTACCTTCCCACCGTAGTGGTCCCTATTTTTCTACTTGCATTTTTACGTGCTTTCGAACTGCTAGGTTGGCAGAAGCTGGGACGAGTAACAGGCACTCACTCTGTTATGCGGCACTCGGGATTCGACCTGCCAAACTGCCGAACTTCTGATTGACAAGTTCAGCGTCTTAACCCACTGAGCCACCGCATCCCGTGTATGTATAGTTGCTAGTTGCAGCCGCCATTTTAAATTCTGGCTTACGAGCAGCCTCTTCATCAGAAAGCCTCTGCTGCCTTTTTCAGCGTGCATCAGCGGCATGTGAAGACTCTCAGAACTGCCTGCCTTCTCTCCTGAATTAAGGGGAAAGGACAGGTTGCTTCTCTTTTTTCACTACCAGCAGTAGCGGCCACTATTTTGGGTGCCACGGTCGCATTGCTTTTACTCTGAAAAGACTTGTGCAGCCTTCTTTGCTAGCTTCTGAGAAGGGGGGTAGATTTCAGGCCCCCCCCAAAAAAAACCACTACAGAGTTCAAAGGTGTTGGTCCCTGAGCCTCTAGTCAGTTCACAGGGGTCCTTTTTCAGGCTCCTCCTCTCACAATCATTGCAGAGGGTTCTGAGTTCAGATCCCTTCTGACTGTAGCACAATCATTGTTTGCCTTGCCCAAAACCTTTCAAAGTGGATGATCAAGTACAGGAGGCTTCAGCTGTAGCTCTAGGCCTCAACCTAGCTGTCTCATTGTCAATTCAAACAGAAGACGTGTGCTGGCCGTGCCATTCTTGGCCTTGCCGCCACCAACTAGGACCAGTGAGCTGGCTGTTTATCACTGAGGTGATCTGTCGCCACTAGGTTTCTACATGTGAGCTGGCTGTTATCACTGAGGTGAGCCGTCGCCACAGTAGACTTGGCCTGTGCTCCAAAGGTGATTCAACTAGTCTTAAGGCCATCAAGAGCTTTGCAGGTGTGCCAGTTATCCATTAAGTTGGGCCTGCAGCCACCATTGCCAAAGAGTACTTATTGATCCCTGGGATGCCATTCCCAGGTCCCTTATGGCCGAGGCACAACGGTTGGGCTCTTGGGCAGAGACCAACCTCTCATCACTCAGGGCCAAGCACATCTCAGGGGAGGCAAATCAGCAGGTGGGCTTTCTCATCAGGTCGACAGTGGATCATTCCGAATGGTGCCTGCATCCCGGTCTCTTCGAGGAGATATCGGAGAGGTTTGGTCGGCCGGTACTGGATCTGTTCGCTTCTCCAGCGAATTCCCAGCTTCTGAGGTTTTTCTCCTGGTTCCCCTCTCCGGGGGCAGAGGGAACAGATGCCCTCCACAGCCCTTGGCCTGGGGGCTTGCTGTATGCCTTTCCACCTCTCCCTGTGATCCCGGCAGTCATCCACAAGTTACTGCAAGAGCAGGCAGAGGTGATACTTGTTGCACCACACTGGCCAAGACGGCCGTGCTTTGCCGACCTCATGAGTCTGTCAATCTCTTCCCTGTGGAGGATTCCTCCAGATCGCATTTCACTCAGCCAGGGGGCTCTGCATCATTCAGAACCCCAGTGGCTCCAGTTGACTGCCTGGCACTTGAGCGGCAGCTCCTGACTCATGAGTCTTATTCATCGGAGGTAATTATGGTGACTCAGGCCTCCAGACGGCCTACAACAAACAGGATCTATGACTCCACTTGGAAGAGTTTCTGTAGTTGGTGTGCAAATAACCAATTAGATCTTTCGGCTGTTACTATCCTGACGATCTTGGACTATTTATTGTAGGGGGTCAACAAGGGCTTGGCACCCAATACCATCCACCAACAAGTAGCAGTTCTCTCCACCGTATTTACATGGGACAATTCAGAGGCATTGACTCAACACCCTATGGTACGCTCATTTCTCAAGGGAGCGACCAACACCAAGCCTCCAGTGGTTCACCGATATCCCACTTGGGATTAGTCACGGGTCTTGCAGGCCCTTACCTCTCCTTCATTGGAACCTATCAGGACCTGTACTCTGCGGTTCTTGACAATTAAGGTGGCCTTGATAGCCGTCACGTCGGCTAGATGCATTTCTGAATTGGCAGCTCTCTCTGTCAGACAGAACATGCGTTTTTCATGCTGACAGGGTGGTCCTTTGATTGGATCTCTCCTTTATTCCTAAGGTCAATACCTTGTTTCATAGAGTGCAGGAAGTCATTTTGCCAGATTTTTGTCCTCATCCATCTCATGCCTTGGAACAGCAATGGCACACTCTGGACGTCCGCAGGACTTTATGCCACTATATTAAGTGGACAGCGTCTTTTTGCAAGTCGGAAGCCCTCTTTGTTTCCTTTCAACCCTCTACTATGGGGCGGAAGGTTTCTGCCTCCACTATAGACATGTGGATCAGGGCTTGTATTGCAGGGGCATACCAATCTCATTCCCTGTCAATTCCCAGGCATATCACTGCTCATTCCACTCGTAGTGCTGCAAGTTCTGTGACCTAGGCGACACAGGCGTCCATTGAGGACATTTGTAGGGCGACGACATGGTCCTCGCCTTCCCCTTTCGTGAGGCATTATAACCTGGATAAGTTTGCCTCCGCAGACGCCTTCAACAGGTAGTGCCACAGAGTGGGACACAGGCCCAAAATGATTCCCTCCCATAGGGACAGGCAGCTTTGGTATGTTCCATTTGTGGATTCTCCATCTATCATGCTGGAGAAGGGGCGCTGTCTTACCTGAACACCTTTTCTCAGCATGATGATGGAGAATCCACACCCACTCCTTAGTGTCCATCAGGTCCTGTGTCAGGGGTATGGGAGCCAACACGTCAGACTGTCGTCATTTGCTTCACCTTCGTCATGACTGGGAGGTATCCTGGCTCAGGAGAGGTGTGGCAAGTTTGATTGACTTAGTCTAATTGGGCAGGAAGACAGTTAACCCGTTCGTGGATTCTCCATCATCATGCTGAGAAAAGGCGTTCAGGTAAGACAGCGCCCTTTAAATTTTACATATTAAGGTTGGATGTGCTTTAAGCATTGCAACTTGAATTGTGAAATTACAATATAAATCTATTTTTTTTCTGAATTTCTGTGAATCAAGTATGGCATTTTAAAAAGTAACTAAAGTAGGTGGCATAGGAAGATCTAATTTCATTCTCAAAAAATCAATGTACTTATATCTGATTGTTGATCTTCTGTTGAAGATTGTTTCTTTCAATTCCAGACTTGCCCATTCATATTAAGATAGCTGCAGTTGATGTCCTTTCTAGTTAAAACAGCAATTTCAAAATGAAAGATAGCATAGATGTATGAGTTAAATAATTACTAACAAAAATTGTTTTGTTTCTATATGCATAAAAATAAAAACATACTATAGTGATCCGAAAGTAAAATTGTATTATTTAATTCTTAAGATTAATCAATATGTTGTTTATAAACCTGCTTGAATCCTATACTCAATTCCTATTGTCATTTTTCTTTACAAACAAAAAGCTGGCACATAAAGAAACTAAGGGCATATTTTTCTTGCCATGTTTTCTGGCTCAAAATTTCCATTTCAGCTGATATTTTCAGGAATTGTAATTTAAGAGGAATTTATCAACTGGAAAAATAGCTTTTTTAGAAAGGTTAATTTCAGTCTCATCTCTCCTAGCAAACAGGTGACTCCTCTGAAATATCCACTATAAAAAAAATTGCTATTTCAGTTTGAGTCCTGGGCTGTGGCAGAAACTTCAGAGAACACAACAGTTTTGAGACAAATACACTTTGAAACTAAGAAAACATTAAATTGATTTTGACAGCCTACTTCATTATAGCTATGATACTCCATCATGAGGTTTGGCTGATTACCAAAAAGCTGATACATAAATAAGTTGCCAGGCAAAAAAAATATTAAAACCAAATGAAATGAAAACTGAGCTATGATTTACATTTGTCAATAATTGCTTTTGAATCCTTACATTTTTCTGAAATGAAAGTTCCATATGTCTTTATAAAAGCATTTTGTGGATGTAGAATAGACATTGGTAGGAGATTTCTTAAGAGGGAAAACATTTTTCATGCTTTTTTTCAGATGTATGATGTTGGTATATATCTGGCTAATTTTGAAATGTCTGGAAGAATCAGCATCTGAACTCTGAAATACCTTTCAGAAAATTTAAAAATTACTTTTCATAGAATGTTTTAAAATACTAAAACATAAAGCTTTTGTTTAATTTCATTTTTTTCTGTAGAATCAGTCTTTTATTCTTATTTGCCATGTAATAACCCTATATTAATTATTGTATAAGGTTTAAATATAATAATGCTATGGTATGCATAGAGACTAGAATATAATATTTTCACACATTGCTGTGTTTAATTAGTAACTTTTTTCCCATTTTAAAGCAGTTTCTTTAAATTTTATTGGCTTATTTTTAAACCTTTGGAGTCATTTGTTATAAAAATGTGATACGTATTCCTTGCTGCAATAGCACATCATCAGTACAAGCATTTATATATAAATCATTTTGTTTTAATTCTCTGAGTGGTCTTTATTAGATATAAATATCTATAAATCAACTTAATATGTTTTAAAAGAAAAAAAACTTAGTGATGTTTATAATTGGGAAGATTCTAGAGAAGGTTATAAAAAGGTTGATCTGAAAGCACCATAGAAACAAAGGATACAATGCAGTATTTAACTGAAATTCTCATTTATTTATTTTTTCCAGAACAACCTTTATTTCATAATTTTATTTGCTAATTTCCTTAGCAGATTGTGGGAGTGCAGTAGACAAATTTTGAATTTAGCGAAGTAGTTAATGACAGTGTTGTTAAAGACATACTTAATTGGATATATAGATGATTGCAATCCATCTATATTCAAAGAGAGAACTCAAAGACGTTCTTTATCAAACTGGAATGAATACCAAATAGAGAGCTATAAGATTCATTTCTTGGCCCTCTACTCTTCAGTATTTCCCCTAATGATTTTGAAGAACAAAGGGAGAGGAGCCTATAATATAATGCAACAATGAGTGAAATAGCTAATATCTTAGAAGATAAAAATAAAATTCAGATTAATTTTGGGTTTGGGAAATGGGCTGAAAATAATAGTAAAATTTAACATGGGCAAATGAAGAGTTCTTTCCTTAGGAAACAAAAATTAAATACATAGGTACAACAGAGCAAAGAACTGGCTTAGTCAAAAGATATTGAAGTGATAATTGAGTTTGTAATGTAGTCAGCAGTATAAAACAGCTTCTATAAATGTAAGTTTAGTTTATTTCACCAAATCAAATAAAAAATACAGCATATTGAAATACATAAATATTCAGTAAAATAATAAGATCATTACCTTGGCAGTTGACCCCAGTCTAATCTAGATGGGAAATCAGATGGCTTTAGCTATCAGTTTTGCCGTTTTTCTTATAATTTCATAAACAAATTCCTTTTAATGTTTGATAATAATAAATGCTGTTTCTTCTTAATAGGATGTATTTAGTTTTCAAGTGTCTCCTAATATTAACCCTATTAAGTTGAATGAGTTGGCAATTCGGAAATGGTTGACTATCCATGGAAAAGAAGATGAAGTTGAACCTTATGATTATGTATTACAAGTTAATGGAAGACTGGAATATGTTTTTGGGGATCATCCATTAATTCAATTCCAGGTATGATTCTTGCAAAAGAGCATGCCAATTTGGGACTTGGAAAAACAAATCATATTGATTTAAACTGTGAATAATATTCTTGAATTTTTCTTTTTTAATATTAACTTATGTGGTAATACTAGTACACATGGACTTACAGAAAGAATTTTATATAAAGTTTTGTTGTATTAATAAGAAATATATAGTTTTATACATATCCCAATCAACATTTTTAAAAACTTAAATCAGAGGAGTTGGCAGCAAACTTTGAATGTGTTGCTTAATTGGTAATTAATAAAAATATAATAAATCTTTTTCCAATTTACTCTTATTTTCTGAGGTTCTTTGACCCTAATTATATTTTAATATATGGGAGTGCATATTGTGTTTTTTGACTGTATACCTGTCACTGCATTTCAAAATCTGAGCAAAATAAAAGTATATATAACTGGAATGAGCTAACATTAATTATTCATTAAATGTATATGCCTTTAATATGTTTAAAAATAATAATGATTATCAATATACTGGATGCTATAACAAAAAAAACCTTAAATGGCACTTAGAAAATTAGTGCAGAGACAAAATTTCCATCTGTCAATTGAAATAGGCCACGCTGTTTGGATCCACACAATAGCATGCCTATACATTATGACATCCTAGGATCTTGGGAAGAACTTGATATATATATATATATAAAGGCCAACACAAGCTAAAGAACTGGCAACTGTAGCTTCATACTGTTGTGAACAGATAATAATTTATTAACCGCATGTAAAAATAATAAAAAATTATTAAATTTATATGCCACCTAGCTCCCAGCAACTCTGGGCAGCTAAATGTGATTTTAATTTATTTAAAATACAATGGTTACAGTTCACATATAAATTAACATTTTCTTAAGGTTAGGTTAAAGTTAATTAAGTGCAGTTAATTAAATTCAGTCATCTACATTTAATAATTCCGTGCTTCCATTACAACTTTTACAGTAGCTGCAGGGCTCACATTCTGTCCTCTGGAAGGAGCACAAACTCCCTTGGGGACTCTGCACATTCCTATTTGAAATGCTCTATGTAATTTTGAACTTCCAAATAATCATATGATTTTCTTTTTCAGTATATCCATCGTTGTGTAATAAACAGAGCTCTTCCTCAGCTGACACTTATTGAATGCAGCACAATTAAAACAATGTATGAACAGGAAATGATCGCTATAGAAACAGCAGTAAATCGAAAGTCAAATAATCTTCCTCTTCCTCTACCACCCAAAAAATCACGTGTGAGTTTCATGTATATATGTGAACAGGATGTTACTATTTGGGGGGGGCGCAGCGGCGTGGGGGCTATTATTGCTTTAGACCTAAGGGGAAAAATCAGTCAGAAAAAAGCTGGCTGCTATCCAGAGATTTTCAAACTATAATTTTTATTTATTTTATTATTTTATTATTTTATTTTATTTTATTTTATTTTATTTTATTTTATTTTATTAATTTAATTTAATTTAATTTAATTTAATTAATTTAATTTATTTTAATTCCATTTATATCCCGCCCTTCTAGAGTGCCTTAAAATAAAATATATTTGAGTCTTTCTTGAATAAAACTAAATCAAAAATAATAAGTGACCATGACTACAAAACTGCTTCAGCTGTCATAGTTTTGATGGCTACACCCATGACTTAGTCAAGGCTCAGACGTTGTTCAGGATTTTGCTCTCTGCTTTGCTTGTACAAGCTCCTTTTAGGCTTGTTCAGGGAGTCTTGACAGCAATCCCAGTTTGCCTGAACAAGCCTGATCATTTTTTTTAAAAAAAATTGAAATATTCCCAACCCACAATGTGAGAACTTTTGCAGTAAACAGAACTTATGACTTCAGTTTAATGTTTCTGTTCTAATCTACTGAAATGTTATTTACAAAACAGAAATGATTCTGAAAAGAATCCTAGCAGGTATTTTTGCATTTTCTCCTGTTCCTGAATTGGAGGGATGAATTACTACATTAATGCCAGACTTCTTCCTGGGCTCCCTGGGACAAATAATATCTGATTTGGGCTTATTGGCTGTAGATTTTCTGCAGTCACTCAGGGCTTCCGGAGTGGATCTTTCTTTTCTCAACACTTGGAACTTCTGTCCAGTGTTGGACAGGCACTTACTTCCGTTCTATCCAAAACCATTCCTATCAGATGCTCTGCAAATTAAAATTGTATTATTAGTGTACAGATTTTGAACTCTGTATGTATATATGCATTGCTGGTGATAACCTATAAAGCCCTAAATGGCATGGGTCCGGATTACTTACGGGAGCACCTGCTGCCGGCGTCATCTTCCCTTCGTCCTGTGCACTCCCACAGAGAGGGCCTCCTCAGGGTGCCATTGGTCAGGGACTGCCGGCTGGCGGCCCCCAGTGGGAAAGCATTCTCTGTGGGCGTGCCAGCCCTTTGGAATCAATTACCGGTTGAGCTCCGGATGGCTCTCGACCTTCGCTCTTTCCACCGTGATCTGAAAACCTATTTATTTGAACAGGCCGGCCTGGTTTAAGGGTTTGGGGTATTTTTAATTATTTATTGTTAGGGCTTAATTAATTTAATCTTATTTTTAACTTTTGTATGTAATGCTTTTATTGCCCTGTACACCGCCCTGAGTCCTTCGGGAGAAGGGCGGTATAGAAATTCAATAAATAAATAAATAAATAAATAAATAAATAAATTGCTTAAAAAGAATGAAAATCACACAGTGCTGTTTTCTTTCTACCACAGGTGACTCAAAGTGTCTGGGAGATTGGCCAGCCTTTTCAAATTTTGCTAGTAAATGGTAGTAAATTGGATACAGAAGAAACTGCCAAAGTAAGTAACTGTTTTCCAGTACAAGAGATACATTGCCTGTTCATCCCAGTACGTTTTGTATATTATGATCCTACTTGAGTTATTATTTAATTTATGTGCATAATTATCAGATAAAAGTTGATATAACTTATCAGTGTGTTATTTGATATTTAATGTTCCATGTTACTCAGTTTACAAACTATGGACAATTCAAATTCAGTCATACATAAACATTTTTTCTGTGGTGAGTATAAAAGGAAATGAACCATCATTTCCTGTGAAAAAAAAACAATCCTTTTAAAATAATTGTTTTATTTATTTATTTATTTATTTATTTAATTGAATTTCTATACCGCCCTTCTCCCGAAGGACTCAGGGCAGTGTACAGGGCAATAAAAACATTACATACAAAAGTTAAAAGTAAAATTTAATTAAGCCCTAACAATAAATAATTAAAATACCCCAAACCTTTAAACCAGGCCGGTCTGTTCAAATAAATAGGTTTTCAGATCACGGCGGAAAGAGCGAAGTTCGGGAGCCATCCGGAGCTGTGTTAAATGCCATTACACTAATGTTCAGTAGTTTAGAGATGAATTGTTTTGAATAATTTAAATAGAGTGATGCCCAAGTACAACATATAAATGTGATATTTAACTACCATAGAGCCATATAGGGTGTATTTTATTGCATGCTTATTGATTTTTTTTTAACTGCTCAATTTGTATGAGTAGATTTACAAAGCAGTTACTTTTTAATTCACTCTTGTGCTCCTTGGTGTCTCAATAGCTTTCAGTAGTGTTCACCATGGTATCTTTCTGAGATAGTTCTGCAGGCAAGGTATTGGGGACACCATTCCAGGGTGATTCTCTTCCTGTCTCCAGGACTGGTTCCAGTAAGTGCTGGTTGGGGAGAGGGATGTTCTCTCGCCCCCCCCTTTGTGGAATGCCTTAGGGTTCTACTCTTTCTCCCCCTCCTTTCTACATGAAAGCAGTAGATGATGTGAACCCAGTTATATCTTTTGACCCCTCCCAGGCCAGCAAATGAGGCTGTTGAGGTTCTGTCTCAGTGTCTCTAGGCTGTCTGGGTTTGGCTAGGGAGGGACCATCTCCAGCTCATCCCATCAAGACCAAATGGCTGTGACCTTGTGGGTCACTAAGAAGTAGAGATATTTCATTTCTGACCTTGGATAGGGTTGCTTTTCCCAATTCAAGAGTGGTGTGCAGTCTGTGCATCTTGCTGGACTCACAGCTGCTGCCTCAGCATAAATGCCACAGAGAGTTCAAGGATATCTAAGAAGGATGTATTGTCTTCATCACAACCCCAACAGTGGTCATCAACAAATGCAGTCATGCTACCTAAGGTCTATAACAAGCCCTGAATCCTGACTAGAAAGGATTCAGATAATCTGTTTCTTTCAGCCCCTTCTGGAGCTGTAAGCTTTTCTCAACAACCCTCCCTAAATAGAGTTTCCCTCATCTCATGCAGAGAAGCATTTACCCAATCCCTAATACTTCCCAGGACAGTTTAATCAACTAGGAGATAAGGGAATTTAAACCACAGATAGGTGAATTCACAGTACTGAAGACTCTGTCTATTTCATCAGGGCCAACAGGCTCAAACTTTTCCCAGATAACTGGACTAGATTGTGCTTCAGATAGCACTAACAGACACTGATTAGATTTTCATTTCTATTCATATGTCAATATTTAATACAGTGTGTTCATTCTTCCTATTCAAGTCTTGTACAGTTATGCTCGCAACTTACAAAGATTTGTCACCACTAAGAGGGTATATACAGGCAATCCTTGATTTACTACCATTTGTTTAGTGACCATTCAAAGTTACAATGGAACTGAAAAAAATGACATAAACATTTTTTACACTTACATTCCTGTAGTCACCTGATCAAAATTCAGATGTTTGGCGATTGTCATGTATTTATGACAGTTGCAGTGTCCTGGGATCATGTGGTCGGTCACCTTTTGCGACCTTCTGACAAAGTCAATGGATAAGTCAAATTTACTTAACAATGTAAATGTAAATTTGCATTTGTAAATGTACAAATGTAAATGTAAATCCCACGTTACTAACTGAATAACTGTGGCAAAAAGGTCATAAAATGGGACAAAACTCACTTAACAACTATCTTACTTAGCAATGGAAATTTGGGATCAATTGTGGTCAAGGGCTATCTGTATGTCTGATTAAATTCCATTTCATTAAAATCTTATAACTATTCTGCTTATGTTAGTGTTTTATCTAAAGTACCACACTTCAGTTTGTTTACATATCCTGCTTTGATTATTTTTATAAACTACTCAAATGGGCAAACCTACCTAATACTCTTCCTCCTATTTAAGTATAATCTATATTGGTTCATTTCCTGGCTGTGATAATGCCGACAGAGATGGAGAGTTTATTTTAAACCATTCTTGTTCTAAAAATGTAAATTAACAATTGCATAAAATAAATTTGTCTCCTTACAGTAGAATTGTTTAAACTTTATTTGCATACAGCATACAGTAATATCATTAAGAGCAATTGCACAAAAGCCACTTTTTCATGTTTTTTTCAAGTACATACTTGTATTTTAATAATCCTTGGTATTATTTGTGTAGTTGGTACAATATTTTAAAGTACTTTTCTATCGTGTATCTTGTAGGTTCATATCAGGGCTGGCCTCTTCCATGGCAATGAACTCCTTTGTAAACCTATTGTAAGCTCAGAAATAGCAGGGAGAAATGACCATGTTTGGAATGAACCCTTGGAATTTGACATCAATGTCTGTGACTTGCCGAGAATGGCCAGATTGTGCTTTGTGGTTTATGCTGTTATGGATAAAATGAAAAATAAAAAATCAGCCAAGGCCCTGAATCCATCCAAATACCAGACCATGAGGAAAGCTGGGAAAGTGGTAATGAATGCATTTAATTTCTTCTTCACAATCCGGTTCACAGCAGGGGATGCTACTTCATGTATATCTGTGTGGCTGTAGATATTGCAGGTTTCTATCTCCCTCTCTGTATATGCAAAGATATTTAAACTCCTGAAAAGCTGTTTCAAATCAGCCATTGTTTCTTGCAGCCTGGTCTACCTCACAGGGTGGTTACTGTGAAGATAAAACAAAGGGAGAATCTTCCCATGTGCTGTGATGGAAACTGTCAAAGGCAGAATATGCAGGTTGTCCTTGACCTATGACCATTTATTTGGTCAGCAATGGTTCCAGGTTAGAATGATTCTGAACAAATTATAGTTATGACTTGTCCATGGAGTTCCAATTCATCCCAGCACCCTCACAGTCACAACTAGGGTGCTTAGCAACCCCTTCACCCAATCAGTTGCCAAGCATCCCACAATCATGCGATTGCAACCTTTTCTAACATTCTGCATATTGTCAGTGGGGAAGCCATCAGGGAAGATTGCAAGTTGCTGGGGAAAGTTTTCCCCACCCATACACTCTCCCCCACCTGGTAGCAGCCACTTAGCTGCCCGAGGAACTGGGAATTGCAGCTTCCTGCCAGCTTCCTCATTGGCTTTGGTTGTGGGTAGTAATCAGGGAATTCCCTTGCACAACAGCCATAGTATTCAGTTAACAATGGCAAACAGGACTACAGGAACTGCTGCCACTAAGTGACGTAGTCACATTTTATGACCACATTGCTTAGTGATGGAAATTCTGGTTCCAGTTCCAGTTCGAGGACTACTTTGGAACTGAAATAAGAATACGGTGTTTGAGGTTTCAGGTTATTTCAACACTTCACATTTTGTTTAGAATTCCCTAGAGCTTCCCTAATATGTTCTGTAATAAACATTAATCTTAACAGTTTTATGTTTGTTTTATGCACTAAAATGTTTTTATAGTCTGAAAAGACAAAGGCATTTCATCCTGCAAAGATAAATTATTGGGCTGATTAAATTTAAAACAAATGTTAAACTGTTCTAGCATGTTAATGAAGTATAAAATTTAACTATAATCAACTTGAATATGTTTATTAATTATTGGAATCATTCATCTTTAAGTTCACTCCAGCTGATAGTTCTGTACATTTTGTTGTAAATGTTTATGTATTTATTTGTTGTTGTTGTTAGTTGCGAAGTCGTGTCCGACCCATCGCGACCCTATGGACAATGTTCCTCCAGGCCTTCCTGTCCTCTACCATCTTCTGGAGTCCATTTAAGCTCACGCCTACTGCTTCAGTGACTCCATCCAGCCACCTCATTCTCTGTCGTCCCCTTCTTCTATTGCCCTCAATCTTTCCCAGCATTAGGCTCTTCTCCAGTGAGTCCTTCCTTCTCATTAGGTGGCCAAAGTATTTGAGTTTTAGCTTCAGGATCTGGCCTTCTAAAGAGCAGTCAGGGTTGATCTCCTCTAGGACTGACCGGTTTGATCGCCTTGCAGTCCAAGGGACTCGCAGGAGTCTTCTCCAGCACCATAGTTCAAAGGCTTCAATTCTTTGGCGCTCAGCCTTTCTTATGGTCCAGCTTTCACTGCCATACATTGCAACTGGGAAGACCATAGCCTTGACTATACGCACTTTTGTTGACAGGGTGATGTCTCTGCTTTTTAGTGTGCTGTCTAGATTTGCCATGGCTTTCCTCCCCAGGAGCAAGCGTCTTTTAATTTCTTGGCTACAGTCCCCATCTGCAGTGATCTTGGAGCCCAGGAAAATAAAATCTGTCACTACCTCCATTTCTTCCCCATCTATTTGCCAGGAATTGAGAGGGCCAGATGCCATGATCTTGGTTTTCTTAATGTTTAGTTTCAACCCAAGTTTTGCACTCTCCTTCTTCACTCGCAACAAGAGGCTCTTTAGTTCCTCTTCACTTTCTGCCATTAGAGTGGTATCATCTGCATATCTTAGGTTGTTGATGTTTCTTCCGGCAATTTTAATTCCAACTTTTGATTCATCTAGCCCTGCCTTTCTCATGATGTGCTCTGCATATAAGTTAAATAGGCAAGGCGACAGTATACAGCCTTGCCGGACTCCTTTCCCAATTTTGAACCAATCAGTGGTTCCGTGTCCAGTTCTCACTGTTGCTTCTTGGCCTGCATATAGGTTTCTCAAGAGACAAATAAGATGGTCTGGTATGCCCATCTCTTTAAGGACTTGCCACAGTTTGTTATGATCCACACAATCAAAGGCTTTAGCATAGTCAATGAAGCAGAAGTAGATGTTTTTCTGGAACTCTCTAGCTTTCTCCATGATCCAGCATATGTTAGCAATTTGATCTCTAGTTCCTCTGCCTCTTCGAAATCCTGCCTGTACTTCTGGTAGTTCTCGATCCACATACTGCTGGAGTCTAGCTTGTAGAATTTTAAGCATAACTTTACTAGCATGAGAAATGAGTGCAATGGTGCGATAGTTTGAACATTCTTTGGCACTGCCTTTCTTTGGAATTGGAATGTAAACTGATCTTTTCCAATCCTGTGGCCACTGTTGAGTTTTCCAAATTTGCTGGCAAATTGAGTGTAGCACTTTTACTGCATCATCTTTTAAGATTTTGAATAGCTCAGCTGGAATACTGTCACCTCCACTAGCTTTGTTGTTGCTCAGCTTTTCTAAGGCCCACTTCACTTCACATTCTAGGATGTCTGGCTCGAGTTCAGTGACCAACTCATTGTGATTATCAGGGACGTTAAGCTCATTCTTGTATACGGTAGTTCTTCTGTGTAATTTTGCCACCTCTTCTTAATCTCTTCTGCCTCTGTTAGGTCCCTGCCACTTTGGTCCTTTATCATGCCCATTTTTGCATGAAACGTTCCCTTCATCTCTCCAATTTTCTTGAAAAGATCTCTGGTCCTCCCTATTCTATTGTTTTCTTCTATTTCTTTGCACTGTTCATTTAAGAAGGCATTCTTATCTCTTCTAGCTATTCTCTGGAATTCTGCATTCAATTGGGCGTATCTTTCTTTTTCTCCCTTGCCTTTCGCTTCCCTCCTTTCCTCAGCTATTTGCAAAGCTTCCTCAGACAGACATTTTGCTTTCTTGCATTTCTTTTTCTTTGGGATGGTTTTGGTTGCTACCTCTTGTACAATGTTGCGAACCTCTGTCCATAGTTCTTCAGGTACTCTGTCTATCAGATCTAATTCCTTAAATCTATTTGTCACCTCTACTGTATATTCAACAGGGATATGATTTAATTCATAACTGACTGGCCTAGCGCTTTTCCCTACTTTCTTTAATTTAAGCCTAAACTTTGCAACAAGAAGCTCATGGTCTGAGCCACAGTCAGCTCCTGGTCTTGTTTTTACTGACTGTATAGAGCTTCTCCATCTTTGGCTGCAGAGCATATAGTCAATCTGATTTCTGTGTTGACCGTCTGGTGATGTCCATGTGTAAAGCCGTCTCTTGGGTTGTTGGAAAAGAGTGTTTGCTATGACCATCGTATTCTCTTGACAAAATTCTATCAGCCTGTGCCCTTCTTCATTTTGTACTCCAAGGCCAAACTTGCCTGTTATTCCAGTTATCTTTTGGCTTCCTACTTTAGCATTCCAATCCCCCATGATGATAAGGACATCATTTTTGGGTGTTAGTTCTATAAGGTGCTGTAGGGCTTCATAGAACCGGTCAATTTCATCCTCTTCAGCACTGGTGGTTGGGGCATAGACTTGGACTACTGTGATATTGAATGGTTTGCCTTGGATTCGAACTGAGATCATTCTGTCATTTTGAGGATTGTATCCCAGTACTGCTTTTCCTATTTTTTTATTGACTATGAAGGCTACTCCATTTCTTCTGAGGGATTCTTGCCCGCAGTAGTATACCTGATGGTCATCTGAATTAAATTCACCCATTCCTGTCCATTTTAGTTCGCTGATACCTAAGATGTCGATGTTTAGTCTTGCCATCTCTTGTTTGACCACGTCCAGCTTTCCTTGATTCATGGATCTTACATTCCAGGTTCCTATGGAGAAAGAATCTTTACAGCATCGGACTTTCCTTTCACCACCAGACATATTAACAGCTGAGCGTCCTTTCGGCTTTGGCCCAGTCGCTTCATTCTTTCTGGCGCTACTAGTACTAGCCCTCTGCTCTTCCCCAGTAGCATATTGGACGCCTTCCGACCTGAGGGGCTCATCTTCCAGCGTCATATCGTTTTGCCTTTTGGTACTGTCCATAGGGTTTTCATGGCAAAGATACTGGAGTGGTTTGCCATTTCCTTCTCCAGTGGATCACGTTTTGTCAGAACTCTCTGCTATGACCTTTCCGTCTTGGGTGGCCCTGCACGGCATAGCTCATAGGTTCATTGAATTACGCAAGCCCCTTCGCCACGACAAGGCAGTAATCCATGAAGGGGATGTATTTATTTACACTTGCATCTTTTCTGTCAGGGAGTGTTTATGCTCATCAGCTTTTTAGCCTCATAACCGTTTATAGTAGGTAACATTGGGAGAATAGGGCTGGTCAACGAGTGGGAAAATAAGTTTGCTTTAGTTTGTGCCTGATGTCCTTCCCCAATATGGTTCAAGCTATATTGCTCTTGAATGTCTTCCAAGATCCTCTCACTATCAGCAACAGAATTAGTAGCATTTTTTTTTCTATTGATTGTACCTTTGGATTTGTTTGTCTCAGTGTCACTGTACCCTGTTGGTTTTAATTTTCAAATTATTTGCTTTTATCTTTACAGCATTATCCTGTGGCATGGGTCAATACTATGGTATTTGATTTTAAAGGACAGTTGAAAACTGGAGACCTTCTCTTGCACAGCTGGTCATCATTTCCTGGTGAGACTGAAGTTGCTATATGGGCTTCATAACCTCCCTTGATTTCAGAGTGGCTGATTTGCTGGGACTGCCTACAACAGCTACTCTGGAATGAAAGGCATGCAGTATGGATTACAATTAAGGCAATATTAGAGAACAGGATGGAGATCCGTAATGTATAGTTATAAAAAAAATACTGTTGATAATGAAATACTGACAGGAAAGATGAATGAATGAATCCCAAATAGAGACCTCTTTTCCTTAAGGTGTAATCTTTCCCATCTACTTGGCTACCAGTAGTAGAAACTTTCTCTGTTAAGAGATGGATATTTTATGGTGGCTATGTTAATACTTAACCTTTGCAAGCGAAGGGGTAGCTGCTGTGTCATTCTCAAGAAAAGATGTATCAGGTTTAAAAGTTGATCCACATATGTGCTGCATTTACTGTAGTTCACGTTCTGAACTACTTTTTAGTAGTTCTACTTGCCCTAATAAACCTCTTAAAGATTCCATCCTCATTAAAATAGTTTAGAACTTGTTTCTTTGTCATTATATTTTGTTTAAGAGTAAGATGAAGAATGGAGAAATATGAATATGTATGGAATAAATATACTACCTGTGTTTATTTTAATACAGGCATACAAAAGATTTTAAGGCAGATAACATTCCAATTTTGAAACATCCCATTCTGATTGTAACACAAGTGACTCAGCCTCAAAAAACAAAACAAAACCCACCCTGTGAAATAGAGGAGTAACTATTTTGACTTTGGACCACTTACCGTAATGTCATATAGAATATTTTGACGTTGGAACATTTCCAGTGAAGTCAGAATAAGATATTTTATGGTCAGAATGTTTCATCCTTCTATTCACCTGTGTTCAGATTATTTACATTTCCATATAACCTCCAATTACTTTAAAATGTCCATTAGTTTATGTGGAAATATATTGGGTTTCTGTTTCTTTGAAGGTTGTTCAATGATCTCCTGGCCCTCATAGAAGCAACTCAGTTAAAGTAAGCTACCTCTGATTATAAAAATTATATTTAGCAGTGGAAATATAGTCATGAAGATCTTGAAATATGTTTCTGTATTTACAGATGTAATGCCCTTAAATTAAACAAAATGTGTAGTTAAACAAAATATGTATTATTCTGGTTATCTAGATGAACTTGAAGAAATGTTGAATCCAATGGGAACGGTACAGACTAACCCATACACTGAAAATGCAACAACTTTGCAAATCAGATTTCAAGAATATTCAAAATGTCCTATTTATTACCCCCCTTTTGATAAGGTAAGGTATCATTTAATTTTTGCCTACGCTTTCACTTCCACACCAGTGCCCCAAAATACACAAGCCCAACATACCTCTTTGTCCAATTGTATTGTTACCAGGGAACTTACCACATAGCTAAAGAACTCACAAAAAAGCTTGGACATTTCACAGAGGTGAGCAAATATTCTATCAACTCCCCACTACAATGACTCCAGAAAATCAAAGACCTAATATAGAAGGTAAGATGGTGGTTTCATTTGATGTCACAACACTCCTTACAATCTATAGATTCAGAACTGGGGGGGGCAGTGGAATCCTGACAGCACTACTATACAACACACCCCAAATAACCAAGTACGCTAAGATTAACATGCCCAGAACCATAGACCTGATCAACCTCTACCTCACTACCTATTTTCAGTACAGTTGAAATTATATATCAATAAATCACAGGAACACTCATGATACCATGTGGCTCTTTAAGGACTCAAACCAAAACACTCCCATGCATTCAACCAAAAGTATGAATCTGATATGTGGACAACAGTTTTGTCATAATAAAAAAGAAAAACTAAGGAAGACATAAAGCAATCTACAACATCTTCAAAGAAATAAAATTCATATGGAAAAAAGATAACAATGCACGGCCCTTTATGGATGACCTCGTTAGCAGGAGAAATGGTGGCAAATTAGAAAAATAACTTTAAGGGAGAAACCACCCACACTTATTTAGTGATCTACTACCAAAGTAACAACTCAACCTCCCATGAGCGCAAAAGCACAGCAGCAACCCAGGACACCAGAAAAAGGAAACAGATCATCTAAAAAATATCTTCTAACAAAAAGGATACCTACACAACTTTATCAAAAAGTACCTGACTACTCAACCCACTACAGCACAACCACCACAAGCTATGAGAAAGATAATGCTACTATACATCAAAAACTTATAAAAAATAATTAACAGGCTATTGCAACCACACCGCATCACTAGCACACAAACGAACTAAATTCCTCTACAACATCTTCGGTAAAACAAAAGACCCAATAGCCCAAGGAAAAGAAAAGATAGGAGTCATCTGCAACATACAGAATAAAATCTGTACCAGCCACTATGCAAGAAAGACAGAAGAATAGCAGAGCGTACCCATGAACATCAACTAGCAGTCAGAACACACAATGAAAAATCCTTAATTTCACAGCACACCAACAGATTTAATCATAGTTTCAGCTGGGAAACTCAGCATCCTAGACCAAACTAAATCCAAAACTGATAGGGAATTCCTGGAAGCTTGCCACTCAAATCAGCCATCAACAAGCACATAGACAACATTTATACAACATTCAAGGTACAATAAAAAAAATCTTTAAAAAAAGACCAAAACATCACCTAACCAGCAATCAATATTCAGATAAACAGAAATTAACACAAGGATTAATACCAGACAATCAAGCAGTAAAACAACAGCCTAATCAAAGAAATACCAAGAAAAAAACAACACCCCCATCAACTCTGCCAGGGCAAGCCACTGTATATAAACAGAGCAAACTCCACTTTCTTCTAGCACTGAAGATCTTACCTAACAAAATGATCTGCAAGAAAACAACCAAGCTCAGAGATCACATGGACTCAATAGTCACTTCAGTTTTAAATCTGTGAGATGGTCTTCAAAACGTAGGTTGAATACAAGTTCTTTCTGTGTATATAGGTGAGCATATCCTGCAGATATTCTACTGTGTGGCTGCAGAATCTCTGTATGTTTCATTATGTGAGGGAAATCATGTAAATCCACTGTTACTGAAAACATGTAAGATGTGGTGCAGATCATTTGAATCTACAGTATCTTTGGACAGAAAGTATATTTTGTTCCTCCCACATGTTGGGGGATATAAACATATATTTTAAATTGTCCGTGGAAGTAGCTGAAAAATTAAATAATGCTATAGGTTCAACTTGGAAACTTTAAATTGACAAGTTGCATAAATAGTTGCCTAAAGCAGCAGTCCCCAATCTTTCCAGCGTGGTAGCCTGGCCGGGAGGGGGGTGCGTGGAGAGAGGATGTTCTGTGTGAGTGGTCGGCATGTGCACAGCTCCATTTCCATAAGCACAAATGGAACATTGCTTGGATATAAGTATGGAATTTGCGCACTCTGGATTGGGTATTAGTATGGAATTTGGGCCAGTTTGATGCCTATTTTCATTCTTCATTCTTTCACTCTTTCTGTTACCAACTACTGCTAGAAATACTGAACTGAGAGTTTGAAATCATGAGGAATTTGAGATTAAAATTCTTTTTGTCATAAACCTGTCCCCAGTAGAACCTTGCATTTCACATATCTCAAGTTGAATCTTTGGCATCCCTAGATAGATCTGGGTAAAAATTCCTGGATGTAAGGTAGAGGGGTTTTTTTTGCAAAGATATTGAGCTGGAAGGGCTAATGGGCAAACCCAGTATAAGCTTCCTTCTCCTTTAATTAAAAATGACCGCATGATTCCAGCTAGCATAGATCTGAAATATTCACTAATGTGCAACTTCAAGGTCTGAATTCTTCTTTTAGTATTTAAGTTTTGTTACAGAGCTGTGTTTATTGTTGGTACAGTGAATTTTCTTACAATGAAACAATGGAACCTGATTCATGTTAAAATAGGATGGTATAAAATGTAGATTTTGTACCTGAACAAGGACAGAAAGAGCAATGTAAATAACATTCGTTTCCTTGCATGCACTTGCCATTTATCAGGCTACATAGAAAACTAGTTCTTTACTCTTTAATTCTAATATTGTCTGGTCTAGTTCAGTTGTATGTGTGTGTGTCTGTGGGCAGTAAATTTTAAATTTAAACTTAAATTTCTTAACATGAGTTACGTTTTCTACAGATACTTGAAAAAGCAGCTGAGATTGCAAGGAACAGTGATTGCTCTGGCATGGCAGTAAGTATCAAAGATGAAATAATTGCCATTCCCCATTTAAAACAGAACGTATTTATTTTATGTATTTGCTTTACCATGTGCTAAATACTAGTATTCAGAAATAATTTAGTTAAATCATGATATTCTTTCAAAATTATATTTCTTGTAAAATGCATAAAAACACTGCTCATTAGCAGCCCACTAAATATTGTGAAGTGTACGAGAAATTGTGAACATATCTGAAAATGAGAGTAAATTAATTCTTAAAAGTATGAATAGTTTTATCGTGATTTTCTATAGATTTAATATTTAGAATTATTAAAGCTTTTAATAGTGTAAGATAACATTTATTGTCTCAGTAGAATGTTTTGACTTAAATATTTATTCTATACTAACTGTTCTGAAAGCACTATGTTTTGATTGTTGCAGCTTTATTACTAGACAATAGTCTATGTGTTTTATATGGAGTAGTCAGAAAAGAAATGATTTTAAATCAATCAGATTTGAACATAGCACTGCACTTTAATTTCCTGATATGTGAATGAGTTATTGTCTTTTGCAAGGACATTTACATTCCTTGCTCCTTTCTTCCCCTGTTATTTTTATTACCCTTAAATTTTTATTTAGCTTTTTATTATCCATAGCTTTCTAAGTCAGTTGAGCCAGGAATTGGAATTGGCTGAGATTTGGATATCATGTTTTGAAGTTGGTTTATTTAAATAAACATAACTTGAATACAAGACAACATGGCACATTGTGGGTAAATAAGAGCCTAAGTGGATGCATCTACATTCCTTTTTACCACATTAGATAGGCCACAAAAGCTCAAGAGAAGACTTAGTGCACTAGGCATAATTCCAGATTAAAGCAACAAAAAAAATCACAATTTATTACAGGTTCACGGCAGTAAGAATAAATTTAACACAGCATTGGAAAGTACCGGTAGATAAAATTACCAAAGATATCAGACCGGGAATTTAAACTTGGGAGAATATGCAGTAATGGCAAAATGCAGCAAAGCAACTATAAATATCAATAAATAGCAATACTGGATGGGGAATTATGGGAGTTGTTGAAGTCCACACAACCTAAAGTTGTTAAAGTTGAGAAATACTAACCTAGACTACAGTTTTTAAAGGGGAAAAAATTAAAGCATTAAGATCAAAGATAAACGCACAAAAAATCAAATGTCTATAAATATTCTACATTAGTCTACATATGATAAAAGGCAAGTTAGAAACATGTTTAAAAACTTTCAGTTTTTTTTACTCTTTACTGGGTTTAATTGTTTATGTTGTATGTTTGAATATTGTACTGTGGGAAAAATAATCTCTAAAATGTTTCTATTTTTAAAACAGTGCTCAAATGTAAATATCAAAAGTTCTGTTGGATGTTGACTTCATATAGCAAGCTTCACTCTCCTTTAATCTGTACATTTACCTTTAAATAATATGTTTTGCTTTTATCTATTTTTTGAATTTTAAATTCAAATTCATTTCAGCAGAAATATTACCCAAATGAAATAGTAAAATAGCAATACTGCCTCTTAGTGGTCTTCCTTGAGAGGTGCATATTTTATGAACTACAATTTTGGCATTTGTGATGTATATGAAACTTGTAAAAAGAATGTGATTTGATAAACAATTACACTAAAATAAGAATGTGTTATGGCCTCATGGCATTTGCAGCAGTACATTGCTTGTTTTGATACATATGTAAAATTTACAGAATGTATGCTTGAACATTTATCAACATGCAACCTTCTAGGGTCGTGGTGGCAAAAAGTTCTTCATTGAGCTAAAGGAGATCATGGAAAGGGATCCCTTATCCCAGCTGTGTGAAAATGAAATGGATCTCATTTGGACATTACGATTTGACTGTCGTGAAAATTTTCCACAATCCCTGCCAAAACTGTTGCTATCTGTGAAATGGAACAAGCTTGAAGATGTTGCTCAGGTAAGATATACAGTAAGCTATGTAGAGCAATAGTAATACCAGGGTCAAAATGACTGATTTTATGCAGGAATGCAGATTATAATTTTTTTTAAATCCCATTTATATCCCGCCCTTCTCCGAAGACTCAGGGCAGCTTACAATCTAAAGCACAAATCAATGTGCTTAGCAGTAGCCTTCATTCTATGTATATGCCTGCTTATTAGGGCTTTCACACACACACCCAAGCGGCATTATTACAAAGTCAGCTTAATTGCCCCCAACAATCTGGGTCCTCATTTTACCTACCTCGGAAGGATGGAAGGCTGAGTCAACCTTGAGCCTGGTGGGATGCGAACCTGTACTAATTGCAGGCAGCTGGTGTTACTTAAGGAGGCATTAGCCCACTGCTCCTCCAATTATAATTTAAATGAGATACTGTTAATTGGAAGAATGTAGACATGCCAATGATTTTTTTACAAAGCTGACATGCTACAAAGTAAAGGCCTAACTCAAGCATCTTACTTATTTGCAGCCAGGCCTTGAGCCCTGCAAAAAGTCTTCTGGTAAGGTAGAGAGCGCCCTGGGAAGCTGATTCATCTTGTGGTAGACAGAGTTTTGTGATTTGCTGTGGCTACCATGGCAGCCAGTCAGTGACCAGACAAGTCACCCATAATTACCACCAGAGGTCCTCTTTGAGGGAGATGAGTGGTTTAGAAATATTAAATATACCGTATATACTTGAGTATAAGCCGAATTTTTCAGCCCACTTTTTGGGCTGAAAAATTCCACTTCGGCTTATACTCCAGTGAACAAAAAAACTTACCGAGGACTTGTGCGCGGCCGAGGCTTTGGTGCTTCAGGGATCGCGCGCACCTCTCCCAAGCCACCGCCGTCCGGAGACCTACCGAAGTTTGGGGAGGTGCGCGCGCACCTCCCCAAACCTCCCCAAACGTCGGCAGGTCTCCGGACCTCCGCGCCCTGCCTGCCTGCTTCTTTCCGCTGCCTGGCTGCCCTACGATGTAACCCGCTTCATGATCGAGTGCGACGCCTGCAAGGACTGGTTTCATGGCAGGTAACACAAAGCGATCGGGCCTTTCCTCCCCCCCCCTTTCCCTCCCCCCTCCCGCTCTAGGGCAGAGATCCCCTTCCTGCCGTGAAACCAGTCCTTGCAGGCGTCGCACTCGATCATGAAGCGGGTTACATCGTAGGGCAGCCAGGCAGCGGAAAGAAGCAGGCAGGCAGGGCACGGAGGTCCAGAGACCTGCCGAGGTTTGGGGAGGTGCGCGCGCACCTCCCCAAACCTCCCCAAACTTCGGCAGGTCTCCGGACGGCGGCGGCTTGGGAGAGGTGCGCGTGATCCTGGAAGCACCGAAGCCTCGGCCGCGCGCAAGTCCTCGGTAAGCTCCGGGCGGTCACTTGCTTCGCGTCTCCTGAGGGAAGGGGGGGGCGACTGGAGCGGGCGTGTTTCCTCGCCTGCTGGGCGCCGCGATTTGCCCGGGGAACGCGCGGGCCCCGAATGGCAGCGTGGAGTGAGGAAGCGGACAGCCAGGGCTTCCCCGAGAGCCGCGGCCACACAGGGTATTCCTGTGTATTCAGGCTTGCAAAATGGCGGATCCAGCCTCCGCCAGCGGCGGAGGCTTGCAGAACGGTGGATCCCAGCCTCGGCTTATACTTGAGTCAAGAACTTTTTCCAGTTTTGGGGGGTAAAATTAGGGGTCTCGGCTTATACTCGAGTCGGCTTATACTCAAGTATATACGGTAAGTAAAACAAAAAAAATGCTGTTTAGTCTGTGCTATCAAAATTCAAAAAGACACAATTGTTTATCCGTAAGGGTGCCATCTTGATTCTGTATTTTACTTACTAGTGTTTTTTATATGAGCCTACTCTTTGAGATAATGTCCAACTAAATCTATATCTTGTTTTGGTAAAATTGTTAATTTTTGGAAAGATTACTCATACTTCTTTTTTTAAGCAAGAGTGTATTTTATGATCAGCAGCTATCAGGCATTCTTATAGAAAGGTGTTATTACAAGAAGACATAGTAGTGTACAAATCATTAGCCCTATTTCTGAATTCCAAATGGGATCAACATATTTTCAATAGTAAACTAGGTGACAAACAAGCAATCTCAATTACTTTCTGTAAATTACTTTCTGTATAATTACTTTCTGTATAATTACTATCACTAAATAATGCATTTATACTTTGGCTGATACAGTGACAGTTCTTATAATCTTAGCTTTATAGGAAAATGTCCTAATTTAATTTTTATCAATTCAATTAAAAATGAAATTGTTATTGTAAGCTGCTTTATCAGTATTTTTTCATTTGTAAATTCTGTCCATTTTCTCAATTTTTGCATTGTTTTAAAATCAGGTATTTGGGGGGGTGAGAGTGGGGAAGGGTACATCATTGTTGCCACACAAACATGGCTAATGTTTCCTCTTCCAAATCAGTCTTGAGAAATTGTTGTTGTTAGCTGCGAAGTCGTGCCTGACCCATCGCGACCCCGTGTACAACATTCTTCCAGGCCTTCCTGTCCTCTACCATTTTCTGGAGTCTATTTAAGCTCACGCCTACTGCTTCAGTGACTCCATCCAGCCACCTCATTCTCTGTCGTCCCATTCTTCTATTGCCCTCAATCTTTCCCAGCATTAGGCTCTTCTCCAGTGAGTCCTTCCTTCTCATTAGGTGGCCAAAGTATTTGAGTTTCAACTTCAGGATCTGGCCTTCTAAAGAGCAGTCAGGGTTGATCTCCTCTAGGACTGACCGGTTTGATCGCCTTGCAGTCCAAGGGACTCGCAGGAGTCTTCTCCAGCACCATAGTTCAAAGGCCTCAATTCTTTGGCACTCAGCCTTTCTTATGGTCCAACTTTCACAGCCATACATTGCAACTGGGAAGACCATAGCCTTGACTTTACGCACTTTTGTTGACAGGATGATGTCTCTGCTTTTTTAGTGTGCTGTCTAGACTTGCCATGGCTTTCCTCCCCAGGAGCAAGCATCTTTTAATTTCTTGGCTGCAGTCCCCATCTGCGGTGATCTTGGAGCCCAGGAAAATAAAATCTGTCACTACCTCCATTTCTTCCCCATCTATTTGCCAGGAATTGAGAGGGCTGGATGCCATGATCTTGGTTTTCTTAATGTTAAGTTTCAACCCAAGTTTTGCACTCTCCTTCTTCACCCGCAACAAGAGGCTCTTTAGTTCTTCTTCACTTTCTGCCATTAGAGTGGTATCATCTGCATATCTTAGGTTGTTGATATTTCTCCTGGCAATCTTTATTCCAACTTTTGATTCATCTAGCCCTGCCTTTCTCATGATGTGCTCTGCATATAAGTTAAATAGGCAGTGCAACAGTATACAGCCTTGCTGGACTCCTTTCCCAATTTTGAACCAATCAGTGGTTCTGTGTCCAATTCTCACTGTTGCTTCTTGACCCACATATAGGTTTCTCAAGAGACAAATAAGGTGGTCTGGTACTCCCATCTCTTTAAGAACTTGCCACAGTTTGTTGTGATCCACACAATCAAAGGCTTTAGTATAGTCAATGAAGCAGAAGTAGATGTTTTTCTGGAACTCCCTAGCTTTCTATATGATCCAGCGTATGTTGGCAATTTGATCTCTAGTTCCTCTGCCTCTTCGAAATCCTGCCTGTACTTCTGGTAGTTCTCGATCCACATACTGCTGGAGTCTAGCTTGTAGGATTTTAAGCATAACTTTACTAGCAGGTGAAATGAGTGCAATGGTGTGATAGTTTGAACATTCTTTGGCACTGCTTTTGTTTGGAATTGGAATGTAAACTGATCTTTTCCAATCCTGTGGCCATTGCTGAGTTTTCCAAATTTGCTGGCACTTTTACTGCATCGTCTTTTAAGATTTTGAATAGCTCAGCTGCAACACTCACCTCCATTAGCTTTGCTGTTGCTCAGCTTTTCTAAGGCCCACTTCACTTCACATTCTAGGATGCTTGGCTCGACATCAGTGACCACCTCATCGTGGTTATCAGGGACATTAAGCTCGTTCTTGCATAGTTCTTCTGTGTAATTTTGCCACCTCTTCTTAATCTCTTCTGCCTCTGTTAGGTCCCTGCCATTTTGGTCCTTTATCATGCCCATTTTTACCATGAAACGTTCCCTTCATCTCTCCAATTTTCTTGAAGAGATCTCTGGTCCTCCCTAATCTATTGTTTTCTTCTATTTCTTTGCACTGTTCATTTAAGAAAGCATTCTTATCTCTTCTAGCTATTCTCTGGAATTCTGCATTCAATTGGGCGTATCTTTCTTTTTCTCCTTTGCCTTTCGCTTCCCTCCTTTCCTCAGCTATTTGCAAAGCTTCCTCAGACAGACATTTTGCTTTCTTGCATTTCTTTTTCTTTGGGATGGTTTTAGTTGCTACCTCTTGTACAATGTTGCGAACCTCTGTCCATAGTTCTTCAGGCATTCTTGTCTATCAGATCTGATTCCTTAAATCTATTTGTCACCTCTACTGTATATTCAACAGGGATATGATTTAATTCATACATGAGTGGCCTAGCGCTTTTCCCTACTTTCTTCAGTTTAAGCCTAAAATTTGCAATGAGAAACTCATGGTCTGAGCCACAGTCAGCTCCTGGTCTTGTTTTTACTGACTGTATAGAGCTTCTCCATCTTTGGCTGCAGAGCACATAATCAATCTGATTTCTGTGTTGACCGTCTGGTGATGTCCATGTGTAGAGCCATTTCTTGGTTTGTTGGAAAAGAGTGTTTACTACGACCATCGTATTCTCTTGACAAAATTCTATCAGCCTGTGCCCTGCTTCATTTTGTACTCCCAAGGCCAAACTTGCCTGTTATTCCGCTTATCTTTTGGCTTCCTACTTTAGCATGCCAATCCCCCATGATAAGGACATCATTTTTTGGTGTTAGTTCTATAAAGTGCTGTAGGGCTTCGTAGAACCAGTCAATTTTATCCTCTTCAGCACCAGTGGTTGGGGCATAGACTTGGACTACTGTGATATTGAATGGTTTGCCTTGGATTCGAACTGAGATCATTCTGTCATTTTGGGGATTGTATCCCAGTATTGCTTTTCCTACTCTTTTATTAAGTATGAAGGCTACTCCATTTCTTCTGAGGGATTCTTGCCCACAGTAGTATACCTGATGGTCATCTGAATTAAATTCACCCATTCCTGTCCATTTTAGTTCGCTGATTCCTAAGATGTCGATGTTCAGTCTTGTCATCTCTTGTTTGACCACGTCCAGCTTGCCTTGATTCATGGATCTTACATTCCAGGTTCCTATGTAAAAAAATTTTTTTACAGCATTGGACTTTCCTTTCACCACCAGGTACATCCACAGCTGAGCGTCCTTTCGGCTTTGGCCCAGTCGCTTCATTCTTTCTGGTGCTACTAGTACTAGCCCTCTGCTCTTCCCCAGTAGCATATTGGACACCTTCCGACCTGAGGGACTCATCTTCCAGCGTCATATCATTTTGCCTTTTGATACTGTCCATAGGGTTTTCATGGCAAAGATACTGGAGTGGTTTGCCATTTCCTTCTCCAATGGATCACGTTTTGTCAGAACTCTCTGCTATGACCTGTCCGTCTTGGGTGGCCCTGCATGGCATAGCTCATAGCTTCATTGAATTACACAAGTCCCTTCACCACGACAAAGCAGTAATCCATGAAGGGGTTGAGAAATTGTAGCATAATAAAATGTAGATATGTCAGAACAATTCCTAAATGTAGTTTATTTATGCTTCATCATGTGCAACAAAATACAGTAGCAACAGTAGTCAAATCTGAATATTGTGATATAGTGGCATTGTGTTCCTTTTTGTTATCCCTTTTGTCCCTAACTTTTAATTTATTAACACTCTTAGTACTTGAATAGTGTTTACCCCAGTGTTCATACTAAGATTTTTAGATACTGTTCTTTGGACCAGTTGCAGAAATCTGATTGATTGATTGATGTCCCCTCAAGTTGTTTTCAACTTCTAGTGGCTGTATAGCTATACTTTCTCCATGATGATTTATCCCAAAAATGTTTCAGATTTGTTAAAATGTGGGTAGAAGATGGTAAAAAGATAGCTAAAAGTGGCATAGTTCGTTAATTTATGAAATAAGGAGAAAGATTCCAAGATGCTGTAATTTTTCCATTATAATGGAATGTTATGTGTGTGTGTGTGTGTGTGTGTATGTATGTGTACTTTTGCTCTGAATCAATATCATTGACTGTTCTGCAGAAGTATTGTTTTTTTGGGTTTTGGTTTAAGAAAAGAAAGGAAAGCTTTGAGCCCAGATGTGATAAGTCCCCTTGTTGGCCTCTGACCAACACTCTTAGATCAGCCAGTACCCACCTGGGATGTTGATCTAGCTGGTCAGCATTTCCCTCCTTATTCAAGCCCAGAGAAAGAATGTAAACAAGAATTGGCTGTATTTTTGGAATCTTCTTGGCTCCTTCTCAGGTCATTGAGCTCTTGTTTCCTCTAAGGGTCATATCACTTAACTTTTTCTAGTTCAATAACCTCTGCCTCTAATTTTAAGTTTTTTTAAGCAGTCATAATCCTAGTGGCAACAGAACAATATTCCATATGTTGCACACATTTTTGAATGCTTGGATTCTGTTATCTGATATTGTAGAGATGAAGCCAAATATACACAATATTAAATTCCATGTTTCCTGCAATGAAGGGCTCAAGTTAGAGCTCTTTGGTGCTCTGCACGTTGAGTTCAAGTGTGAATTCAGGGCTACATCACTTCTCAAAGGATGGTGTCATTTGCACTTTTAAGATGGGGCAGCTAATTTTAATGCTAGCTTTTAATCTATTTTTTTATTCCTATTTCCATATTTTAGCAATTGTCAATTGCTTTAGCATTCAGTTGAATGGATAGGTAGGGAACCAGATAAGATACAATAGATCATAGGTTGATAATATACAACTGTTAATTTTACAAAAATAACCAGTCATTGTTAAATTAATTGCCAAATAGCATTTGCATCTGTTTCTAGAATCTGCAAATAAACAGAACTGAGCTCATTTGTGTCCAGAGATTGAGATTATATAAATATAACTGACACAAATCTTTCTATCTTATTCTTTTAAGTATCCTGGATGTCTTCTCTAATATCTCTTTTGAATTTGATTTGATTTATATCAACAACTACTACCCCTTTGTTACTCCGCAGATCTCCCTGATTCTTCTACCTTGTGCCACAGGAGATAGAGAAATAATGAAAAGCCTTAAAATCTCCCCTTTTACAGTATTAGAAGGAGAAAAACAAATGAAATTATTGACATTTTCACCAATTAGCTAGAAATAGGAATATTAAAGAGTCAGTAGTTTGTGCTACCATCCTCCTCATTAGTTTGAACTACAGTATATTGCAAGCAGAGAAATGGAATCTTAACTGGTCTCCCACTATATTACAGTGAGGGGGGAAAATATTTGACTCCCTGCTGATTTTGTATGTTTGCCCCCTGAAGCTTTGCACCGACTCACCACAGGGCTGTGTGCTTAGCCCCTACCTGTACTCTTTATACACATATGACTGTGTATCATCTGACCCATCCACTGCAATAATTAAGTTCGCAGATGATACAACTGTGGTGGGTCTCATTACAGGTGGGGATGAGACAGCATACAGGGCGGAGGTACAAAAACTATCCATATGGTGTAGTAACAACTTGCACCTGAACATCAGTAAGACGAAAGAGATGGTGCTAGACTTCCGGAGAAAAAAGGAGGAACCTGCCCCACTTTACATCGGGGACGACTGTGTGGAGAGAGTTTCCTCCTTTAAATTTCTGGGAGTCTACCTCTGTGAAGATCTGACCTGGAAAGTTAATACAACCCAGGTGGCTAGAAAGGCCCAACAGAGGCTTCACTTTCTCAGGGTCTTGCGGAAGAACAGGGTAGAACAACGGCTAATGACCCTCTTTTACCGGTCTACTATAGAGAGCATCCTCTCGTATGGTATTGTGGTTTGGTATGCTGGTCTGACAGCCGCGGATAGGAAAGTATTACAGAGGGTGGTAAGTACAGCACAAGACATTGTAGGATGTCCCCTGACATCACTGGATGACATCGCCAGGGCTCGCTGCCTTGGAAGAGTGAGGAAAATTCTCAGGGATGACTCACACCCTGGATGGTATCTCTTTACTCTCCTACCATTGGGTAGGAGATATAGGAGTATAGCCAGCTACACCAACAGGCTGAAAAACAGCTTTTATCCGTGGGCTGTTAGGCTTTTGAATGAGAAATAACTTTTGTGAATTTTATGCAGAATTGACGTGGGAGGCTGGTGTGTGATGTAGTTGGTTCACATGGTGTAGTAAGATGGAGGGTTTGTTGTCACTGTGTGTTGGGGGGTGGGAGCACAAAGGGAGGCTCAGCTAATCTCAATGTACACATAGTTGTACTTTGACAATAAAGGTTCATTTCATTTCAAATGATCAGTCTATAATTTTAATGGTAGGTTTATTTTAACAGTGAGAGACAAAATAACAAAAAAGAATACAGAAAAATGCATTTCAAAAAAAGTTATAAATTGATTTGTATTTTAATGAAATAAGTATTTGAACCCTTCTCAAAACATGACTTAGTACTTGATGGCAAAACCCTTGTTGGCAATCACGGAGGTCAGATGTTTCTTGCAGTTGGCCACCAGGTTTGCACACACATCTCAGGAGGGATTTTGTCCCACTCCTCTTTCCAGATCCTCTGCAAGTCATTAAGGTTTTGAGGCTGATGTTTGACAGCTCAAACCTTCAGCTCCCTCCACAGATTTTGTATGGGATTAAGGTCTGAAGACTGACTAGGCTACTCCAGGACCTTAATGTGCTTCTTCTTGAGCTACTCCTTTGTTGCCTTGGCCATGTGTTTTGGGTCATTGCCATGCTGGAATACTCATCCACAACCCATTTTCAATGCCTTGGCTGAGAGAAGGAGGTTCTCACCCAAGATTTGACAGTACATGGCCCCATCCATCATCCCTTTGATGCAGTGAAGTTGTCCTGTCCCCTTAGCAGAAAAGTACCCCCCAAAGCATAATGTTTCCACCACCATGTTTGACGGTGGAGATGGTGTTCTTGAGATCATAGGCAGCATTCCTCCTCCTCCAAACACGGCGAGTTGAGTTGATGCCAAAGAGCTCAATTTTGGTCTCAGCTGACCACAACACTTTCACCCGGTTTGCCTCGGAATCATTCAGATGTTCATTGGCAAACTTTAGACAGGCCTAGACAGGTGCTTTCTTGAGCAGGGGGACCTTGCGGGCACTGCAGGGTTTCAGTCCTTCATGGAGTAGTGTGTTACCAATTGTTTTCTTGGTGACTATGGTCCCAGCTGCCTTGAGATCATTGACAAGATCCTCCCATGTAGCTCTGGGCTGATCCCTCACCATTCTCATGATCATTGAAATTCCTCAAAGTGAGATCTTGCATGGAGCCCCAGACCAAGGGAGATTGACAGTTATTTTGTGTTTCTTCCATTTCTGAATAATTGCACCAACTGTTAACACCTTCTCACCAAGCTGCTAGGTGATAGTCTTGCAGCCCATTCCAGCCTTGTGTAGGTCTACAGTCTTGTCCCTGACATACCTGGATAGCTCTTTGGTCTTGGCCATGGTGAAGTTTGGAATCTGATTGATTGATTGATTGGTTCTGTGAACAGGTGTCTTTTATGCAGGTAACAAGTTGAGATTAGGAGCACTCCCTTTAAGAGAGTGCGCCTAATCTCAGCTCATTACCTGTATAAAAGACACCTGGAAGCCATAAATCTTGGTGATTAATAGGGAATCAAATACTTATTTCACTCATTAAAATGCAAATCAATTTATAACTTTTTTGAAATGTATTTTTCTGGATTTTTGTTGTTATTCTGTCTCTCACTGTTAAAATAAACCTACCATTACAATTATAGACTGATCATTTCTTTGTCAGTGGGCAAATGTACAAAATCAGCAGGGAATCAAATACTTTTCTCTCACACTGTATGTATTACATCTCTGTTGAATATGTTTCGTTTTGTGTGTGTGAAGGGGCAATACTTATTTATTAACTGACTAAACCTTGTTTTTTGTATTTATATTCTGCCTGTCCTCCAAGAATTCAAGGCAGGTCAAATGGGATTTCACTTTATTTTATCCCCCCAAAAAACCCCTGTGAAGTAGATTGAACCAATTCATTTTCTCTCTTTCTGTCCAAAGTCATTCAATGGCTAAGATGCAGAAACTTGGGTCCAGTAGTCCAACTCTGTTCATGAATAAATTCTGTTCATAAATATTTAAGTTATTGAATTCTACATGTATTATGTTTATTTTCTGAACAGCTTCAGGCTCTTCTTCAGATATGGTCAAAACTGCCACCTAGAGAAGCATTAGAATTATTAGATTTCAATTATCCTGATCAATATGTAAGAGAATATGCTGTGGGCTGTTTACGACAAATGAGGTAAGTAGTATGGTTACTTTATCCTACTATTTGTCTCACAAGTTGTATCTCAACAAGAAATCCTGTGACTTTTACCCTGAGTGAAATAAATTCTCTAACTCAGGAAACAATTCCAGCTGTGGGCCAGGCTAAAATCCCAGTTTACTGATGATATCAGCAAGATCAGGCTGGGTGGTCCTTTGGGAAGTGGTATCTAGTCAAGAGAGGACAAGTCTCCCTTTTCTCACTGGGGCAAATGCTATAGCATTGGAAAGACACAGATGTTTTCAAAATGCCAATTTAGAAAGCATCCAACTAATGTCCTATGGAGGTGAATCTTCGCAAATTTAGGATTATGTCATGTGAAGCATACAGGAATTTTCACTTGAGCAGATGTGCAACAGATTTGGTATGTGCGTTTATATAATAGGTTTTCCAAGAACCTTTTCATTTGTTTAATTTTGGTTAAAGCATAGATTTATGTATTCAATCAAGATTTTTTTCAGTGCTGGATGTTGTTGGATTTTGTGGCCTTGACTTTTCCGTACAGTGCTGTATAAGATTAATAGCATTTCTTCTTTATTTCCAAGGCTAAATTGTTAACAGAATATTTTGAGATCCTCAGAATGTAAACAAGGTGTTTTTTTTCTATAAAACTTGTCAAAGTTTGATATAGTATATAGTAATTCCAGAGGATTGTTTCTACTGAGCATTTGGCATATTGTAAATTATTTTCTCCAGTATTATCTTCTCTGGAGAAGGAAATGGCAACCCACTCCAGTATCTTTGCCATGAAAACCCTATGGACAGTACCAAAAGGCAAAACGATATGACGCTGGAAGATGAGCCTCTCAGGTCGGAAGGCGTCCAATATGCTACTGGGGAAGAGCAGAGGGCTAGTACTAGTAGCGCCAGAAAGAATGAAGCGACTGGGCCAAAACCGAAAGGACGCTCAGCTGTGGATATGTCTGGTGGTGAAAGGAAAGTCCGATGCTGTAAAGATTTTTTCTCCATAGGAACCTGGAATGTAAGATCCATGAATCAAGGAAAGCTGGACGTGGTCAAACAAGAGATGACAAGACTAAACATTGACATCTTAGGTATCAGTGAACTAAAATGGACAGGAATGGGTGAATTTAATTCAGATGACCATCAGGTATACTACTGTGGGCAAGAATCCCTCAGAAGAAATGGAGTAGCCTTCATAGTCAATAAAAAAATAGGAAAAGCAATACTGGGATACAATCCCCAAAATGACAGAATGATCTCAGTTCGAATCCAAGGCAAACCATTCAATATCACAGTAGTCCAAGTCTATGCCCCAACCACTGGTGCTGAAGAGGATGAAATTGACCGGTTCTATGAAGCCCTACAGCACCTTATAGAACTAACACCCAGAAATGATGTCCTTATCATCATGGGGGATTGGAATGCTAAAGTAGGAAGCCAAAAGATAACTGGAATAACAGGCAAGTTTGGCCTTTGAGTACAAAATGAAGCAGGGCACAGGCTGATAGAATTTTGTCAAGAGAATACGATGGTCATAGCAAACACTCTTTTCCAACAACCCAAGAGACGGCTTTACACATGGACATCACCAGACGGTCAACACAGAAATCAGATTGACTATATGCTCTGCAGCCAAAGATGGAGAAGCTCTATACAGTCAGTAAAAACAAGACCAGGAGCTGACTGTGGCTCAGACCATGAGTTTCTCATTGCAAATTTTAGGCTTAAACTGAAGAAAGTAGGGAAAAGCGCTAGGCCACTCATGTATGAATTAAATCATATCCCTGTTGAATATACAGTAGAGGTGACAAATAGATTTAAGGAATTAGATCTGATAGACAAGAGTGCCTGAAGAACTATGGACAGAGGTTCGCAACATTGTACAAGAGGTAGCAACCAAAACCATCCCAAAGAAAAAGAAATGCAAGAAAGCAAAATGGCTGTCTGAGGAAGCTTTGCAAATAGCTGAGGGAAGGAGGGAAGCGAAAGGCAAGGGAGAAAAAGAAAGATATGCCCAATTAAATGCAGAATTCCAAAGAATAGCTAGAAGAGATAAGAATGCCTTCTTAAATGAACAATGCAAAGAAATAGAAGAAAACAATAGAATAGGGAGGACCAGAGATCTTTTCAAGAAAATTGGAGAGATGAAAGGAACGTTTCATGCAAAAATGGGTATGATAAAGGACCAAAACGGCAGGGACCTAACAGAGGCAGAAGAGATTAAGAAGAGGTGGCAAAATTACACAGAAGAACTATACAAGAATGAGCTTAACGTCCCTGATAATCACAATGAGGTGGTCACTGGCCTCAAGCCAGACATCCTAGAATGTGAAGTGAAGTGGGCCTTAGAAAAGCTGAGCAACAACAAAGCTAGTGGAGGTGACAGTATTCCAGCTGAGCTATTCAAAATCTTAAAAGACAATGCAGTAAAAGTGCTACACTCAATTTGCCAGCAAATTTGGAAAACTCAACAGTGGCCACAGGATTGGAAAAGATCAGTTGACATTCCAATTCCAAAGAGAGGCAGTGCCAAAGAATGTTCAAACTATCGCACCATTGCACTCATTTCTCATGCTAGTAAAGTTATGCTTAAAATTCTACAAGCTAGACTCCAGCAGTATGTGGATCGAGAACTACCAGAAGTACAGGCAGGATTTCGAAGAGGCAGAGGAACTAGAGATCAAATTGCTAACATACGCTGGATCATGGAGAAAGCTAGAGAGTTCCAGAAAAACATCTACTTCTGCTTCATTGACTATTATAAAGCCTTTGATTGTGTGGATCATAACAAACTCTGGCAAGTCCTTAAAGAGATGGGCATACCAGACCATCTTATTTGTCTCTTGAGAAATCTATATGCGGGCCAAGAAGCAACAGTGAGAACTGGACACGGAACCACTGATTGGTTCAAAATTGGGAAAGGAGTCCGGCAAGGCTGTATACTGTCGCCTTGCCTATTTAACTTATATGCAGAGCACATCATGAGAAAGGCAGGGCTAGATGAATCAAAAGTTGGAATTAAGATTGCCGGAAGAAACATCAACAACCTCAGTTTTTGCAGGCATCTTCCTTGCTAAGCAATATATGAAACAGAAAAAATGTTTAAATAATCTCAATTGACGAGAGTAATAAGTGCTGAGGGCAAAAAAGCCATAGTTACCAGTACCCTCTCTTATGTTGTGGCATTATATAGTGTACTAATCACATCGTTATTATGCTCTAGGTTGTCTTGAGGAGAATGTTGGCAGCCATACTGGATGACTGAGTTTAATGATCTTTTACTTCAGTGCATATAGTAATTATTTTTACATATGAATGGACAAAATATATTTTCTCTGTTGATATAAACTATAATTTCCATTTCAAATTAAAAAATTTATTTGTAATTTCATTTGAAATTAAAACAGATGCATTATTTTCTTACCTCTAATCAGCAAGAAAGTTGGAAGGTAGAGTGTTTGAACTTTCCTATTGATCTTTAAACCAAAATTCATGTAACTAATGCTAAAGAGGTAAAGTTGTAGATAGCCTATGATACTTGAGGAAGTTGACAGTATCTTTAGGGATGATCCCAGACACCTGTAAATTATAGCTTTCTCCTTATGATGATTCATGCATCCAGGCAGGGCACAAAGATATGAGCTCAGTAGATAGTGTGGGCATCTTTGACAAAGGGGTCCCATTGCCTGCCTTGAAGGAGGTGATAGTGTATCTCCTCCTCAAAAAGCCATCCTTTGGTCTGAACATCTCAGAACATTATCAGCAAGTCTCCAACTTGACATTTCTTGGTAAGATTGTTAAGAAGGTGATTAGGTTTCAGCGACAGAGGATCTTGGATGAGACAGATTATCTTCTTTAATGGAATCAGGCCAGAGCATGGGACAAAAATTGGTTGTTCTTGTGAATGATATGGAACAGAATTGCTTTACCAGATCTCTTTGTTAGTCCTGTTATCCCTTTCTAAGGCTCTGAAGACCTGGCTGTTCTCCAGGCCTTTGGGTTAAGCAATTAGGTAAGCTCTGTTGGTGGTGTGGTTTTGTTTTAGTGGTTATTGTTTAACTGAGGCATCATGCATTTATACTGTTATGATGGTTTTAATTTTTGTGAACTTTCCAAAATCACTGCTGTAAAGTGTTTAAATAAATATATTTGCATGGTATTCTTTTGGACCACCTACAAAGACTGGAGATTGGAGGCATTCTTTTGTACCCCTCCCCCCATGTTACATAAATAGAAGGCTACTAATAGATTCTTCCAGGAAGTTTGCACTGGACAGATCAAAACTGAATGGAGCAGATAGTTCGGGAGATACCTTGGTTTTGAAATCAGCATATTGAATTATACACGCAATAGGAAGTCACTGCAGAGTTGAGTCACAGGTGTTCATGTTGAGCATGGCACTGCATTCTAGACTAATTAAAGCCACTTCCTGCGGAACACATTGCAGTAGTTCAGTCAGTGAAGGTATATGATAAGGGCATGAATAACTGTTGCAAGACCCTCCTTTTTTAGATTTGAGTACAGCTAGAGGATCAACTGAAAAACTCCTAGGTTTATAGCCTGCCAGCAACAGCCATAGATCCACAAGGACAGAATACAAAATACAGAAAGGCAGAGTTGGAAGAGACATTGGAGGTCTTCTTTGTTCCTTTGGGTCAACGGCACTTTGTTCCTTTGGGTCAACGGCACTCCCATAAGAGACTCACCTGAAGAAAATATTGGGGACACTTTCCATATCCATTCAGGGAGAATAGATCTGTTTGAGTGGCGTACTCCCAGGTACCTGATTGAGTCGATGGAATTTTAGAGCGGTTATTTCTGATGCACTGGTGCACAGTTCAGCTGAGAGCCTGGTTGCAGTTTGGAATGAACATGTTCCTCTGTGGATTCTGTGTTCATGGATCCTATAGAATCCAAGAGATGAAACCATGTAAGCAGTGGTGGGATTCAGATATGTGAACAACCGGTTCTCTGTGTGGATGCCACTTCCAGAAGTCCATTCTGGACCTGGGCAACAAAAAATTAGCTACTGGTTCTGCTGAAGTGGTGCAAACTGGTTGAATCCCACCACTGCATGTAAGAGACATCTAATGACTTAACCCTAACCAGAAGGATTGGGTGTAGGTTTTGGTGTCCCCTGGATCTGTAGAGTAGCACTCCCCCAATCAGCGTTTGTAATACGGGGATCTTCTTGAATTTGCATCAGCTATGCTCAGTAAGGAGATAACAACTGGCTAAGGAGCCAGTTATATATATGCAGATCCATCTTATATATCATGTATCTTGGACTGGGAGGTCCTGCCCATGGTCACTCAGCTTTTGAAAAAGGAGGAGTTGTATTCAGTCGCTTCAACCTGACCTTTTTGCATTCCTTTCATTATTTCAGGTTTCTCCTACTTTATTTCATCTTCTATTATGTACCTTAAAGATTGCCCTTCTACAACATTTCCCATATATTCTACCTAGACCAGACATGTCAAACACAAGGCCCGGGGGCCGGATGCGGCCCGCGAAGTGGTTTCATGTGGCCCGCGAAGCCATCCTGGAAACAGTGAGGGAACGGCCCCCACTGCTTTGGCCCTGGCCCAGAGACCCTCCTCCTGCCAGAGACCTTCAGATCTGTCCCACTCCTGCCCGGGCCCCCATAGGCACCCTCGATGCGAACGATGTAGAGCTGGCCATGCCCACCCAGTAGGCCATATGCACTCTAGCCACGCCCACCCAGTAGTCCACGCCCACCCAGGCCATACCCACCCGGCCCCCTGAGGGCAACCGCAATGCTGATGCGGCTCTCAATGAAATTGAGTTTGATACCCCTGACCTAGACCATTATGCAGTCCTTGCTGAGGAATCCCCTCTGTAGAAGATGTACAGCAGCATAAGAGAACTCAACAGCAACCATTTTCTGTAGCTGGCCATCTCCTCTGGGATAGTTTGGCCTCTGAAGCATAAATGGCTCTCACAACCATGGCATTAGGGAAATTGATAAAAACATGCCACTTTTTGACCTGTCTTTTGACCACTTCTTAATTTTCAAAATGTTTACTTTTGTGCTTTGTTCTTAATTTAAGTTTTGGATTTTTATCTTATTTTAACATTTAATTTTTAAAAAGATAGCTATATTTTTTTGGTTTTAGGCAGCTAAATACATCTTACAAATCAGTAAATATATAAATACATTCTGTTTTATTGTTGGTTTTAATTTAGTTTATTATATTCTGTATTGGGAACATTTTATAGAAGACAATATAGAAATAGTATAAAATTGAGAATGCATTTATCCAGAATCCTATTAGTTTATCTACTTTTTTTAACCTCTTTTTAGTGATGAAGAACTTGCTCAGTATCTCCTGCAGCTTGTGCAAGTCCTGAAATACGAAGCTTTTCTTGACTGTGCCCTCTCCAGATTCCTATTAGAGAAAGCCCTGGCAAACAGAAGGATAGGACAAATGTTGTTTTGGCATTTGAGGTAAGACTTATAATCGCTTGTTATACAAAACACCTGTAGCAAATAAGTATGGAGAGCAGTTTCTGTTCATTCTGAGTTATATTTGATTATTCTGTTTTATATCATATGTGTATAATTTATGTTTTCACTATCCAATTGAATTGGTTAAAAGTAGATAACAATTAAAAATGCTTTCATTGTGATTTCTTTTCAAACAGAGAAAAGGGTTTATTTTTTACCGCAAACCAGTAATACGTCTATAGTAAATAAGTGAATTCCAAATAGTTATACAATATACAATTCTTTAATACAAGCAAATAAATAAGAATCAATAAAATGCATATAAATATAAATGCATAAACATAGTCAGCTGGATAAATCAACTACAATTGAATGATCAACCAAACTTGGGAAGAAATAGCTAAGAGTTGCTTAAAGGAAGATATCCGTATTCTGTGAAGCAATTTTTTGTGACATTGATCTCATAAGAGCTGGAGATAAAGGGAGTGAAAGTGCTTGATCAGAAGTGATAACAATTCTTGCTTAATGTCAGCATAAAGCAGGTAGTGCAGTATGATCCAGTGTTTCAATATGATCTCATTTGAATAGAGACACTGTAGGACTGTTAACCTAGATATCTAGCATGCTGGATAAATGAGAGTAAATCAAAAACATGTTTCTAGGCAAAACTGATAAGTCTATTTGTATCTTTGTGTCCTTGGCATATTGTCTAAGGTTGGTGAATGTGCTTTCATAGCCCATCTGGGTAATTGTGGCTCATGAAAATTGAAGTGGATAGCCAAGATTAGCGAAGACAGAATGGCTGGAAGAAAAAGTAGCTTAAATTAGTAAGAAAACGTATGAATCCAAGTATATATTTCAATTTTTAAGTAACTGGCTTCATGGTGCAGCATTGGATTAGGAATGTAGTAGGAAAATTGGAAAATGGAACTTCAAAATAGGCTTTGTATCAAGGGGAAGGGAATGACTTGTAGAGACAACTAAATTCTAAAAAGGAGCTGAATGTGAATCTCAGCCAAGAAGAGTTTAGACACTGCAGGTACAAACAGAGCTCCTTTGGAGCTTATCAAACTAATTTTACTCTTTTCATATCTTACATCCCACAATGAATTCATCAAGGGAGTTTATAAGGCTTGTGAGAGATGGTGCCCATGAAGGGGAAGCTGCTGTGACAGACTACAGTGAGAATAGTAAGGGTTTAGTCTGCAAGTAACTTGCACTATATAGAAGATGGCATAAATATTATTTTGATAATAGTCAAGTTCTATCTGTATGGTTTTTCCATATATTTATTTTTTTTCCAAGTATATGTTTAGAAGCAGAACCACATCGTTTCTTTAGGCAGTTTCTTTATAATTTATCAAGCATTTCATTAAAGATATTATATATCTTCCTTGTCCCTTTTAAGGTTGACTCAGTTCTGTTCTTCAAAAGCAGCAAGGTAACTTGGGAAAAGTTTTGCTTACTACTTGGAATTAAGTGAACATTTTATTTACTACTTGAAATGAGGACCAGTCTTGGATTTATTTATTTTATACATTTGTGATAGAATGTATCAGAGGATTCTTTGTTCCTCATAAAAACCACAATCATACAAGACTGTTTTACATCCTAAGGCACGGGTGTCAAACTCGCCGCGTCACATGACATGTGACGTATCGTGACTTTTTTTGCATTGCTGGAGCTGTGGTGGGCGCGGCCTCTGTATGATGCAACCGGCCCACGGACCAGCAGTTTGGCACCCCTGTCCTAAGGCCTTATTCATTAATCTTTAGATCCATGTTTTTGTCTCCATTGAATCAGCATCTCAAAAACCATTGATCCAGCTGAAGGATCCTTCAGATTGTTCTTCAAATATTCCTGCCCACAATTAATAAGTCAAAACAGTAATAATCAGGCTTTTAAACTGCAGCAAATTGGTGCCTTCAAAATGCCTTCTTCGCCATTACCTTTTGATTTCTAAAGCTGCAGTTTCAAAAGTCATGTTTCCACTCCTTTTGATACTTCCATAGTCTGGAGCTCTGAAGCTATGTTGGAATTTCACTCCTGTAATCAGCCATGTGTAGTGAGATTACAGTATCTGAAGCCCAATTCATAAAGTGCTTATCATTCGAAAAGCTGCTATAATCAATAGGTTCATACCTCTCAAGAAAAGGTTCTTCTATGGCCATCTTCTGATTTTGGCAGAGCTCTCCTCAAGTTGACCTTTTATTTAAGCTTTAAGAACATCAGAAACTTGCACATAAGACCAAATTTCTTTTCTCACATTGTTTCCTGAATTTTGCAACAAGAAATTTTGACTCATCTCTGTGCATGTTCCTTTTTAGAAGATGGGGAATTAAAAAGACACAGGATTTAACTTGGGGGGTTAGATTGACTTCTACTGCAAAGAGATTGAGTATTGTATTTTACTTGGTATATATTTCCATGTGCAAGGGCGTACTTGGCTTGGCATCTGTTTATTTGTAGAGCAATGACAACATAATTTTAAAGGCTGCACATTTAACTATTTATACCTTCTGGATATATATTATAAATATGTCTTTAAAATACATTGTTATACATTTATACACATATGTCTTGTAGATCAGAAATGCATATATCTGCAGTCTCCTTGCAGTTTGGCGTGATATTGGAAGCTTATTGTCGTGGAAGCATCAGTCACATGAAAGTTCTTTCCAAACAGGTACTATTTATTTTAAATCCTTCCCCTGAGTTTATTTGCACGAAGACAACATGATGTAAGATGCTTTTATAGGCCACAGTAGCCTTGTTACCTGTAGTAGAAATAACCAGTAATTGTTGCTTAACCAGTTGTGAAATGCTGTTCACAATATTCATTGGGAAACTGGCAAAATAATACTTTTAGAGGGGTTTTTTTCAATTTATCTCCTGCAATCAGTGCATGAATCTGTACCTTACAAAATAATTACCTACTGCTGTATAATCTTAATTATAAGTTAATGTTCTTGAATAAACCATTAAAAATTAATAGCTGTTTTAAATTTATTCAGTTTAGTCTTTTGTGGGCTGTGACATTTTCTGTGCTCTTTAGAGGAAGTGTATGTCAGTGCAATCAAAGAAGGGGCAAGAAATTCCCAACTGTGCAAACAAGGAAGAAATTGAACCTAGAAATACTTCAAAAAGTTCCTGTTTGTGCAGCACAGGTTGAATTTGTTCCCTCATATAATGTTTGTACAGCTCCTAGAATTGTAGAAAAGGAGGACTCTTGGTTTTCACAGATGTCTGACCTGACAAGTCTTTCATTTTCTATAACCGAACTCTGTACACCTTCCACAGCATCCTGCTTGGAATGACTTGGCCTTCTGTAAGAAAGTTTGAGCCTTTAAAACATAATTTACACTAAAATTATTTTTTCCTTACAGAACCTTCTGAAAATTTAAAAGTGTATACTAATTATTAACAATATATATTTCCCAAGTTTATTAACACTGGTTTAAGTTTCAGATTTATAAAGAAGCCATGATTGTTCTAGAATAATGGCTTGTTTTAGTAGTAAAACTATCAGCACACTGGATATTAAGAAATTCATGGTCTCAGTCATATTCATTGATTCAGCATTATCTTTCTAAAATTCTAAAACCAAGGAGGTAGTAATTTAGCAAAATTGGGAGAAACAACAAAGAAAAAATATTTGTTAGTGGATCCATATTAATAGTCAACATTTGCTAAAAGTAAGGTTGGATTCTGTATCTTTTCTCCAAGATTTAAGGACACACAGACTGGGAAATTGATGGAGAACGTAAACTAATTATGTTGAGGACCCAGATTGTTGGGGGCAATATGCTGACTCTGTAAACCGCTTAGAGAGGGCTGTAAAGCACTGTGAAGCGGTATATAAATCTAAATGCTATTGCTATTGAAGCAGGCAGACATAAATCTAGTAAATTGACTTTTTTTTTATTTTGCTCACCACAGCCTTCACATTTGTTACATTTTAACTATGTTTTTGAACCCTGATAGATACAGAGAGCAGACATGTTTGCATCCTGTAGAAGTAAATGTACCAACATGAAAATTTCTCTTCTGATAATTTTATTCCCTAATTGCTATGTTATCTGTAAAAAACTGTATTACGGATGATATCAAGGTCATTCTGATCCGTTCAGATTAGACTGTTGAAGATGCTCCTGTTATTAAAGGCCTTTTTATTGACCGGATGGGAGAAAGACTTCCTACTTCATGCTAAAACTTGCTGGTCACCCACTTGTAGCCATATTTGGGTATCATTTTTTTTGCTCCTGGTTCAACAGTTGACAAATGTTGTCAGCTAAATCTTCAAATGTAAATGACTTTAATATTTTAATATGTTTATGTGTTTTAGTTGCCAATAAAATAAATAAATAGCCTTTTGGTGAATTCTCTGTGAATTAGGAGAGCAGAAATTTATTGTCAACTTCTTTTGACACAGTGCTATCTAATATGCAAATTAAATTGATAAGCAAAGGGGTTATGGAGGTAGAAAATTTATAAAAGTTAACACTTACCTATGATTGCCCCAAACAAACAAACATTAAATTTCACTTCTGTGACTCTCTTAAAAGTTGCTGCTTTATATAATATGTCAAAGGGTAGAATTGGTTTTGCTGCAGCTAGGGACAAGTGCTTTTAAATTTGCCGTATATGCATCACTTTGTCTTTTATATGGTGAGGATATGTATGAGGGGGGGAAAAATAAAATCCTTGATTATTTTTTTAAAGGACTTTTTAAAATATTTTTTCAATATGCTGAGTGTTAAAAGGAGTTTGCCTACTACTCTAGTTGTGTTAATTTTAGAAATTATTGCCTGTACTTTGGATTATTTATTGACACGTGGATACATCTTAATAATTTATGATTTGATTAAGTGATATTTGCTAAATAAGCCACAGTAGCCAGAACTAAACAAAGCACACATTAGCTTAATATGTGAACCCCTTCATTCTAAAAAGTAGTATTTTCAAATATCTATTCCAGGTTGAAGCACTGAATAAGATGAAGACTTTGAATAGCTTAATCAAGCTGAATGCCATGAAGCAAAGTAAAGCCAAAGGGAAGGATGCGATGCATACCTGTTTAAAACAAAGAGCATACAGAGAGGCCCTTTCCCATCTCCAGTCCCCTCTGAATCCGTCTGTTTTACTTTCAGAACTTTGGTAAGATGACCTGCTTTCATTCATCCATATACTGTACACTGTACTATAAGTGGTAGTATTAAAAAAAACCAGAAGGCTCCAAGTCCTTCACTTCTCTGCTTTTCATTGCTCAGTAGACCCGACCATGCATAAGGCAGCAGTTCTACATGTGGCTGGCATTCTTTTTCTCCCTCTTAGCCATGTAAGCCAATCTCTGTTATCCCAAGGTTAAGATGTCCGTTCTTGGAGTGAAGATTGGATTAATCTTTAAACTGTTAAATGTTTAGCATTTCCAATAATAATGGCTTAAATTAAGAATTTTATCACTAATTGTGTTATCAAAATGTGCACAATAATAGCTTACGTGACAACTTTTTAAACACAAAACCCAGTAAAATTTGGATGAGAGAGAGAGAGAGATTTTCAAAGTGTATATGCATCTCTAGTTCAGGTGTTGTATTAGTGGCCACTAGATAGGGATCCAAGAATTATTTAAGTAATGTGCCAATTTGCAAGTGTTAACTGATATTGAAGCAACAAAATGAAAGTTTTGAAAAGCGTTTGACCCGTTTCTAAAATTCCATTACGGAATAATCTTCCATCAGACTTATTTCTTCCCAATACATTTTTGTGGCTCATTAATCTTTTAACTGAACTCACCAAAAATGTTATTACCTTTCTTCTAGTATAGAGAAATGTAAATATATGGACTCAAAAATGAAGCCTTTATGGATAGTGTACAGTAACAAAGCGTTCGGTGGTGACTTGGTGGGAATCATTTTTAAAAATGGAGATGGTAAGTACACAGAAAATTTCATTTTCTGTTGTTGGCATTTTAATGTTAGATTTACTATCATAGTATTTTGACCCTGAAGGTGTGGTGGAATATTGCCATTATTTCAGGCAATTTATGTTGAAATTCAGTCTGAGAAATATTTTTTTACAAATCCAAATATGCTTTATAGATGTTTAAAAAATTTCTATGTACACGTAGTCCTCAACGTACGACCACAATTGAGCCCAAAAACTCTGTTGTTGAGAGAGACAGTTGTTAAGTGAATTTTGCCCATTTTACAATTTTTCTTTCCACATTTGTTAAATGAATCACTGTGGTTGTTAAGTTAGTAACACAGCTATTAAGTGAATCTGGCTTTCCCATTGACTGTGCTTGCCAGAAGGTTGCAAAATGTGATCACATGATTCTTGGACACTGCAACCGTCATAAATATGATCTGTTGTTAAGCTTCCGGATTTTAATTATGGGACCATGGGGATCCTACAAGTCGTAAGTGTGCAAAACGGTCATAAGCAACCTACAACCAGTCTACAAACCCCTCAGAATCTAAATCAACTACACAGCCAACAAGAGACAGCACCAACTCTCAACCAACCCATGCAAACCCCCACCATCAGCAGTTCACTTACCAATGACCCGGACCTGTTGTAGCCTCTCCATTACAAGACCCATCACAAGACTCACTGATGACTCACACCTGACCCATCACAAGACCTCACTTGACACACCCACACCTGAAGCCCTTCTAAACAGAAGAACACTGACATTGACATCCCCTAAACTCCGCTGAAGATGTTACCTAGCCTGGTAATGAAACGTTCAGAAACCAATCCACAAGCTCAGAGAAGGAACCTTCTACACTCAAGCTACAGATACTCACCACTATTGCATAAGTCACTTTTTTCAGTGTAGTTGTAACTTTGAATGGTCACTAAACAAACTGTTGTAAGTCAAAGACTATCTATTGCACATTTTTCAATTATTTTAAACTATCAATTTTTGTTACAGATCTACGACAAGACATGTTGACTCTTCAGATGTTACGTTTAATGGATTTACTTTGGAAAGAGGCTGGGCTAGACCTTCGGTAAGAGGGCCTCTAAGTGGATTTTCTTCTAGTGTTGTTTAGATTGTTTCTGTTACTATTATCTTTAGTACTTATTTGAAGACATACAAAATGATTCAAAGTTATCTGCGCAACTTCAGTTAATTTTTAAAACATACTTCCTTATACTTAGCAAGGAATAGAAGCATATATTACCATTTTTAAAGAACAAATCCTATGTAAGTGTGCTAGTTTAATTTGGTAAATAAGGATTTTCAACAATACCAAAAGTGTTGCATCCTCGATTAATTGCTGCCCTATAGAGCAGGGGTCCTCAAACATGGCAAAGCTGGCTGAGGAATTCTGGGAGTTGAAGACCACAGGGCTTAAAGTTGCCAAGGTTGGAGACCTCTGCTATAGAGGATAATAAAAAGAAGCCTCGAGTCCCACCAGGCTCAAGGTTGACTCAGCCTTCCATCCTTCCGAGGTAGGTAAAATGAGGACCCAGATTGTTGGGGGCAATAAGCTGACTTTGTAATAATGCCGCTGGGGGTGTGCGAAAGCCCTAGTAAGCAGGCATATACATAGAATGAAGGCTATTGCTAAGCACATTTGATTTGTGCTTAGATTGTAAGCCGCCCTGAGTCTTCGGAGAAAGGCGGGATATAAATGGGATTAAAATAAATAAAATAAATTAACCAAGTTTCTTTAGTTTTTAATAAAACGTCAGATACAAGGATATTTCATTATCTACCATAGTATACTGTTCTCTTTTTTAGCCCGGCTCTATAGGGCAGCAATTAATCGAGGATGCAACATTTTTTAAATTTTATTTATTTATTTATTTTCCAGTCTGAGGCTTGGATTAGAATTCTTCCAAAGTCCCTTCTAACTCTGTTTCTGTTTTTTATGTTTTTTTTTTATTTTTGCTGTTACTTAAAAACTACCTAAAAGTCCCCCAGCTTTAATTTGCAACATACAAGAATATTGATATTCTTGATAAATTTGATATTAAAAATATTTTAAATGTAAGAATTTCAGTTTATTTTCCTAATTGGATACGTACATTATTTTGTTTCATTATAGAATTAAATAGAAAAATCTCTATTGATATTATTCCCTACAGTCATCTGAACAAATAAAGTTTGGTGATTGTGTGCTGTTAATTAGGAATAAAAGGTCAATACTCTAATTTCATTCTGTCTTCAATGACAAAATTCCCTTGCCCATAAATCATCACAGTAACAATTTATCAAACATTTTAGATGTTAGATGTTAGATCTAGTACAAGGTGCTCAGTTGGGGAAGACTGAATTAATTAACCATTAGCAAGGAAAAAGAATAAAAGGCCTATTCTTTGATGCCTTTACTAGTGATATAAAAATGGTACTGGTTGCAATATTCATATATCCTTCAGCATGACCACACTGACTCATGCTCGTCTTGTTACCCAGTTTGATTTCTAAGTGCTACTCTCTAAGGAATTTCTGTGCTTTCCCTGAAGCCTGTGTTTTTCTACTTGGGCCCCTTACTCTCTCTCAGCCCAACCCAGCTTTCCCTGGGTGGTTGTTGTGCAGAAAATAGGAGGAGGTATTAGGGATGTTCACCACCTTGAGGTTCATATATAAGAAAGGCAGAATTAACAACAGCAGTAACAACTTCATAAGATTATTTTTTTCCCTTTGTTAATGCTTAATGTATTTACTTAGTCCTTGTTTAAATGGGCAGTTGCGCAACATTTGAAATGCTAATTTGCCTTTTCTCAACAGTGGATGTAAAAGAAACAGAAAATCATTTTTTTTAATAATAGAAATTATATTCCTAACACACCAGATAGTAATCTGGAGCTCAACTCTTAAATATTTTTAGTTTAGCAAACAGAAAGAACTTCAGGCATATGGTAATCACTCACACAGATAAGAACAATATATTTCAACAAGTAACCCAGCAAAGAAATAAACTATTCATGAGAAAATGTTCTACAATTATGCCTCTGATAGCAGAATAAATTAAATACAAAAGATTCATTTAGGAACTATAATACTCAAAAAAAACGTGTGCATATGTGTTCAGAAGTCAGTTACTGATTTACCATCATTTTGGAAACCAAAAAAAATCTCTCCTGATTTTATAAATAAGCACTGTAATTCTTACCAATCTCTTAGGAAGTGTTGGGCCAGAGTGGGAAAAAGGATTAAAATGAATTATAGCAGAAGACTTTATGCATGCTTTTAAATACATTTTTGACAGTGCTAAAAGCTACAAAGGAAATTTAAGCCAATATTGATGTTATTGAATTGCAGAATGGATGAGAACTTAAAAGATCTTAACAGCTAAGTTCATGCCGTAGATTTCCTCAGTGTTTTCCTTAAAATCCTCAAATAAGAATTTTCACTTTTTTCATTTTTTAAAATTCTCATTGAATTCAATTCCAATTTCCATAGAGTAGAGGTGAAGAGCACAGCATTGCATGTTCATCAGAATACTCAATAGACTCTCATTCTTCAAGAAGAACTTTAAACATATGTATTTAGTTAAAACATTCTTGAAATTGCTCAGAATTTGATGTTATGCAAGATCTTGTGTTAGAAGATTGCCTGATTTTGGAAATCTGATATGGCAATTTCTGCTGAAATCTTATGAGATTTCTGTAGAAGAGGACAGAAAGTTGCCAATCCTTGCCATAGATAAGCAGAATACAATGTGATTAAAAATGTGATAGTTTATGTTAGAAAAAAAGATTATGCCAAGAATCTTGTCTAGGAATTTATAAGAAGTACATGTTTGGCTACTCCACTCAGACAAATAAGATCCAAAACCTATAGTTGTTAGGATCAACCAAAAAAAACCTACTAAAGGGTACATAAATGAGTTTTCTAGAACTTTTCATCACCCTAGGTAGATGATGGATTGAAAAGAACCAGAAAAATTAAAAATGTGGGCCAAATGTTTAATTAGTAACTGCAAACGATCAGATCTCTACATAAATGTATTTTTCTGGAAACCTCACGCATTCTTCCTTTTTTAAAAATTGCATTTGGCCAACATTCAATTGTAGTACTTTGAAATAAGGGAGATAGCACCATCTGTTGTTTGAGTACTAGAAATTCAGAACAATGCTTTCCTCTCTCTCTCTTTTTTTAATTAAATACTGATTTTGGACAACATATTGATTTAAACTCTCTTTGAAGAAGATAAAAGGAGATAAAAATAATTTAAATAAATAAAAATATTTTGACTTAATTATAAACTCATATTTTTTCCAGACTGTTGCCTTATGGCTGCTTAGCAACTGGAGATTATTCTGGTTTAATTGAGGTGGTTTCAGCTTCTGAAACAATTGCAGACATTCAACTCAATAGTAGTAATGTTGCTGCAGCTGCTGCATTCAACAAAGATGCTCTGTTAAATTGGCTTAAAGAATACAATACTGGGTATGTAGAAAATTCTTAATTACTTTGTTTTTTTAGCATCCTTTCAGTTTGTTTATCAGATTAGTGACATTTGAGAAAGTCACTAATAAAGGAGTTGTGACAAACTAGTTGGTCTTCAGTGGTGCCTCTGCCCAGGGACTTAAACAACAAACCTCTTGTAATTTTGCAATCACTCTTGCTACCCTTCCATTTGTGTAGGGGAACAGAATGTTGTTAAAGAGTCTCTGTCAGGTACTCACACAGGTTTCACAAATACATTAAAATGTTGCACAGTACTCCATAAGCAAATACATCTATATTTTCATGTAATAACCTCTACACCTGCAGAATGTCTGTGTGTGTGTGTGTGTGTGTGTGTGTGTGTGTGTGTGAAAGAGAGAGAGAGAGAGAATAAATTGTAATTTCTAATGTGAAACAATTCTAGCAGCTGTTATCATGTACAAGGCCAATTCAGTATACTTTATAAAAATTACTAAATATTTAGGAATATTTAATTTTAAAAATAGGCTGGAAGGAAACGTTCATACTGTTATAAATCATCTTCCAGAATTGTTTGCAACATTGCTGCCATGTAGGAAAGAAAAATCCAACATGATTATTGCATTTTCAACTATTGTTTTAGTGAAAGAATTTGCTACAATCATATCATTTTTAACATTCTCACCACACTTATGATTTCCTATAATATTAGATTTTTTAAATTTTAGCATTTTTAAATGTTAATTTTCCTTTCCACTGCATTCTTTGATATGCATGTAACCCTTGCTTAATTTCAATTTATTCAGTGACCATTCAAAGTTACAACAGCACTGAATGAAGGAACAGCTGGCCATGACCACTTCCCTCGCAGTCACCTGAACAAAATGTATGGCCATTTTTTGGTTGTCCACCTACCCACTACAATCAACTGCTCCCTCTATCTGGCCTTCCCTGCCATTACACTGTAAACCACTTCTGCACCACCCAGAACCATCTTTTGCAGCTTGAGCCTTCTCTCATGTGCTCAGTGAGGGCTTTCATGATAAAATGGCAGAATGCAAAAGAAGGCCCCTGCTGCACCAACACCTGCTATTTTTTTAATGTGTGAACTTTATTGCAGCACTCTTCAGTGTTCTTGCAGAAAAGCAGATCTGTAGGCAATTCAGGTGATACAGGTTTTAGGGCATAACAATACACGTTTTCTTGCTAGTAGCTTACAGTGTAGTCATACAATCGTGTCAAATAACAATAAAAAAATAGAGCTTAAATCACTTCAGTGATAGTTGCATGATGTGAGGATGTAATTAATGAGGAATTGGTGGGAAGTAATTCCAAAAGTTCCTTCTGCATTTGCCATTTCCTTTTGCAAGATGTTTTCTTAATAATGCTCTTGGAATTATTTTGGTAAATAAACTAAATGAGATTCAGCTCTGTAATTTAAGCAGCTCTTAAAAATATACTATAATTTTTAAAATATCTGGTTTAAGTCTATTTATAAACACTATTATCTTTCTAATTCAGAGAAGATTTGGATCAAGCCATTGAGGCATTCACTTTGTCTTGTGCTGGCTACTGTGTAGCTACTTATGTCCTGGGCATTGGAGACAGACACAGTGACAATATCATGGTTAGGAAGAATGGTCAGGTAAGAGTCAAGATATTAATGGGGAAATGTTTGTTTGGAATATTCCAGTAGAAACATTCACTTCCAGCTCAGAATGATGATTCCTATGCTCCTCATTGCCATGTGGCTTTCCAGCCCGTAATGGTTCTAATGGTGATTTTGTTGGGGAAAAGTTTTTTCACATTATACTGTTACCTTCATCATTCCCATAAAATGTATATCATTCTAAAAATATTTAAACCTTTCTTATGTAACATTTTCTAATAAACATAACATTTCTACATATTAGGAAAATGAAGTCATAAGTTTAAAAAAATAGGCTTTTAGGTATGTTTGTGCCTTAGGAGCACAGAACTTCCTTTGCTTTGCGAATCTTCTTTGATACGTGACAATAGCTTCAACCTTGGATATGTGTGAAGTATTGTGTATTGACCTAATAAAAGAGTCATTGCAGTGGAGTGAGACCTACCCTTTTCTGCTCAGGCCATTTTTCTCCTCTTGCCTTCCTTGCACTAGATGCCATTCACAAGTAATCCCAAGTTGTCTTACTGATGCAAGCAATTTTCTCTCTGTGAGTAAACTGCTAGCACATGTTTTGATTTTTTCCCCATCCTACTTAGCAAATATTAAATTAATTCAAGATTTAACTCAAAATTGTTAGTGGGATTATCTTTTTTCAGCCAGTTATAAAGTAGCAAGCAAACCTTTGCCAAACATATATCTGAGAATACCTGCCTAACTATAGATCCTTTTCTGGGTGAATATTTCTGACTTCCATATGGACGTTAAGAACTGAAGATTAAATATCTCACTAGCCCAGAAACTCACCTTGTCCCAATTCTCTTTTTTCTTTCCATCAACTGACCCAATTGCCATTTCCTGCCAAGGAGAAGGAATTTAATCATTTAGGTGGTTTAATTAAAAAGATACAAATTAATAGTTGAAAAGTTGCCATTATTCATCATAATTGAAGAGAGACAGTTGCATTTCATTGCAGAAGAATTTAAAAATAAGATGATAGTGTTTTGTTATGAATAATATGAATATTTTGCCAGATGTAATGTTCTGTTTTCCAGCTGTTTCATATAGATTTTGGTCATATTCTTGGAAACTTCAAATCCAAATTTGGAATTAAAAGAGAACGAGTCCCTTTCATCCTTACATATGATTTTATTCATGTCATCCAGCAGGGAAAAACTGGAAACACTGAAAAATTTGGCCGGTAAGTACTAAACCTGTTAGAATAATTTAGTTCTGGTTTAGTCTTAGATCCCTATGTGACAGAATCAAATTGATGCTATACTAATTTAGATACGTGTCCAGCGGGTGGGAGATGGGAGATTAAGCAGGGTTAGACCTGGTTAGTATATAGGAAACCTCCACACTGTAGGATAGGAGTGGAAAATCTAGAAAGGCAATAAAAAAAACTCTTGCTGCCAAAAAACCCCAACAACCTGTAAAAGGACATATTCAGGTCATCATAAACCGTCAAGCTTAACTTGGGAAAGTATATTTTACATAATGTCTAGCTTCATATATGAAAAAACAAACAAATAATATGATAGACATTATAGGAAAAGTAGGCACTTGTTAGGCATTCTTCTGTACATAGTTCTATTTTGCTTGTTCTCATTCGTCTAATAATATATCAGATTATCAGAATTTGTACTACTATTGAATTTTAAGAGAATTCTTGAAGTGTGTGTGTGTCTATATGTCTGTATGTGTATGGACACATGTGCATACATACAATCTACTATTTTCCCATATAAAAAGCCATATATTTGAATACTTTTGAAATAAATAGTCTCCTTTTAAAAAAAAGGAAAACGGTTTCATTTACTTATTAGAAAACATGCAGAAGTATTCCCATGAATACCTTAAGAACATAAATAAAAGTTGTTTTTGGAATTCAGTGTTAAATGTAATAAGATAAATTTGAGAACCACTTTTTTAAACAATGTCCAGTTGTTTCAGTGGGGGAATAATGCCCTTAAATTTATATAGAATAGTCAATAGTGGTAATACTAGAAAACATTATTCCTTCTCTTGGGGAATAGTTTAGAAAAAACTGAATAACTGATATCCAGGGTTGCATGAATTCATTCCTGACATCAGACACTGATGTAATTGTATTTCTGATCCTGAGAACCTTTATCTATGGTTTACTCACTTGTTCCATGTCTGTATGAATATTTGTCACTCTAATTTGGATTATAATACACAACCTCATTCTGTCTCATAACTAGAATTATCATGTCTTATACATGCTGTTGCTAAGTAAAAAATAAAGGTAAAAGTAAAGGTTCCCCCGCACATGCGTGCTAGCCGTTTCAAACTCTAGGGGCCGGTCCTCATCTCTGTTTCAAAGCCGAAGAGCCAGCACTTGTCCGAGGATGTCTCCGTGGTCATGTGGCCAGCATGACTAGATGCCAAAGCCGCACAGAACACTGTTACCTTCCCACCGTAGTGGTCCCTATTTTTCTACTTGCATTTTTACGTGCTTTCGAACTGCTAGGTTGGCAGAAGCTGGGACGAGTAACAGGCGCTCACTCTGTTACGCAGCATTCGGGATTCGACCCGCCAAACTGCCAACCTTCTGATCAACAAGCTCAGCGTCCTAACCCACTGAGCCACCGCTTCCCTTAAGTAAAAAATAAAGCAAATTATTTGCAAATAAACACTTTTCAGAATAAATAACCTGTACATCTTTTTTTTCAAACAGTTGCAAAATAAGAACAAGTGACGGTATAAACATCAGCTCTCAGTGATGAATCTATTTTGTTCATCAGTGTCTTAAACCAGATCAGGCCTCCTGTCCAGTCTGTCTATTTCTGTTGTCCTGATTTACAGTGTCTGTTTTTTGAATGCTAATGTTAAGGTTCCGCCAATACTGTGAAGAAGCATATTTGATTCTGCGAAGACATGGCAACCTATTTATCACCTTGTTTGCACTAATGTTAACAGCTGGGCTTCCAGAGCTAACGTCTTTTAAAGACATTCAATATCTAAAGGTACATCTCTAATAATTTAGTGATATGGGGAAAACATGTTCAACTCCTTACTTGTTGATGAAACGCACTTGTTAGTTTTCAGTCAGATCTTATGTTTTCCAAGAAAACTGGATATAGATTAAATAAATAATTGACAGTTTTGTCAGATAGTATTGTACATTTTTTTCTAAATTCTCTCCAAACGTTTTCAGAGTAATTAATATATTTTTACTATTTCTCATACAAGATGAACTTCTGCATCTACCTAGGCAACAGTATTAATTCCAACTGGTACCATCTTCCTAAAATCTCAGGCAGAGACCTTTAACAGCCCTGCCACAATATCCACCTCAACTGCCTAACCTAACCCAAGTTACTATATTATTGCAAGGCTGTTCCTATCATGCTTTTTCATTGATCGTGAAGGCTAGACCAGACAGGAGTTTGGATTCAGCAGTATCTGGAAGACATCATGTTGCCCATTATTTCTCTTTAGAGACTCTTTATCTTATTTCTTGGACAATATGTGTTACAACCAGTGCTTTTTTTGTAAAAGGAAAAGGTGCCAGAACTCACACATGTCATACAACCCGCCAAAAAAGGTGCCAGAACTCCATTCTGAGTGTTCTATGACAAAATAAGCCCTGGTTACAACATAGATACACTATATGCACTTTTCTGATAGCTTCTACTGAGCAAATACACAAGTATATGTAATATAATTTTGCTTGTTTTTTTCCATCTGAACCCTGAATAATTCTTTAATAAACAGTGCAAAAATAATTTTCCAAAAATTGAACATCACTTTTAACACTCTCATATAAAAAAAGGTGAAGTAAATAGATTTTCTAGCTTAAATCACATGCTTTAGAAAGGGCTCTATATTTGGAGCTTTTCAACTTCATTTTTACAGAACTGATTCTTTCATGAAGGAATATTGTTCATTTTCATTTATAAATAAATACGCAATTGATGTTTGCTCAGAGCAGCATCTTCAAACTTTCAACATTATCTTGGTATTATGTAAAAATTACTATGTAATAATTTTTAGGAATTTTTTTTGCACCATAAAATTTCTATCCATTTGTCTCTGAATCCTGTATTCTGCTTAATCTTCAGATTTATGGGGTAAAGTGAACAAGCCCCTTGATATAATTTTTTGGTAAGATCATAATATAGTGAGTTTCAAATGGTGGGAGGTCCTTGTGCATTTTGTAAAATGTCTTCTTACCAATTCATTCATAATTCAAGCACAAGTTAATAGAATTTTCCCAGAGATGAGTTTAGGAAGAAATCTTTGAATCTTTGAAGTACTTAGGGATTATACTTTGTAAATTAATAGCTTTTGATTGTAAGAGAATCGAAATGCCAGTATAATTCCTGAACTGCTATGATTATCATCATAGCTTTCTGTTGAACTGTTTGTTGTAACACAAATTCCTTTCATCTAAAGTAAAAAATGCTAGCACTATCTCATACTCTTGTTGAGTTCTGCAAACCATAGGAATTAACTGCAGAACAACAGATTTGGTCAACAGTCTGCAAAATGATCTGAAAACATAGAGCATAAAAGTCAAATAACATGTTTTTGTTACTTTTCTTAGGACTCTCTTGCCTTGGGAAAGAGTGATGACGAAGCAATAAAACAGTTTAAACAGAAATTTGATGAAGCACTCAGAGAAAGTTGGACTACAAAAGTAAACTGGATGGCACACACAGTTCGGAAGGATTACAGATCCTAAATGGTGGATGAAATTGCACTAACCTTAGAAGTTATCCTGACAATAAAGCATTAAAGGAGGGGAAAAAAGCCCAGACTATTTAAAAAGATACCCAAGAACTTGCCTAAAGATTCCTGATTGTTTTGCACTCTGCTTTGGGAATGCTTCAACAAGATTTTGCAGAATCAGTAATCACTTCTGCTTACCGTACTTTGCACACTGGAAGTGACTAGTAAACTTTTATATTGTTTTGATACAGTGTATATATTTGGGACTTTTTCTTGCTTAGACTCAAACTCTGATGAGATGATTAGAGATTTTTTGACAAACTGGTACTAAACTCCACTAGAGGTTTTGACACCACCTTTAATTTTGCTTCAAGTGAACTTTAAATGCATCAATATATCTATATTTTTACTTGCTTAAAGATTCATTCTGCTGCACATAACAGCATCCATAATATTGCACAACAAATAGCTGCTTATTGGTTTCTACTGCTGCCAGAAAACTCTATATACTTAATAATGGGAAAATGTAAAAAGATTATGCCTTTTATTATAATGTTGTATAATGTGTTCAATGTAATGTTTTAAATTTTATGTGGAGGAATTATGTTTAAAAGAATTTTCTGTTGTTGGAAAATTCTACAAAATCTACTGCTAAACCTCTTTTAAAAACCACAGCATCTGAAATGTTAGACAAATGTCAATAAAAGAAGTTGCCTTTCAGTTTTCCAGTGATATCTGTTAACAGTCCACCCCATGTAATATACTGAAGTGTAAAAACATGAATAAATATGAATCAAAATCTCCTTACAAGGTTTATATCTCTCCCAAAAGACAAATTTCAAAATGAAGACAAATCCACCCAATGCTGTACTCAGTGACAAAACATTAAAAAGGAAAAACAGATGTATTAAAACATAAAAAATGAATGATTCTGATTCTTTTTCACCTTGCTTTGGAGAGCTTCAGCAAGGTTTTGTAAAATTAGTATTCTAATTCTGATTAGAATTCTGATTATAATTATTATAATTATCTGATTCTTCATGTTGTGATACTCTTTGTCATAAAACGATTTTCCCAGGATGTTTGTATTCAGCCTTAAAATGACTGGTTGAAAAACTGGACATACTTTAATTTATGAAACGAGGTACCATGCTTTGAGGTGCTTAAAAGAACAGTTCAGATTAAAAGTGCAATAGAATTTTTTTGGTTTAAAGATGTAACATGAAATATTTTGAAAAAATGGCAAAATGTATTTGTAACAGGCTCTTGCTCGCCAAAGAACATAGTAGCTGTTAATTTCTTTGGTGGTTGAGTGAACATATAATCAAAATAGTGATTTTAAGTAGGAATTGCATTAAAAACTATTATATTTTGTCAAATGTTTCTGTTTCTCTAAACAACATTGTGAATAATGAATGTAGTTCATTTAAAATCTTGTTAAACTGTTAAGTGTCAAATACTGATAATATAAGTGTGAAGCTAAATTACAAAATGTAGTAACAAGCTTTCATTATGAAGTGATTGTTACAGATGTTTCCCATTCATTTTCATTATTGAAAGGTCAATTTTTTTTGTTTCCATTTTCAGTTCATTGCTTTAAACCAGGGGTGTCAAACTCGTGACGTCGCGCGATGTATCGGAGCTTTTTCCCCATTGCCGGCAATGGGGTGGGCGCAGTTTTGTTGTGACGTGTCTGGCCCGTGGGCCGGCAGTTTGACACGCCTGCTTTAAATGATCTTATTTCTATTAATTTTAAAATGCATATTTTGCTACCTATGACTATGGAATGTTTTAAATCATATGAGCTTTTAATATACTAGTGTTTTCCATCTATTTCACCCCCATCCCCCGCTTTGTGCCTGCTGAATTTCAGACCCAAATAAAGTCAGTTTTATAAGCCATTTATATATATTTTGCCTTGGGTATCAATGGGAAGCTGTCTGCTCTTCTCTCATTTGTAACCCCTTTACAATATATCATCTGGTGTGAAATATTAAAGGCTTAGGTAAAGGTAAAGGTAAAGATATTTTCACAGCCCTCTACAACATCTACATCATCTTGAATCTCCAAGGACTATAAAAGGGTCCTTTTTGTAGACTTCAGCTCGGCATTCAATACCAACATTCCAAATGTCTAGTTGTTACTTTCCTGAAAGTAAGCCCTACTCTGAAAATAAGCCCTAGTTTTTGTGCAAAGTACACACCTAAAAAATGAAGCCAGGGCAGGGGTGAGAGGGTGGAGCTACCCCACACCCACTTACCTTGCAGCCAGACCTCTCCTCACTGGCCCACTTCTGCGGCATCCCCAGGCCTGGATTTTGCAGTCAGTGGCCCTTCCAGAAGGCCACTGCAGCTGAGAACCAAGCTATGGATTTAATCCATAGCTTGGTTCTTGGTTGCAGTGGCCTTCTGGAAAGGCTTTGACTGCAAAATGTAGGCCAGAGCTCCATTCTCAGCTGCAGAATGAAGCTGCTCCTTTGTCCCCAGAAGTGGGCCAGCTGGGCAGGGCTATCGATACCGGACCTGAGTGGAAAAGACATACCCCCAAAATAAGACCTGGTGCCTCTTTTGGAGGCAAAAAAAAGACCCGGTCTTATTTTCAGGGAAACACAGTAACAGCATCATCTGCCAAGCTACTAGCTTGGTAGGCAAATTACAAGCACTCTAACAGCAGATCCATAATGGTTTTCAGGTGGTCCAGCACTAACCTTTCAAAGGTTTTCAAAACTACGGATGTCAGAGCAGCCAGTCTGTAGTTGTTCAACTTCTTGATGGAGGGTTTCTTCAGCACCGGGATGATAGTAGAGCATTTGAAGCAAGAAGGAACATAACACATCTCTAGTGATTTATTAAAGATGTGGGTGAAGATGGGGACCAGTTTGTAAGCACAAGCTTTCAAGCAAGAAGGAGTTATCTTGTCTGGACCTGGTGTTTTTCAAGGCTTTTGTCTGTGAAATAGATCTCCCACATCTTTTTCTGTGATCACCCAAGGTGGGAGTCCCAAAGGGATAGGGTCAGTTGTAGGAGGCTTGGCTGTTGTTGGTGAATCTGAGATGGAGATGGTGATGATGATAGTTGACGTGGTTTCCTCTCAAACCTACAGTAAAACACATTCAGATCATCTGCCAGTTGTCAATTCTCTTCAGGATGGAGAGGAGGTTTGCTGTAACCAGTGATACTTTTAAGAGTTTTCCACAGATTTGCTGGTTCATTTGTTAAGAGCTGATTCCTCAGCTTTTCAGAGTAGCTTCTTTTTACTGCTCTGATCTCCCTTGTTAATACAATTCTGGCCTGATTGTGCAGCATTCTATCTCCTTTCCTGTAGGTTTCCTCTTTTCCTACTTGATTTCTTAGAAAATTTTCCACTAGTTTAACGTCATGCAATGATTCTCATTATACCATATGAAGCAGAACACATAAAAGACAATACTGTGATTCCCACAAAAATGTTTTATAATTTAATAAAATGTATGCATGCAACAAACTGATTAGGACTACCAGTTTCATTGATCCAAGAAACATTATACATCTGACAATTTACATCAAGAAAGAATGAATATTAAAGAAATATTTCTCAGTAGACATTCCAGAATGCTGAAGCTTTGAATTGATATAAACAGGATGAATAATCCAAAAGCATAAAATATATACATTTAGGATAAAGTTGCTGAGAGTTGGGAAGGGGGGGTGTATAAATGTAATAAATTATTAATGCAATCTTTTAATAATATTTTAAGAGTATCTTCATGTCCACTATTTTCTAATTATTATCTGTATAATTTTTCTGAAAAGATCCACAAACATGAGCCAGCAGGAATTCATGACCTTACTGTTTTGTTTTATTTCCTTTAGTATGGATTAATTCTACCACAATGCAGGAAATATATAAACTCATGAAGGGTATTGTTTCAGAGGCAACTGGATTTAAAGAATGATGTTGTAGGGCACAAGTGGGCAAACTTTTGACCACTAAGAGCATTTAAAATGGGTGAAGATTTTCATGTTTTTTTTCTTAGGTTTGAAGGATAGTATGAAAACTCAGTCCAGGTTTACACTATGTTTTTATGACTTCCTTTATTATATGAAATAGATAGTAACTCCCCATAGAGATGCTTGTAATAAAAAAAAGGCCATATGCTCCTGCTGTGTGTTCTGTCCCTTGGTGCCTGTTCACCATTCTCTCAGCATGCTACTTCCTGCTCTTTCCCTGCCTACAGACTTTAATGCTCCTGTGTTCAATTAGCTGATATTCCCAGATGCAGATTAAGTGCCATTTTTTGTGGTAAGCTTAGAAAAGCTATATTGAAGTTTGCACTATAAACGGAATCAGAAGTTCATGGTTGCTTGCATATATAGCTATATAAAATGGAGCTATGAGATAGCTTCCTTAACTTATAACCATATATTTATGAGAATTACTAATGCATCCATGTGGGTCATTGGAGCTCCATCAGCCCTAGGAAGCAAAAGCAATGTCAAACTGCTGGCCCGTGGGCTGGATGCATCATAGTGAAACTGCGCCCAGCCCATTGCCAGCAATGCCAAAAAAGTCACGATACGTCGCAACACGTCACATGATGTTGCAGGTTTGACACCCCTGCAGTACAAGATTCTAAATGGCAAAAGCTATAAGTAACTGCCTCTATGTATAATCAAGATCCTATATAGCATATACTAACTAAACACACTAGTAGTCAGCATAATTAGGCCTACTCAACTGATCTGTTTTTCTATATTTGTTTTCTTTTCCCCATTCCCTACACAAAAAGAATCAGAAGATCAGAATTTAACAAAAATCCATTTATTCAGAACCAGATTTAGACCAGGTACGACCTTAAGATATGGGAAGGGTTTCTGGCAAGTATTAACAGAGAACAAAGTTATGTAACAACTGAAGTAGGTAAGAATGTTGCCAGGATATAAAATAAACCCTTCAAAGGTATTAAAAGGGCCAGAAATGAAAAGAAATATGAAAAAATGCATGAAGAAACAATGCATACCTTAATGTGTGTCATGTGAGCTATAAGAAAAGCTTAATTTATGAAAAATTCATATTTGAAAACTAATTAATGAGAAAAATTCTAATTATGAAGTGCAGAGCTATAGCCTGCTTAGCTCTGCATTTACTGTTGTGTAACCATATTTAAGCTGCACATATCAACAAAGTTTTATCATTTAGAGACTATTTACCCCCTTTTAATTCAAAAGTGTCTAAGAACAGTTTAGATTAGATATTAGCTGCTACATACAGAGGTAAAATATAAAAGGCTTGAAACTAATAACAAGAAATAGAATTAAAGAAGAAAATTCACATTCCAATTTGTCACAATGCATGATTAACTAGAATGGAATCAACAGGAATTGAGCAAAGTAGTTTTGGTGTCTCAGTAAAAAAAAGTGGCTGTTATTTGGCGCCATTTGAAAGGTAAGACCAGTACTGATAGACTTAAAATAAAGCTAAGAAAACAGCTGCCAATCTCTCCTCTGCTATTACAACCTGATATACAAGATATGTAGAAGAACAGTAATATTAAATATAATTATATTTCAGTCTTATTTTTATTACTGCTATGATTAAACATAGAATATTTGCATCTATGCATTGGTGATGTTGTTATGTACATATAAGGTTCTGGGTATGAGAGAGGCAGTCATATGAAAGAGGTATGCAAGTTTTCTGGTTGGGAAATTCCAGGGTCTTGTGGATCTTCTTCAGTTTTACATAGGATAGACTTGAAAGCAATGTCAAATCATATTATAGAATGAACCATTATGATTCACAGTTACAATATTTTCTGATGCAAAAATATCAGTCCCAAGAGTCTGATCCAATACATTTCATAGTATACATGAAACTCATCTGAAACCATTATAAAAACACGGAACACATTCATTTTTTTTTTAAATGACACATAATAATTGTAAATGTCATGCTTTTTCAGCTTTTCCAAATATAAGATTCCATGTGGATCCATTTTTTACACCCTTATGATTTTGTAACTAAAAAAGGATCTATCTGAGAAGAGTCTGTATCTTTTCAATTGTCATTAAATAGTGAAAGACAAAAAAGAAGAAACTTGATCAAGTTATGAAAATAAAGGTCTTTTAAATGTGCCTTCCTATCTTGTGGTTGTTTTATAAGTTTTGGTTCCAGGGTGACAGAAATGTGTGCAGGAAGAACTTTAAGAAGTGCGATGTCCTTAATTATTTGATAAAGATACCACTGATGAGAGTATGCTAATACATCTACAATGCATAATACATCTATAATGCTTAATACATCCCCCAATATGATGCATTATACTAATTTTGCAGGCAGGAATTGAAGAGGTACATGATATATTCCTTCATGGTCTCAAAGAGATCTTGCTATGTAAGTTCAATGCAGAATACAAGACTGAACATTATAATAAGATTTCATATGGCACAGAATATATACCTTGCTCTTGTATCCCAATGTTAGGGTTTTTAAAAACACAGAAATCGGACTAATATTTTGCAGTTATCTTAAACTGAAATTTGGTTTCCTTGTTAAATATATGCTACTTCAACACCACAGTCCTGGACACAGTAATCAGAGTGGCTCCTCACTGAATTTGATAAGACTCTTGTCTCTTAGTAACCACCTATGAAACAAAGAATTTAATTTTTATCTAGGCATAAACAGTTGGATACAGAAAGCAGAGAAATGGAAATGCTGCAATGATTTCAATCTGCTTGATAGGAATGAAATTTAGAGAAACACCTTTCTCTTTTTGCATACTTAACAAACCTGTGCTTTATTTGAGGCAGATAAAATGTGTGACACTTCACATTAGAAAGCAGGTGCTATATCCCTTGACGTGTCTGGAAGTGCTGTCCTTGTCTGAAAATGGTATTTTTGTTCTTAATGACCGAGTTCAGTTCTTTAACAACACTCCATTCTTAGGGGAATTGGTCCTTGCTGTACTGTATAGGTAATCCTCAACTTACAACAATTCATTTAGTGATCATTTAAAGTTACAATGGCACTGAAAAGAGTGACTTATGACCATTTATCACAGTTACAACCTTTGTAGCATCCCCATGATCATGTGATCAAAATTCAGTTGCTTGGCAACTAACTCATACTTGTGACCATTGCTGTGTCCCAAGGTCATGTGATCATCTTTTGCAACCTTTGGACAAGCAGTCAATGGGGAAGCCAGATTCACTTAAAAAACTGTGTTACTAACTTATCAACTGTGGTGATTCACTTAACAGCTGTGGCAAGAAAGGTCATAAAATGGGGCAAAATTCACTTAACAAATGTCAACAACAGAAATTTTGGGCTCAATTGTGGTCATAAGTCAAGGACTACCTGTACTCTCCAGTCATGAAAATGTCATGATGGTAAAAATCTCTATTGCTTTAAATGATCTGATATTTGCAGATTGGTATTAAAATAGTTTGTTAGATTCTGAAATCAGGCAAAATCTTTTAATATTTCCTGGCATCCGTATTGCAAATTGCTCTTTAAAAGTTACTTCTGAACAGATTGTTTATAATTGCACTGACATTTCCCCACAGGCAGGAAGACTTATTCACAAATCAGTACCACCAGAGTGTTTGCGTGTCAGGTATTTTAGACTAACATCTGCTGAAATTAGCACAGCTGCTTAAGATTATATGCCATTCTCAACTATTTCAAGAGAAATGAATTCTATGTATCTGGGATGCTGCCCCGTCCCCTTGATCTGATGTTAATCAAGTTAAATCCCAATATTTCAATTTTTTTACATTTGCCTTTCCCTTTAAAATGTGATGCCTTTTTCAAATTTTGAATAAGAGTACATACAAGCTTATTGTTTTATACCTTACTATATACACTTACATAGCTAACAATGTTGCAGAGGCATGAAAAAAATACTTTCAAATTTATTTCAAACCAAAACACTCAATGCTTGCAGATTACTAGTGAAAATCATATATTTTATAGAAAAGAAAGGAAATACATAGTAATGTGTTAGGAAGTTTATCTAACATCAGAAAGAAAAAAGACTAGAAACCTTTTATGTACTTTTTTGCTGAAAATGGGAAAAAAAGTGAAGTACAGTAGTAATTTTCAGATTTTATGATGTAAATAAAGGGTTAAACATGAAAGAGAAAGGATCTGGCAACGTAATTTTAAAAAGGGAGAGGGATATTTGCAGTTGCTGCAAAGAAGATAATAAATTGCTTCTTTAATTCTTTTTTCCTTTTTTTAGTAAATGTTGGTTTTTTATTTTTTTTTTCTAATGTTTCTATATATATTTACACATTTACCTTTTCTATATAAAAAAATCTTAAATTAAAAGTTTTATATACACACATATAGGTGACACAATGGCTCAGTAGTTAAGACACTGGGCTTGCCGGCTGGAAAGACAGCAGCCCAGGTTCAAGACCTGACAGCCATGTGATGGGGTGAGCTCCCATAATTGCCCCAGCTCCTGCCAAACTAGCAGTTCAAATGCATGCAAATGTGAGTAGATAAATAGGTATCATTTTAGTGGGAATGTAACAACACTCCGTGATGTCATGCTGGACACATGACCGCGGAAATGTCTTCACACATTTCAATGGCCTTGAAATGGAGATGAGCACTACTCCCTGTAGTTAGCAATGACTAGTGGAGTAAAATCCACAGGGACTCCTTTAAACACACACACACACACACACACACAGTCACACATTTATATTTTATATTAAATCTCTCCCTGAGATTTGATCTGATCCATTTCTGGGTAAAGGGACTTTAAGGAAGAGAGGGAGTATACCAATGAGCTTATGTGAATTTTTACAGTCCAGAACCATTTGTAGTATGGACCTTATACTTTTGTTTAAACTAGCATCTTACACCTTGTGATGACAGCTCTGTGTGGCATCTCTAATGTAAATCCCAATAAGAAAAAAAGTCCTATGAAAATAAATAAGGTGTGGGAGAAATTACACAAGATTGATGAAGACCTTTGCACTAAAAAAACAGTCATAAAATGAGTCTGAGTACAGAAAGTTGCACTTAGGTAACTAGATTTCTTCTCAAAGCCAGCAGAGTAATCTTTCTTTTCTCTTACTGTTTGAAGAAGAACAGAATAAAACCTTCCTTGATAAGCTTTCCCCGGGACTGCAACTGCTGGAAAGCTTTGCCTTAGCACTTCTTTGAGGGTGGGAGAGGGAGAGATGAAGTGCAGACATGCTCAGTAGCGGATGTCTCCTCCACAGCAACAGTGTCTACAATATTAAGAGGTTGTTTGCTTCAGAAGCTCGGTGAGAAAGCCATCTTTGCTAACGACTGATAGAGAGAACCAGGACTAAATCATCAAGCAACAAACAATGTAAGTAAATCTTGATTAAATAGGGGAAGGAATCTTCAGAACGGCCGGAGGCTCAAGAGAGCGGGTGTTGCCAAAGTGGCGCTCGGGTGCTATCCGGCACCGATGGTGCTGAAAATCTCAAAACACTCTTCTTATATATGGGCGTGTTCCTCATTCTAGCAGAGCACTGGAAATCCCCAGTGATTTGGGATTTCTCCCAAGATTCTTCCACCCTTTCAGATTTTTTGCTTGTAATGTTATACATTTCCTCGATACAAGAGATTTTATTTATAAATATATACATAACGCCCAGAAAGTCCATGGAGGTAATGAAAAGTTGCTATTTGGGTCCTTACATAGTCAGATTAACCCATCCCCCCTTCCCATAAATGGATTTACAATTAATGACTAGAAAGAGTTGCTGTGGAACAGATAACCTCCACATGAAAGAGAAGAAAATAATAAATGGATCTCCATCAGAAAGTCCATCAATAAATGAGCGAGCCCATATTAGATTGTCCCTATTGGTACTCAAAATCTTGAACATCAGATTTGATGTCTTGCAAAATGGTTATATGGCAGCTTCATTTTCAGCACTGGATCACCTTGGCATCACATGATGTGCAAAACCATTTGTCATCTACCTCTTGTGAATTTAAAAGAAGCAAATCAATCAATCAGAAGACATTTTATGATGTAGATATCTGGCCCAATGGACTGGAAGTAATGAACCCACTCCCCACCTTCAATAAAGAAATCCAGAATTCAATGGTAAAATACATTCTTTCAATCCATAGCATTTTGATCCTTCCCTAATCTTTTTAATAAAGGACCATAATTGGTATTGCTTTTGGTATTGCTCTTGTTCCAGCCTTCATTAGAAGTTAGATAGATTCTTGTTCTGATTAATAGTGGAGATTTACCTGGTTTATTTTATTATTTGTCCAAATAATTAATATATTTATTTTATTCTTCAATGAAAGCTTCACCCACTGTAGCACTTTACAGTAGGATATGTTAGAATTGAACTAATCTCAACATTCTTTTGATCTGAGGCTTTAATGAGACAACTCCAGGCTTCTGATTTCTTTTCAGGGAGTAGCAAAATTACAGATGAATTCAAACTTTTGTATTTACTTTGCCTATTCCTTTTGTATAGATTCATGGGAGTCTGTGGAAAAAAAATCAAGGGAAGAATAAGCCACAAATTAATATTCTGGGAATTTATGTTTTGGAATTCTGAACCCTGTTATAAGTTGTAATGTTATGTTTCTAATATTTTCCTAAACAATATGAAAGTGACCAAATGTGAATCAAAAAGTTTCCTAATACTTAGGCTGCTCTAAGCTCTTCAGTTGGTTTAGATTTTAATTAGAGATAGAATAGATAGATAGATAGATAGATAGATAGATAGATAGATAGATAGATAGATAGATAGATAGATAGATAGATGATAGATAGATAGATAGATATTTTGAAAGGAGATATATTGAACAAAATGATTATTTTAGTAATTGAAATGTTTAAAAGGATAAAATAGAGATATTTATGTGATATTTCACATAAATTGTATATGATGTTTCTATTTATATCCCATTTTATGTCAAGAATAGTCAAAACTACCAACAAAAGGGAGAAAACACCAATATATAATATTTTACAGTTTAAAAATATTAATCACAAAAAAGTAATTGATACAATTTAAAAGTCATGGCTGAAGATGTTCTTGAGGCTTCTCATAAAGATGCAGATAATATGGACAACTGAGAATAATAAGGAAAATGTCTTACACACTTGTCTCACAATTTGGTCTATGAAATTGCAGGCATCATTATGAGAACTTTTCCTGCTAATCTTATGGCCTGGACAGTTTCATACAAATTAGGTGGTCTCTCAGGTAGACAGTTCTTTAGATTAACCCAAATCTTTTATTGTGTTTGGAAAATAACTGACAAGTCAATTACTTGGCAGGGAATTGATAGCCTATACAAGGAAAGTTCACATTTGAGCCAATATTTCACAATGTTAATTGCTTTTGTGCATATGTTTGCACAAGCTAGTTTCCAGCATACAGAAGCTAAAAGTAGCAGCAGAGTAAATATTTATATTTAAATCTCAAGAGCCAATTGTTCTAGCCCTATTAAATCTATGTCAGTAAAAAAAAGGTATGTTCAATTATTTTCACTTTAATGCAAAGCTTGCAAAGCAGTGCTGTGTAATTTCCTTCTTTGTAAATACAGTATGCATTGAGTTGATCAGCATGTTTTATACAATGTCTTTATGTGTTATATATGTTCGTTATTATGGTTCTCAGGTAGCCAAGACAAGCAATTAATTCCATGTGACTGGAAGACTTGCTCCAATGATCCAAGAAGCCAAATGCAAATATCAGCATATTTCTTCCCTTACAGTAGCTTTCTGAACAACTAGAGGCTTGGAAGTCTATTTATATTTGTTTCATCTTTGAATCTCTGAGCAAAGTGTTTTAACTGTACATCTGTCTTTTCCAGATTCTGCTGGGTTTAATGTAATCCCCTATACCTTTCCAGCAATTATGAACTTGTTCTTCAGTTCTTGCTATTGATGTTGTTGCCTAGCTCTGTGTATGTAAGACAGGATGACGTCAAATACTTTTCTTTGTGTGAATGTTCTGTAGTGATTAAGGCACCCATTTCCTGCTGTAGAATTACATAAACTCTACTAACATTTCAGCTAGATTTAACTTGTCTGTATTCCAGTATGACCATGTTAATTCAATACAAAAATATGCTACTGATCCTCTGTAGCATATTGCTAATGGTACCCTTCCTAAGAAAATATCCTGACAATTTCTTGCATTCATTGTTGTTACTACTACCAATAGTACTAAAATAGTACTCCTTTAATATGTTCTATTTTAAATCAGTGGTTCTCAGCCTATAATCCAGCACTCCCAATTCTGACTGATTATGTGCCATCAAGTCAGTTAGTGACCACATAAGATTTTCTCCTTGACAATCTCCCTAACCTGGTCTTTCAGATCTAACAGTAGTGCACTCATTGTCTTGTTGCTGGTCATCCTCTTCTTGTTTCTCCTTCTACCTTTCCCACTAATGGATCCTTCTCTAGAACAGAGGTCCCCAACCCCCAGTCCGTGGACCAGTACTGGGCTGCAGCATGCCAGCAACCGGTCCACACAAACAAATAAAGCCTCATCTGCGAGATGCAGGCAGCACACAAAACCACACCCCTTCTGGTCTGCGGAAAAACCTCTCTCCACTGAACCAGTCCCTGGTGCCCAAAAGGTTGGGGACCTCTGCTCTAGAAAGCTAAGTATTCACATAGTGTCCGAAGTAGAAAAAAATGGCCCTGTTCTGTTCATTCTGAATTCTGTTCCTTCTGAACCATTAGTCTCCAATTGTGTGTATAGGCAGTCCTCATTTAGTGACATTTGGAACCAGCACCTTAGTCATTAAATGAAGCAGTTGCTAAGTGAAATTGTGACTGTGTTTTTTAATCTTACTTTCCTTTCCTTTGCAGAAGGTCATAAATGTGGGTATTGGTCAAAAGTTACTTTACCATCATCGGCATCACTGCAAAGCAACTCACTAAACAGACTACTTCTATCTCTTATATGAAGATATACTGCATCTTTAATGTGAATAAAAATGGGACGTAACAGCATTTCTATTTTAGAAATAATTATTCTATTTATTATTCTAGCTACATAAACCTTCCTCTGTGATATTCTACTCCCTTACTTAGCTCAGCTGATGTCTGGTTGTCTATGTATCTATCTAATCCTCTACTCCAATAATCAACCCCAAAAACAACTTATTTTCCATATCCATTTATTATGCTTAGTCCTCCATTCTTATCAAAAACCTGGTTTATTGTAAACCATACTTTTTTTACAGTAAGTCAAAGAAAGAAGCAAACAGAACCTTTACAACTTTTGTAAATCTTCTGGAAATGTTAGCATCAAAGAACTGTATAGGAAATGTCTCTGCTGTGTAAGTGACTAAGATGGTAAGCTCAGGGCTTTTTTTGTCATAGAATGCTCAGAACGGAGTTCCGGCACCTTTTTTGGATGGAACCTTGTAGGGTAGGCAAGGTGGGTTGTATGACATGTGTGAGTTCCGGCACCTTTTTCTTTTACAAAAAAAGCACTGGGTAAGCTAGAGCACAATTCACTGTGCCACATCACTCCTGTTTCACTCGGTGGCATCATGGGTTCTAATCATGCACAAAATGTGTGCTATGAGTGCTTTCAATGCAATGAATCACGAACTGAATGAAAACTTTCATTACTGGTATTCTACTTTTCTGTTATGTGAAGGATTTATATTGTTTTACACTATTACTCTTGGATAACCATGACATCTGATTTGGTGATGTGGGTTGCATAGGTTTTCAACTTCTGCAATTGGCCTGATCATAGCAGCATCAAAGCCATTCCCTATAGTTTCTTCACAGAAAAGAATCCTTTTAATGATTTAATCCAGGGGTCTTCAAACTTGGCCTTTTTATGACTTGTGGACTTCAACTCCCAGGAATTCCCCAGCCAGCATGCCTGGTTGAAGAATTCTGGGAGTTGAAGTCCACAAGTCATAAAAGGGCCAAGTTTGAAGACCCCCGATTTAATCCATGTGTAATAAGTAAAGAATTATTCATCACATGGATTGTTTTTATCAACTGATTTGCAAGAGATGATAAGCCTAGACCAGGGGTAGGCAACCTTGGCTCTTTTATGACTCGTGGACCTCAACTCCCAGAATTCCTGAGCCACCATAGCTGGCTCAGGAATTCTGGGAGTTGAAGTCCACGAGTCATAAAAGAGCCAAGGTTGCCTACCCTTGGCCTAGACTAGTGGAGGCTTACTTTATTTTTACATAGACATTGAATGAGGATAATTAGTAATTTTCTTGTCTCCAGATGTTTCTGAGTTGTACTTCCAAGCAACATCAGTCTGCATGGTCAGTAATAAGAAATGCTGGGAGCAGGGATGTCTGCATGGTATAATCAAAAAAAGTCAAATGTCTTTGCCTGTTTTTATGTGCATTGCATGTGTGATGCATGTAAATGTGTAGAGCTTTGATTGGACCTTCATGGCTACCGATCTTGATGTTTTTGTCCATATTCTGCAGACATCTCTGGATGAAAGCAAAAATATAAAGAGCCATAAGAATATGTCATTCATTTCACACAGTTATACATTCTTTTATTTTTTTAAAAAATGCCAATACCAGCCACTGCCTTGCCTTATCATTCCCAGTGGTGTAGATTTAAGAACTATAAAAGCAACCATGAGAAAAATGATACATTTATCTGATAAACTGAAAATTGGAGGAAAACAATACATAAAAAATTGAAGGAAGCAGTACATTAATTAAAAAAATCAGTTGGCTGGAATATAAATGTATTCTTTGACCTGGGGAAGAAGATGCTCAAATGGAATCTAATCTAATGGAATGTAGATTTGCAAGCATCCTTCCTCAGCATTATCTATTTAAATTATGTATGTAATGAATTTTATGAAGTACAATTATTAAAATTATTTTGTTTGAGTTGTAGTTTCCTTTTTTTCTTAAGATATTGGCCATCCAAGGGTTAATTATGTGAATGGTTTTTTTTTTAAAGCCAGTGGTTTATCATAAGTTTACACTTTTTCCATGCATGCAAAAGGTGTGGCTGACAAGTCCTTGGTGTAAATATATTCACTGCTTATATCCACACCTTTGCTTTACAGGACTGTATTTTTAAGGATGGTGTTAACAGACTTCACTATACAAATTTTGCAGGCAATTTTATACTTTTTCACTGAATAATTCAAATTTGATCATTATGAGGTTTTTAACAGAGGAAGCGGTTTTGTCATAAATTTACTGAATTCCTTCCAAAGTGTTCAGAATCAATATAACATTCTTTGTCTATGTTCACACATTACACTAAGATCATTTGCTTAATCATGGTTAGTGATTCAATCTTAATACTCTGGATTCACACAACAAATTAAACCATGGACTATGTGATCAATATATTTTACTGGAATATATGTGAACTCCATTTTTTGCTATATGTCCCACTCCTACATTCCACCAATTATCTTTAAATTGTATTGGTGTTGGTTTGATTACAAATAAAATCTGGTTAGAATATATCATATTTAATTCTGATGCACAACATATTCAATAAACATATATTCTGTTATTTCCTTGATGCATCCATATAATTTAGTCATTGCCAATGTTAATTAGTAACTTTTGAGTAAATGATCATAAGAAATATATATTGCATGCTTAGGATTCCAGATTCAATTCTCAAGATCACTAGGTAGAATTGAAAAGACTTCCTGCCTGAAACCTTGAAAATTTGCTGCCTATTAACTAGATGAGTAATCATTTCATTCATTTGAAGCAGCTTTCTATGCTTTTCTATGTTCATTTTCTTTCCTGCTTAATCCTTCTCTGTCTGCCACACCCCACAGTTCATTGTTTACTTAGTGTTGCTTAGCATTTAACAAGCCTGAAAGCTTGATTCCAAGTAGCATTTCTCAGGTTGGCATTAGATTTTAGGATTCACCATTTTTCTAAGGCTACTTTTAACTCTAACTATACTACTAAATTAAAACCATAGATATATCATCAAATGTAAGAGAGGTAGTCCTCGACTTACAACAGTTCATTCAGTGATCGTTCAAAATTATAACAGTACTGAAAAAGGTCTTATGACCATTTTTCATTTTACGACCTTTGCAGCATCCTCATGATCACATAATCAAAATTCAGATGCTTTGCACCTGGTTCATACTTATTGCCATTGCAGTGTTCCAGGGTCATATGATCCCCTTTTGTGACCTTCTGACAAGCAAAGTGAATGAGGAAGCCAGATTCACTTAATAACCAGGTTACTAACTTATCAGCTGCAGCAATTCACTTAACAACTGTGGCAAGAAATGTTGTAAAATGGGGCAAAATTCATTTAATAACTCTCACTTCACACAACATAAATTTTGGGTTCAATTGTGGTCATAAGTCAAGGACTATCTGTATATTTCCTTATAAAATGCTGCCTTTGTGTGTGTGTGTGTGTGTGTGTGTGTGTGTGTGTGTGTGAGAGAGAGAGAGAGAGAGAGAGAGAGAGAGAGAGAGAGAGAGAGAGAGAGAGAGAGAGAGAGAGAGAGAGAGAGAGATTGTACTAAGGATTTATTACATTTATTTATTCATTTACCATGTATTGATAGCAAGGACCATGGATGGCAATGGAAAAAGAGCAGGTTGGTGATCCTGAAAAGAAATTCATTTGTGTCCTGCAGCCACTGTAGGATAATGGCTATTTTGGCCATCTTCTTTGTATATAGAGGCTGAGAGATGGCTGTGGGGAGATATAATGGGAGTTAGGGGACATCTATAGGGGACATCTATCTGAATGGAAGGTGTGGCACAATATTGACCCCAAAGTAGTGACAGGGATACGACTATGGTCATCTGAGAAACTCTGGTGGCTTCCAGGGGCATTGCTCCATAGATAATTGAACATGAAACTGTGATTGTAAAGTTGAGCCTTGGAGATAAAAGGTACTGTGGGCTTTCTGCCCAATACTAGCCTCCCGGTTGCTTCCTCTCTATACACTTTTTTCCCATAGCTCAGCAGCAGGACAATTCTCAAGATGGATTTGAAAGCAGGGCAGGAGAACAAAATGGACATAAGCTTAAGAGAAGAGTGTAACATTACTAAACAAGATGGGTTTCAAAACTGGAAACCCTTAAAGAAGCTAGAACAAAAAATAAAGACATCTCCATTGAAGGTATAATATTGGCTGATTTCTACTTTAGGTCATCTCCAGTTCCTTTCCAAGGTGTCAGTTCTGCTTCCAGTCCAGGAGTTCCCCCTCAGAGCAACATGACCAGCAATCGGAGACTGCAGCAGACCCAGGCTCAAGTGAATGAGGTGAGCTTCACCCAAGACATCTTTGTAGATTTTATTATGATGATTTTTAAATTTGGAACATAGGGGGGATAAAACATGGAAATGAATCAGGTCACAGTTTATAGGAGCATAGAAACATGGTTAAGTTTATGGTTTTATGGTCAAGTAATAATTGTTAAGCATATGCATTCTGGCATTGTGGAACTTAAAGGTAACTGCAGCAAAATACTCAACATGTATGTAAAGTTAATCTAGAAATAAGAACACCAGTCAAGTAGTACTAATTCATTAATGATCAAGGAGTTCAGCATAAGTATTATCTGTGCAATTAAAAGAAGAGAGAATTTAAGACTCAAGGTACAGATACATTTATTGCTTTCCTTAGATGAAAATTCTCTATGGTACAGGAAAATTCTCTAAACAGCTGACTCACTATCAAGAAGTGGGAACACAGAAATATCCTGCCACTGTTTATCACATGCACCATGATCAATCAGAAATACAAAGAATCTTTTTATGCAGTGGGTTTTCTGAAAAATACTGAAGTGATTTTGGAGAATACGGTGTCCTTGAAACAAATATCTTAAGAAGGTATTTGGAGATTAGTACAGAATAATTGTGTATTACTTGGATGAATATTTTCTTGGTTTAAACTTGATCTTCCCACCTTCTCAAGATTTAAGTAGAAACTCAGATTATTTCACTTATTGATCAAAATGTGAAAATGCCCTCATTACTTTATAAGACCCAATTTCCATATACTTCCCCATCTTAGTACAAAAAGTAATTGCTTGACCTTAATCTTTTCTTTTTCCATTCAGAAAATGTTAATTTAATATAAAAAGTGCTCTAAAACATGGGCAGTCTTGTTGATGTTATCTGGGAGGAGTTCGATCCTGTGACTCTGGACGACATGGACAGGATCATGGGGAAGCTGAGCTCCACCACGTGTTTATTGGACCCGTGCCCCTCCTGGCTGGTTTATGCGGCTCAGGATGGGACACGAGGCTGGCTCCAGGCAGTGATAACTGCTTCCTTGAGTGAGGATAGTTTTCCCGCCGCCTTGAAGGAGGCGGTGGTGAGACCCCTCCTTAAGAAGCCTGCCCTGGACCCAGCTGTATTAAACAACTTTCATCCAGTCTCCAACCTTCGCTTTCTTGTGAAGGTTGTTGAGAGCGTGGTGGCGCATCAGCTCCCTTTGTTCCTGGAGGAAGCTGATTATCTGGACCCGTACCAATCGGGTTTCAGGCCCGGGCACAGCACGGAGACGGCATTGGTTGCTCTGGTGAATGATCTCTGGTGGGCTCGGGACAGGGGTTGTTCCTCTGTCCTAGTCCTATTAGACCTCTCAGTGGCTTTTGATACCATCGACCATGGTATCTTGCTGCGGCGTCTCAGGGGGTTCGGAGTGGGAGGCACTGTTTTTCAGTGGTTCTCCTCCTACCTTCTGGGACGTTCACAGTCGGTGTTGGCAAGGGGGCAGAGGTCGACCTCGAGGCCTCTCATTTGTGGAGTTCCTCAGGGGTCGGTCCTCTCGCCTCTCCTGTTCAACATCTATATGAAGCCTCTGGGTGAGATCATTCATGGTTTTGGAGTTGGGTATCGTCAGTATGCTGATGATACCCAGCTTTTCATTTTGACCCCAAACCACCCCAGTGATGCCCTCGACGTGATGTCCCATTGCCTGGAGGCGGTCCGGGTCTGGATGGGGAGGAACAGGCTTCGGCTCAACCCTGACAAGACTGAGTGGCTGTGCGTGCTGGCATCTCGGGAAATTCAGATTATTCCACCTCTTACTATGGGGGGTGAGTTATTACCCCCCGTAGATAGGGCTCACAACTTGGGTGTCCTCCTAGATTCACAGCTCTCCTTAGAAGATCATATAGGAGCTGTGACTAGGGGGGCCTTCGCCCAGGTTCGCCTAGTGCGCCAGTTGCAGCCCTATCTGGACCAAGATGCCTTGCGTACAGTCACTCATGCGCTTGTGACCTCTCGTTTAGACTACTGCAATGCTCTCTACATGGGGCTGCCCTTGAGGACCACTCGAAGGCTTCAACTGGTGCAGAATGCAGCCGCGCAAGTTGTGTTGGGGGTCTCCCGATACTCCCATGTTACACCTCTGCTCCATGAGCTGCATTGGCTTCCAGTTGCCCTCCGGGTGAGATTCAAGGTGCTGGTGATGACCTATAAAGCCCTACATGGCATGGGTCCAGATTACCTACGGGAGCACCTGCTGCCGGCGTCAACTTCCCTTCGTCCAGTGCGCTCCCACAGAGAGGGCCTCCTCAGGGTGCCACCGGTCAGAGAATGTTGACTGGTGACCCCCAGGGGGAGGGCGTTCTCTGTGGGCGCACCAGACCTTTAGAACCGCTTACCGGTTGAGCTCCGGATGGCTCCCGACCTTCCCTCCTTCCGCCGTGATCTAAAAACTTATTTATTCAGCCTGGTCTGATGGGTTTGGGGTTTTAATATTAATTTTAATTAATTTATTTCATCGGGCACAATTATTATTATTTTTTTAACTTTTGTATCTTGTATTTTTGATATTTATTGCCCTGTACACCACCCTGAGTTCTTCGGGAGAAGGGCGGTATATAAATCAAATAAATATAAATATAAATATAAATATAAATATAAATAAATATAAATATAAATATAAATATAAATATAAATATAAATATTCAATATAAATAAATATAAATATAAATATAAATATAAAATAATGTGATCATTTCCTCTGTTCAGTAATCCTCTCCTGCTCATAGCAAATTAACAGGACAACGGGAAGGTGCCTTCCTACCCTGTCTCTGAAGTTCCTGCTCCTTTAGCTCTTGGTTCCTGAACTCTCTCTTATCACATACGATTAATTCTTAGCCTTTTGGACCCTGCACAAATTAGACAATGCCAACAAACATTCCCACTTCTTTTTGCATACATTTAACGTCTGCATCTAGAAGGTATGTTATAAAAGACATGAGCAGAAATAATAAAATAATAATAGTAATAATAATAATAATAATAATAATAATAATAATAATAATAATAATAATAATAATAATAATAATAATAATAATACCTGGAACATCTTACATTTTAAGGAGATACCTGGTTGATACCTAGGATGCTGGCAGCAACCCGTGTCAACTATTAGTGACAGTCAATTTGAATGTTCAGTTGACTGAGTTTCATGTTTTATGAATAAAAGTTTTATATAATAATAATAATAATAATAATAATAATAATAATAATAATAATAATAATAATAATAATAATAATAAACCCCCCAGTGAGGCACTACCTTGATGTGGTTGTGGGGCTTGTGTACTCTGAGGAAGGTGAGAGCTATGCCAGAGGTTCAACCATATTGGACAGGTCTCATCAGAGGAGTCAAAGAGTGTCTCTCCCATAAAAAATATGGTGAGATGTAAATTTCAAAATGCCATACTGGCTCGATGTCACCTGGGTTAACAAGGTCCATACTAGATGTTGGAGTTCCTGGGTATCTGGTGAAAAATGGGTTACAGGACTCAGGACTGTTGGCTGAGCAACCAGGGCCAGCAGCTGCAGAACTACTGGAAGAAAAGGTGTTTACCCGTTGCAAATACACAGTGATTGAAAACAAAGAAATAATGATCCGTTATTACAGATCAAGTCCAACAAGAGGATATCTAAAACAAATGCACCAGTTCTGGAAAAAAACAACATCCAGAATCAGAAATGTATTATATATGTAAACAGTTAATATACATCATTTAACAGGTTGTTTCAACTAGGGAAAACATTCTGACAGGAGAACACGCGGGAACTTTGACAGCTGTCAAAGTTCCCCGCACAGCGCAGGCGCAACCACTGACAGCTCGCGGCTGTCAAAACACCGGACCATGCGGAAGCCTGAGCTGTCAAGAGAAGACGACGCGGATTGGTCCGGATTGACGCGGCGCCAAAATGAACGCTCCTGATTGGCCCTCGCTGACAGCTGCCGGCTATAAAAGCCGGGCAAGTTATTCTATGTTTGCCTTGCTCTAAATAAACCCTTTTAGCAACTAGCCTGTCGTCCCGAGTGGTCCTTCGGCTACTTCACTGGCGACGAGGATGGGATCGCTCCGGAGCTGAAGTCACAGCCAAGGAAGAGAGTTCCTGAGCTGAAGTCACGGCCGAGGAAGAGAGTTCCCGGCAAGAGCTGTCACTGGAAGTTTTAACTTCCATAGGAGCGACCCAGGACCGGACGACATGGCAAACTTCGGGCGTGTGAGGGAATTCGATACCCGCCATCCCGAGAGATGGCAATCACACCTAGGCCAGGTCGAGGGATTCCTCCTCGTCAGTAAAATCACTGACGACAGAGCAAAGGCCGCCGCTCTACTATACATCAGCGGACCTCCAGTGTATGATGCTGCCGTGGGCCTGTTCAGCCCGGTGCCCATCACAGAGGTCTCCTACACGGACCTGGTGGACCAGCTGAACAAGTACTATATGCCGGCTCGCTCAGAACTGTACTGGCGGGTCCAATTCGCCCAGAAGAAACAGCGGCCAGACGAGCCCGCCAATGAGTTCATCGCTGGGGTCAGACACGCCGCGCGGAACTGCTGTTTCCCCGACCTGGAGGACCGCATCAGAGACCAGGTGGTGATCGGGTTGAGGGACGAGAGGCTGCAGAAGAAGCTGACATCCAAACCCGACATGAGCCTGGCAGAGCTGACCAGAGAAATCATGGCCTACGAGCACAACCACAAGAAGAAGCCGACTACCACGACCCCAGAGAGCCCAGCGACCGTCTTCCAAGAAAGCGCCACCCTCAGCGACAGCGAAGAGTCGGTGGATTTCACCGACGGAGAAGCCCTGCAGCGCAGAATGGAACGCAGGCAACTAAGGAGAAGCGACACTTCGGATCGCCGAAGGTCCAGGAACCCCCCTCCGCCACCGCCGCGTTACGAGCAACGGGCCGCCTGCGCCAGCTGCGGGGGCAACCATGCCCGAGGAAGCTGCCGGTTTAGAAACGCTAAGTGCCACAATTGCGGGAAGACCGGCCACATCAAACCGGTGTGCCGCAGCAAGGGCCGTGACAACATCAATGATTTGGAGGCAAACTCCCCAGGTAGGCCAGCTACCCAGGCCAGCAGAGAAAAACCGCCAGGGCCCCTGGTAGAAACAATTGACAGGGTAAACAGCCTAAGCTCAAAGGTTAAGATCAGGGTAAGAATTCAGGGGGTGCCCTGCCTCATGGAAGTGGATTCAGGGTCAGCAGTCCCCTTAATTTCGTTAAAAACTTATCAGGAGATCTGTCAACAAGGCAAGGAAAAAATTCCTCTGAGGCAAACCCAGGTCCACCTAGCAGACTTCCAGAAAACCCCCATTCCTCTGGAAGGGAGGGCTAAGGTTGTCGTGCAGTACAAAGGGTTCAAGGGTCCCTTAGAAGTCCTAGTTACGCCAGGAAACCGCACCAACTTGATAGGGTTAAACTGGTTCGGCCCGCTAGGAATCGCCATAACGGGGGTAAATACAATTCAATCACCCAGCCTAGAAGCCGTTTGCAACAAGTATGCAGACGTCTTCGATGGCACGTTAGGGAAATACACCGGTCCCCCCATCTCCTTACAGTTAAACCCAGCAATCCAACCAATAAAGATAAGAGCTAGAAGAGTACCCTTTGCCCTTAAAGAAAAAATAGAAAACGAACTCGATCGCCTCATAGGTCTCGGGGTGCTCGAACCAACGGAAGGGGGAAGCTGGGAGACCCCTATAGTCACCCCTATTAAACCTAACGGGGAAGTGAGATTATGTGCGGACTATAAAGCGACCCTGAACCTAGCCCTCAGCCCCCACGCTTACCCGGTGCCAGCGGTAAGGGACGTATTTGCTTCCATCCGCTCTGGCGCCATTTTCGCCAAACTTGATCTCACGCAGGCGTATTTGCAACTGCCTGTCACTAATGACACCGCGGAAGCCCAGACAATTGTCACCCATCGCGGTGCCTTTAAAGTGAAAAGGCTCCAATTCGGCATATCGGCTGCCCCGGGTATTTTTCAGGGTATCATGGAGAAAACCCTGAAAGGAATACCCGGGGTCTGCCCCTATTTCGACGATGTTCTCATCGCCGGAGAAAACGAAGCAAACTTAGCTGACAGGCTGTCAGCTGTGCTAAGCCGGCTCAGAGAAGCCGGCCTCAAACTTAAACGGGAAAAGTGCTCTATTGGAGTCACATCCACAGAATTCCTAGGGTACAAAATAGACGGCCAAGGCATCCACCCCACCACAGAAAAACTAAGGGCTATTCAAACAGCACCAAGCCCAAGGAATAAACAAGAGCTCCAAGCTTTTTTAGGATTATTAAACTTTTACCATGCCTTCCTTCCCCATAAAGCCACTATCGCTGAGCCTCTGCATAGGCTCCTGGACAAGGGAACTGTTTGGTCCTGGACCAAAATACATGAGAATAGTTTCCAATCATTAAAAAAGATTATTTGTCACAGCTCAACGATCACCCTTTTCAGAGAAGACACCCCAATATGCATCGCTTGCGATGCCTCTCCCTATGGAATCGGGGCAGTGTTAAGTCATTTATTCAAGGATGGTACACAAAGACCCATAGCCTTTTATTCACGCACTCTGTCTAAAGCAGAAAGGAATTACGCACAAATAGACAGAGAAGCCCTAGCAATAGTCGCAGGGGTTAAAAAATTTCATGACTACCTTTATGGGAGGCCCTTTACTATATTTACAGATCACAAACCCCTTCTGGGCATATTCACGTGGAATAAAACTACACCACAGATTCTCTCTCTGAGAATACTACGGTGGTCCACATTCTTATCGGCCTATTCCTATCAGTTAATACATAAACCGGGGAAGGAATTAGGACACGCAGACTGCCTCAGCAGACTGCCCATTCAAAGCAAGGACTCAGACCCAGCCCCAGCTGGACTGATTCTAGCAATCTCTCAACTTCCAGATTGTCCCCTGTCTGCAAACATTATAGCCAACAATTCAGCTAAAGACAAAATACTTAGCAGAATCCTCAAATGGGCCACAACAGGGTGGCCAGCACAAAACCCACACCCCCAATTCCAGCCATATTTTAGCAGGAAAAATGAAATATCCACTCATAGGGGATGCCTGCTGTGGGGAAATCGGGTCATAATACCAGAGAAGAACATAAACCAAACATTACACATTTTACATGAAGGACATCCAGGCATTGTCAAGATGAAAGCTATGGCTAGAAGTTATGTCTGGTGGCCGGGCATAGATAAAGAGATAGAAAGATATGTGGGAGGGTGCTATACCTGTCAAGCGACCCGAAACGAGCCACCCCAAGCACCAATTCACAAATGGGAAACTACGAGGAACCCATGGTCACGTATACATTTAGATTTCGCAGGACCTATCCAGGGGCAAAGTTTCTTAATTGTAGTGGACAGCTATTCTAAATGGCTAGAAGTCACTCCCCTTAGAAAAACAACGTCAGGAGCCACTATACAAGCCTTAAGGAAAATATTCGCCACACATGGCCTTCCAGACACCATAGTTTCAGACAATGGACCTCAATTCACCTCTCGTGAATTTCAGATGTTCGCTATGAAGAATTGTATTAGGCTGGTCACGTCTGCGCCGTTCCACCCATCGTTGAACGGGATGGCTGAAATTATGGTGCGGTCCACAAAAGAAGCTTTGAAAAAATTCGCAAAGGGGAACTGGCAGCGGCGTCTCAGCCAGTTCCTCATGTCACAACATGCAACTCCATGCACAACAACGGGCAAATCACCGGCGGAACTGAGATGGGGGAGGAGGCTAATAACGCGGCTCGACAGACTGCATCCTGACACATACCCGGAAGAAAAAGAGCACCCCTACCCAAACCGCACACTCAAACCAGGGCAATTGATATGGGCACGGTCATATACGGATAAAAACAAGTGGGTCCAGGGGACAGTACTAAAACAAACGGGACCCATTTCATACCTAATAGCCACACAAACTCACGGCAACATACGCCGCCATATCGACCAACTCAGACCCAGACAACCACCACACAACTCAGAACACCAACCAGAGGAACTCGAGCTACAACCCCCCCCCAGAAATACTACCGATACCAAACCAAGAAGAAGAACAGCAAGAAAACGAACTACCAGAACCAGACAATCCCCCACTTCCTCGCCGTTCCAACAGGAACCGAAGAGCCCCCGCCTACCTAAAGGACTACCAGTGGGCAGGTTCCGGCAACCAAGGGGGAGGGAACGCTCCAGGGGAGGGGTAAGGGGTGTATTATATATGTAAACAGTTAATATACATCATTTAACAGGTTGTTTCAACTAGGGAAAACATTCTGACAGGAGAACACGCGTGAACTTTGACAGCTGTCAAAGTTCCCCGCACAGCGCAGGCGCAACCACTGACAGCTCGCGGCTGTCAAAACACCGGACCATGCGGAAGCCTGAGCTGTCAAGAGAAGACGACGCGGATTGGTCCGGATTGACGCGGCGCCAAAATGAACGCTCCTGATTGGCCCTCGCTGACAGCTGCCGGCTATAAAAGCCGGGCAAGTTATTCTATGTTTGCCTTGCTCTAAATAAACCCTTTTAGCAACTAGCCTGTCGTCCCGAGTGGTCCTTCGGCTACTTCAAGAAATAACAGAACAGAGACTAGCAGATCAACGTCGATTTATAATACAAAATAAAGTATTCACAGAAATAGAATTGGACGAACTGCAAAGGTTTACCCAGGGCAAAGAAATCAAAACCTTGCCAGAAGTAATTCAGAATGTAGAGGCAAGCCAGGGGGAGTTGGCAGTGAAGGAATCCAGCAGAGATATACAACTATTCTCATTTGGAAACCAGGCACCTCTTGCTCAGGAAAAACAAAGCCCTCTAACTAAAGAAATAAAAGAATTGAAACAAAGAATAACTGAGCATCTAGAACTGCACAAAAACAACAGAATAAGGCTGCCTGCATTGAAGCTTGTTCCAAAGAAACAGCTAGCACAAGATGCAAATCCTGCAATATCAAGTATAAGCACCAATTCACTGCAAGAAACAAACCAACTAATGTACAGCACAGCTGCAGTTATAAATGAATACCTGGGATGCAAAATCAACAAAGAAGAAAAACAAATAGTGCACCACAAAAATGGAAGGTTAGACTAGAAAATAAGACCAGCAAGTTAAGATCACATGCAAGCAAGCTAGAACAGATGAAAGAAAAGAAGCTGAAGAACAAGAAGACCAAAGAATACCTAATCAAGAAATACCACTTAGAAACAAGGAAGATCAAGGAAGCACTGGAAATAATAAAGCAGCAAATAACAGCTATAGCCAGGAAAATCAGTAGATACGAAGCTCGAATTGCAAATTATAGGCAGAACCTCCAATTTCAATCCAATCAGAAACATTTCTACCAATCCATCAATGGAGAAACTGCAATGAATCAGTCAGTACCTGTCAAGGAAGAAACAGTGCAGTTCTAGAAGCAGATATGGGATAACCCAAAGAAACACAACAAGGATGCAGCTTGGTTAAAAGAGGTGGATGCAAATAAAACAGAAGTTTAAATGAAAGAACTAGTAATAACAAAAATGGTAGAAAAAAGAGCAAGGAAGATCAAAAATTGGTCAGCACCAGATGAAAATTAACTGCATGGGTTTTGGTTGAAACATCTAACTGTTATATACCCACTCATTGCCAAGCAGTTCAACAATATACTACAAGAAGGAAAAATTGAAAAGTGGCTAACAACTGGGAAAACCTACCTAATAATGAAAAATCCAGCAAAAGGGGCAACATGAGGCAACTACAGGCCAATTACCTGCTTACCAACAACTTTCAAATTGCTAACTGGTGTGGTAGCTGATGCAGTACAACAGCATCTAGATGAAAACAATCTCTTTCCACTCGAGCAGAAAGGAAACTGTCCCAATAGCAGAGGACCAAAAGATCAACTCCTAATAGACAAAATGATCTTGGAAAACTGCAAGAAAAGGAAGACCAACCTGAATGTGGCATGGATTGACTACAAAAAGGCATTTGACTCTCTGCCACATGTTTGGATAATCAAGTGCCTAGAAATAACAGGAGTCAGGAGAAACATCAGAAAATTTGTGCAAAGATCGACGGCACAATGGAAGACACAGTTGCAGGTCAATGGTGAAAGACTGGGAGAGGTTAATATCAAGAGAGGAATATTTCAAGGAGATTCATTATCACCACTACTATTTGTTATTGCACTGTTTCCTCTGTCAACAATACTGAATAACTCAGGACATGGTTATCAAACATCAAAAACATCTGCCAGACTATCCCACCTCCTTTACATGGATGATCTGAAGCTGTATGGAAAAACATCATCTGAAATAAAATCACTGCTGAATAACATTAAGAGTCTGGATGAGGAAGATTACTACAAATACTTGGGTATCCTTCAAGCTGACAACATCAAGCACACTGAAGTCAAGAAAAAGATTAGAGGTGAATACATCAAGAGAGTGAAGATCTTAAAGTCCAAACTCAATGGAGGAAATATCATGAAGGCAATCAACACCTGGGCAATTCCAGTCACTAGATACACAGCTGGAATAGTGGACAGGACTCAAGCAGAACTAAAAGCAATGGATAGGAAGACCAGAAAAATAATTACAATAAATCATGCCCTTCATCCACGCAGTGGCATTTACAGATTCCATCTACCAAGACAAATAAGTGGGTGTGAAATGCTGCAAGTACATCAGATGGTTGAAGACGAAAAAATAATTTTGGAAGAATATCTGAAGGATAATGATGCACTGAAATTAGTATATCAGGAAGGCTTACTGACTACTGGAGAGACCAAACTGGCCTACAAGAAAGATCAAATGAAGAACAGAATAGAGGCACGGGAAGACAAAGCACAACATGGCCAGTACATTAAAAAAAAAGCTGGGAAAGCAGATAATAACAAGACCTGGCAATGGCTAAGAGCAGGAAAGTTGAAGAAAGAGACTGAGGGATTAATTCTGGCTGCACAAGACCAAGCCTTAAAGGACAAATGCATACAAAGTCAAAATTGAGACGACAGCAACAGACAGTAAGTGCCACCTATGCAAAGAAGCTGAAGAAACAGTGGACCACCTGGTAAGCTGCTGCAAGAAGATCGCACAGATTGACTACAAGCAGCGACATGACAAAGTAGCAACATTGGTGCATTGGAAGATCTGCAAGAAATATCATCTGCCTCTAAGCAAGAACTGATGGGATCATAAAATAGAGAAAGTCATAGAAAATGGTAAAGTTAAATTGCTCTGGGACTTCAGAATTCAAACAGAAAAGCACCTGCAACATAACACCCTGGACTTAACAATTGTTGATAAGACAAAAAAGTCTGGATAGTGGACATGGCAGTGCCTGGAGACAGCAGAATAGACGAGAAAGAACTGGAGAAGATAACAAAATACAAAGACCTACAAATAGAAAGACTGTGGCAAAGGCAAGCAAGGGTAGTACCAATAGTAATAGGCACCTTGGGTGCAATCCCAAAACAACTGGAGCACCACTTGAACATCACTGGCATTGACAAATTCACCATTAGTCTTGCAAAAGGCAGCCTAACTAGGAACTGCTTCCATCCTGTGACGATATCTATAATACCATCAAACATCCACATCTGCCTATCGCAGGTCCTTGATAGGGATTTTATAGGTAGACAAAAATGCCAAATCCATCCAGTCTGAACATCTGCCTGACTGTGCGATTAATAATAATAATAATAATAATAATAATAATAATAATAATAATAATCCGTTGCTTCTTGTCCTGCCTTCAGGTGCTTTGGAGAATAGCTTGACTCCCTCTTTCTTGTGGCAACCCCTGAGATATTGAAACACTGCTATCATGTCACCCTTCGGTATTCCAAGTGTGGCCTTACCAAGGCATTGTAAAGTGATATTAACACTTCACGTAATCTTGATTCTATCCCTCTGTTAATGCAGCCTAGCACTGTGTTGGCTTTTTTGGCAGCTGCAACACACTGCTGGCTCATATTTAAATGATTGTCCACTTTGTTCAGTATAAACCTATGACAACCTTTGAAATTTTAAATAAAACTGTCTTGTATACTTTTTTTTTCAATAAGCAGGTTGAGCTTTGTTTTAGAATTATCCTTCCTTCCTTCAACAGATGTTGAAAAAGTGATTCTACTTCACTATTTTGTAAGTAGGTTTCCTAAACACTGTGCCATTTTCAGGTTGTGGACATCATGCGGGTCAACGTAGACAAAGTACTAGAAAGAGATCAGAAGCTTTCAGAACTTGATAACCGAGCAGATGCTTTGCAAGCAGGGGCCTCACAATTTGAAACCAATGCAGCTAAGCTGAAGAGGAAATACTGGTGGAAAAACTGTAAGGTATACTTGTCTACTAAACAATACAATGTAATCTTAGTCCAAGAGAAATAAGGGCAAACATCAGCCTTAATTCAGTTAAAATGAAAACATATATACCCCTAATCAGGACTTTTGGAATTTGGTAAAAATGTATGGGTTGAGATTATAATATTGTATAGATAAAAAACAGTTTATTGAAAATATTGTAGAGATAAAAAACAGTTTATTCAACCTTCCACGTCAAATAGATTGTTTATTTCTTACAAAATAAATGATGGCAGATGTAGGAAAAGTTAGCAAAGAAACTGTATTTTTACCTCCTTTCCTTGTTTAGCAAAATTTAATTCACATATCTGCATGTAATATGCCTATTGATTAGATGGATATTGTAATCACTTTCAGTTACTGGTTCTTTTTTCATTATGTTTTTCTCTCTTCAGTAATGAAAAATACATCAGGCTATGTTTAATCTCTAAATAGACTACTGCAGATAGTTTGGGCTTATCTAACATAATATTATACTCAGAAGAAACATTATGTTTCTTTTTCTTTCATACAAGGACTTGCTTCCAGGTTTCTTTGTACAAAAACAATTTTCTAACATTATTGTTTTTCCTCTATACACATTCTTTCTGCGATAAAACCCACCTGAGAGCAACAGCATCTAGGGCTGTGGGCTGCAGTGCTCCGATTCCAGTAAACAGGGCAAAGTGGTACCATGGTACAGAAAATAAGGTGTTCTACTTCCCATTGAAGTGCAACCTCATTTTCTTTTTCAGAGCTATACAAAGGAACTTTTAAGAGTTTAGCACTCCTTTGTATTGTACAGCTATAGCTGTTGCAGATTTGGCTTCTATTATCCAACCATCCTATCTCATTCATTGAAGTTTGGGGGGGCATCATTTTTTTCATTGTTAATCCAGATTTATTTTCCTACCATTTTTCTTTTACTGCTATGCCAACAATGGGTTCTGTTTTTTTCCACTGCTGTCTGCCTTCAATGAGTAATTCAGAAACACTTTAATACAATTTGACACCTTGAATTCATCTGAGGTTCAGCTTGGAAATTCACCCCAAGGGGCTGATTCAATCAATCTTTTTTTAAGATTAAATCACCCCTTCTAAATATTGTGGTCATATAAGCAGGACACACCTGTAGTCTTTCCATTCAAATAAAAGTAAAGTTACCTTTTAAATAGCAAGTTTGAGATTAATTATTTTGTTTTCTTTTCTAGATGATGATTATCCTGGGTGCAATTTGTGCAATCATTCTTATCATAATTATAAGTGAGTAACAGAAATGTTCATCTTGACAGACTTCATTTCATTTTATAATGATCAGTCAACATTTCTGTATAAATGACTGATCAGAGCATTTACAAATTTTCTTGGCATTGTCTTCTTCCCCACTTCTATAAGGAGAAATACACAACATTGTATCGCAGTTGTAAAACAACTTGATTTTAAAAGGACACATCTGTAAGTGCTTATTTTGCTGAACAGAAAGTGTCTCTGTAGATGGCAGACTTGTTTGGACTGGGATTATAAGAGAACTAGGGGCTGGTAAAAGGACAGGTAAGATTCATCCAAGAAATACAAGGGCTATAGACATCTTTTTAAAAATCCCAGAAGATGACAATGGTAAACCACTTCTAAAGAAAACCTACTTTAAAGGGAAAATCATTTTTATGATTTGCATAAGGTAGTCTAATCTTGGTTTTCTTAAAGTCACCAACAACATCCTTCAAAGCATGATCGGATATTACATCAGCCAAATGCTGTAAAATAGAGACCAGTCATTATGCTTATAGCATGAGCACTGTACTGGATGGCTAAAGGATGCTAAGATTTCATTATCAGAAGAGATATCACCGGCTAGCAAGAACCTGCTTCATATAATATATTAAACGTGTCTGTTGACATCTCTTGTATGAAAACAGGTTGGCAAATACTACTGTATGGCCTTGTACCTTAACTCACAGATAGTTCTCAACTTACAAAAGTTTGTTTAGTGACCATTCAAAATTACAATGGCAGTGAAAAAAGTGACTTTTGACTGTTTTTCACACCTGCAGCATCCCCATGGATCAAACTTCAGATCCTTGGCAACTCATTCATAGTTGTGACAGTTGCAATGTCCCGGGATCATGTGATCACATTTGCCATCTTCTGACAAGCAATGTCTATAGGGAAGCCAGATTCACTTAACAACAGTGTTACCAACTTAACAACTGCAATGATTCACTTAACAGCAGTGGCAAGAAAGGTTGTAAAATGGGGCAAAACTCACTTAACAACTGTCTTTTAGCAAGAAAATTTTTGGACTCAATTGAGGTCATAAGTTGAAAACTACTTGTACTGATCTGCCATGCTGAGTACTCTTTACGCTCATTTTAGTTAGAAGCAAATGGCAATGTGTTGTATCAATGTGACCTTTTTCCTTATGGTCAGCATTTCAGCAAAGTGGATTAATTAACCTGATTTCCTCTGAACTTTTTTTAAATTACTGATTTACTTTTGCTTTTACATTGTGAATTCTAATCATTTAATGTGAAGAACAAGTTACCTCCATTTTTTACTTGACTGAATATTGGTAATATGGAATCAGTGGAGAGACTGAACTAATTTCTTGATTTGAAAAGAACCTAAATGATTAGTTCGCTCCAATTCAAAGCACATCATTCAGTGTACCATGTCCAAACAAGTCTCAAAAAGAAAGAAAAAGCTTACATTGGTTCTCTGAAGTTTACTCATTTGTTTAGTTTTTAAAGTAGTAGCTGGGATTTAAATCTCCAGGATTTATTTTAGAAATAGAATTTGCTAAGTATATTATCTCTATAGATGAAATAAAGCACCATGTTGGGAGCATGAATCATGAAGCAGAGGCGAGTCATGGCTGCCAATTTTAGTAAATTTCTTGGGATTTATTGAATGAGGTAGTTATCCAATTTAAGAGATTTGTTTTAAAGCCGGAGAATGGAAATGACTATTTTATTTTCTGTTATCCATTGTTACTAAAAGACATGTTATTGTGCATGTGTCTGCTTATCAGACAAACCTCATTTCCCCAGTTGGCAGACATATATGGGAGATTAACAATATTTTCATTCTTTTTTCTTCCAGTTTATTTCTGCACCTGAATACTAAGATCAAATGGCTTGGTGTGGCTACACTCATCTTTTCTGATAATTCCACAAATGAAATTGAAATTTATTTTTTACGTCTTGGGGCTGGTTGCTTGCAACTATGTGTAAGGACTGTTTGTTTAGGGTTCATTTTTAAGGGTTTTTGTTTTGTTTTGTTTAGGAGAAGGTGCTGTTCTTAGGGGGGGAAAAGTGTACCAGTTAAAATACTGCCAACCGATTTCACACATCTTGCTATGTCTTAAATTAAGAGAATGCTGATCTTTAAAAGTGCTCATTCTTGAAAGCTATTTCATTTGAATGAAAAAAATCACCAGTATAAAAATAAAAGGGATGTTGCAAATGGGCTTTAACTGAAAGGATATTAAGTAATAACAAATTGTTTTCAAAATTAGATACCTTTTACACCATAAAAACAACCTCAGATTCATAACAGCTGATCTTTATAACAGTAGTTTAAAATAGATTCATAGCAATATCTGGGGCTATAATACAAAAAAGCTTGTATTCTCCCCATTCCTCAAGTTAAAGACAAATAATAATAATTTTAAAATTCACAACAGATTTTTAAGGCAAGGGTTCACAAAATCTGGAAATATTCCAAGATATGAGTGGCTTAGGAAATAAACTTACAAAGTGAAATCCATGGCAGACATCATTGTTAACTTTTGAAGCAGCTTGAGAGTTCATGACTAGGTTCCTAAGGTCATTCAACAATATTTATATGCAAGCAAAGACTTGATTTACCCTTGTCCACATTTTCCATTATACTTGTGGTAAGCATGTGGTACTGAGTAGCTGCTGAAGCTCCAGTGCCTAGTGCACAGGTCTGCAACCCGCAGCTCCGGAGCCGCATGCGGCTCTTTCAGCCGTCTCCTGCAGCTCCCAGTCTTCTGCTATGTGCAGTCCAAAAAAAAAGTGGGACTAAAAAAGTTCAACCAATCAATTCAAATATGCAGGGTAGGTGCATATCTCGCCTTGGCTCCACTCTTCAGTCAAACCCTGTTCTGCGCATGCGCGCATGTACATGCGTGCGCACACATTTTTTGCGGCTCCCAGTTTATCCTTTTGTGAGGGAACCGGTTCCGAGTGGCTCTTTCACTGTTTCAGGTTGCTGACCCCTGGCCTAGTGAGAACTCACCACTGACACCTCTCCTGCTTCTATATTGTTTTCTGGCATTCAGTGTTAGATACTGGCATTCAGTGTTAGATACGTAGGTCAGCAACTCATCATTTACTTTTTACAAAATAGCCTCCAAGATCTTGCTGAACTACAGCTCCCAACATCCCTCATTACTGTACACCCAGTTGCTGGGAATTTCATTTTTATAATCCCCGGAGGACTACAGATCTTTACTCTTAACTCTAGAATGATGCCAGACAATTAGGATCAAATCCAGCAATATAAGATCCAACAGAATACTTTGCCAAGACTCTCCCTCTGTCAAATTTGGAGCCATTTGTAGGTACACACATAGTCTGTATTCATTTTATTAAAATGATCAGTGGATAAATGTTTATACACATGATGATATTTAAAGGCATATCTAATTATAAAAATAGAGTGAGATGCTGTAATTAATTCAGGCTGATGAGAAGCAGTTTTTCAATTGTGCTTCATGTTTTGATATTGTTTATTATAGAAAACTCCAGATACTTGCAATCTTAATTACACAGAAATATACTGTACTCGCTGTTGCTGTTTTGGTCCGAGATTAACGCCACAAGGAACATATGTACCAGTGAAGAAACATTTCTTTAAAAATGTCTTTACAAGGTATAATTGTGATACAGAACTTCTATTCTAGCTCTTTTTTTTCAAGCCAATGTGTCTTTAATGGTTGGTTATACAACTGTAATTAGCCAGCTGTTGAACTAAAATATCAAGATTTACCATGCAATATAGCTAGGTACAGGACGTGGGACAAGAAAAGTTGGTATGTGATGCAAAAATCCTTTAATATTCTTATTTCCTCCCTTACTCTAGAAAATCATTTTGCCCTAGTTGTGCTTTGTAAGACATAGTAGAAATCTGTATTTTTGAAGTGTTGCTGAACTGCCACTCTCAGCATTTCATATCACTGCTCATACTGCTACATCTGGAAAGTATAAATTCCAACCACTCTACTAGTCTGACAATACCAGTGTTGAAAAAAGCAGTGCCTGGTGAAATGGGATACATGGCTCAGGACTGCATGGCTTCCAGGCCTTGTGGATGAAGTACTACACAATCTTGCATTTGACAGATTGCTTCAAATTAAATCTTAAACTTCTGCTTAAACCAAAGTATCTAAAACTACGGGGACAGTAGTATTATCATCTTCATGCTGATTCTTGTAAAAGCTGTATTTTGTCATTTTTGCGAGGCCTAAGCACTTTCATAGCTAGTTTGGTCTCAAGATCTGTTGCACTCCTGAATTTGTGAAACTTTATTTCAGAACTTCATTCATTGTGGAGCCAACTAAATTTTTTCATTAAAATGTCTTAGCATAATAGTGCATTTGCACGTGTCATAGTCACTGCTTTGTTATTCTGAATCTGTAAACAACTGCACCCAAATAATAACTTTGCATTCACATTTGCAGAAAGATGCTGTATTTAACTCTGTATTGTATAGATGTTGCATTGGCTTTCTTTCATTTAGGAATTCATTGAAACATGCAATTCAACCTGGAATTTTAACTTTTGCATGAATCTATATTTTAGACCCTTCAGGTGTAGGACTGTAAGAGGTCTCTACTTCAGGACAAATCTCTCAGATGGATATTTCAAATGGTGAGGAAATTCAGACACTGAGCCCATACCCCACCTCACCCTATGCGGTGCCAGTCTAGAAGAGATGGGTGAAACTTTAAATGATACCTTCTTTCCACTACTGGTGCAAGAAGATCTCACTCTTTGATATTATTCTGGTGGTACTCCAGACTTTTATAACCCTACTTCATGCAATCAAGTTTATTGAGGGTGTGTAACAAGGAGTGGGTATCAATGGAGGGACTAACAGAATTATATAAGCTGAAATGTAGCTGTGTCCGTTACATTTTTTTCCTTAATTTCTTTTGAAAGTAGGACTTTATAAGCTCCTGACTCTAATTCTTAAAAATAATTTACAACAATTACCACTGTATAAATACATATTAATACAATGGGTTGGATCCACACTTAGTTAAAATAAACCCTTTATAAACAAAAAGCTTATTAGGCATGACAAGTTCTATTGTTTTCAGTGGATCTACTCTAAGATTCAATTAATGTACAGAAATATACATGGTGAGGTGGGAGGCAAACTAATTTAATATAATAACTATAACAACAACAACAACAACAACAACAACAATATCTGAAAGCTATGCTCACACTGTTTGATGTAGAACAATCCACTTAGGGCAATAACAGAACTTGATAGTGGTTGTTCTTTTTTACATTTGATTTTTTCCCAGAATATTTTTCTCCTGCCATTCATTCCAAAACCTCCAAATTATCAAGCATTTATTGATAACCTCTCACTCTGCAGTTGCAGCTTCCTACTGATATGACATTTAAAAAGCCCCATCTGTGAATGAAAAAGCAAAACCATGGCAGTCCAATTACATGTGGCTTTGTGAGTGTTAAACCTAGTTATGAGGCAGTGAGTCACCAAGGCAGTAACCTCATTCTGTCAAGGATTTAAAAATTTAGTTTAGAAGGAAAAATTTATTATGCCTTAATTGAAAGAAGCCCCATCATTAACAACCACATTTAGGTACGCTGGTGGCTCAACAATGGAGGAGAAACACAAAAGATTACAAGGTTTTAAGTTCTCTAGGTACAACTCTTCCATCAGCTAAAATGTTAATAGACACAGGATAGAGAAGCAAGGAAGGAAGCCTTAGAATTAGGCCAGTTATGGCTGAAATATCTACCTTTTTAAAAAAATTATTTTCTTGCTTCCTTCCCATTCTGGTTTTTGTTAACATCTTCCTGTTGAAGAGTTTTGGAAAACAGAGCTTTTGGTCCATGTTTTATTTTGCACAGGTATTTAATTTAAAAGTTAAATACAGGTATCCAAGAAAAGAAGTGAATGCATCCTTTCCTTCTTGCATTATCCTAAGCTATAAAGAATATGGACATACTAAATTACTATTTAATGATCACAGTACTAAAGATTCCTATAATAGGATTTTTGATATTTTATATGCTTTCATACTTGGAAGAAGAACCACCTTCCTTTGAACCTCTGGTGTTCACGCAGAACATTCTAGCAAAGCTAATATCAGTATGAGAATTTTCACCATCACGCCAAAGCATGGCAATTAACATAAGATAAGCAGCAAAACGTAACATATAAAGAAACAAGCTATGTCTTCTCTGCCCTTTTTGTTTTTGTTTTTTGTATTTGACTCACAAAGTTTTCTACAAAATTCAAAATGCTTCCATACCTTTGTATGCTTCTCGGATGGTTTCTAATAATTAACTGAACTATGGTTTTTGAATTTCTGTAAAATATTCAAGCTGTTTTCCTTTAAAGTCCATCTATGAAAGAGGAAATTTACAATCAATTTTCACTGACATTAATTTAAGATTAGTAAAAAAGCAGAGCATGGAGAATCATATAAATCTTTGGAAGATCACTTGACTGTTCCTATAGTCTAGATCTGATGAAAACAGAGGAAGAATTGTCATAAACACTCAAATCTTTTAACAGGGGTCTCAGTGAATTTGAATGCAGCCATCAACAGATAATGAAAAAAGTAGTTAATGGGACATGGCTAATAACTTAGTGGAAAGTACAGAAGCATTTCTACTACACAAGGAAGCCTGTCAAGTTTTGACAAATTTTTTATTTAAAAGTTATTTTAATAGGTTTTTATAGCTATTTAAAAATCTTAAAGTAACTATAATTATCATCACATTTGAGCAATACTTAACTAGTTTCTACCTTTCCAAAAATTTAGTTTCTTCTCTGGTACTCAAACATCTTTAATATTGTCTTCATAGTCTTACTGTTGGTATATGTTTTATACAGATAGTTTCATCAATAAAGAAGAATATTTGTAACTCAGGTTGAAATAGGGGGTCCTTGGTGCTCTCTTAGCTTGGTTGTTTTCTTGCAGACATTTCATTACTCGAACTACCATGTTTCCCCCAAAATAAGACCCAACCGGAAAATAAGCTCTACTATGATTTTTCAGGACACTCGTAATATAATCCCCACTCCCCAAATAAGCCCCCGGTTAAGATCGTCAGCCAGACGGACGCATTTAATACCGTATTTCCCTGAACATAAGACCTAACCGAAAAATAAGCCCTAATGCATCTTTTAGCGCAAAAATTTATATACGACCCAGACTTATTTTCAGAGAAACACAGTAGGTAAAATCAATAGTGCTAGTAAGGAGAGGGGAGGCTTGCTCTCACTTTATATTTTATTTATTTATTTATTTTAATTCCATTTATATCCCGCCCTTCTCCGAAGACTCAGGGCAGCTTACAAGCTTAGCAGTAGCCTTCATTCTATGTATATGCCTGCTTATTAGGGCTTTCACACACACCCCAAGCGGCATTATTACAAAGTCAGCTTAATTGCCCCCAACAATCTGGCTCCTCATTTTACCTACCTCGGAAGGATGGAAGGCTGAGTCAACCTTGAGCCTGGTGGGGTGCGAACCTGAACTAATTGCAGGCAGCTGGTGTTACTTAAGGAGGCATTAGCCCACTGCTCCACCAAGGCTCTTTTATTCTAGTAACTTGCTCTGTCAATGTTGGTGGGGGTGGTCTTATAAGTTCCTTGGCTGAGCTGTTTACTGTTGGCAGTTCCTTGATTCTTGTTTATTTGATTGTTGGTCTGATGATAATCTGTGCTCATCTGGGTGCTGATTGCTGGTGGGGAGGTGTTTTGGTCTTTTTATTCCCTTCTGATTTGTTGTCTCTTTTGCATAGTATGTAGATATTGTCTATATGTCTATTGGTGGTTAATTTGTCAGAGTGCCAGGTTTCTAGAAATTTCCTAGTATTTTTGGACTTGGCTTGGTCTCGTATGGTCAGTTTCCCAGTTGAAACTATGGTCAAGTCTGTCCATGTTGTGAAATTAGAGTTTTCATCATATCTTCTGACTGCTAGTTGATGTTCATGGATGTGTTCTGCCAGTCTTCTGCCTGTTTGTCCTATGTAGTGGTTGTTGTATATTGTAGATGACTTCTGTTTTTTTATTCTGGGGCTGCTGGGTTTTTTGGTTTACTTAGGGTGGTTTGAAGGGTTTTGTTGGCTTTTGTGCTATATTGATTCCATGACAGCAAACCGCACTACTTACTAGCACTGATGATGTTACATTTTTATTACAGCTCACATCATTCCCTCATATTTGTTGCTTATGCTAGCTATTAAAATAAAGTGAAGTACATCCAGGTTTTAAAAACTTGCATATTTTATTTATTTTTATTTTAATTCCATTTATATCCCGCCCTTCTCCGAAGACTCAGGGCGGCTTACAAACTTAGCAGTAGCCTTCATTCTATGTATATGCCTGCTTATTAGGGCTTTCACACACACCCCAAGCGGCATTATTACAAAGTCAGCTTATTGCCCCCAACAATCTGGGTCCTCATTTTACCTACCTCGGAAGGATGGAAGGCTGAGTCAACCTTGAGCCTGGTGGGATGCGAACCTGCACTAATTGCAGGCAGCTGGTGTTACTTAAGGAGGCATTAGCCCACTGCTCCACCAAGGCTCTGACAGTAGTTAAAGGGTGATGTAGTTAATAGAACTGTAGATGGAACAAGCAAAAGAAAATGCCATGAATTATTTCTTGTTTTTAATCAAAAAAACTTAAAAAGGAATTGGGACTGCTTCAGGATTCAAGAATTTTTCTTATAAAGGGCCTCTGTTGATTACTTCTGTAGATTATCTAGCTGGGCGGTAACTTACTATACAAGTAAATATGTGTACACATATGCAACTTCATGACACCAACTTCCTTTAATTTAATTAGTAAAGGAAGTATTTAGATAATTAAAGTTTGCATCTCTTGTAGACATCCAGATTATACTCCTGGCAATATCCATGTCTTTATCATTATTTCCAAAGGAAAATGAATTTCTGGATAAAGCTGACATGGTAACATCAACAAAAATACAAAGCAAAATTACATGGCACGGAGAGTCATCACATTACAACTTTTGCATAACCGAGGTGCCAGCAAGTCCAGAAACTACACCCAACTATCCTAGATTACTAGATTACTCCTAAAGATTCATATGGCAGAAAAGAGAAAAGTAAACATATAATTAGTTTTTTAATGATAGTAGAATTAAAAAAGAGCTCCACAAAAATATTTACTGAAGCAGTTAAAACACTGGTTTTCTGAACCTTTTAGGAATATTCTGTATAAATTGTTCTTACTCAGGCACCATTTAATGTTATACTCTTCTTCCTTAACATTGTGCAAAAAACCATCAATTTTAAAAATAGTTGTAGAAATGTTTTACAAATACATATTCCTAAAGATAAGTTTGTTAGAATATTTTTTCACCTTTTCTTAAAAATCAAAACAAATTATTTAAAGAGGTCAAGTATTTCTTCCTGATTTGCTGAGAATAAATTCCATCCATAAGTGGAAGCAAAAATGTGAAAGAAACAAAGGGTTTTGGAAAGAAACAACAGGTTCTTTGTATTTTGTATTTTGCCCTAACATTTTAACGTTAATGGTGTTGTACATCAGTTTGCAATAAGATATGGCAAACAATTCTCTTTTCTCCTTTTTGTGTCTTGACATAAAATACAAAAAGGAAGGTTTGGAATCAGTAAAGACTCAAAATGGACTTATCAGAAAGAATAAGTTATTCCTCATTTTGCTCTCTCTTACACTGTGTTTAATTGTGTGCACAGCCACCCATCAAAACAAGGATAAAATAGTATAAGAGCATTTTAACCTCTCAGAACAATCTAGAGCAGGCCTTAAAGTGGCTGCTTTGGAAAAATGGGACTAACTTCATCATTAAGTAATAAGTTGCTGAATTCGCATATGTGAAAAGCTTTCAGGCAATTTCAAGTCTCAACAAACAATGGGTTTTAATACATTACAATTTTAATTGTTAAAATACCTGTGATCTTTCTCATATAACTGTACGTTATAACTATTTCGCTCATATCTGCACAGCCAACCTGTGCCTCTTTCTCCCTCTTGCCTCACCTCAATTTAAATCCTTCAATTAATGTAACCACATGTATGCATCTGAAGTGAACTGCAGCTCATGAAAGCTTATGCTTTTGAATAAAATGTGTTAGTCGGAAAAGTTGATACCAGCCCTTCAAATGTTTCTTTTTTTAAAAAAACAAAACATCCAATATACTGAAACAATACAAAATAGCTGATAGCAGCTGGCAAAATGCCACAAAACTGTACTGCAGTATCTCATTTTATTTTTTTTACAATTTTCCCCCTATTAGGCATAGGACACATCATAGCAAATTAGCTGATATTTTCTGATCTCAGAAAGCTAAACAAGGTTAGAGCAGATTATGATTTGGACAGGACACCACTGAACACCCCAGAAATGTAGGGTACATACGTAATTCAAGAAAATCAACAGTCAGTCATTTCCACATTGTTAATTAAAACATCAAGTGATCAAGCGCACAGTATTGTGGTCTGAAAGAACTTCTGCTTCTATCAGAAAAAGCAGCAGTAACCTGAGAGTACTTCCCTAGCAATTAGGCAATCGCCCTAATTTACGCAGATTAAAACAAAATACCAAATATTTATCCTTTCATTGGGTGACATGAGAGAAGGAAAATCAATTCTTCCCCTCACGAACGCGCTACCAGAGCCAATTTCGCAGGCTAGTTTAGCGTTACGTGAACTTCATACCCGGTTTTATCTTATCGTGTCACGCGAATTGAGTGAATACGGATAAAGCGTGTCGTGGGAAACCCACCCATTCCAGTCACAACACTTTTTCCCCAAATGGCGTTCCGACAACCTATATTCTTCGGGTGCATCTTTCCCTCAAGTAATGGGAGAAGATTCGAACTGTCAAGCGAAGGCAAAACCATCTGCCAAAGAAAGCGAGCTAAAGGGCTCCGCCGCTTTTCCCCCCGAAAGAAACATGGAACTACACGTGAAGATTATACAACGGGACTGACTCCCGGCGCGGCCAATAGTGGCCATTGCAGAGGTGCGCCCGCCCATTCTTTGGATAGTTAAACTTTTCCTTTAGCCAATCGCCGCCTGCCGAGCTGGTTTCTCAAATCGGGTCACGTTTCTGAAAGTATGAAACCCAAGCTCGGCGCTGCCTGAAAGGAGGGCAGGCGGAGGGCGGTCGCCGAAAGGGGGCGCTGGTAGAGGCAGGGCCAGTAGGGGCGAAGCAGAATAGCGGCTGCTCATCTGTTTCTGCCCCCTTTTTCTTCTTTCTCCTCCTCTTCCCCCGTGTGTCTCTCCGCTGAGGCGAGACTCAGAAATCGGCAGTTTTAAGTTGCACAACCTGCAGTCTCCGCCGCCCGGTCGGTGGGCCGAGTGGCCCTCCTTTCGCTGCCAGCGCCGATATTGGAAGTAGGTGAGGGGGATGATCAGAGCAGGGAGAGAAGCGGGCCAGCCCCGACCGGACTTCCCTCCCTCCGCGAAAATCGAGAGACGGGAAGCGTAGCCGAGTGTGAACGGCTGAACGGGCGGCTCAAGGTCCTTGGGGAGCGATGGGGCCGAGAGGGGTGGGCGGATGCCCGGTTTGATTGGGTGATCGACGGAGGAGGATCTTTATTCTCGGTACGAGTCACAGATGCCTAGGAGAATAAAGTTACGATGGGTTTAAAAACTAGTGTATGAAACAAAACAAAGTGAGTCGTGGAAGGGATGAAAGCAAGAGAAAGGTTAGGGTGGCGGAAATCGGAGCACCCAACTGATTGGAAGAGCCTGTGGCTTTTATGTAATCTACAGATGCCAACACTATTATCCTCTCTGTTGGAATATCTTAGATGGTTTTGTTGTTTTATTGGGTGTAAGATATGTGTTTAACACTAACTGGAGATATGTACCATTGAATTCAATGGGATTTTGCTAGACATACACAAGATTGTGTCAGTCACTTGACGCAACCAAGTGGATTCTTCTCAGGCATCTACTCAACTGGGTCACTGACCTAATTGATGTGTGGTGCTTAAATTAAATTGTCATAACACTGTCTGTACTGAATGCATTTGGTGGAGGCGAACTCGCAGATAGATTTTGGAGGCTAGCAAGGTGCTGTTTGAGCATTAAATGCTAGGAAGAAAAATTAGGTCAGTAGAAGAGAGTGAGAATAGAATAGTTGTTTGGATATGTGTTGCATTTACATTTTCAGTCATGAATGTCTTTTCTAACTTAAAACTAATTAATTGGTACAGTGAAATCTTTCTTTAATGAGTGAATGGTGATTCATTATTTCTCTTTGGGAGCTGACTCCAGTTTTTACCCCAAAGCAACCCTGCAAAGATATCCAGAGGATCAAAATGACAAAAGAGATGTTACACTTGCAGGTTCCACAAGCTTCATGTATGGGGATGAATTGGATGTGTGTGACACCTCTGCAAATCTATGAGACAGTTTGGAGAGAGAGAGAGAGAGAGAGAGAGAGAGAGAGAGAGAGAGAGAGAGGGAGGGACACCCAGGCTAATATAGCTGAAATTAAAATTATTACAGCTGATTATGCAAGCAACTCTTGATGTTTAGTGACCATGATTATAAATTGAATATGAAATTAAGTAGTTTCATAGCATAACTTTTACAAATTTTATTCAGGGAAGACACAACATAAGGTAACGTTCCTATTTTTGTTTACATACCTCTTGTTTTTAATTTTTTTATGCTTTCAGAGGAACCAGTTATTACTGGAACATTTTTAGTGGGTTGTTATATATTTTATGATGCTGTAGCATAAATGTGTGACCAATAAATGAGTAAAATATTAGTCTTTAACCATCTTATTACGTTTTCAACCAAACAGCTGGAGGTAGAATGGTTAGTTGGAAAATCAAACGAGAAAAAGTTAAACCACTATATCTAGCAACATGACATAAGTTCAGTTCACCTGGCTTACAATTGTCTTTGGTCTTTAGTTTGTGGCAGCACTTCTTAGAAAACAAGTAAGCGTCCCATTAGATATAAAGATGAATCTGATATTTTGCAGCTCACTGATAGACATTAGTGAGCAGAAAAATCCATCCATTTGTTTGTCTATACACACATAAATCTATACATTTGTTGTGCACTGCCCAGTGTCACCTTCAGTGAGATAGGCAGCTACATGAAATTGATAAATATACTGATACAGGACCCTGTCACTTTATTCTTCTATATATTGATTATGATAGGTGCAGATCTTATCTACACAGTGATGCAATTCATTTTAGTCTACATCCGAGGTCCCCAACCTTTTGGGCACCAGGGACCAGTTCTGTGGAGAGGTTTTTTTCGTGGACTGGAGGTTGTGTGGTTTTGTGTGCTGCCTGCATCCTGTGGATGGGGCTTCACTTGTTTGCATGGACTGGTTTCTGGCGTGCCGCGGACCGGTACTGGGCTTGCTAAAACATTAGCTTCAAAACCAGTGTGGAAAAGCAGGTTATTAGCCTGTTAAGAAATTGATATATATTTGTACATGCTAGAAGCTAACAAACTATACCGCTCACTTCTAATATTCACTAATATTAGAAGTGAGGCACTAATATTGAGCCCTACTCTACATGGGGCTACTCTTGAAGAGTATTTGGAAGCTATAACTGGTGCATGAAGAGTCTTTGGAAGCTACAAGTGGTGTAGAATGTGGTGGCATAGGCAGTTCTTGCTGTACCTAGGGTGGGCCATGTTACATCACTGTTCATTTGCTTCTGGATGCAATTCAGGGTGTTGCTTATCACCTTTAAAGCCCTTTATGGCATGGGTCCAGATTATCTGACGAACCATCTCACGAACCATCTCACCCCAATCCGTACCAGTAAAAGGGACATGCTGCAGACCCCATTAGTCAAGAAATTTCAGCTGGTGGAGTCCAGGACAAGAGCCTTTTTTTTGCTGTGGCTTTTGCCCTTTGGAGCATCATACTCCCAGAGGTAAGATCGGCACCCCAGTAAGGTTCTGAAAAAATGGCTCTGCCAGTTACTTGGGGCCCCAACAGGGGTGCATCATTCTGAGGTGGCTATTCGTTTAAGACCCCATCTGCCCGTATATTTCTTGCTACCCTCCCACCCATCTTTTAATTGTTCTTAATATTGTTATTGTTTATTGTTTTATTAGTTTAATGTCTCAACTTTAACATTTGTAAGGTGCCCAGAGTTGCCTCTAGATGAGATAATTGGCACTTTAAAAAAATCTATAAACTTGAGTTACAACAATGGTAACTCTTTCCATCCCAAATAGCTGGAAGGTCCACTCCTTATTTTTCATATATTTCCAGCAAGAAAGACATCTTTCCTGACACTTTTCTTATCCAACAATTGCAAACTACTGTAGTTCACTAACAAAAAGAATAACTACTAAATTTCTTGCTATTATAGAAATAGTTGAAAGGGAAGCATTATTAAACATGCTATAACAATTAACTGTAGCTTGTTCTTTAATATACATGTGTGAATTTTAAACCCATACAGATATCTTTTTCTTTCATTTCTTGTAGTGACACTCTCTCACAAAGATTCTACAGTAAATGTGAGAAATAAAAATGTGACTTTTTTTCTGTGACCCACTGTAGAGAGGATTGTGATTCATTTGGATTCATTCACTAATAATGCCAGCTGTTGAATTACTATAAAATTATTTGTTTCAATGCTATTGTTACTTGACAGACAAGATAAATAAGAATATAGGGAACAAAAACAAACTGTTTTGTTTGGGGTTTTTTCTTTCCTTAGGTTTCTAAAATAATATTTCAAGTTTGAACACTGGAAAACATTGTCGTGTGGATATGGAATGGAAAACATTACTGTAGTATTGCACAACTGATTTCCTAAGTCCAAATATTCTTTGCTCTGAAAAACCTTGGATTCTTTGGCATTTATGTAGCACTTATTGGCATTAAAATTGTTTAGAATGAGCAACTATTTGAAAACAGCAAATGATAAAATTATAGTAGAAACCATGGATATTCAAATGGAGAATGAACAAAATTGGGATATTCTTCAGGAAGATATTGAGATGAGTGGGGAAATGAGTACAAATGATACCAATGGAAATGATTCCAGTGGGCATGATTCCCACAGCAATGAGGGTGAAGAAAATGTTAAAGAAACAGCTATAATTATGGAATCTTTTGATTACTATAAAAGGTATTATTCTGATCCCAAATAATTGTCTTGATGATGTGAATATGTGTAGCAATGGTTATATGTAATTTGAATTGGTATAATTGTGGATGTTCGGTAACTAAATGCTCATATTGAGACAAACACAGAATATATTTATTTAAATCCTAAAGTACTTCATTTCAGGATATTAACTTAGATTATGATGATGGATGAATTTCATTTGTGCAGTTTTCACACCAGTGCTTAAGTGTGCTTATTTCACAACAAGGCAAGGATGTAGAATAGCATAATTTCTCCAGCCTTTCACTATTCTCATCAAAACTAACTTACATTTTAAAAATTATGTCCGACCTTAAAATGAACAAGGATTAATAATGGTGCCAATTTAATTTTTAATTGTGATTAAAAATGGAAGAATTTGCTTTAAAGAGCCTGCCAATTTTTATCATAATCCTTTAGCTGTGATTAAGTATGCACTTCTTTTTATATTCCAAAAAATGATGTACTGGACAATCAGACTAATCTTTTTTAAATATGCAGCACTTACTACTGTTCAATGATAGAATTCAGTTTTCCCTGCTATGCTGAATTAATTGCAGAATTCAGTATAGGGTTTTTTTACTGACTTTCTAACTTAATGAGTACATTATTCTTGCAGCAAGAAAGTAATTAGCCTAATCATAAAAAACCTAGAGCATAAAAAACTTAGAAGACATAAATGATGAATTAGTATATTTCATATTTTTGAGAGTCATTATTGAAGAACTATATATTGTAAAAATAAAATACACATAAGCATAAATAAATACTTATAAATACTTCAATAAACCTTAAAAATTACATTAAACTGAATTATTTTCATTTACAATGTCTAGAAGTGAACATTCTTCTAAATCTAAAACACAGAAGGAGTTGATAAAAACTTTGCAAGATCTAAAAGGATATCTTCCTCCTTATAAAAAGATCAAAGGCAAATCAAGTATCCTGACAACGTTGAAATATGCACTTAGGAGCATTAAGCAAATTAAAGGTAACTATATTAACTACTCATATTCGTATTTCAGAAATTAAAACTATGCAGAAGCTACAACAGGAAGAGAGGCTATAATAAAAGAGGCTGTGAACTACAGTTCATATAAATATACACTATTGAATAAAATTATATGATAAAAGTTCATATTAACCTATTCTTCCTCACTGTCTGTCTCACACACATATGTATAATACAGACACATACAAACTGACAGCTGTCACATGAAAGTAATGCCAAGAATTTCAATGTGTATTTCACAGTACTACTTGATTAATGGAATAAAATAGGATATATACAAGATTGATATGGATTCTATTAAAATGAATTTAACTCCAAGGTAGATTTACATTAATTAGCTATTTTTTCCAATTTAGCTATTTTTCTGAAATATATTTGCATTCCAAAACTATAATAGATTACCAACAGATGGCAGTATTGGCTTTTGAGAAGCTCTGATATACTGTATTCTTTAGTATCTTTTCTTTCACTTCAGTTTGTGGGAGTTGCTGTAGAAAAAGATTGAATTTCTATTCATAAAATGGAAGCAACATGCCATGATTAAATTTTAGACTGCTGAAGGAGTCACGTCAACTGAAATTCATCACCAAATCCAGGTTGTTTTAAAGTGATGACTGTTAAGATAAATACTATATGTTGCTGGGCCAAAACTATAGAGATACCAGGAGCATCTGAATTGTGTGATCAGTGTAGAAAATCTATGTCCAATAAGCAACCAATAAGTTTCTCATGAGGAAGATTGATGAATTGATTAAGGAGCATCGGTTAAAGCAAAATTGCTATAAAATTTAGCATTTCAAAAACAAAAAATCCCAAACACTGACTCAGAGTTCATAATTAATAAATTAATTAAGAAGTATACTTCTAGCTGAATCAGTATATTAAGCTCAGAAAATTTGTTCATTTAAAAATACAATTAAATATCAGCCTAAGTAAAAATTGTGTACCCTTATAAAAGAGTATTTAAAAAGTTGCTTGAATTGTACACATTGTTTTTTTCTGCAGCCAATGAAGAATATTACCAGTTGACAATGATTAATGAAAGCTGTCTCTATGATCTTGATATATTATCCTGTACTATGGAAGATGTTAAAAACATTACTGCAAAGTACACCATGAAGAATGCAGTAAGTATTCCCACAACAAATGTGCAAATGATCTTCTTCAACTCAAATAAGGAATCTTAGCAGTTCTTTTTAATAGTTTAAAGCATATATAGCAGGGGTGTCAAACTGCTGGCCCGCAGGCCGGTTGCATCATGCAGAGGCCACGCCCACCCCAGCTCCGGGAATGCAAAAACAGTCACGATATGTTGTGACATGTCACGTGACACGGCGAGTTTGACACCCATGATCTATAGTATTTAAATTATTTCTGTATCTAGTACTAACATCCCTCACATAAAGGAAAGCCATTGAGATTCTGGACTTAAACCAGGGAGATGCTGATTCCCACTGATAGTGAACCTTATGTTCACTGAGTGAATACAATGTTTGTTACTTAATCTTTTAATACATTTGCATAAAATTATAGTGAGGGAGACAATCCATGTATGCTGCTTTCTGGGGGGGAGAAGAGAGAGGAGGCTGAATAAAATAGTGAAACGAATAAGCCATGTGTGTGTGTGTGTGTGTGTATGTGTATGTATATATGTGTGCGCGCGCGTACACACACACACACACACACAGACAGATAGATAAATAGATAGATAGATGATAGATAGATAGATAGATAGATAGATAGATAGATAGATAGATAGATAGATCTTTGGTCATTCGGGTTTTTTCCCGCGTGACTACCACATGCTTCTCCCAGAAGAAGGAAGCTGAAGCCACCAGCCTGAGGATGACGGATGGGATTCCGTTGAAACGTTCCTACACCTTCAACTCCACGTGGGAAAAAACCCAAATGACCAAAGATCCACATACAAACACCCGCGAAAACCTCAGAAAACATATATTAGCAGGTCTTGGCGTATTCGGGTCTTTTCCTGTGTAAGATTGAGAGTGTCTTGGCAACGTTTCGACGAGGTCCCACTCATCATCTTCAGGCTGGTGTCTTCGGCTTCGTGCTTGTGCGAGCAAAGCGTGATCAGAGCTGCCGTCTCTCTATAAATATTGGTGGGGGTGCTGGCTTTGTTGCTGTAAGCGGGTCGGTTGGCTGTGTTGTTTCATCCTGATTGGATGATGGAGTTATTGTTTGCAGCTTAGTCGGCTGTTTTGTAACATCCTGTGTGGCTGAGGTGTTGGCTGTGTGCCCATTAGTCTTTTGTGTTGTAACGACTTGGGTAACGGGCTGTGTGATGACATCCTGAGCTCTAGTGTAGTGATATCCTGAGTTCTGTGCTGCAACATCCTGGGTGCTTGACTTACACAGGAAAAGACCCGAATACACCAAGACCTATGTACCCATGAACATGTACGAAAACATATACATACGTATATTATACATACGCTTGCACATGCACACCATTACTTATGCAAATTCAGGCAACTGTCTTATATGAGTTTTATAGATTTTTAGAAAACCATTTTGTTGTTCCTCGTAGAGAGCTTGATTCTGTTTTTTTTTTAAAAAAATGCTGGCCCTCTTTGAATACTGAGGCATGCCATAATTTGATTTAAAATGATTTATTGAAAAAGTACAATTATTTTGATTTGCCCAATGTAAACATGATACATGTCCCTAAAAGAGATCTTAATTTGATTCAGATATCTGAACTATCCAAACTTAATTCAGAATACATCTAGATCTGAAGCATACCATTAAGAGTCAAAAGTAAGCCATAATATATTCATTTATTAATTTACTCATTTTCTTGTTACCCAAAAATTGTTAATTTTGCCATATCTCATTAGTTTAGCATATTTGTAGCTCACAGCATTTGTGTTTCTTTTCATTTTGCCAACCTAAAATGTGTTTCATTGAATATATATCATGTTTTAGGATATGTTTGCTGTAGCTGTTTCTTTGGCTACTGGGAAAATTTTGTACATCTCTGATCAGGCTGCCTGTATCCTCCGTTGTAAGAAAGATTTATTTAAAAATGCCAAATTTGTGGAGTTTCTGGCACCTCAGGATGTCAGTGTGTTCTATAGCTCAACTATACCATATAGATTGCCATCTTGGAGTATTTGCAATGGAGTTGGTAAGTCAGTTAAATTCTTCAATTGTGCCTACATTAATATGTTTTATCTATACTTTTATATTTCTTTAAAAAATAATTAAAAGACTGGTAATGACCTATAAAGCCCTAAATGGCTTGGGTCCGGACTATCTAAGGGAACACCTGCTGCCGGCATCATCTTCCCATCGTCCTGTGCGCCCCCACAGGGAGGGCCTTCTCAGGGTACCTCCGGTTAATGCCGGCGGGTTATTCCCAGGGGAAGGGCGTTCTCTGTGGGTGCACCTGCCCTATGGAACCAACTACCCACAGAACTTAGGACTGCCCCCGACCTTCGCTCATTTCGCCGGGACCTGAAAACTTGGCTCTTCGATCTGTTTGGTCCAGACTGTGGGGTTGTTAATTTAACTGGGTTTTAGATTTACTCTTGGGGCTTGAATTTAATTTAATTGTTTTAATTGTTTTTAATTTTTTGTATTCATGGTTTTAACTGCCTTGTAAACCGCCCTGAGTCCTACGGGAATAGGGCGGTATACAAATCCAATAAAATAAAATAAATAAAAATAAAATTTTGTTGGCTCATGAAAAATATAGAGCCATAATTGTGTAGTTCTTTTCACAAATACTCTTTTGAGCTTTTATGATTTTTTTTCTCCTTATAATGAAACCACTTCTCTTGGCAAACTCTGATCACTGTTTCATTGCTGTATTTTTAATGAAGTGGCAGCTGGTGACAGCACCTGTCAAAGGGTAGTGGACAAGCAGGGTTGGGCCATGGCTGTGAAATCACAGGGATATCAGGGCTATAATTTAGATTAGGAGATGAAAAATATCCCAGAAGAAGGTAGTGCCAAATGAGTTCCACGGGAACAAAAAATTAAATGGTCTTATCCATACCATTAGTAGGAATTAACTTTGATCTGAAAGAAACTGTTGCTTTTGTTAATAATTTCTTTGCCCAAAGAAAGCTTAGCTCTTTGTCTCTTAATTCAGGGGTCCCCAACCCCTGGGCTGCAACCCAGTGCCACACAAGTAGGAACCGGGCCATACAAGCGGTAGACAAGCAGGCAAACGCACGAAACTCCCATTTGTGCAAGTGGCAGGCACACGATCCCACCACTTGTGCAGAACTATTTCCTCTGTTACCACCGCCCTGCGCTGGTCCAAAAAGCCAAAAAGGTTGGGGCTGCTGTCTTATTTAGAATGTTATGTGTTTTGTGGTTAGCTTTAATTTTTCAGATTAAAGCAATTCTTCATATAATAACTCCAAATGGTTAAAAGCTGTTCTTGCATACTCCTGTCAGAGTTTAAGAGGGAAACTTTTAAAATCTTAAATTATGAATTATTTGGAAATAGTAATCAATTTCAGTTTTCCAAGTGATATACAGGGAGTCCTCAACTTACAACAGTTCATTTAATGACTGTTTAAAATTACACAGTACTGAAAAAAGTGACTTATGACTGTTTTTCACACTTACAACCATTGCAGCATCCCCATGGTCACATGAACAAAATTTGGATGCTTGGCAACTGACACATATTTATGACAGTTGCAATGTCCCGGCGTCATGTGACCACCTTTGGAGAACTTCTGACACGCAAAGTCAGATTCATTTAACAACCATGTTACTAACTTAATAACTATAGTGATTCATTTAGCTGTGGCAAGAAAGGTCATAAAATGGGGCAAAATTCACTTAAAAAATGTTTCATTTAGCAGCAAAAATTTTGGGCTCAATTGTGATTGCAAGACAGGGACTACCTATAATAAATTTAAAACTGATAATTATAAAATTATTGTATCTGCAAAATTTTCTCCATTGAGGAAAGTTTTCACAATATTGGGAATTGAACTCATGTCTACAGCAATGCTATACGGGAACATTTTCCTGCTTTCCTTTTGTTAAATGTGAATATATCAGTTGTAATGTGAAACTGAAAATACTTTGTCTTGTAGTATTTATTCTTTATCCTTTTGCCATGCATATGCGAGCCTAGAGAATCTTTGTCATACCTTATTTAACACTGAAATGATAAGAGTCCATTTTGACAGATAAAAAATAATTATGTCATTGGTAGATTTTAAAGTTCATTGTAGCAGCCAGATATTTGCAAGTAATCTCTGTGATTGCTATTAATCTGAAAAGAGATACTTGCTTATTATAATTTCTTTTTCAAATTTAATTGATTCTTTAGTAACTGAATTTGTTTTATCTTGTATGTTTGTACTTGCCTTGCCAAGACCTGGCTCAGGAATTCTGGGACTTGAAGTCCACGTGTCATAAAAGAGCCAAGGTTGCCTACCCCTGGCCAAGACCATCATCTTTCTATCTGTGGGATACAGAACTCCATTCCCTTGGGCCTAATTCATAGATGGGAAATACGGACCATAAACATGCATACAAGGGCTGTGCAAATGATTTATTGAGGCACTTCACAAAGCAACTGTAGCTTCCAGCCTAATTTGTTGTGTGAAATGGCAGGTGATACTTTGAAGGCTTGGCATAACCATTTCAGTGATCTCTTCACATTGTCTAAAACATGCTTTCCACTCTGGTTGGTGCAAGCAATTGTTCCGCCGGCAATTCAGCATTGACATTCTGTTTTACCAGAATAAATACCAAAGGAACACAGAGTTTTGTAGCTTATCAAATCTTTTAAATATTTTTCTAGAGTCTGCTAAACAAGAGTTCCTGAAGGAAAAATCTTTCTTCTGCCGCTTCAGGTATTGCAAACTATGATAACCAATAGTCAGTATTTTGTGGGGACTTGGACTGAGGCACGCCCTTGTATTTTCTCATAAAAAAGTTGCTACTTTTCCCTGCAGCAATCCTTGCCTTTGATCGTCACTGATTACTATTCAGAAGACATGAATGAAACATTTTAATAAAAAATAGGAAATTTCCCCATTTGAATAAAAAAAATACATTCATTTGTGAAAATCCCCAAAACTATACCATATTTAATCATCTATATTAACATCTGGTTCTTCCCCGAGGTCCCGGGAGCGGGGATGTGCAGCCTCCTGAGCTCCGGCTGGTGTACCTGAATGCCAGGTCCGTGGTTAATAAAGCTCCCCTCGTTAGGGATTTAGTTGAGGGTGAGCATGCGGACCTGGCTTGCATCACGGAGACTTGGTTGGGCCTAGAGGGTGGGGTCCCTTTGGTTGACCTCTGCCCACCAGGCTTCCGGGTGCTACACCGGCCACGAGCTCAAGGTAGGGGTGGGGGAGTGGCGGTTACCATTAGGGAGACCTTATGTCCGCGGGAGACCACCGTTCCTCAGATAGTCGGGTGTGAGTCTCTCTTTATGAGATTTGGTCCTGGGGCGCAGTTGGGCTTGCTGCTGGTGTACATTTCGCCTAGTCGCACAGCGGCAGCCCTGCCCGAGCTGCTCGATATCCTCTCGGGTTTGGTGGTTGAGTTTCCCAATCTTATAGTTTTGGGAGACTTCAATCTACCATCCCTGGGAGGTTCATCTGAGCTAGCTCGGGAGTTCATGGCTTCCATGGCGGCCATGGACCTGACGCAAGTAATTTCAGAGCCAACTCATGAAGGAGGCCACACCCTTGACCTGATTTTTTTATCTAGACGGTGGTTGGATGATCTAGGTGGGGGCTCTCCATTTATTATGCCCCTGTCATGGACCGATCATCATCTCCTGCGGCTGGTCTTCCGCTTTGCCACCCCCCGCCGTGGGGGTACGGAGCCAATTAGATGGTACCGCCCCAGACGCTTAATGGATCCTGATAGATTCCAAGCGGCGCTGGGGTCCCCACCTGCCTCCACTGCTCACAGCTCGGCTGATGCCTTAGTGGAAGCCTGGGAAAGGGCAGCCGCTGAGGCACTTGACCGGGTTGTACCCTTGCGGCCCCTGACCCGGCGCAGAACCCAGCGAGCTCCATGGTTTTCCGCGGAGCTCCGGGAGATGAAGCGTCGGAAACGGGGCCTAGAGAGCTGCTGGAGGTCTAGCCGATCCGAACCCGACCGGTTGCGGTTAAGAACCTATATTAGGTCTTATCTCGCAGCGATGAGGGTGGCGAGGTGTAATTACTTCTCCACCCTCATCGCGTCCGCAGATAATCGCCCGGCCGCCTTGTTTAGGGTGACTCGCTCACTTCTTAATCAGGAGGTGAGGGAGGATCCCTTGCAAGGTCGTGCCGAGGAATTTAGTCAACATCTGTCGGATAAAATCGCTCGGATTCGGACCGGTTTGGACTCCAGCTGGGCAGAGTCAGGCGATCAGGACACGGGCGGTCTTGTCAATGTTATCTGGGAAGAGTTTGATTCTGTGACCCCTGATGAAGTGGACAGGATTATGGGGAGGCTGAGCTCCTCCACATGTTTGTTGGACCCGTGCCCTTCCTGGCTGGTTTATGCAGCTAGGGAGAGGACACGAGGCTGGCTCCAGGCGGTTATATCTGCTTCTCTGAGTGAGGGTTATTTCCCCACCGTCTTGAAGGAGGCGGTGGTGAGACCTCTCCTCAAGAAGCCTGCCCTGGACCCAGCTGTTTTGAACAACTTTCGTCCAGTCTCCAACCTTCGCTTTCTTGCGAAGGTTGTTGAGAGTGTGGTGGCGCATCAGCTCCCTCTAGTCCTGGATGAAGCGGATTATCTGGACCCCTACCAATCGGGTTTCAGGCCCGGGTACAGCACGGAGACGGCATTGGTCGCTCTGGTGAATGATCTCTGGAGGGCGCGGGATAGGGGGTATTCCTCTGTCCTAGTCCTATTAGACCTCTCAGCGGCTTTCGATACCATTGACCATGGTATCTTGCTGCGGCGTCTCAGGGGATTGGGAGTGGGAGGCACAGTTCTTCAGTGGTTCTCCTCCTATCTCCTGGGACGCTCGCAGTCGGTGTTGGCAGGGGGGCAGAGATCGGCCCCTAGGTCTCTCGTTTGTGGAGTTCCTCAGGGGTCGGTTCTCTCGCCTCTCCTGTTCAGCATCTATATGAAACCGCTGGGTGAGATCATTCGTGGTTTTGGAGTTGGGTATCATCAGTATGCCGATGATACCCAACTTTTCTTTTCGACCCCAAACCACCCCAGTGATGCCCTCGCCGTGATGTCCCGTTGCCTGGAGGCGGTTCGGGTCTGGATGGGGAGGAACAGACTTCAACTCAACCCTGACAAGACTGAGTGGCTGTGCATTCCGGCATCCCGGGACATTCAAAATGTTCCATCTCTTTCTATGGGGGGTGAGCTCTTACCCCCCGTGGATAGGGCTCGCAACTTGGGAGTCCTCCTAGATTCACGGCTTACCCTGGAAGATCATATAGTGGCCGTGACTAGGGGGGCTTTCGCCCAGGTTCGCCTGGTGCGCCAGTTGCGGCCCTATCTGAACCGGGATGCCCTGTGTACGGTCACTCATGCGCTCGTGACCTCTCGCCTTGACTACTGTAATGCTCTCTACATGGGGCTTCCCTTGAAGACCACTCGGAGGCTCCAACTGGTACAGAATGCGGCCGCGAGAGTTGTCTTGGGAGTTTCCCGGTACTCCCATGTTACACCTTTGCTCCGCGAGCTGCATTGGTTACCAGTTGTCTTTCGGGTGAGGTTCAAGGTGTTGGTTACGATCTTTAAGTCCCTACATGGCATGGGTCCGGGATACCTCAGGGACCACCTGCTGCCGGCATCGATTCCCCTCCGCCCTGTGCGTTCCCACAGAGAGGGCCTCCTCAGGGTGCCGCCAGTCAGGGAATGCCGACTGGTGGCCCCCAGGGGGAGGGCCTTCTCTGTGGGCGCTCCGGCATTATGGAATCAACTGCCGGTGGAGCTCCGGATGGCACCAGACCTCCGAACTTTCCGTCGGGACCTGAAGACCCACCTGTTTGAAATAGCTGGTCTGGCCTGATGGGGGATTATGGGTTTTTAATTGTTTTTTAAATTTGTATTACTGTTTTAATTGGGCATGGGTTTAATCCTTTTTTAATTTTTGTATTGTCTTTTTTATATATGCCCTGTGAACCGCCCTGAGTCCCTACCAAGGAGAAGGGCGGTATATAAATCAAATAAACTATAAACTATAAACTATAATATAACAACTGAACTATGCTTTTTTCAAATTTTTAGTGCAGGAAAAGTGAATATAAATGAGAATCACTACCATCCATTTCGTATGACCCCATACCTTATTAAAATACAAGGTGCGGAAGATCAGCTTTGTTGTGTGTTGCTTGCAGAAAAGGTACATTCTGGTTATGAAGGTAATAATACTGTATTTTTTTTCTTTTCAAAGCAAAAAAGGACATAGTATTTTACAAAAAACCACTCATCTTTTGAGGAGGCTATCATTGATAACATAGAGAGGTTTCCATGTAAAAAGCCATTGTACTTTGTAGAAAAGGTGACTCGGAAGATAATTAGTTTAAAGTAACCTCTGTTACTAATCATGTTTACTTGAATGTGAAATTATTGGTATTAGTATTATAGTAATATATAATGCCTCCTATTTTTCCCATTCCTCCTGTTACAGTATCTATGTACCTATTGGAAAATAGAGCTAATTGGTTTCAACTGGATTTATAAGTGAATAGAATTGCTGGAATTATTTCCATATTGTATTTATTTGTTTACATTTTTATACTTTATATACAGTTTATCTGCCCATGTGGCATCTGGCTAAATTATAATAAAAACAGTTACATCCACTATTAAATTAACTCACTCTGAAAAGTTCTGGCTAAAGCTCATTATTTTCCTAAAAGTGAATAGAATGGAGCTGAGCATTGTTTCTGAGGCGAGTATGTGTCCTAGCTTGGGAACAATATGAGAAACATGTTTCCTCTGTATTAGACAATTTATTCTTTATTAGTATACTTTCTGGTTAAAATAGTTTTGACAATTTTAGGAATGACTATTCCTGTATTTTGTTTTTGTGTTATGATCATTTGGTTGCTTGGTTGCTTTATTGTACACCACTATGGTCCATTTGGAGGTAAATTTGTCCTGTCAAGAGTAATGCAGCCTTATCCAGAACAGACTGAACCCAAATCCTAGCGCCTGTTTTCTACTTATCAAGAAAGCTCTATCTAGTCTGAATTTAATTTTTTATCTACTCAATAATGGAGTAGATAATTTTAGTATCAGTCAATTTGACTTCAAATTAAATGGTATGGAGTAATATATTTTGATGTCATAAGCATATCATTCATTGTAAAGATTTCTTTAAATGGTTTCATACAGAAATTGTATAAAATTGGAGAAAGATGGAGCTCCATATACTGTAAGCCCACAGTCCTGTCGCTTAGCTATTGAACAGTAGTCCTCTAGCATTATCGAGCAAGAAAGATTGTAACGGTCATACTGTAAAGCTGTCAAAGCCCAGTCCCTCATGACAGTCCATAACATTTGCAGATAGTATTGATAGAAGTTGACAGGTCTAAGAATATAAATAAATACCAGTTTATGTAGTTTATTACTATCATATTTCATCCACCAGACAAGGAAAGCGGTTTCTATCCCATATCCCAACTGAACCTGATTGAAATGGATCTAGATAATCAGTATTCTACACTTATGTCCAGAGTGCTGGACTACACATCTGGAGTAAGGCAGATGAAGAAGGATTATTAACTGCCTTCAGTGCTGTGGAATTTAACTACAAATGGGTTTCAGTCTCTGCTTGATTCTCAAAATTTCCCTCAGCTTCCTAATAAGCAAGGGACTTTTTTGCAAGGGAGAAGGTTTCATTGAATAATTTTGTCTACTACCCATACCATTTTAATTAATAATACTGCTAACAATAAACCATTTGAATATATTAGTCATATAGGACAAACTATTTTAACCAGTTCACTATTCCTTCAGAGGGTTATACTAGTGCCCAAACTAAAGGGCACTAGTGATCAAAGTGATCTTACATAGCACTCCTCTGCCTTTTAGAATACCAACTTTACTCTAACAGACTACCAGGTTGAGAATATGCTAAATTCCATTTGTGTAGTCAGATACTAATTGGGAAAGTCCATGGTTGTTGATTGAAAATGTTGAGCTGCTCTTGATTGGAATAACTCATTGTGGACATTGAACTCCACCAAGATGAGAAGACTGATACAACCCAATGCCTCTTTCAAAGTGCCCACAATATCTTAGAAATGGGAAATATTAGGCAACAAATTGGGCAATGGAACAAAACAATCCTAAGTGAACCAGGCACATAAGTATAAATTGGTCAGCTGTTGCATAGAAAATTGAGTCAGCAAGATGGAATTACCATAGATTCCTACACCATAGACACTTACCATGCCACTGTAGGTCTAAGTAACCTTGGAAACAGATCTGAAGGGAGAAATGTTTCTCCTCCAGGTGATAGATGACTTCTAAGTCAGCATTTTCATTCAGAGGTTAAATCTTCAATGAGATAAGTCATTTACAGTAATAGCAAGTAACATGACATTTAAAGCAGGGTTTTTAGGTAGGATGAGGGAGGGGGAGGCCTTTTTTATTGTTATCACTATGACTTTTTTTTATAAATTGCTCCTGTGTAATAGCCATGCTGAAAGCTCCTAGCATGTGTACATTTGATAACAATCTTGACTAAACAGCATGTATGAAAATATACTTGCTGACTCTTTCCAAAATCTCATCTTCCCCTCCCCACCACTGCATGCCACAATGAAGCCAGTACAGTCAAGATTGACAAAGAGACCTATTCCCTCATTAGCCTTATCTCAGAGGCTCTTTTGGTCCTAGACACAACTCAGTTCCATTCATCTCTACACCCAACTAGAGGCCTGTTTTTCTGCTATCCTCTGCTTTCTTCCACCCATCGCTCATTCGCTTCCTGTCCACCACCTTTGTGGATTTAAAGAGGGGAAATATTTTCCGCGTAGAATATTCTTTGTTGTTTGTGTTGGGAAATAAAGATTTTGTTTATCCTTTCCTGTAATATTCTAAATACTATCCAGTAAAAATAGGCTTAGCTAATCTCAATAAAATAACTCAATTCAAGGATTTAAGTGCTTTAATTATATTTATTTTAATAGTATTTTAATGTCATAAATTCAGATAACTGTAATTTGTTTATTTCTCTTAAGTGAGAAATAAACTGAGTCCTACGGGCAGGGCTTTTTTTCTCACAGAACGCTCAGAACGGAGTTCCGGCACCTTTTTTGGATGGAACCTTGTAGGGTAGGCAAGGCAGGTTGTATGACATGTGTGAGTTCCGGCACCTTTTTCTTTTACAAAAAAAGCACTGCCTACGGGAAAAGGGCGGTATATAAATTCAATAAACTTAATTCAATAAACTTAATTAGTCTTAAATTTGTATTTAAAATACAAAAGCACCACAGAATTAAAACAAACTAGACCCACCATTTGATAGGTCATCTTGCTTTTAGTACCAGTAGATGTGAAGAAGTTGAACACTCCAAAAATTATCTGTTTCTTTAGTGTATTCTGTTTACATACATTTTTAAATTTCTATTAATTATATATTTTTTTCTTTCAGCACCTAGAATTCCTTCAAATAAAAGGATCTTTACAACCATCCATTCACCAAGTTGCTTATTCCAAGAAGTAGATGAAAGGTGAACTAAAACTACCATGTTTAATGTTTTAATATATGTTTTGCTGCACTTATGAAAATAATAATGAAAACAGGTAATGTACATATATTATAACAATGCATTCATTTATGTTGGCTTTTGTCAGATTATGAAGAGGAAAGATCTGCATATAATAAAACCTGAAATATAATTCCTCTTTCAGAATGATTTCATTCCTCTTTTCTCTCCATTACTAATAGCAGAAATTCGTCATTAAGTTCTAAATGAAAACTTGCGTTATAAAGATTAAAGCAGCGGTCCCCAACGATTGCGTCTTGGCAGCCCGGCAGAGGGGAGAGTGGAACTGAGCCTTGTGAGCGGCGGGCTGGTGTGCAGGGAACACCGTGTGCAGTGCAACTTATACAAGTTGAGCATGTGCGTGTGCAGTATGTCAGCCTGCCGCTCTCACGGCTCAGTTGCAAGTAGGCCACGGCCTGGTAGTGGGCCACAGCCCAGAGGTTGGGGATCCCTGGATTAAAGGACAGCATGGCTATTTCATACTGCTACCTGAGTTCTATAACCTTCTGTATTATATAAATTTTATAAAGAGATATACTATTTTTCGCACTGTTTTGCCAATTTAAGTGTGACATAAATTCCAGATATACCTATTTTCATTTTATTTCAATTGAAATTAAATTGATATATTGCATGTATAAAATGTGTTCTGCTTTATTTTTATTCAAATTCTTTAAGAGCTGTTCCTCTGTTGGGATACTTACCTCAGGACTTAATTGGAACTCCTGTTTTACTACATCTTCATCCAAGTGACAGGCCTTTAATGCTAACAATTCACAAAAAAAGTACGTTCTTCTACTTTTGCTTTTCATGAAGGGTGGGAAGCAATCACTGAAGAAAACCAATGTAATGGAGCCTAAGGATCGTTCATGGAGCTTTAAGAAATATTTAAATAATTGATGATCTGATTAAATTTTGGTTCATTACTCTCTCCACTCCACTCTCTTCTGTCTTGTTTATTTTTAGATTCAAGTATCTGAGCAAAGCTATCATTTTATTTATTTATTTATTTATTTATTTATTTATTTATTTATTTATTTGGATTTATATACCGCCCCTCTCCCAAGGGACTCAGGGCGGTGTACAGGGCAATTAAAACACTATGAACAACACATAATATACAAAAATTAAAATGAAATTAAACCAAATAGCCCTAAACAATAAAACACATTCTAAAATTTAAAATTTTTAAAATTTAAGATCTAAAATCCCAGTCCCTCAGTCCAGGCCGGCAAGTTCAAATAGCCAAGTCTTCAGGTCACGGCGAAAAGAGTGAAGGTCGGGAACCATCCGGAGCTCAACAGGAAGCTGATTGCAGAGGGCAGGCGCACCCACAGAGAATGCTCTCCCACTGGGGGCCGCCAGTCGACATTCCCTGACCGACGGCACCCTGAGGAGGCCCTCTCTGTGGGAGTGCACAGGATTTTGTCTATATTAACACACATTATAGGTGACAGAGAATAGATGAAGCAGTAATTAGGCCCACTGTTATAAAACCTTGATTATGACACCAAAAAAACATGATACATAAAGAATTCAAAATTGAGATGTGTATGTGTATGAATTAAGATTTGAGATTATCCACAGTCTCAAAGGAAATGTCTTCTGTACCCACACAGAAATGTTCACAGAGAGGAGTATCTATGAATCAATATGCCAAATGTTCAGAGAATGTGACAGCTTTAACACTATGAAGAACAGTGCTTTATGAAGCACTTATTTTAATGCCATACACAGCCTTATTTTCAAATATGGCTTTAGCAAAATAACTTATATGCAGTGGTAGGATTCAGCTGGTTCACACCGGTTTGGGAGAAGCGGTAGCTAATTTTTCGTTGACTTCGGTGAACCAGCTGAAGCCCTAGCCCTTTTTCGCAAGGCCCAGAATGGACCACCGGAAATGCAGAAACACTGCTTCCAGAAGTCCATTTTGGGCCTCGGAGGCCCACGTCCAGAACGAACTTCCGGAAGCAACGTCCATGCAGAGAACCAGTTGTTCACATATTTGAATCCCACCACTGCATATATGTATATTAATATCTAATTGTGGTTAATTGTGTCCTTGCAGTAACCTTCAGTTCTTCAATAGCCTCACTCTAATCTGTTTCAGAGTTATGAAAATTTCAAATATTTGACCATTTAAAACAGGGCTTTTCAACCAATGGTACGGGTACCACCTGTGGTACATTGGCACCTGGCAGGTGGTATGCAGCCATCCTAGAAAAGTGGTAGCGGGGGAGGGGAATGAGCTGAACCGGTGGCAGCACTGCACAAGCCTGAGTGAGAGATGGCTGGAGCTGCAGGGCTGTCAGGGCTCAGTGGAAGCGCCAGGATCAGCGCCAGGCTCCAGCTGGACCACGGTGCTGATCCTGGCGCTTCTGCTGAGCCCAGAAGAAGCTCCGATCAGCTGGAATGTTGCAGCATCTCCAGGGTTTTGTGATTTACATTCAAATGCTTGGCAACTGATTCATATTCATGATGGTCAGAGTGTCCCAGTGTCATGTGAAGTGACCTGCTGCAACTACCCAGCAGAGGGCGGGGGATAAAAACCAAATACCCCCCCAACTCCCCACTGCCAATCCTCAACAGAAATGCTCACAACAATGAAAACCTCGGACAGGAGGAAGAGCGCCACCAGGCGGGCAGGCAGGTGTCTTGCTTTGCTGTGGCCTGGGGGGCACTTTTTTCAGTGCCATTGTAACTTCGAACAGTCACTAAGCGAACTAGAACTACCTGTAAGTCGAGGACTACCTTCACCACTTTTTTCCTTTTGGGGGGGGTCAGGTTTTAGACACCTTGCTAGGCAACTGGTGGTACTTGGATGTTGCCATATAATGGGTGAAAAGGTTGAAAAGCCCTGATTTAAAATATTATAAATATTGAATTTAATACAGCCTTCTGACCATTCCAAGTCTAGATCCAGTCTAAAATTTAGAATCTTGAATTTAGAAATACTTTGTAAATATTTTCAGCAATGCAAAGACAAAATAAGTAAATTTTACATTTTCATGTTAGCAGTTTTTTTCATCTTCCACTGATCAAAAAACAAATTAGATTATTCATTCTGAAACTCAATTTCAAAGCTTTTTTCATCGAACTGTTAGTAACTGTTCGCAAGCAAGTCATTTCTCCTGTAATATTTACAAGTTACATAGTTTTATAGTGATTTTCAAAAGATCAATTTTCTCTACTTCTTTATTATTAAAGTTTGCATGAATTTTTTTTACAGTACTTCAGTATGGCGGACAACCATTTGATTATTCACCAATCAGATTCTGTACTAGAAATGGTGAATACGTAACTCTGGATACAAGCTGGTCCAGTTTCATCAATCCTTGGAGTCGAAAGATTTCATTTATAATTGGAAGACACAAAGTTAGAACGTAAGAAATTAGAACGTAATTAATTAGCATCAATAAAACAACTCATAAGATGAATTGTTTGCAAGAGGTCCCCTTACATTAGAATTCACCAAAATCTAATTATACAATTAAAGAGCTCCTCTGTATAAATGAATATTTCCCCCCCCCCCTTTCTTTCTTCTGTAGGAACAGATGTGGACTTCTCAGTGCCAGATTGGATAGAAAGCCATTTACATATATAGCTTGCCTAAATTTTTAAAAGATAATAACAATAAATAATAAAATAAAACCCTAGTTATAGGCAAGGGATTATTTATTTATTTTCATGTTGTCGTGTGGTACCAATCTATATTACATCTACGTGTAAAAGCTGGTACTAGGAAAGGCCGGTCCAAATTGGTAAGACAGTAAAAAATAATTTGAGTTCCCCTTATCCCCTTCCCTTGAAGGGGGAATTAGTCCAGATTAGTCTATTTTAGAAAAACTGTTGTCAGTTGTATGACTGGCATCTTACACTGTTTTGCCCATATTTCCATCATGGATGCCATTGCAGACTGTATCCAATGTAGCTTATTCAGGTACTGGTTATACAATATAATATTTCTTCAAATCAACATATTCAGTGTTATAGCCAAACCTGCCTACCACTAATTCTCTTTCCTGTTAATAGTGATAAGAATATACTTCATTAATTCTGGAGGAGCTACGTGAAAAGCAATGTTTTACGCTGTGACTACTATGTAAAGAGGCTTTAATGATTTCCTTTTGGGAATTGAATTATGTAATTGAACAAGCTCATTTGTTCTGCAATGAAGTCTAAACATTTTGCACAAACTGTAGGTCACTTTTGAAATAATTGTTTGGATGTCGTCCTGTGGCAGGTTTCTCAGCTTTCTTTTTTCAGGAATATATGATATATGGGTAGTTTATGACTAAATTTGGAGTCTTAGATAGTCTACTTTATGTTCATTTAGTAATCACGAATATTTTTTGGAAAGTCAAAATGTCAAATTAAGGTAGTGGTACCAACTTGCATCCGTATTTTATAAATTATTTATTTAATGACCAGGGAGTTCACAACTGCATTAAAAATTGCATGTGTTGAATACTAAATGTTTATAGAAAACTTACAATTCTCCCAGATCTTCCAAGTCTTGTCAAGAGTTGCTTCAGAATACATAATCCAATGTTTGGAGACTGTAGGCCTGAATATTTGATCAATATTTGATTTAAATGTGTATAGATGCCATAGAAAAAACAAACTATATGTAACTGAAAGCAATACACTTGTCATTATATATTAATGATTTTTAGGAGCACTTTGAATGAAGATGTATTTGCACCTCAACACGGAGAAGAAAAAATGCAACATCCTAATACTGAAGAAATTACAGGACAAATACATAAGCTATTAGTACAAGTATGATATTTATTTATTATATATTTATACACAGATATACATACACTCATGTGAGAAGCAGATAATCTTGGGTTACAACTGCAGTTTGGACCAGAATTGCCATCGCTAAGCAATGCACTTGTAAAGCATGAAGTCACATGACCGTTTCACATAGTGATGATGTTCTCAGTAGTCCTTATTGACATCACAACTCCAAGACTCATATGGGCTTATGGAAGAAGCAGGACGGAAGGTAGAGACTATGGACAAATAGGGTGATGCTGCAAGTGGCAGGCAGTTAGAGGTGATCCCCAGGATCTCCCATTCTCTAATGTGGCTCAGCAGAAAAAGTGATGGGAGTGATTTATGGGCATGATGTGCAACCTTCTCTGCTGATTTCCACATTTACTTTGCTTGTGGGAAGCCAGGAAGGAAAGTTGCAAATGGCGATTACATAACACAGCTCACTGCAACATGATGATTGCAAGCCAAGCACCTGACCACCCAGATTGAATTCATGTGACTGCAGGGGAGCTGTGATAGTCAAAACTTTGAGGACTGGTCATAAGTCCATTTTTAGGACCACTGTAACTATACAGTTGTTGAACAAATGGATGTAAGCTGAGGTCTACCTATACACACACACAAACACAAGTACATGAACTATGTAACTAGCACCTTCAAAATATTGATAATTTTGCAAATGGAATTCTGCTTTTGGCATTTTTAAATATCATTATTGTGTGCTGAACCCACCTCACAGGGTTATTGTTGTGAGAAAATAGGAGGGGGAAGGTGTGTTGACTATGTTCTCCATCTTGAGTTATTTATGAAAATAATAAAGGAGGAATGCAAATAAATAAATAAGGCTTCTGACTAGCAGTGTCCTTCATTATTGCAATATTATTGCAATCTATTTTTAGCCTATATATAATAGTGGCTCTAGTGGCTATGGAAGTTTGGGCAGCAGTGGATCACATGAGCACCTAAGGAGTGTGGCTTCATCCAGTGACAGCAATGGAAACAATGAAGATACTCAGAAAATACAGAAAACTGTAAGTTTGACATTGTGTTCTATTAATGTTTTCAGTCTAATGAGAAAAAGGTAATGGTGTTTTTTCTCATAAATGTGAGCCAATTAAACAATTTCTAATTAATTATTCCAAATAAGCATGCATCAAGTATGGTTTAAAGACTGTTTGTTTCATTTTGATTCCAGATTTCTTCTCAAAATATTTGTAAAAATGGAAGTGTGGACAGAACTCACGCCTACTTTGATTCTAGATTAAAGCTTGAAAATCAGAAGAATTCTTATAGAGGTATAAAGCAAAGACAATTTAAAGAAATTACTATCAGTTATTCTAGCTATATCTTCAATTATTTTAACTATATTTTTGGTCAAATGCACCCAGTCCAACCCTCTAACAGTAGTCATTTTGTGTGGTATTTCCTGTATGCTTAGATAGCAATTGCATTTAGGTTTACATACTACCCCATAACACTTTACAGCACTCTCTGGGAAGGTTTCAATGTAGAAGCTTTATTTGCAAATTGTCCCCAACAATCTGGCTCCTCTTTTTACCAATCTTGGTAGGATGGAAGGCTGAGTCAATCTTGAGCCCCGTCAGCATTGAACTCCAGGCTGTGGGCAGTTTGCACTGCACTTTAACTGCTGCACAACCCAATCTTGAGTTGCCTATGATCTTAGGTTTGCTTTTATCAGTTTCCTGTCTTTGGAATGTTTGATTATGGGAGAAAAACTAAATAAACCTCTGTATTATTTTTATTTTTATGATGCTTAGAGAAACACACTGACTACCGTGATCATACCAATAGTACCACTCAATTGTTTGAAAATGATGGCATTGGGACTGCTTGTCAAAGGAGTCTAGCTGCAAAAGAATCAACTTGGAGAGAACAAATGATATATTCATATCAACAGATCAGTTGTTTATATAATGTTATTAGGTAAACAATATTGTATTTCACTGAATTACTGTTAAGTTGTGTATGCACTTTTTGAAGTGACTGTTTTTATAAACTTAAAGTTACTTTTTCTTGTAGATACTTGGAAAGTTGCCATGCAGCTGATACTGTGCAGAAAATGACTCGCCCTACACCATATACTGATGTAGCATTGAATACTGATATATATAGAGAGAAAATGAATGCTAATACAACAAAAACATCCACAGGTATTGGAGAGATTTTTTGTGGATTTCACAGAGAAGTCTTATGCACATTTATCTTCAACTAATGTTACTTCTTATCCAAGTGTGTTTAGGATTCCAGCTTCCATTTGGGCAACATTCAGTCTTATAATATGGTCTTTCCTAAGCTGAGCTTTACAACGCATGTAAAGCAGTCACTTTAAGAAAGTCAATCTTTTCTTCTTCAACCATGATCCTATTTAGACTATGAGTTTCCCAGCCAGAACCAGCAACAGTGAAGCAGGGAAACTTGTGATACATTCACGTTACTGGTAATTATCTGTGTTCTGTATTATTAGGTTTCTCGAAGACCAGAGAGAGTAGTAGAAAAGAAGAATAGAATAATTTTCAACAACCAAAATTTGACCATTTTGATTTAATCCAGTCTTAGAAATAGATTGCAGCATGTTTATGAACAAATTAGTTTACAGTGCACAGGCATTTAAATAAATCTAAGTATTGAAATTAAGAGGAAAATAACTCCTGTTCTTGTGCTCATTCAGAAACATTTCTTCAAAAACGTATTGCAGGGAATATTTGCTTCCATTATAGATAAAGTACTTGGACATTAAATTGAATAACAGTTCTAATATTTTATTCCTCTTCCTCAGCCTAAATCTGTATAAGCCAGAAGGAATGGCAATTCAATGCTTTAGTCTTGATGACAATGATGGAAACTTTTATCAGTGAAAACATATTTACAAACTCATGAAATAAAAAAGTGAAGCACATATAGTTTAAAAAAATTCTAGAATGCTGAAAAACTACACTATATAAAACCTTTCCTAATCTTTATCATATTTTTGACTTCTCAGAAGTTTGCTGCTTCTCAGTCTAGTAGATCTGGACAGTTTCACCTGACATCATGTTTGATTTATTTGAAAAATTTGCATTTATTCTTTTTATTCTTTTCTCTTTGTGTATATGGTGTGTTTATGTTGTCACTGAAAAGAAAGGGGACAGTCAAAAATTCACATAGGTCCTGCAGTGTTGGAAACATCTGATACATCCAATGCTTCAGCTCTTATGGATGCTCATTTAACTTCTTTGACTTTTCCTGGACAACCTGAAAGTGTAATATCTTTTGTCAGTCAATGCAGCTACAGCAGCACCATAGTTCATGTTGAAGATAAAAAAACACAGCCTGAATTAGGTATAGTACTACCACTTTTGTTATGAGACAGAATATGATTCTATATTCTCTAGAATAAATGTAGGAAGTTTATTTAGAAATTTAATTGTAATAATTATGTGCTCTCTTTCCTGTATAAATAGAACAAACCTGGGCAGACTACTATAAACATTTACACTTAACATGTTAACAACATTAAAAAATTCCTATATGTCTGTATTCAACTTTTTTTTAGAAATTATAGAAGACAATCTATCTGGGATAAAATCCACAGAGAATCAAACTATTGTTCTACATTCTAACAGTTCACAAGAGAACAAAGGAAAAGCTATATTTAAGAAATTGGGTCTTACAAAGGATAGCCTTGCAATACATACTCAGAAAGAAGAGTGGAGTTTTCTGAATAAGTGTAAAGAAATAAAAAGGTTCCATACTTTTAAATGTGCTTGCAATTGCTACTTTCAAAAAAGACGCAAAGGATTCCCAGAGGAACATGGTATGTTTTTTAAATAATTACTATTAATTTGTTTAGGAATTTGTGCATAGTTCAGTACAAATGTAGATATGTGCTATATTATATGCTTCTTCCAAAGGTCGATACTGGATCTCAGACCTATGAGCCTGGCTAGGGAATTGAAGTCCACACATCAAAGTTGCCAAGTTTAAAAAACACTGTTAGCCAAACAAATGAGATTAAGTTATCATGTTCAATCTACAAGTAGTGTGATTTGTCACTTTGAATGCAAAACAAGGAGTATTTATTGTACTTATGCAGATTTCAGTTTTAAAATCGCTTCTGGAAATGGAAAAATTAGAAATGTTTTATAACAAGGCATTTAAATAGAACCAAATTTAAAATATTTCAGGATCTGGCAAGACTTTTAAAAAAAAAAGCCTACTAAATTTTTCACCTCTGCAGCTAGCATAGATTCTTCAAATCAAAAGGTGTGTCTTCTAAGACAGGGGTCGCCAACCCCAGGGCTATGGACCACCACCGGTCAGCAGTGCACCAGAAACCGGGCCACACAAATGAGCAAAGCTCTCTCTACCCATGCCTCCCTGGTCCACAGAAAAAGCTCTCTCCGTGGAACTGGTCCATGGCACCGAAAAGATTTGGGACTACTGTTCTAGGAAGAGACAGTTTGGTGTGGTGGTTAAAGAATTAGTCTAAAAACTAGGTGACTGAGTTCTAGTCTTGCCTTAGGCATAAAAAACTGGTTGGTGACTTTGGGCCAATCGCTCTCTCTCAGCCCAACTCTTCACAAGATTCTTGTTGTGGGGAAAATAAGAGAAGGAGGGAGTTTTGATATGTTTGCTCTTTTGAGTTGTATATGAAAAAATGGCTGGATAGAAATAATTAAAAAAAAGAATAGAGTCAAAACAGATGTTCAGACACAATTAAATAACTTCTCACTTTTTCTAGATGTGTGTGAATTACATCGTGGTTCTGGGATAGCTTTTTCTTTGAAGAAAATTGGAAGGATCAAGAAATATAAACAAAAACGACATAAGCAGTATGATTCTTCAAACAATATAACATCTGGTACCAAACCCTTGCATAATTTTCTTCTGCTTAGCCCAAATAATGCAGCTTGTACTCCATCAAATCATTCACAAGCAAGTTATCCAACTGTGCCTGTTTCGACAATTATGCCTACCATTTTTCCAACTACAGGAATCACACCAGCAGTTCCTGACGTTTCCCTATCTTATTTTAATAAAACACAGGATTTCAAAAAACATTGTCCTCTGCCATTAACTGAGTTTGTTCCACCCTTAATGACTCCAGTAGTAGCACTTGTTCTCCCTAACCATGAATGTCCTCAGACAAATAATAGTATTCCTCAGACTTGTCTTGAGCCACCTGGTTTTTCTGTTCAGCCTTCTTTCTCGTCAGAAACTTTGCTTACAACACCTCCTCCATTTGCTGCTTCAAACAAGTTCCCTCCTGAGGTAGATTTTTCAGCACAACCACTATGTTATAATTCTCTAACAAATAGTGAAAAGAACCCTGTTGTAGAATGCCAAAATAAGCTGTCCCATTCCTGTACACCAGAGTCCTTGGGTCTACAAGGTCAGTCCTCATCAACGTTGTACCAGTCACGGTGTAGTTCTCCTTTACAGTTGAACCTTCTGCAATTAGAAGAAATGCCAAAAACGTTGATAAATGGAAGTATTGCTATAGAGGGAAATTATGGAACTTTAACTGATGGAGAGATTACAAATAAACAGTTAAGCAGAGGTAATAAAAGAAAAGCATCATGTTCAGTAAGCATTATTTATATTTGCCTATTTATTATGCATGTGAAAAATTCTTTAGAAATTGTCACTTAATTCTATTTAATACAGATATTCCTTGATTACAACCACAATTGAGCCCAAAATTTCTGTTGCTAGGCAACACAATGGTTAAGTGAATTTTGCTTCATTTTATGACATTTCTTACCACAGTTGTTAAGTGAATCCTTGCAGTTGTTAAGTTAGTAACATGTTTGTTAAATGAATCTAGATTCCCCATTGACTTTGCTTGTTAGAAGGTTGTGAAAGGTGATCACATGACCCCAGGACTCAGCCACCATCATAAATACATGCCAGTTGCCAGGGCATCCACATTTTGATTATGTGACTGTGGGGGACACTGCAATGGTCATAAGTTTGAAAAATGGTTATAAAGCTTTTTTCAGTGTTGTTGTAACTTCAAAAGGTCACTAAACATTAATGATTGTAAGGCGAAGACTACCTGCAGTCCATAGTATCTACAGTTACAGCTACAAACTATTTTCTTTAAAAACTAATAGTTTTAAAGGTATATGATCAAAGCACAAACTGCAGTGTAAAAGCTACTGTATCGCATTGCTTTTTAATTGGGATTTTTATACTAGAAAATATGAAGTTTTCAGTACATTTACACAACAAAGCTCACTATTCTTATTTGTCTGTGGAGCCTGTTTTGCAGACAATTACATATTTCAGGGGACTATAGGTCATGTAGCCCAAGTCACTGTTGTCCCAAAGTTGCTTTTCAAAAGGCAATTGGATTTTTTTTTCTAGAAAATGTTTTGCTTCTTTAATCAGAATCTCCATAGACATTAGCACAGGTTTCTGCATGATCTCTCTTAAAGAGCTCCAGCAAAAGACAGCCCATGATTCCTGTAGAAAGTATGGAATATACATTATTATGAATTAGATTAAATTCCTAACTTTAATGTGACTTTTTGCCCATAGCATTGTTTTAACTGTAATAGGTTTTTGGTTTTTTTTTAAAAAAAAGAAGGCACAGTATCTCTCTTCCACTAATATAATTGCTATGTGAACCCTATGTAATGAGTTTACTCCTGATCCTCTTATTGATAAATATTCTTCCTTAAATATTTAAAGTTATACTGTTTTATTTTTGTTTGTTAAGGTTAACACACAAATGGAAGTTCAGAATACTGATACATTTTCTTTATCTACTGATCTACTTGATTTACTTCAAGAAGACACAAATTCAGTCACCGGATCAGGAAGTTTTGCTTTAGCAGCTGCTGAATCTTTAGAATCTGGATCAAATGGATGTGATATGTCAATCTGTGGAACAGGTAATGTGGCATGTGCAGGTATTCTGGAGGTAGTTACATGGAAAAATCAGGTTTAATGAGAAAGTGTCGTTTTTGCCTTCTGTAGGATGTAGTGAGTCAAGTCAAATCAGCAAGTATATTGGAAGTATTAACTCCTCAGAAAATAATCATAAAACAAAATGTTCACAAATGGAAGAAGATGTACAGCACATTAAATGTGCCCTCCAGGATCCTCTTTGGCTAGTGATGGCAAATGCAGATGATACTGTTATGATGACTTACCAGATTCCATCACGGTAATTTTAGTTTTGATTTGATTAAAGTTGCATAATATCTAAACTAAGTAATAAGATTTCTGATTTCAAACAGCCATTGTCTATTGTTCATGTGAAAATGTATGTTTTCTTCAGTGGCATTTATAAGTTGTTGCTACTTTTGCCAGAATGACCCCTTTCTCCCTACTTGGCCCCACAGCCACCACTGGTTAAATTCCCTTAAACCAAATTTTACTTTTGTAAAGGATTCATTTACTTTTTACTGATTCATAGTATTGAATTGGAAGAAGCCATTTAGATCACTGGGTCCAAATTAAGCATTTGTGATAAATAATTGTTTAGCTTTTCTTGGACTACATTCAATGAAGGAGAGCTCACCATTCCTCCAGTAATTAATTTCATTGTCAAATTTGTTTGCCTGTTAAGAATTATTTGGTAATGTTCAGTCAGAATTTGCATTCCTGCAAGTTAAAATATGTTAATAAGTTAAAATGGCAGAAAGTGAAGAGGAACTGAAGAGTCTCTTGTTGCGAGTGAAGAAGGAGAGTGCAAAAGTTCGGTTGAAACTAAACATTAAGAAAACCAAGATCATGGCATCCGGCCCTCTCAATTCCTGGCAAATAGATGGGGAAGAAATGGAGGTAGTGACAGATTTTATTTTCCTGGGCTCCAAGATCACTGCAGATGGGGACTGTAGCCAAGAAATTAAAAGACGCTTGCTTCTGGGGAGGAAAGCCATGGCAAATCTAGACAGCACACTAAAAAGCAGAGACATCACCCTGTCAACAAAGGTGTGTATAGTCAAGGCTATGGTCTTCCCAGTTGCAATGTATGGCAGTGAAAGTTGGACCATTAAAAAGGCTGAGCGCCAAAGAATTGAGGCCTTTGAACTCTGGTGCTGGAGAAGACTCCTGCGAGTCCCTTGGACTGCAAGGCGATCAAAGCGGTCAGTCCTAGAGGAGATCAACCTGACTGCTCTTTAGAAGGCCAGATCCTGAAGCTAAAACTCAAATACTTTGGCCACATAATGAGAAGGAAGGACTCACTGGAGAAGAGCCTAATGCTGGGAAAGATTGAGGGCAATAGAAGAAGGGGACGACAGAGAATGAGGTGGCTGGATGGAGTTACTGAAGCAGTAGGCGTGAGCTTAAATGGACTCCAGAAGATGGTAGAGGACAGGAAAGCCTGGAGGAACGTTGTCCATGGGGTCGCGATGGGTCGGACATGACTTCCCAACTAACAACAACAAACATCAGCAAAATATAGAATTGCATTCTCGCTCAAATAGGCATAATAAAAATTCACATGAATGTATACATCAAATAGTAAAATGTACAGTCTAAAATTAAATTGTTTCTGTAATATTTGCCTGCTTATTTGTAATGTTTACATATTTTGGCAATTTGAAGGCTGAAATGAAACTGTTTATATTGTATATGCTTATTTTAGAAAATTGGAAACTGTTTTGAAAGATGACAAATTGAAACTGAAACAGATGCAGATGTTCCAACCAATATTTACGGAGGAGCAAAAAAGGGAGTTACTTGAAGTTCATCCATGGATTCAAAAAGGTGAACTCCCTCAGGCTCTTGCAAATTCGGTATGTTTTAAAGATTTTTTTTATTTTAAGTATAAAAAGTATTTTATTTATGGTTAGTACAATAAAGATAGGTAGGTCACACTAGTATTGGAACATTTGAGTATACCACATTTACTTCTCTGTAGATCTGTAAGACCACCCATCTAACCAATGAAATTCTCAGCATGGAACATACCATAAAAAACATCAGCAATAGTAAAACAAACAGAAAAACCATGTTGAGACCTTTTCATTTAAAACACAAAGCACTTACAGCATACACCCATGCTACTTCCTAAATTATCAACCTGGCTTCAATGCCTGAGGGAAGAGCCTTCACAGCCTTCCAAAAGTCTTATAAGGTTGGGATTATTTATAACTCTGAGGGATGCTGTTCCATGGGGCAGGTACCATAACAGAGAAAGCCTACTTCTTAGCACTCAGTAGGTGACTCCCCCTTACCGATGAGACCCGTCATTTGCTCTCTTTGTCCAATCTTGACAGACAGCTGTAAACCCTTGGGGGAAGTTGATGCTACATGTAATCTGATGCCATGCAGATTACATGTAGCATTTCAGAACTGTTGGGAGGCAACACAGCTGCCATCACAGTGGTTTTCTGTGGGCCTACCATGGTGAACCTAAAACTCTTTCTGTTGCTACATTCTTGATTACCTGAAGTTTCAAATGCCTTTCAAGGGCACCTGTGTATAGATTATGTTGCAATAGTCCAATCAGAAGGAGACTAATAGTAGAATTTAATCTCAGTATATTCAATTCAGGTTACTCCAGCCAATTGTTTTAATGTACGCTCTCTTATGGACACGATCAAATATTTCTAAGAAAAAAAAATATTCAAGTGGAAGATTCAAGGTGATAAAGGTTCCAATTGATTAAAAGTTATAATTCACTTTTTCTTTTGAAGGTTTGTATTAATTGTGAAGAAGGTAGCCGATCTTACATACAAAATGAAGGATAAATCAATGAGATGGAGCTTAATGAATGAGGTTGTGAGAATAGTTCACCTATTCTGAACCCATTCAACAGTGAAAATGTGTAATCCATGAAGATAATTTCAAAATCATCTGCGTTCAGCTGAGGCAATGCATCGTTTTGTCTCAAAGGTTATGTTTGTTTCTTTTGAAATGAATCTCATATGCCAAACAAATGGATTTTTTTGTTCTAAAGAAAGGTCATTTGTTAATAATCTCTTTTTATGGCGGGGCATGTCTTTCTATTACTCTGAGCAATTTCTGAAAATGATTTTTTCTTTGCATTTAATAAAATATTTTCAATTTTAAATATTTACATTTAAAGTTGTGGTTTATTAAAATTATAGAGAATGCTACTAAAACCTCACTGGATTCCATAAGAAATATAAAAATACTGTGTCATCCTTACATTTCTTCCCTGTCTCTATTTTTTCTGTAATAGGGACTATATATTTAAGATGTTTAGAAATATTTTTTAAATGTTGAAAATAATAGTTAATAGATTTTACAAGTGTTTCAGTTGTAACATAAATCCACTGTTAACCATTAAATATATTTTACTTTACTGCTATATTTTAAATGCAATAACAGTAGCTTATTCTTTCTCTGATCTCCACATCTGAGGGAGAAACAAATTCAGGTCAGAAAATAATACCATTGTGTTTGTAACTGTTGCATTTCATATTTGGTAAATATTATAATTTGTTCCATTGTCCTCATCTTAGAATTCATTTGTCACTCTTGTTTTAGAAACATACTTCATATAATAATAAAAATATGCTAATGCCTTAGAATTAATTTCTATATCCTTTCTTTTAAGTCACGGATCACTTTTAAAGTCATATTCTGTACTAAAATCATTGCCCAGCAAGGAGAATCTAGTCTTAACATTGACAATAATTCCTCTAAGATAATAGCAGAATATATATTTATTGTAAAGGAATGTCACACAGTAAATCCGATTACATTATTCATTCTTAATTACCTTTCTTTGCTTTGTGTGATACCCTTGAGTAGTTTTAACCATCTGGATTACATTCAGTATACTCTCTCTCCTGATTCTTTAGTCACAGAATGAACAGCAGTATCATATATATTTTTAGTGTGAAGAATTACTGCCTTATCTAATATATGCATCAAGTGGCCACACTTACTATCTGTTCTGTAATATTCTGAAAATTAAAAATGCTTTTCAAGGGCAATCCCACATAGTGTGTGTTGCCAGATGGGATGTGGTCCAGAAGGGATGTCATGGTGACATGAATGATAGGAAGTAGGGATTCCTGGTCCAGGAACAGGTGCACAACCTGAAAGGTGCATAGCTCCTGCATATAGGTCTTCTTTGAGCAGGAGCTGTGAGTCCTGGAGAACCCCCAGATTGCACATTGGGTCTGTCTGAGGCAGTCCCACTTCATTCAGAACCAAAAATGTAAGAACCCTGGCAAAACAAGGTTGAAAAACCCAAAGCTATACAGACTTGCTTCAGTAGATCCAAAGTGTATTATGCATCATCCAGACCCCCACAGCCCCAAGGCACTTGGACAGGATATCCATAGGATCACTTAGGTGATTCTGGGGTGAAATATGAGTATCATCAACCTACTGGTGATACTTATGCCAAACTACTGGATTGTGTCAACCAACAACTTTGTGTAAATGTTAAGCAGGAGGAATGAATGAACCAAACCCTAATTTTTCCTTAGTTCTATGTTGCTTCTCTCCTTGATTAGTTTCCATCCATTGTTTCTTGTCTTGCCTTCTGGTGCTTTGGAAAATAAGTTGACCCCGTCTTGTTTGTGGCAGCCTCTCAAATATTGGAACACTGCTATCATATCCCTATTCCTACATTTCACTAGACAAGACATACCCAATTCCTGCAACCGTTTTTGAAACGTTTTAGCCTCTAGCCTTCCTAATCATCTTGGTTGCTCTTTTCTGCATTCTTTCCAGAGTTTCAATATCTTTTTTATAATATGATGACCAAACGATGCAGTATTCTAAATGTGGTTTTATTAAGGCTTTATCAAGGGTACTAATACCTAACGTGATCTTGGTTCTATCCCTCTGTTAATGCAACCCAGGATTGCATTGGGTTTTTTGGCTGCTGCTGCACACTGCTGATTCATATTTAAATGATTGTCCACTAGGACTCCAAGATCCATCTCACTATTATTGCTGTTGAGCCACGTTTCACCTAATTTGTATCTGTACACTTGGTTTTTCTTGTCAAAGTGTAAAACCTTACTACTCTCTACATTGAATTTCATTTTGTTAGATATTTCATGTTTTGTTAGATATTCAGTAGTATTTCAATGCTTTGATTCTTTAATACATATAATTTACTTTTAGGCACATGATTGTTTGGTGTGGCAACTAAGTATGTAGCTAGTACTAAACCAAATTATTAAAGTCTGCTGCCATTTCCAAATCATGATGAGAATTTCTACTAAAAATAAAATTACATTGAAAAGCAAAATCAACTAAGCAACTAAAGACCAAGTCTGCTGGATCTGCCACTCTTCCTATAAATGTTACTGAATCTGCACATGTCTGTATAGATGTAATTATTAATTACTAATTCTACTCCATGGATATCAGAAGAGACTGATAGAGGAAAAACTAATAAAAGTTTCAATACTCTATTTGAATAATTTCTAACTGTGTATTACTAAAATTCCTTTGTCTGTAATCTTTCACTGGAGTACCTTTAATCATGCATCATAAAGCAAAAGTTTGAATCAAGCTACTTCAAATGGGCTAACTTACAGAATGTGTCCAGAACCCATGACTCCCGTAGAATTAAAATTTGGAAAATTTATATACCCTTATTGAAATTAGATTTAGAAATAATTAAAACATATATGAGTTTGAGGTAATAGTCTATATAACATATTAAACAAAAATTGTTGGAAATATAGAAGTAGGGATGCCCAGTGCTTTTTTTGTAAAAGAAAAAGGTGCTGGAACTCACACACATCATACAACCCACCTTGCCTACCCTACAAGGTTCCATTCAAAAAAGGTGCCGGAACTCCGTTCTGAGGGTCTTATGACAAAAAAAGCCCTGGGGATGCCTGTTTATTCCAAAGCTGGAAGTGTTGAGTGTGCATGTCTGTCTGCCTGTCTATCTACTATCTGTCATCTATCAATTTCATCATCCTTTCCCGATGTAAAGATGCATCAGATCTAAATTTTTTGGGCTATGTGGAGGCATCTATTGTTTTGCCTTCAGCAAATGATGTACTGCACCCCCGTCTCATAATCATAGCATTGTCCTGAATTCTGTATTTACCCCTTCACAACATGTCATTTCAGTGTCCTGTGCTTCCCCATTTTTCTGAAAGTCTGAGCATTCATTAAGCTGTTTCATTTTAGTGAAAAGCAGGGATTAGAATTCATTGCTCTTTTTCCCATGTTCTGACTCCGATTCTAATGATATGTTATACCTGAGCAGTATAAAATGATGAAATAATGTAGCTAACATGTCAATGCTATGAGTTATTAAATGTTTCAATAACTTTTTATTTTTGAAGTATGCCCTAAAATGTTTTTTCTTTCAGCTGTGAGTTCCATTTGCTCGCCCAGCTGATATTTAAGCAGCAGTAACTATGGTGGATGTTGAGCGGAGAGTTGTAAATGATATGTGAATACTGAGCAGATGGCTTTGGTTGGCACCATCCAGATTTTCCATTCCGAAATTGCCTGCAGGAAGAAGATCACAAAATTAATTGCTGCTACTTGTGATTCTCAAAAGTGACACTAGGGGAGGAGATTCACAACAGTCTCTCTCTCTCTCTCTCTCTCTCTACATATACATATACATATACATCATATACATATATATACATATATATACATATACATACATATATATATATATATATATATATATATATATATATATATATATATATATATATATATATATACATGTTGTTGTTGTTGTTAGCTGCGAAGTCGTGTCCGACCCATCGCGACCCTATGGACAACATTCCTCCAGGCCTTCCTGTCCTCTACCATCTTCTGGAGTCCATTTAAGCTCACGCCTACTGCTTCAGTGACTCCATCCAGCCACCTCATTCTCTGTCGTCCCCTTCTTCTATTGCCCTCGATCTTTCCCAGCATTAGGCTCTTCTCCAGTGAGTCCTTCCTTCTCATTAGGTGGCCAAAGTACTTGAGTTTTAGCTTCAGGATCTGGCCTTCTAAAGAGCAGTCAGGGTTGATCTCCTCTAGGACTGACCGGTTTGATCGCCTTGCAGTCCAAGGGACTCGCAGGAGTCTTCTCCAGCACCACAGTTCAAAGGCCTCAATTCTTTGGCGCTCAGCCTTTCTTATGGTCCAACTTTCACTGCCATACATTGCAACTGGGAATATATGGATGTTTGGTCATATATATGGATGTTTGGTCATACATATATATATCTGGGAAAATGGGGGAGAGGAAATAATGTTTTAGATGCATACCGTGGAAATAAAATGATGCTATAGAATTTCTTATTTCAATAGGGTTCAAGTAGACCAATCCAATCCATCAGATTATATATTATATTTTCTATCCTGCTTTATTTTTTTCATCCAAATTTTTAAAAAGCAATCGGGAAAAAATCAAAAATTGATTAATAAACACTTGTTTATGTGGAAGTTACCCTTTCAGTTCTTTCTTTTCTGGCAGAAGTGCTGATAAAAATGCAGACTTAAAGCTTGGTTTCATTTCTTTCTAAACACGTTATGCTGTAACATGGCAAACTAGTGAAAAGGCACAGTATAAAAAACATGCTGAGACTTTCCCCAAAGCAGCAGCTGGAGCCACGTATGCTGCAGTTGCTTTCTGAGACGGTTTTGTTCCATCTCTATTATCTCTGCACTGCTTGCTGGTTTTGTGCACTGAAGGCCATATGTTCCATCTGCTCTACCCAGACATTCTGTTGGCAAGGGGAATGGATGCATATCCAGGCATCTGATTCTCACACCAACAGAAACCTGAGTTTCACTCAAATTCCAGAGAACTGTTTATGGTTTTGTTTTGAAAGCTGGGAGGCCTGTTGTAAAAAAAATGCATTTAAATGTCATAAGGAAGCAGTCCCTGGTATATGCACAAAAGACAGCACTGAAGTACAATTTACTTCAGGCAAATAGATCCTGATCAGAACATGTTTCCTTTATACCGTATATTGACTGAAATTCCAAACAAGTTTTTAGCAAATCGGGCAAGGGTGTGTGTGGGGGGGGGGATCTATTTCCTCAGACTTTCTATTTCTCTAGCCTTTCAGATGGGTTGAAAAGGCAAGTCTATTAGCTAGCTGGAATAGTTGCACTGCATTTGCCCCAAGTTAAAGAAGATTGGATGAAAACACTGTGAAATCTAAAATGTTGTCTAGTCTCTCATTCTCTCTGGGATCTGTTTTTCACTTCTCAGTCTACCATACTTGGGGATTCAAATAGTTTTATCAACCAAAGACTAGAATTCATGAAATAATCTCATGCATAGTTGTGAACTATTTTTTTCTATATGCCATAAATGTTTAAAAATTATTCCAGTGTGCTAGAAAGATTAAATGAACCCCATCCCAACCTGCCTCCAATACATATTACAGCATGCTTGGAAAATAATTTAAATGTGAGAAAAATAATCAGAATCATTTTTTTTATCAAATGAAATATCTACAAACAAAATGACTACAAAGTTCAATTGAGCTGGATGCAATCTTTGGCATCTTTACATATAAACACTGCAGTAGAGGTCCATTGTCTTGCAGTCCACAAGATCTGCTTTTGTCACCTTATTTAGGCTGTAGAAAACCTGTGAACTTTATGGTGTTAACTTTTGCTCCATTAGGTTGACAGCAGTATATTTACAGGTAAGGTTCTTTGTTGAATGCGTTTGACATGATCAAAGGATCCAAATGTTGAGGAAGTCATTGAACAATTATATTGTGTGTAGCCTTTGAAGGATTCTAGACCTAGGGAGATTCTGTAATTAAAGCCAGACACAGCTGTCTTCCAAAATGCCATAAAACCTAGTATCTGAAGTCTGTATACTTTAGAGGTGATCTGTTATATTGGAGACATTTGATTTAAAATGTTTTCTAAAGAGTTAGTATAAGTTTTACTGACAGTATATTGTCTTGCAAATATAAAGCATTAACACATAATTTAAAAAATACTACTTATTTTTTAATACTTCAATTCATTATATATAAATCACTATGATTTTGAACCATTTTATATATCATTGAAATTGCAAATACGTTACATTTTGGAATTATATGGCTAGTAATATAGCAAGTAGAGAAAAGAATGACTAACGTATCATTAGCTGTGATGTAAGTTTCATACTACTATTCTTAACTTGTATAATTTTTTTAAACAATTAGCAAGAAACAATTTAAGCTGCAAGGAACCAAACCACTTTATAATACCTTTGAAAGGTTGCCAATCCTTTGCCCCCCATTTGTTTATTTTTTCTATTTAACAAGAAAAAGAGAAACTGATAAATTTTAATCTTTCCCTCATACTGTTGTAGATGTTGAACAGGAATTGAGGGGGAAGAATAAATGGCAACTAAAGAAGTCATACAAAAATGAATTAAAGTGCATTAGCAATATGAGCTGAATTTCTGTGAGCCTAATAACTAAAAGTCAGATTTCTGTGATGTTTAGTCCCTTATTAGATTATATATTTTTAAGTAAACAAAGGCAGGCCCTTTGTATCAGTGAAAGAGTTAATTTCATTAGAGTAGATTACTCTGCTTTTCCACATCTCACATTTTGAAAGCCCAACACATAGTTTATGTTTTCACATATACAAAAGTTCTAGGTTTGAGATATTTCTAGTCAATAAGTTATCTAGTCAGCCAGTGAAATGTAAATTGTTCCTGTCTAGGCCACTGACGACCCAAGATAAAATGATCACATGCTACTTGCTATACTGGTCAAGGGGAAAAGTAGTGGAAATATTCCTTTTTTCTTCCTGACAATAGCTACCTGTCTTTCATTTAGCTGCTACCAGAATTTTGGTGAAGTTATCATGAGTAGAAAGTGGTTTCCTTGTACTTGTTTAATGACCTTTGCAGCAATAAGAACACCTGTGTAAAAAGATCTCCTCTCATTGCCTCCCCAGAACAATCTAGTGAAATAACTTGGGCTGAGATATTGGAGACTTGTACCATGATCTTCCTTATCCAAGTCCACTACCAGTTCCATTTTACTACACTGGTAAACATATATAAAGACTTATCAGTAACACATGATGGCCTTCTCTTTTGCAGTCTAATGCCAATTATAAACATTCATGCACCAGAAAGATAGGTTTTTTTCTTAAGAATATTCTTTTGAATCCAGTATGGATTCTTATTCCCTTTCCGATAACTGAGGTAAGCTTTTGAATTTTAAAATCCTTTTGTAAAGTATCTCCTGAATTATATGTCAACGTTCTTATAATTATATTAGGGCAAGAATGAGCAAAGTATAACCCCTAATTTCAAAAGGTGATTACAAAGAATTCATAATTATGGGAAAAACAAAACGAAACAGTCCTGTTTCTGCACAGAGGATGGGGGTTTCCACCATTTTAGGTCTTACCTTTACCTTCCCCCGCTCCTTGCCTGAAAACATTTCTGCAGTGAAACACATTAAAATAAATATAAATTTAATTAGGAGCAACAAGACCCATTCATATTATTTACTCCAGTCTGTCCAACTGTGTCATAGGGCTCATTCTTCAGATTAAACCACAATATGATTCATTTAAATTTAGGATGTTGTGAACACTCAATCAATTGCTTTTATTTGTTGTGAAATTTATTGTAGGCTACGGTTTAAACCAATACAGGTAGTCCTTGACTTACAACCATAATTGAGCCCAAAATTTATGTTGCTAACTCAGACATTTGTTAAATGAGTTTTGCCCCATTTTACAACTTTTATTGCCACAGTTGTTAAGTGAATCATTGCAGTTATTAGGTAATCAGGCTTCCCCATTGACTTTGCTTGTCATAAGGACACTGCAATCATCCTAAATATGGACCAGTTGTCAAGCATCCAAATTTTGGTCACATGACCATGAGGATGCTGCAATGATTATCAGTGTGAAAATCGGCCATAAGTCACTTTTTTCAGTGACGTAACTGAACGGTGACTAAATAAATGGTTGGAAGTTGAGGGCTACATCTAATTACAATATACATTTCCTACATTGAAGTTTTTGGGAATATGCTTACCTAAAGCAAATTCTGCAGAAATAATCTGTGGAATTTTAATTAGCAAAAGGATTAGCTACTGAATAATCTCTGCAGCTAAATCATCAGGGAAAATGTTATTGTTATGTTCTTGTGGCTGCCAAATCTCTAGACAGCAAAATTACCTTGGAAATAGAATGAAGCAGTTACTCTGGATTTAGTATGAATGAAAGTTCACCTTGTTTAGGAAGAAATTTGAAACAAAGATATTTATAATATTTATATAAGTGCTGCTTATCTGTGATGTTCCTTGGACCTATTTATATTTATATACTGTACCATAACAAGAGTTTGCATGATCCATTTGTATACATGTAGAGTGGCCATATGCAAAGAGGAAATGCATCATCAAAAGAAGAGGACAAAGAGTGACACTTACAAGGATTCAGAGATGTATATATTTAGAAATAATTATTTTAATTCATATAATAGGAAAGAAGGTCTGCATAACCTGTTCAAATGCATAATGAGTCTATAACACATGTAAAACTCTTGACTTTGTCTTCTTACAGTTTCAACTGGATTTTGACAAACTTTCAAACAAATAGTTGTTCTTTGTAAATTAGGCAATATGGCTTCCTGAATTTGAGAATCAAGAACTGAATCATTTCCTTTGCAATCAACACCATGTTAAGAATATGTGAATAGGAATGGCAGATTGTCTGGTTCCTATTCATTTGATTGGATTAATTACGACTTCATAGCCATGATAAGCTTTATACAGGTAACAAGCAGCTCTCTTCTCAACAGATGAGAAACCAAAAGGCATCAGCGATCCTACACTTATAATCCAAGGAGGCCCTTTTCACCAAAGGATTACCGGTAATTCCATCAACTTCTTTTAGCAATTCCTCAAATCACAAGTCTGCTTTAGCATATTCACAGATTTCATGACGTTTTAAATACTTCAATACAATAAATATAATTTATAGGAGGCAAATTCTAGCTTTTATTTTAGCAAATAAAAACAATGAAACTTGTATTCATCAAGTGCAATGATTTATTTCATGAGAATTTGAAACACTGGAAGTATTTCATTACTGCAATCAAAGACCAAAAATGCACTACTTACAAAATTGATAAACTGATGAGCCACAATAAAACTAAAAATACTAAGCAGTCATGTTTTGATATGTTATGTGGAATATGAACTTTACAAATAATATTTAGAGACATTTAATGAAATTAAGTAAGAATTAATCTGAATGCCCTAGAAACTTAACTACAGGTAGTCCTCGACTTACAACAGTTTGTTTAGTGACTGTTCAAAGTTACAACAGCACTGGAAAAAGTGACATGACTTATTTTCACGCTTACGACCGTTGCAGCATCCCCAAGGTCATGTGATCAAAATTCAGAAGCCTGGCATCTGACTCATATTTATGGTAGTTGCAGTGTCCTAGGGTAACGTGAGCACATTTTGTGACTTTCTAACAAGCAAAGTCAATGGGAAAACCAGATTCACTTAACAACCATGTTACTAACTTAGCAACCAAAGTTATTCGCTAAACAACTGTGGCAACAAAGGTATAAAATGGGCAAAACTTTACCTAGCAACATAAATTTGTGGCTGAATTGTGGTCATAAGTTGAGGACTACCTGTATTAACGGGGATATATATCACACACAGACATTCTTATAGGGGAAAAAATGAGCTATGGTTTCCATAAGACCCATCTCACACCAACAAAGCCCATCTTCTTATGGGATTTTCTTGCATCTTTTTTCCAAGATAACTCTTGGTAGCATATTAAAGCATGCTAGGGACAAAACTCCCCTATATTTTGAAATTACATTTGACTTACATATCTAGCAATCGTGAAACAGGCTGACCACTAGAATACATCCTTCTTGGCAAACTACTTTGTGCTTCTTAGCTCTTTATATCTCTATTCCTCTGGATTCTTTTTACATATAACAGGGTAAGAAAGATGACCTTAACAAAGATATACAGGAATCATTACCTAGGCAAAAGGGGCAAAATTATTTTTTAATTCCAGAACAATAAGATAACATTTGGAAGCTGTTTAGATGCTTCCCTAATCGCTGAAGGCTATGGAGGCATATCCCCATCAGACTTGCAAGATTGTGTTGTTATACCTAATCTTAATAAAAGTGACATTGGACTTCTTGTGAAGCTGATATCCTGATATGGACTTCTTACTAAAGCTGATACATATATAGATGCTTGGCTTTCTAGTTCACTTTGGATAGCATTCTCCCTCATATATTTAAACAAGGTGAGTACCAAAAAAATCTATCAGTCAGTCTTGAAATGAGTCTTTATTATGCCATGTGATCAAATACTTGCAAGCAATAATCAAATCTACCATCATGTGGATACCCAAATAGACCTTAAACAACCAATGAAGAGAGAGGGTTAGTTGGCCATATCCAATCCTTAACGGATAATCCCCCTTCTGCATTTTTGTCCCTGCTGGCCGTTTAAAAATTAAATGAACTCACTTTGACAATATCATCTCTACACACTGAGAACCATTATAATGTAGGGGTTACACTGGTCTACCCTCAATCACAAGAGGCTTATTTGGTGAGTTTGGCCAGTTACTGCCCATCTGCCCAACATACCTCACAGGATTGTTATGGGAAAAATAGGAGGAGGAAGCATTAAGTATGCTGCCTTGAACTCCTTTTCCAAAAGATAGGACATTAATCAAATAAATATGTTTCCCCCCTCCATTGTGTATATATATATATATATATACACACACACACACACACACACACACACACACATATATATACACACACATATATATACATATACACACACATTTTATATATATATATATATATATATATATATATATATATATATATATATATATATATATATATATGTGTGTGTGTGTGTGTGTGTGTGTGTGTGTGTGTGTGTGTGTGTGTGTGTGTGTGTGTATAAATCCAGAATCCTTGGCAAATCAAGCACTATACCAATATAATAAACAACTGCCCAATAATAGATTGCTACAAAATTTTTGTTCCTTAACAAACAACAAAGTAATTACAAACCATAATACAGCTACAAAGCAATCACTAGAGGAGGAAGGAGGAAGTTCGTGGGAAGAAGAGAAAAAGGATGACTTCTCCTTATATAACTGCTGGAAATTACATCCCCCCCCCCAGTATTCCTTTTCCTGCCTTTATCAAGGAAGTGTCAAATCTGACACCTTTGCAATAAAGAAGTGAAAGTTTTTGAAACCCTTATAACACCTAATCAAGGGATGTAAACTTTCTGTAAACCCAATTTGTGGATTAAAGTATCTCTAACATTTCTCAAATGCTTTTTTGTCATTATAATTATAAATTAGCTAATTGAAAAAGAAAAGGATGAAATGGTCTTCAACCTACTTTTCTGAAAGAGAGAATAACTTTACATACTTACCTTCTATTTTAATTCTAGTGCCCTAACTAGTAAACAATACAGTAGAATTCCTCTTTGTCTTTACTGTATTAATCACAACAATCCATCCTTTTTAAAAATCTATTGATATATCTCAAATTCTGAAATCAAATCTCCCTTCATGTTTGAAGCACAACTACTAATTCTTAGTTTCGTGTTTACCTTTCTCGTGTGTGCGTGCATGTGTGTGTGTGTGTGTGTGTGTGTTCGTTCCCATTAGAATTTGTTACCCTGAACAGAGCAGGGGAACTGCAGCAACAATCACTGCAGCCCCCTTTCCATTTAGTGGGAAGGAGGATCACCAGCACTCTAACTGGTTAAACTAGTTGACTTACCGTACTGTAAACTGAAGCTGAAAATCACTTTTAGGTTTCTCTTTCATCTCTTTTATTTTCTTTTCTTACTTTAATATTTCTTTGTAGTTCCTGATGGCTTATTTTGATGGCTTCTTCATACATACAAAAAAATGCATGAAATATGTGGGAGATCTTTTTCCCCATGCAAAAGATGACTTGATAATGAAGATATGGCAGTTCTCACATAAAACCATAGTGCAAAATATGGCAGAGGCAGGCAGGATTTTACCATTATCTGCTCTATCCTCTGAAACAGAAGAAATGGTCAACTTACAGTATCTATTATAAGAGGTTCTAACTCTACAGTGATTCTGACATAAACTGAACCTCCATAACAACTGAACCTCCATAACAACAAAGGTTCATTGGTGAGGATGGTTAAATTTTAAATAGCTGAGGATAAAATCTTCCACACTTCTAATACTCAGCTTTGTTGTGGCCATATTGTTATGTAGGTTTTCCCAACTCTGGCTGCAGCCTCCTGTGTGGCTACACTTACTTTCCAAGGGAGATGGGGGGTGGGGGAGTCCAGTTCAAAAGGAAAACACAGAGCAAGGTGAGAAGAATTGGAATCCTCTTGTTAAGACTTAATTGACAAGGTCTGTTTAAGTTTGTTAGACTTACTATCTCAACACATTGTACTATGTATCATTTTTCACAAATATACACAAGCCCAATTAAATAGTGTTCATATCCTTTCAAAATGCTACCTTTTCTGAACCACTTCTTTGTAAAAGCCTAATGATATTCACTTACCTTATCCATAACTTTAACTTAATAAATGGCATATTGACATGTCCCTCATTTATCCATTCAGTTTTAAGAGCTTTAGTAACATTTAGTAACATTTCAGTCTTAAATGATTTCAGATCTATAATCTTTAAGACACAAACTTCCTCTTTCATAGACCCATACATACAGATTTCTAAACTGATGGACGCAGGACCTAGGACGCTGAGTTTCATCTACCTGGGTGGAATAATTTTAAGAAGCCACCATCACCAGACACATTTTTCAAATATTATGTAGTTTATTTGAAAACAGAAGTTCTAAATGTATATATGAGGTCATCCTAATGCTTTTATCAATGAATGCAGTTCACTATGTGCAGTGTAGCTTAGAAATGCACCTCAATTACTTCAAAAGTTCCAAAAAGCTCTTCCAGAATAGCTTGATTACGTAAAAATATGTATTTACATACACTATTTCTTTCTTCATTCCAGATGGAAGATTACAAAGCATCTTTTATTACAATGTTCATTATTTATTAACATTTAAATTCTGAGAAGTATTCTATTCTGGTCTGCCTGCATGCATATGAAAATATTTTCTAAACTCTTAACTTTGAGAAGATCTTTTCACTCTCAATGTTGAAATAGAACATTGCACTGTCAAGTCTTCGGAGAAGGGCGGGATATAAATGGAATTAAAAAAAATATTCTAAATATACTTGTTTATTGTGTTGATCTTTTAGTGGTTCCTCAACATGGCTAAAACAATGTCATTTTTGGATGGAAAATGGGACTCTGTAGTTCCTCACTACAATATATTCTCAAGGTTTGCAATACAGAGGAAGAAACCAAGGATATAAAACCATTTTTGTTCTTTTATTTCAGTGTTCTCAAATGCAAACAATTTTGACACTGGAGGCAGACTAAGTTTGACTTTAATGGAATTTAATCACATTACTGAATGTAGGATAGTTCAATTGCTCCAAATACTCATATCATCAGTAGATCATATTTTAGCCATTGTCCACCCACTGCAGGATGAGGACCTCTTCCGCAATATGGTCCTGAGCTTTCTTTTGCCAATTGGGCCTGTTGATCCATATATGGTGTTATTTCCACTCTCAATACTATTGCTTGATTTACACAAAAAACCCTTCCTCTATCTACCCTAGAAGCAGAAAGGCCTTTCCAAGGAAGCTCATTCCTTCTTGGGGGGCAAAAGGGGAGAGAGAATAAGAAATTAGCACACTTGGAGAGAAACAACTCTTGGGCCAGGCTTTTAATTAAGACCATTCACATCAGATGGCCTAAAAAGCAATTTAAAAAGCACACATCTTCCACATAGTTTCCGCTTTTTATTGTTCCACATAGTTAACAAAAAGAACTATTACACAGACAGCCCACATGTTTATCCCTCCCTTTTCCTAAATTGGGGCACTTTCGTAGGTTAACAACTTCTGCAATCTGGTGCCCAAAACACTGGATGTCAATTATCTTTGCTGGAGATACTGGCTGAGGATAAAGGAAACCGATAATGTCAGGTTGAGAAGACTGGCATAAGTATCTATGATATGAAGGCTTCCTGGAAAAATAACAGTAAGAGTACTAACACTTTTTTTCCCAAAGACAAGTGAGGAAGGATGCAGTGGAAGATTTTTTTTAAAAAAGTTGTGGTTATAAGCTTTCTGAACAATTATGTGTCATTAACTGATTTCCATTCAACCACATTTCATTTGTCCAAACTGTCAGTTATTAGTTTTAAATTGGTTTCTATGCAATTTACTTAGGTTCAAGCAATACTCAACACAGTTATCCTTGCTTCTAAATGAGCGTGCTTGGGTAGCTTGAAAATCTGCTGGGATATATTTTCAAAGAATGAATCTGGAAGATGCAGAACAAATCTGAGGAATTTAGTGTGCTGAAATCAAGATCAGTCCAAGAACAAATGAAACATTTCAGCATCTCTGGACTTGAACAGACAAGTTCAGTACAAGAATTAAGTGCTTAATTACCAATGTTTGCACTCAAGGGTACATATTTGTTAATCACTAACATGGAACTGAATATCCAGAGCAGAAATATTGTGCCTTAAAATACAAGCAATCAGTGAACTTTTATTTTTAAAAAAGATTAAAATAAACATTTGACAAATGAATATACATGACACATTAAAATTCATATTCATTTTGTGCTAGATGTGCACAAAACCCATTTCTAGAAGGCACCTGCCACCAATGTTCTAAAACTTTACCTAATTCAATCCTGGTTTCCAGTTTCCTCTTCCTTCACTGAAGGAGAAATCCTAGAATACTAAACTCATCAAGAAACTAGCTGCACCAATCCCTTTCAGGGATTTTCCTTGGCTTTATCTTTTTTAAAAAAAAATCTATCATTAAAATATATGAAATTCTGCATTAATGCTTTACTTCATGCCTTTAACTGGCTTAAACCAACAAGTTCTCAAATCCACAAGGGCTTTTTCTTAAACCAAACTACACGGTATTAGAGGCACCTACTACATCCCCCACAAGTAAAAAGTACGTTGCAAAAACAGTGCTGTGCATCAACAAAAGAGCTCTTTTGCATACACTTCCAAATCTTTTAACCCCACACCTCTAGTAATAATTAAGAAAAAAACACACAAATTTCAGTTCTCATACTCACAGATGAAATGTTCTTACTTAGCAATTCAATCTGTCAGGATTTGACAGTGAAAGAGTGTAAGCTATACAGTCCTGCATACAGTAATTTTATGGCATAAATGCACGTCCTCACGTCTATATTTCAATGGCTAGAAGAACACAGGGCTCAAGTATTCTCCCTATTAGGTAGATCTGCGTTGATTCTTGTGAAGTTTATTACCACGGTCTCCACAAAGACTTGGAAAGGCTGGAGGAAGGCACATTTTGACTCGGAGACCTGTCCAGTCCATCCAAAGAGATGTGGCTCTGCTCTGCCTCTGTGTCTTCCAGATCTGAGCAAATCTCTTCACTGGAGGAAGGTGAAGGAAGAGGTGAAGTGAGACTGGACAGGCTTAAAGTTCCATGTGATCCTCCAGGCATTTGGGAAGGCCCATCTCCACTTGGCCACTGGCTGATGGAGGGATCTGATAAGACATCCACAATCAGGTCTTGAAAACTGCCTTCATTCAGGGGCATCGACTCCAAAAGGTGATTCAAGAGCTCTGCTGCAATAGTAGAATCAATCCCAGGACAATTGGAGACAAATGTATGAACTTCATGCATGCATTGAATATATCCAGCTGCAAAGCGTTCACTGGCCTCTCGCTGCATTTTGTCATCATCTGAGATGCAGGTAAACAAGGAAACAAACACAACCAAGTCACAAATCACTTCTTTCTAGCTCTCCCATCAATAATGTATTTGAATTCAATTCCCCCCTTCTCATAATGTTAACTAGATGTTTAAGCTCTATTACACTTGCACTCATGTGAAAAACCCTTTTAAACTAACTCTAGGATCTCAAATGGGAGAATAATCAAAATTTATTGGAATAGCCTTTCAAATTCTATGCATAAATTTAAATTTTTGACATTTTTTAAAAATTTCACTTTTATGAAGCCACAAGGCTCTGCCGGTTTTGCTGCATCAGACTAATGTATCCAGCTAATTAAGATTGGAAAAAAATAACTTATCAGCTATGGATATAACAAAAGATACAGGGAAAGGAAACACTGAAATAATTAAGAGTACGGAGTGGAATAAAACAGGCCAAGGAGGAGGATCTTTGTTTTGTTCTAAAAGAATATTTAAGATATGTTCCATGTGAACTTGGGCCTAATCCAGTTGTAAGAAAGGAGTAATGCATACACACTGTCTAACCGAAGAAAAGAACCAACCAACCCCCCCCCAAACAATCACAAAGCACTTTGAAAGGTATTACTGTCTTTCCCAGAGAGTAATTGCAATTAGTTCCAATTGTGAACTACATGGAAAAAAACGGCCTATGTTCTCGATGAGTGTGTCTTTTAGAACTGTTATCCCTTATACGGAAAAGCTAAGCAGGAGCATCCCCTGCGGGGGTTCACTCGCCAATCTACCGGAGCGTCCCTTTTAATGTAGCCAACCCCTCCACCACCACCACCCGCCTCGGAGGATGAGGCGCAGGGAGGATGAGGGCAGCCGACACTCACCTAGCGACCTGCTCTGCAGAATTCCCTGCACTCGCTTCACCGTCAGCTCCAGCACCTCGGCGTTCTCCATCTTCGTCTGGAACTAGCAGGAAGCAAAAACGCACAGCGGAACACAAGAGCGTCAGCCCGAGCCTCCCCCGCCGCCGCCGCCGCCGCCCCCTCTCGGGTTCCCTGCCAGGATCCCAACCCCAAATATACGCCGGCCAAGTTACCTCGGTTTCCGACAAGATGAGACGTAGCTCTTGCAGGCTTTCGTTGATTCGCGCCCGCCGCTTCTTCTCCACGAGCGGCTTTCTTGCCTGGCAAAAGGCGGGAGAGGAAGAAAAAGGGAAAGGGCGTAACTTGAACAATCGCGGCACGCGCGTCTGAACGGCAATGAGAGCCAGCCTGAGTTTCAGGGACACAATTCCCCCCCCCCCCCAGTTGGCATCCCTGACCTGGCGGCTCACCTTCCGATCTCCTCTGGCCTGAGAGAAATCCTCCTCGTCCCGGCTCGAGCGGGTTTTTTGAGAGCGAGAGGAAGGAGACATAGCGGTAGAGGGCAAAGGCAGCGAAAGCAAACGACAACCAGACAGGCCGGAGGGGGGGGCGGGGGTGAAGGGAAGGAGAGAGGAAAAGAGAAGAGGCGGCTCCTTATGGCAGCAGAGCCGGGCTCCCGAAAGCTCTCCTCTCCCAACGCCGATCCTCGAATCCCCAAACCCGCTCGGCGCCCCCTCCCCGGGGCCGCCGCCCCAGCCTTATTTATAGTATCTGATTTGCATGTCAATGAGCCTATTGGACGCCGTGCGCAGAGAGGAAGCTCAAATGTGGAACCGAGCCACCAATAACCAGCGGGCGCTTTGTCTGTTCGGAGGCTGCCGAAGTGGCTTCCCCGGGCCTCGGAGGAGAAGCAGCGAGGATGGGGGGGGGGAGAAAATCGGACCAATGGACGTGAAGTCTCGTCCTACGTGCGTGCACGGAGGGGGAGGCGGGGGTGGGAGGATCGGTTGTTCGGGGCGTTTTGTTTTGTTTTGTTTTGTTATCCCTCGCTGCCGTTGGCGTGTTTTTTTTTGTGGTTTTTTTTTGCAGAGCTTTTCAGTCGCGTCAGTTATAAGAAGAGTGGTAGCAATGGAGCGCTCGGTCTTCCTAATAAATTTCGTTACTAGATTGGCTACAAAGTTATAATTCCAGAAACTGGGCAGAATGAAAACTGCATATTGGGGAGAGATATCTCAGAAATGCTTATATTTATGCACAGGCATTGAGATTTGGGCAATTGTATTGTATAACAAAGACATGTGGTCGGGTCTATACTGTGGTAGCTTCTGTCTCATATTTCGCCATTGGGATTTGTTTTATATACAATATTGTACTAATTTACATCTAAACTTGAAAACATCAGTCAAGTGAACTGTGGAAGATTTCCGTTAGGTTTTTTTTTCCTGCTACACTTTAAGCCTCACAAAAGTGACTGCTGTTACAGAACTTGATAAAAATGACTGTACTTTTAGGGAACATCTGGAGTGTGAAGAATATGGGCAGCAACAATGCGGAAGAACAATGAAAGCAATCTTACGGAGTGACAGCAATATAAAGTAGTTTAGCTTTATGCTGACGTGGTAGAACATTCACAAGGCAACACTTTGTTCTTGGAACTAATGCTAATATAGCAGCACTTGTAGATACTCCTGGTCCATCACTAGAAATTCTGCAGAAGCCCACTGTCCATAAAATTGCTCACTGCTTATTTCTTTATATATGAAATCAGTATTCTGAACATGATGATGTCACAGAACATGGAGCTCTTCAGCCCTATTTTTTTTTGCTTCATAGTACAGCTGAAAAAATAATCAGGTAACTCACTGTATACAGTAGGGTGTCAAACTGCCGGCCCATGGGCCGGTTTATCATACAGAGGCCGCGCCCACCCCAGCTCTGGCAATGCAAAAAAAAAGTTGTGATACATCGCGACACGTCATGTGACGTGGCAAGTTTGACACCCGTGGTATACAGGTTTCATTTATATTCCATCAACAGTGTCTATAGGAGCAAATTCTATAATGTTTGCATAATGCATGGAACAGAAGAACAACCAAAACCCTAACCAGGGCAACCTGTTATATCCTCCTGCTAGTGTTTGCCAGAAATTAGAACAAAAAGTTGTGCAGCTTTTTATATGGGAACTAATTTTCAGTCATAATAATTAGATAGTTTGGTAGCATCTTTTCCAATTAACACATTTTATTAAAAGACATATAAGCTTTCATCAAATGCACAGAGAAGCTGGACTGATGTATAATTTAAATTACACATTAAATTAAATTGACATGAAAGAGGAAGATAAGTTGAATCCATATGAAAATATCAAATCTATCAGACAGTATGCTATGGTTGCATTTGTGCCAATCCACTTGGCAGAGATGCTCAATTGATGGAGTTAAACCAGACATTTAGGATATTGAGTTAACCATCTATTGAAATCTATTGACAAATCAATAGTCAAATCAATTTCCAGAAGCGATTACCGTATTTTCCGGCGTATAAGACGACTTTTTAACCCATGAAAATCATCTCAAAAGTTGGGGGGTCGTCTTATACGCCCAGTCGTCTTATACGCCGGAAAATAGTACATAAATCAATCGAGCGCCCCCGTTCTTGCAAAGCAACTTCAAGCCTCCTTAGTCCAGTTCCCCCTCCAACGTGACTCTCCCTTCCCACCCCCAAGAGCCTCTCAGCCCCTTCCCCTCCCCCTTGCAAACGCCAGACCCTGGGAGCTCTTGCGTCTATTCCAAAGGGTGGGTGGAAGGAAAAGCCCCTTTCGGCTCTGGCTTGGCTGCAAGTTAGCGAGTCTCAGCCCGTCCGGACGAGTAATGAAGAAACACAGCCAGTACGAGAGCTGAGTCCACAGGAACGTATTTATTGCAAAGCAAACAGCAGATAACGATCCAAAAGAAAGCGAAGTCAGCGTTGGCTGCTACCTGCAACCAATGCTGCTAAATACCCTTCTACCACCAACGCCCAACCCCACCCATACATGCCTACACCCGCCCCCTCCCTATTTCCACCCCACCCTTCCCTGACAATGTCTTCTGCCTCGGCCCCTGCCTCCCGGCGCCTTCCGCCCGCCAGGTGAGCTTCCAGTGAACCCCGAAACCACCACCCCGCGGCTCGCCCTCTCCCCTCCCCACGCCCAGCTCCCACCCGTGCATGGCCCCCACCCAGCCCCAATCCGCGGCCCCCTCTTCATCCCCCACAGGTCCTGGCACCGCCACGTTCCCAGCCATGCCGGGAGGCTCACTAGACGGAGGCCCCAGCAACGCGCTCCGAAGCCATCTCCCAGCCAGTTTGTGCTCCTCGTGCTCCCCAGTCCGCACCGCGTCTGGGTTTGTTGCGGCACGGACGGTTCCGGTTCCGAGAGAGGACACCATGGAGCCTGCCGGCACCGGGCGAGGCCCGGCAGATGTGTCCTGCGCATGCGCGTGCCAGCCAGCTGATGGGGAAGCTCCATGCCGGCGGCGGATAGTTGGCGGTAGCGGCTGCTGTGCCGAAGGCGTGTTCGCGATTCGTCGAGGTGGGCCCGTGCCGGCGGCGAGCAGGGATGGTGGGGGTGGCTCCCGTAGTTCAGGAGGCGTGTCCGCGGTGAGACGGGTGAGGCCCATGCGCCCCGCTGAATGTTGCGCCCGTGGGCCGCGACAGCGTGCCTTCCCGGGCTCGCTGATTTTCCGGTGTATAAGATGAAAAATCTTGAAAATCATCTCAAAAGTTGGGGGGTCGTCTTATACGCCCAGTCGTCTTATACGCCGGAAAATACGGTATTTTAAAGACCACGCAAACAAACTATAAAACATCACTGGTTGTTAATAACAGTTTATAGCTCAAAATAAATGCAATATTAATATACCAGAGCTCATATTGGACAATGGTGCTATGCTTTTTTAGATACTGAGTGGCAGGCCCATATTTACATATAGACTATAATCCAACCTGAGGTAGATTCTCACAAGCAATGAAGAACAACAGGACAATTATATACCATAGGTATCAGACCCTGTAAGAAATCCTGGTGTCTACTTTGCCCCCAACCATACCATCACAGGCCCTAACAAGATTAGAGGGGCCCTCACGTACTCTTCCACCAATATGATAAATGATATAATCTGCCAGCAATACCCCTCAGGATTCTACATAGGACAAACAGGGCACATTTTGTTTAAAATAATTTTTGGGAGAGAAATTTGGAGTCAGGACTCAGAACAAGAATAACGTAGAAATAGCATTTCAACTTTCTTGGACGCTCTATAGCAGATCTTAAAGTGACTGTTTTGGAAAAATGGGTAACTTCATCACTCATCACTGAGTGAGAAGTTGCTGAATTCAAATATGTCAAAAACTTTCAGGCAGTCTCAGAAAGCCTGAAAGAGCCTATTCCCTCTTCATAATAGTATCCTGTATTCCACAATGGAAACATCTAAGATAAATAACAACCATAAGAATAATAATTCCCAGTTGCCAAGCAGCAATAAACCATTTCCCGTAAACAACAGGATCCATTATGTCATGAATTCTAATATAATCACAGAGATATTGTGACTTAGCATAGAGGTAGCATACCTCTGCTTGACAAGCTGCATGAGAAAATGGTTTACAGATACAACTTTAGCCATCATTACATTTCCATTAACACATTCAAACTAATAAAAAAGAGTCTTGTACCATGCCTTTTGTCATCATTGAATTGCATTATTGTTCTACATGTTTAATTATCTCTTACAGCTTTTCTCATTTAAGTGCCTTCCAGATTGCTGGGTCTACAACTACTAAAATTAAAAAAGAAAGAAAGAAAAGAAAACCAATAAAGTAGTTAGTCCAGCACAAAGCAATTCAAGCTAAATTTACTTTTGTTTTTAAAACAAAAATGTAGCAGAATGTCACATAAGTACAATTACATGATCATAGAAACTAGGAAATTTGGGAGTCTGCACAATTCAGTTTGATAATATTTGAGAAGTATATACCTTGCCTGCTTATCTTTCTTATGTAGAAAGGAGAAAACCCTAATACCAGTAGTTACACTATTGACTGACAGTGATTTGGTTTCAGCAGAAAGGTTCAAAAAAGTCAAGGTCGTGGCCATAATTGTATGGTCAAAGCTCCGCATTCTATGTGTGTCACTTGCACAATGCACTTTAAAAAAGGCTGGATTTTCTATTGCAGAGTCAACTTCTTGACTTTGACCTATCCCTACAGAAGTCATTGGCGGATGGAATGGAATCCATCTTCAGGTGCTAAAAGATCTCAGCCCATTAAGAGGAAACATTATTTTTGCCAATGATTAAATATAGACAGACTACGTGAACAGAATTTTTGTTTAAAAGATAAATGTAATGGTTTGTGGAAATGGGGAATGATCTTGGGAGATAGGAGAAAGCCACAAACTAGGCAATGGTCAAAAGAGACATGTGAGCCCACGGAAGGGATAGGGGTGCGCAAACATCTCAAAAGGAAGCCTACTTAGTTTCTTGGATTGTAAAGATAAGGGGAGAAAGATGTACTTTCAGACTTGCAAAATTCTGTTAATGTAATCTTACAATAAAAATAGAAGTAGTACATCTGGGTATGCTTCTTGTCTGGGCTACCTCAAAAGTTGACAAAATGTGAGTCTGCCATATAGCATCATATATCATGTGATATCTTTCCAGGATAAGGCATGTTATATAAAAACCCATCCCATTTTATTCTTGATTTCTATTAACAACAAAAATCCCTGAGGTTCCTTTTTCGTTAACTACTGGGTATATTATCCTATGAGCACCATGGCTTATTGTGATTCAAGCATTAAACTGCAGTAGGTTTTATACAAACTACCAAGCATTAACCAATGTTAATAAGAACCTTATTTGGGCTCATGCAACATACCAAGCCAAAACCAATCAACCAAACCATATTGTGGCTTGGCTCAAAGTATGAAGTGGGGCAGGATCAGGGCAGTGAGTAAGTAACAGCAAAGTCGTTATCAAAAATTATTTTAACATAAATGTCACTGCAACATTTTTTTGTAATAGTCTATATGTTGCTGATCTGGTGTCTTTGTTTGCAAAACTACAAATTCAATATTCAATAATCCTTAGTGTTGCTGACAGTGCTTACAAATGTAGAATGGAAGCATGTAATAAATTAGTTCCACTTTTTGCAGAACCAGTTAATCATTTTGAATGTTTTGCTCTTTCTACCATGTTTCCCTGAAAGTAAGACCTACCCCGCAAATAAGCCTAGCTTGATTTTGGGGGTGGCCCTAATATAAGCCCTACCCCAAAAATAAGCCCTAGTTTAGGGGTGAGGAGCATGCCTAAAAATTAAGCTAGGATGGGGGTGGAGTTGCCCCACGCACCCCGGACCTGCTTACTGTTGCAACCAGGCCTCCCATGAATCAATACCTGCCTCGCCTCACTGGCATACTTCTTCTGCAGCACCCCCTGGCCTGCATTTTGCCATCAGAGGCCTTTCCAGAAGGCCTCTGTCGGCAAAACTCAGGGTGGGGGGAGCAGGGGGGGAACCGCACGCTTCAATCCATTCTCAGCTGCAGAGACATTTCCTTCGGCTGCAGAAGAAATAGGCCAGCTGGGTGGGGCTATGAGTGCCGCCACTGCGAGGTGAGACCATGGAAAAGATAACCCCAGAAAATAAGACCTGGTGCCTCTTTTGGAGGCAAAAACCTCCCAATGAGACCGGGTCTTATTTTCGGGAAAACACGGTATTTACCTATTCACAAACTTTCATCACTTGGCTTTCCATTGCAAAAAAAATGATTCAGGAGAATTCAATAGAACAACAATCACTGCATGCTAACCATTGTTTATCTTTAATGAGTATTCTCTATGATACCTTAATAGCTGCTTCAAATATGCTTATTTTTCCCCAAGATCAGACTGTGATAATCATTAAGAAAAGCCATATGAGTTTCATACTGAAAACTTTTTCTCTTCATTTTTGCTGCTGGCATTTTCCTTCAGACTAAACAGTGAATTTGTGAATGTGAATGTAACTTGATGGTGATGACAGTTGGCAGCTGCAGTCCTGTAAACAGGCAGAATCAAAGGAAAGCATTAGATCTTGTCCCTAAGGAGAACAACAGGTGTTCGTTCTGTCTTCTTCTCCTGCTCCCAGTCACAACAAGGATGCCATGTTTCTGTTTGTCAATAAAATGAGGTACATATACGGTAGATGTAAGATCAGTTATCGTAGACACAAACAAGGTATATGAAGGCGCATTCAAGTGTATTCTTATTTTTTGTCAAACATTTTTATAAAACATTCTTTATTTTTGCCAGTTGTTTTATTTAATTGTTTAAAAATGAAATTAGAATGTTTAACTGTAAACCAAGAAGTGTAAACCTCTTTTCACACAAGACTTATAAATATACTGTTAATAAAGGGGGGGGGAATCCTATTAATTTTGGCTCAACTCAGAATACGTTTGACTTATGAATTATTAGTTTTATCATATCAGCTACTGCCTTTTGCTAATTCAACTGACTAGCACATAAGTATATATAATAAACAGTGGAAAAGGCAAGCCAAATATGTACTTTTAAGTATTGTAGAAATCTGCATGGTCATTTATAAACAATCATACAGTAAGAGGACATTTGTGTGGCGGAGATAAATTTCTTTTTATTACTATAAAGTTGATATTTTGCCTGTATCCAAGAATAAATAACAAAAGCATGAAATGACAAATACGCTTTTTTCTGTTATATATATATTCTATTAATTCTAAATTTTAATATTAAAATATTTTAAAAATATTAAGCTAAAAAAATTCTAATCAACTTCTGGATTAGCCCCTTAAAATAAATCATGCTAATCTCTCAACATATTGATTTTTTAAAAGTGGAGATTCATAGAAACCATAAACTATATTTCAGTGTCTTAAGGAGAACATGTAGTTTATGCTACAAAATATGAACAATCCTAAAAAAACTTTGCATGTCTACATTCAACAATGATTAAGGTTTATGGAACAGCTATGAGTATTTTATTTGCCCGGAAAATATACCATCATACATTACCATGTACAGGGTCATAAAGAGGATTGTTGTAACACAGACATGTCAAACACAAGGCCCGGGGGCCGGATCCGGCCCGCAAAGTGGTTTCATGTGGCCCACGAAGCCATCCTGGAAACGGCCCCCACTGCCTTGGCCCTGGCCCAGAGACCCTCCTTCTGCCAGAGACCCTCAGATCTGTCCCACTCCTGCCCAGGCCCCCATAGGCACCCTTGATGCGAACATTGTAGAGCTGGCCATGCCCACCCAGTAGGCCATATGCACTCTAGCCACACCCACCCAGTAGGCCATGCCCACCCAGGCCATACCCACCCGGCCCTTGAGGGCAATCGCAATGCTGATGTGGCCCTCAATGAAATTGAGTTTGACACCCCTGTTGTAATATATAAGAACTATAAGATTACTATATATTTACATATAATAACATTATATGGGAACTATAATAACACTAGTTTTTACATGACTTTAAACTTTTGCATTTTTGTGATGGTAAAGTAGAATTCGAATTTTGTTTGACTACAAATACAAACAAAAGAGCAATGTAAGCCTCTTTAACTGTGTTTCCTAAATTGTGGTCCTGGTAGTCCCACGTCCTTCTCAGAGGTCCACAAACTCAAAATTATTCACCATACTATATTGAAAAATAATACAGTATTACAATCCTATTAAAAATTGTGACAAGTGGTACCAGTAGTGAATGCACCAACTTTAATATTGATAAATATAAACCACACAAATAAAACCTCTTTTGGGGCTGTCCATAATTTTTAAAAGTAGGAAAGCATCCTGAGAGAAAAAAGTTTCCAATAACCTGCTTTACACTATGGCAAAATTTGTAAAGGCAAAGATAACGTTGGCAAAGATATGTAAGATCCATTGGCAGAAAAAAAGAGACTGTAAATGACATTTTAGCTCTAGGAAAGGAGCAAGTGTGAAACAGAGACTAAAAATAATTGCATCTTAGTTCCTTATGGTACAATAGGGAACTGAGGAAAACTCTGGCAAGGTTTCAAGCTTCTATTATTATACCTTACAACAATGAAATATGGTTTAGGTAGTCTTTGTGTTGCCAACAGCTACCTCCAGCTGCAAATGTCCTTTCTCTGGCATCCTTTCTCTGAAGAGGACAGTCAGCATCCAGTTACAAATTTATTTGGAAGCAGCTGATTATCTAGATCCATTTCTGTCTGGCTTCAAGTCTAATTGTTGCATCCCGACGAGCTTGATTGGGCTGAATGATGATCTGTTGGAAGAAAGACATGAGTGCTACTGGATTGATTCTTCTTGTTCTCTGATGGCTTTTGGCATTGTTGCTCATGGGATATTGCCAGAATAATTGAGCAAGTTCAGAACTGGATGCCTCATACAATACCCCAGGTTTTATATCCTTTCTCCTCAGATATATAAAGCTGTGGGACTGATTATCTGGAAATACTAACTTCAGATATACAACCTCTCTCTCATGAGAGAAGTTATATAAAAGCACTCACATATCATTTTTATATTTGTTTTTACAAAATAAAACATCTCTCCAATCCTTGTAGGCAGGTGTAAGGAAACCACCCATCCACTGTCCACTGCATTTGTATCTCTACAATCTAATCAATCTAATGGGCATTTTTTTAAAAAAAGAACTCATGACAATATGAGGCAAGTAATAGTGGTCCCTATTTTTCTACTTGCATTTTTACGTGCTTTCGAACTGCTAAGTTGGCAGAAGCTGGGACGAGTAACAGGCGCTCACTCTGCTATGCGGCACTCAGGATTTGACCCGCCAAACTGCCGATCTTCTGATCGACAAGCTCAGCATCCTAACCCACTGAGCCACCATGTCCATTTTTATAAATATAAAATATAATAAATATAAAGTATTTCATATATCAGTCTCTGACTTAATCTACCAAGGACTTTTTAAGCATTTGCTTCAAAATACCTATTCTTTAGAATCCATATTATTTTGTACTCAAATAAGTGTGAGGGAAGGTATATGAATACTTACATTCTTCCCACCCATCATTCAGTTATGGTTCTGAGTCAAATGAAAGAAACTGGTTTCAGGAAAGCACCATAACTATTTGTTCTGTGAATTTATTTTAATCTGTATCATGTAAAGTATGGCGGGTGTTTTAAACATTTATCCTAGAAGATTTAATGGCAGTGTGCTTGCTGCACCAACAATATTTACCTTCAAATCTAGGCTATCTCATGTCTGATCATATTGCAGTCACTCTCATCCATGCCCATCCCCCACTAATGAGATAGATGCCCACTTGCTGGTTGAGCAAGTATTTAAATAATTTAGAATAATTTAATTGTTTTCAGAAAACAGAGGGCATTTCTGCCAATTATACCTCAAGATTATACTAGGACCTTGGAGTCCTAGTGGACGGTTGCTTAAACATGAGTCAGTGGTATGTGGCAGCAGCCAAAAAACTTGGTTGTATAAACAGAGGCATAGAATCAAAATCATGTGAAGTATTAGTACCACTTTATAAAGTCTTAGTAAGGCCACTCCTGGAATAGTGCATCCAATTTTGGTCCCCACATTACAAAAAAGATGTTGAGACTTTGGAAAAAGTGCAAAGAAGAGCAACTAAGATGATTAAAGGCCTAGAATCTAAAACATATGAAGAATGGTTGCAGGATTTGGGTTTGGCTAGTCTAGAGAAAAGAAGGACTGGGGTGACATGAAAGCAGTATTCCAGTATTTGAGAGGTTGCCACAAAGAGGAGGGGGTCAACTTATTTTCCAAAGCACCAGAAGACAAGACAAGAAACAATGAATGGAAACTAATTAAGGAGAGAAGCAACCTGGAATTAAGGAGAAACTTCCAAACAGTGAGGACAATTAACCAGTGGAACAGCTTGTCTTCAGATGTTGTGAGTGCTTCGTCAATGGAAGAGACTGGACCATCACTTGTCTAAAATGGTATAGGGTCTCCTGCTTGAGCAGGGGGTTGGATTAGAAGACCTCCAAGGTCCTTCCAGCTCTATTCTGATTGATTGATTTAGTTATGGAAAACATCAACAGTTGAACTAATAGTAGAAAAAACATAATAAAAACATAATAAAGGTTCAAGGTGCTGGTTCTTACCTATAAAGCCCTACATGGCTTAGGCCCGGGATATTTACAGGACCGTCTGCTGCCAGGAACGACTTCCCATCGCCCTGTGCTCTCACACAGAGAGGGTCTCCTCAGGGTGCCGTCGGCCAGACAATGTCGGCTGGCGACCCCCAGGGGGAGGGCCTTCTCTGTTGGGGCGCCTGCCCTTTGGAATCAGCTGCCCCGAGAACTTCGGATGGCCCCAGATCTCCGGTCCTTTTGTCGCGACCTAAAGACATACCTTTTGCAACTGGCCGACCTGGACTGAAACGACGGGGGTTTTAATTTTGTTTTAATTTTTATTGGTTTTTAGTGGGGCTTTGTAAATTTAATCTCTTTTAATATTTGTATTTATTGTTTTATTGTTGTTTTATTGTTGTTAGCCGCCCTGAGTCCTTCGGGAGATAGGGTGGCATATAAGTCCCATAATTAAATTAAAATAAATTAAATTGATTTAAGACTTGGTCTTAAAGGCCGTGACTTGCTTTTTTGCTTTACTTTTCCTTCGTTGAAAAATAAAGGCCTCATGCTTAAAAGAACAGGTATTCAAGACATCCTTCTACAGACTGGTCCATCCAGTTGTACTGTATAACATTCTAGTCATTCCCCAGTCTTTTAACTTTCTTCTTCCACTTGCATTAAATTTATCCTACTGGCTTTGTTTTCGTTTAGTTAACTTTCGGTTGGTTGGTTTTTGTATCAATGGGTTTGGGCTTCTCTGTACTGATTCTGTGCTTCACTGAAAAAAATAGCATTTCAGATCCCAGTTCATACACATGAAATGCATAATAAGTATCGGGAGTCAAAACAAGTTTTGTGGTGGGAAAAACATTCACTGAATGCTAGAATTTGCAATGCCCTCTGTGATTCCTTTGACCTTGTACCCTTTCTTGATTAAAATATTAGTGCACCGGTGGTGGTGTTTTTTCTTTAAACAAACAGACAAATACTAGGAAGTCTGGCTGAAGGATTTAGCAGATCAGAGACTTGTCATCACTCGCCTCTCTCCCCCCAATTCTCCATTCTGTTTCCCCTTCCCCCACTCACCATCTGTTTGCCTCCTATTGTGGAACACTTAACTTTCCAGGTCCCTCTTGGCAGCCCCTTCCATTGGCTTTTTTGCATTAAATGCACTTCAAGCAGACAGGGACTTACTAAGGCTTCCTTTCTCCTCTGTCTACTTTCTCTGCTGCCTTCCTTTCCCAGCCTTCCTTTCCAACTTTTTCATCAGTCAGAGCTCTGTAATTTCAAGGATACGATATCTGACAAGATTCTCTTGGTGTCTAACCAGACGATGTACCAAAGCTTCTCCCGAGTGTTAATAATGACATTGTTTTCCATTATAGTTCCGAGAAAAGCAATGGGCAATCAACCCTGAAGGATAAAATGAATGTGTTTGTATTTATGTGCTCATGCCCCCTTTTCAGTCCTAATGAATATCTGCCGTGAAATTATCTTCTCAGACAGGCCATACAAATATGTTTTCTTTCCATCCTATTTTCCTCTCTTTCAAAAACATAGGAACTTGCTTTACCCAGTGTTAGGCCTTACTCTGTGCTGCTTCACAGATTATTTGTTAAATTACTAATTTGTAGAGTAAATGACAATGGTTAGTTCATTCATCATAATAAGCCATAAATAAGGTTGCAAACTATTTTAGTTTGGTTTACCAAACATATTAAGGCAATGGAAGCAGAACATTTTTTGATTTTGCATGGTGGATATCCAACTTTGCTTAAAAAATGCTCTGTTTATGTCAGAGAAAAAACACTATATGTTCTTTGCCAATTAAGTCCTTTGTCTATTCTGTTTGTTTTTGATCTGTTGGATTTTAGATTGTAAACCCTTAGAGGCAAGGACCTGTCTTATAGATAATGCTGTATTGTCATGATCTGACACAAATGCAGAGATAGACTTACTATGTGACATGAATATGATTAAAATACTCCTCTAGTCCTCCTATTAACTATTGTTTTAGAAGGCAAGTTATGGTTATTTTTGCTCAAAATATGATAGTTAAATTAAAAAATCTGGAGCAGAAATATTATTACATATACCATATCTAGCGTAGGCAGTCTGTGCATTATGAAGATACTGTATTGTCCGCAAAGTGAAATTGAATATCTTTCACAATAAATACCGGTAGTCCTGCTGATAGAGCTGCCTGCTGCACTTCTAGAGAGAAACTTGGAAGACCAGTATCTAAGAATTGTGTCATGACTCCCTCTCCTGGTACTAAATGAGTAATGTTATGATAGAAAACACTCGAGCAGCGGTTCCCAGCCTTTTCTGTACCCCACACCCCTAGAACGCTTCTGATATATTCTCACACCCCTTACAAAAGTTCAGAATAATGGCACGGATTCTGCACATACACTATAATTTTGAAATCCCAAGTTTTCGCACCCCCTGGAATATTGTCTCGCACCCCCGATTGGGAACCCCTGCTCTAGAGACTAGACAACATTGACTTTTGATAGTTCATTTGAATTAGAGAGAGAGAGAGAGAGAGAGAGAGAGAGAGAGAGAGAGAGAGAGAGAGAGAGAGAGAGAGAGAGAGAGAGAGAGACAGAAGTTTCTTACAAAAGGTCTGGAGCAAACACAGAAATCATGGAATATGGTATATGATCCTCTTCTTGATCCATTCCCCATTTAAAGAGAGAATAGACAATCATCATTCCCACAGTGGAAAGAGAAACTGAGTTTCTTTAGATATCAATGTACACCTGTGTTGTCTTCAAGTCAGTCTTGTCTTCTGGCAATTGCCTGGACAAGTCCAGGCAGTGGGTTTTTTGGCACTGCCTAAGGTTGAGTGAGTGACTGGCTCAAAGTCACCAAATGGCTTCATGCCTCAGGCGGGACCAGATTCACAATCTCCTAGTTTCTAGCCCAATGCCTTTAACCACTACACCCAACTGATTCTTGCACACATAGCAATAAAGGTATAGAATTTGATCATAATAAACAAAATTTTAAGATAGCTGATTTTTAAAATGATAGCAAAAAGCTCCAAAAGTGTTCTCCAAACTATAGTTAGCTAAATTATATCCAATTTAGTTCCTTACCTCTAGTATTGAAAAAAAGACTAGTGTAAGAAAACTAAAACTTAGTCTCAGCCAATTGCATCCAATGTCTCTGGGCAAAAAGAACTAATTTTCCTCATAATGGACACTATCCAGCTAAAACATCTAAAATAAATTTGGATAAATTTGTGGAAGATAATGGCTATTAGACATGATTTTGCTATATAAGATAGCACTAGCATGGGTTTACATTTAGCCTTGGTTGCTTAAATAATTCATAGTTGATTGAATATTTACAAATAGCAATCTAATAGTTCAATTCACACAACATACTGCCAAACTCCAAACCATACTATGGTTTCACATAATAAGCCAATAGCTTTCCAAATACCACTTGCTATGAAGCATCTTCAGGAAGATGCTGTTGCTTTCATATCACATTTGGGGATTTCCCATGGGGAAATCCATTAGGAATAGAATGCAGACTATTAATATTATCTAACATGATGGGTTTTGTTTTTAATGTAGGATAGCCACACAGTCACATTATAGCTAGATGGACAGCATAAAATTTAATAATAATAATAATAATAATAATAATAATAATAATAATAATAATAATAATAATAATAATAATGATGATGATGATGATGATGATGATGATGATGATGATGGATGAAACGTGTAACAGTGATACCCATTGTCATTGGAGCACTGGGAACTATGTCCAAAAACTTTGCAAAATACATCAAGAAACTACATTTTCCTGCAATAACTCCAGCAATGGTACAAAAAACTGCGCTACTCGGAACATCTTACATTTTAAGGAGGTATCTGTTTGATACCTAGGATGCTGGCAGCAAGCATGGGTTTGTCAAGAACAAATCATATCAAACAACCCTTTTCTTTTTTAATGACAGATTAATTAGTTTAATAGAACAAGGGAACATTATAGTTGTCCTATATTTTGATCCCAGTCAAGCACTTGATTTTCATGATATTCTTGTGGACAAGGTACATAATGTGAGCCAAATATTACAATCCATTCAATTTGTGACTGATAAGACAAATGGTACTAGTAAGTTGTTTACAGTGACATATGGATATGGGTATTTATCTAGGGCACTGGGCTCAACTATGTGCTATTCAACATATTCATAAATTATCTAATGGTAGAATGGAGAGGGTGCTTATTAAATCTGGAAGACACAATCTACAGGGTTTAGCTAATTCCTTAAAGGTAACTTATGATGAGCTCAGCAGATTGAACAGAGCCCAATTCAATAGGAAGGGGTCCAAGCATAAGATCTTGCAATTGGGTAATGAAATATCAAAAGAATAAATACTGGAGACCTGACTTGACAGCAATGAGAGAAGGATTTAGGAATCATAGTGATCCTTAGTTTATTATGAGCAAGAAGTGTTGATGCAGCAGCTAGAAAGGTCAATTCAAGCTTGGTTTCATTAACAGAAGCAATTCCTTCATATTACGGAAGGTGATACATTCGTTTTGTTGTACTCTGCACTGGTAATAACATTCTTGGTGTACTGTGTTTTGAACTGGGCACCACACCTTAAGAGGGATGTAGAGGAGCTTCAAAGGGAAGCTGCTAGATTAAAAGGACTCTGGAAAGCAAGTTTGATGAGGTATGATGAAAGGAAATGGATTAGTGATTAGTTTGCAAAAAAGGGGTGCTAAGGATTGGTATAGCAAATAGTGCATAAATAACTATTTATAGATATTTATGGCTGTCATGTGCAAGATGAGGTGGGCCTGTTCTCAATAGAATAGAGCTGGAAGGGACCACTGAGGTCTTCTAGTTCAACCCTCTGTCCAAGGCAGGAGTGCTTATTCCATCCTGGACAAATGGTTGTCTTTTTTTTTCTTGAAAACTCCCAGCAATGGAGCACCCACAACTCTGGGAGGCAAGCTGTTCCATTGATTAATTGTTCTTGCTCACAGAAAATTTGTCCTTAGTTCCAGGTTGAATCTCTCTTTGATGAGCTTCCACCCATTGTTTCTTGTCCTATCCTCAGGTGCTTTGGTGAATACATCAATCCCCTCTTCTAAATTGCATCATTTAGCTCCCTACCTCTAATATTGAAAACATGACTAGTGTAAGGGTTTTTAAAACTAAAACGTAGACTCACCCAACCACATCCAATGTCATTGGACAAAAAGAACTGCATTTCCTCTTAGTGGGCACTCTCTAGCTAAAATGTCTAAAATAAATCAAGATAAACCCTGTGGAAGATAATCAAACCAAGGACAGGATAAGGAGTAAAAATTGAAATTAGAAGGAGGTTTAAGCAGAATATTAGAAGGAATTCCTCAATGGAACAATCTCACTAAAGCATGGTGGGCTTTCCTTAGTAGTGGTTATTAGAAGGTGACTAGATAGGCATCAGTGAAAGATGGTATAAAAGAATTCTGCTTTGCAGGGGGTTGGACAAAATGTATTATTTATTATTTATAAATAGAAACAACAATATCATTTTCATAATTCAGTGCCTAATTGTGAAATGTCTGTGCATGGTACATACATGTTTCCTTTTGACATTCTTGTAGTTATTAAGGCAAGTTTTTCCTGTCAATACTTAGTCATTGGGATTTGTTTGGTAAACAATAGGAAATCATCGGCTAAGAAATAGGCATTGGACTATATCACAAGTATATGTTCTTGATTTGCACTCAAAACATTCTGGACTCCTGTTAAAATCACGTAATTACATTAACATTGCCCTAGTTATATTTTGCAAGTAAGAACACAGCTGCCAAGCCCAGCTGTATGAAGTATTTAGGCAGGAAAAGTGGGATAACAGGTATAATTAGCTGTTGCATATAGTTATGAGATCTTATAAATTTAATTGGTTTTCTATCATGTGACTTTTTGCAAGCCTCAACATGTTAATCATGGTGAAATTTGAGAGTAAGTCATGAATGAGCTAAGCTCTAATACAAGACTCTTCCTGGCTTATAAATTGTAGTAAACCTTAAGGAATTTCTTACATATCCACTAAGGAAGCAACATTGGCTAGGGTCATTCAACATAGGAAGCCAAAATACAGGTAAACTTCTATCTACAATTGAAATAGAGCTTCTCCACTACAGTCACATATCATAACAGTTAGTCATGTGACTGACCCCATTTTACAACCTTTTTTGCAGTTAAGCAAATGTGACCGTTGTAGAGCAAACACTGCTGTTGTTAAGCAAACCAATGGTATTGGTGAACCATTGCTGGTTTTATTTTATTGCTGAACCCTTTCAGCAAAACAATCATAAAATGTGGCCATGTGGCCACAGGATGCTGCAAACAAATTTTGCTTTTGCATACAAATAAAAAAAATGGCAGATGCAAGGGCTATTCTGCATGGAGTTGTCTGAGATGATGGATAAAATCTGGGCACACTTATCTAGGAGCAAGTCCCTGTAAATCAAGCAGGACTTATGTTTGAACTAGTTCATTGTAAAATAAAAATAATTCAATTACACCAAAGAATAGTTAAAACAATAGTTTTTCCATTGGTGTTATATGGCTGGGAATACGAGATACTGAGATGTAAGCAATGACCAGGCTGAGCCCAAGGGAGGGGTCAAATGTGTCATCAATCTCACGTCACTTTGCACCCACAAGAGAGCAAAGTCCAGCCCACCTTGAATCCATTGACTCTTACCCACCACCACCGACTTGTTTTAACCATTAGTAGTTCAGATTCTTGTAGACAGCTTAAGCTTGTAATAAATCTTTACATCCATTTGAACTTCCTGGACTTCCTGATTTTCCCTATGCTTGACATTAAGGGAAAAAAGTGATGCAGCTTTGAATAGGAATTAGTTTTGATTAATACCATGGACTGAAAAAGAAAAAAATATTTAATCCTGGCCCAAATGGAAGACTGACTGTTCCCCTGAGTTGGTTCACAATACTCAGGCAACATACAAGTTTAAATTCTTATTATGTTTGTTTCACACTCAAGCCAATTGATTAGCCTGGATTTGGCATTCTTGTCCACCTATCAAGTCCTTACCAAGGACCTGGGATAGGCAGATGTTTTTGTTTAATAATATTAAAGGTATCATCACAAGATGAAAGCTGTTTTAAGTAAAGCTGCTTTTTGCAACTGACTAGTAATGATTTTGTCAATGCCTATGGTGTTCAAGTGGTGCTCCAGATGTTTTGGAATTGCACTCAAGGCACCTCTAACTATTAGTGCTATCTTTGCTTTCTTTTGCTACAGTTGTTCAACATCTATTATTATGGTTGGTTGCACAGTCATCCAAATGTTTAGACTGGATTTGGTATTTTTGTCCACCTATCAAGTTCTTCCCAAGGACTTGGTATAATAGACATTGTTGATGGTGTTAAAGATATAGTCACAGCAGGCCCATCCATCCCAACCCAAGGTCAGGAGAATAATGAGGTCTTCAAGGCTTTATGGAATGCTAACAGGGTGCAGACAACATGGATTTTAAGGGAGATCCCATTCCAGAGGCAGGCACCATGACATAAAAGACATGTTACCTAAGCCCTGATAGATGCCACTGATTAATCAAAGAGACCGAGCCAACTCTCTTGGCATATACTGGCCAGGCAGAAATCTATGGAAGATAAGTCATACATATATTTAATGGCATGAACATGTCACTCCTCATCTGAAACAGTAATATTGACTTGATATGTGGAATTAGATTCAGGCTTCCAGCTATTTTAAAATACTGTAATAGATTTTCTGCAAAGACTGACTTTAAAAAAATATATTTATAACCATAGCATTCAGATAACTGAATGCAGCTTTTCGTACATATTACTAAATTGGGGTAAAATTATAGGATTAACTGGGGTGATGGCATTAGTAAGTAAATAGTATATAATCCATGCTATGCAATAAATTGCACTACCTAGATTTTTAACCTAGGACCGTGCTTAACTTATTTTAAATACTTTCAGTATAGGTAGTCCACCACTTACAACCACAATTGAGCCCAAAATGACTGTTGCTAAGCAAGACAATTGTTAAGTGAGTTTTTTCCCATTTTACGACTTTTCTTGCCACAGCTGTTAAGTGAATCACTGTAGTTCAGTTAGGAAAGCAGTTGTTAAATGGCCCCCCATTGACTTTGCTTGTTAGAAGGTCGCAAAAGGTGATCAGATGACCCTGGGATACTGCAACCGTCACAAATATGATAGGGATGCTGCAATGGTCGTAAGTATGAAAAGTGGTCATAAGTCACTTTTTTCAGTGCCATTGTAACTTCGAATGGTCACTAAGTGAACTATTGTAAGCTGAGAACTACCTGTATATGAGTAGTCTGGCAGCATCCATTTGATGAAAAGAAATGCAACAACATGTTTTTGCAGTGTGAAGATGCCAATTATTAAGAGTTTCATGTCCCATTGAATTTTTGATAGACAGATCTTTAATAGAAATGCTGGTAGATTAAAGGAAATGGATTGTGTGCTAAGGTTGTATGTAAAGTGTTATGTATCCACCTATATGTAAGACAAGCAAACTATCAGCTTGTGCCAACATAATTTTTCTACCGTATATTTAGGGTTTCAGGACTGCTGTAAGGAAATGTAACCATGTAATTAAAAAAAGCCCTAAACACTTCCCATAACTAATACATTAGCAGCTTAACTAAAACAGTCTATAAAAATAGAGAGCAATATGTTCACAGGCTACTTGAAGCAATATTTTTATTATTCTAGTGAAACTTTACAAGTCTCATAATTTGTTTTTGTCCTAAAGATCCCAGCTTCTACAATCAGCAACATCAAGCGCTGCACATTCTTCAGAAATTGAATTATTTAAAGTGACTGGTGAAAAAAAAAGTGTTTCGGTTCCCCCGTTTGTTTTCTTTAAAGCATTTAGCCAGGAGAAAACAAGATGCCAGATACAAGATGATTTTTTTCATTTATTTTCACAGAATTAATAGAAATAAGCTATGCTGTTTATTTCCATAATATTATTGTTATAGGGGCATAAGGGGTCAGGTAGGAAGAGCATATGTGTTAGGGAGAGTTTAGAAAATTATCATATAAACCAGAGACAAATGAGAGTATATTGTATTTTTTTCTATTTTTATTAATCCTTGGTTAATTTTAATAGCATAGGAAAAGGAATATTATATGTCATATACTGTATACTAGGCAGCCCCAGAGAAAATTCTGTAAAATAATTTAGATGTATTCAATAAATACAACGTAATAGCAGCCTTCTACAATGCAGGCTACATAAAGATTTCCTCCGGCTTGAAGTACCCTGGTCTTTAGTACACCTACAGGAGCAGACTTGCTCCAAAAAGTGTTTTAAAGAGACATATCTATAAGATACATATAAAAAAGGGTCTAAGATTAGAAAGAATTTCCCCTCCCAAGATATTTTTACCATGGTCTCCACATATCCAATGTCCCCATGTTAACACCATTATGTGCAAAATGAGGTTGCAAAATCTCCCTGGGATGTGGCAACTCATGCTGATTACATCGAGATGATGGTTGTGACTGAAATGACTTTTTCAATCCCAGTTTGACTTCAGTTGGATACAACTGATCCTGAAGTTGGCTAGACCCTGTTGTATTTCCCTTGCCATTCACTGGAGTGGAAGAGTTCAGGTCCACCTTGCAAGTCTCCTCATTGGATTTGGGCAAGGATTTCAATAGATGGTTCAGTAATCGTGCTCCAAGTGTCTTGTCCATCCAGTCACAGGTCAGGAGGAGGTTGTGGACTTCATGCATGCACTGAATATATCCCGTGCTGTACCTCTGCTGAGCTTCAAGACCCATTTTAGAATCTGCTAAATGAGGAAGAGAGATGCTTTCAATCATTTAATGCATAAAAACTCAGATCTGTTGACCTGGCTCTTTTCCTATAATAGTAGGTATTACCCTGACTTTAAGTTCCTGTTTTGGATCATCTATCAGGATCCAATCATTTGCAAACAGATATGAAATGGATAAAAAAAACCTAGATTATAATTATTCTTTTAGTTTAATACAAAGGAATTGTAGAATTTTTGGTGCTCTCTGAACTAGGTTATTTGTTTACAGATGTTTCATAACCCAATGCCATGCACTGGTTATGTTATCTAATTAAGTAATGAAGTGTCTGCAAGCAAACAACCAAGCTCAGAGAGCAGCAAGGACTGCACAATTCATCACCGAGCTCCATATATTCTCTTCTATTGGAAACACCTATAAATGTATTTAAAAAACATTCTGAACCTATTATATGAAAATCTTTTTGTGCAAGGAAAAGCTGTTACTTCTCCAGATAGCACATGAAAACCTTTTGAGGAACATTTAAATAGAGAAAGAACACTCTACCATATATATATGATTATCATATATTCCATAAACTCTACTGGCAGTGAATAAAAAATGATCCCAGTAGGCACTGTTAGGCATGTAAAGAGTACCAATTAATAAGGAGAAAACAGTTACAAGGTAAAGGCTTGATATATGGGTGCCCTTTATACCAGACTCTTTTCAAACATTGGAAAAAAAAACAATTCCAAACTTCTAAACTACTTTTAGAAGGTGAATGGAGCAACTACATTAATGATACGTATCATTGATACCGGTAAAGGGGACACAGAATAATCTGGCAAAGACCTTATTGGCTACCAAAGAGGGGGAAAAAATGAAATTAAGAGTGATTGAATGTATTGGTATCCAAGCCATGTGTTGAAATTCAGTTCTGTGCAGACATGTGACAAGTGAAATTAGTTGCTAAATTCAATAGCTAGCCAATGCCTCAATTTACTAGAAAGACTAAGACCCCATATGTCATTCTAACCAAAAGATTTTAGCAAAAAGCACTGGGGGGAAAAAAGGGAAAAGAAAGGCACTCAGTATCTCCAAAGCTATTTCATGTCAGCGAACTGTCCTTCAGAGCACACAGGGCCCTGCTATGTTCCAAAGATTTATACATAAAATCCTGGCAAGGGAAAATATATAAAGCCTACACTGATGATCTACTGATCTTCTTTTGGGACAGCTAAATCCCAGATGTGTAGACTACTCTTTGCTAACTCTTGTTTTCAGAGCACAATTAAAATATGGTTCTTCATTTTTTTTTATATCTCGGAAGAAATAAGATTGTGCTATCCCAAATGGTGGTAGATCAAATTGTTTGATTAAAGTTGTATTAACTGATTTTTGTTTCTTGTTATATTTAAAGCTACAATAATAGTTAAACTACTTAGAGCTTTAGAAAGACATATACTTTGTAGTAATGAACCAATGAAGTTATACTGTATGTAGTGTAACTTGAGAAGAACTTCCAGGCACATAAAGTAATTATTTAAATTATATAAAGGTGCTTAGAATAAAACTGGCCAAATGTTGCCTGGAATATCAAGAGTGAAATATCTAGGGTTCCTTGTAGGAAATAGGCATTTCCTAAATTCAAACTAAGGAAACTGAGTCATCCACAAACTAAGAAAATATTTGCTAGGCTAACTAGATATTCCATCTGGTTATTCCCCTCAGGCTTATATCCTTACGTACTGTACCAATCTGAAAACACAGAGCAAAAGAGATAGGGAGATTCCTGAGTTCCAAAAAGCATCTGACGATTTAAGAGTTCTTACGTCAGAGCCCTATTCTTGAGGGGCCTGACTCTGACTGAACTTTCTCTGGAAGTAGCCATTGTGGCTTGTGTACAGACAAGCCAGTGTCAATACAAATGCATAAGGACAGAGACTGTCCTTGTGGTTTATCTATGCACCAAAGAAACTCACACTCTGATAACAACCAAATAGTATGATACAGTAAAAGATATCTATTCTCACATGAATTATTGAAGTATGATGTTTTTTTTTATGGAAGAGAGAATGCCATATACTACAGAGCCACATTAAGCAAAGCAGTTCAAATGTAGCATCTTTAGCTGCAGTAGAAGAAGATTTGAAAGAGAATGGGCTATTATTTCTCCCAGAATTATGGTGCTAGCAGGCAGTCTGCCTTGCAGCCTGATGACAGCCAACAGCTCCAAATCAAAGGCTTGTAGTAACTAAAATCAAGAACACACATAGTGCCAGGCTAGGCGGGGGCAAGTAATTCAAGGACCCTAGCAGGAGGCACAGATTGGGCCTCAGCCCACAGTGAAGTTCAGAAAATTAAAGGATCCAGAAAGGGTTAATTAAGTTGTGAAATGAAGGCTAAGGCACATGGGTAATCTGGCTGAAACAGTAACAGGCATTGTGTTGGTAAGACAGTATTATGGCAGTAACTCTGAAGAACACACTGTATCCTCTGAACAATGAGAAAAGGGGGAGAGGGACAGGGAGGTTTGTATCTGAGAATCTTGAACCCAATAAAATTCAAAAACTATTCATTGCCCATCTCTGGTCATTTCCCAATAAACATGTTATGTCATCAAGGAGAGAAGCAACCTAGAACTAAGGAGAAACTTCCTGACAGTTAGAACAATTAACCAGTGGAACAACCTGCCTTTAGAAGCTGTGAATGCTCCAATACTGGAAGTTTTTAAGAAGAGACTGGACAGCCATTTGTCCGAAATGGTATAGGGTTTCCTGCCTGGGGGTTGGATTAGATGACCTCCAAGGTCCCTTCCAACTTTATTATTATTATTATTATTATTATTATTATTATTATTATTATTATTATTATTATTATTATTATTATTATTATTATTATTATTATTATTATTTACAATGTACAACTTCACTGAAGCTAAATATATACATACCTTGTTTCTTCTCTCTCTCCCTCTCCCACTCTCATTCCTGCTTCATTATTTCTTTGAATAACTTTGCCAAGCTATTAATCTGGGTTTCATATACAAAATAGGAGCATCTGCAGTCAATATATAGGTACAGAACTTCAACTCACCTATATTTCGGTTGTGTTGGATATTCTGTAGATGTTTTACTGTCATTTCCAAGATATCTGCTTTTTCAAGTTTTGACTGCTATTTTAAAATAAAATAACAAGACTTATTATTATATCCTATTTGAAGCAGCTGAAAAATGAAATGCAGATGGATATAAGGAAATGTGACAGCATAAAAATGTTAAAAATCTATGCTTACATCAAGCCGAAAGGCTCCAACAACTGTTTCCTTGAGCTGGTCCAAACAATTGTTAATCCTCTCTCTTCGCTTCCTTTCAATCAAAGGTTTTCTTAACTGAAATAATTAAGAGAAAATTTTAGGAATGGCTTTCTTGACTTGAATCTATACAGGCCTTCATTGGAAAAAGTGATTTTTCTAATGCAGATTATGTTATCATACAATGGAACAACATATATGGGAACTATCAGGCAATCTTTATGATCAGCATTTAAATAATTACAATTATGGAGCATTTTCCGCAAGGCACATCCACATATATAGTGAAGGTTTAGACTGATCTAGTCAAGCAAATAGATAGTATAATCCTATGCATATATATTCAAATTAACTTTAGTCAATGGAGCATATTTTCAGATCAATTTATATTGGGTTTCTAATAATCTCATTATCAAGAAAATGTTTTGTGAGTATAGTATCTAAAATTTAAAAATGTAATTTGCTTTTCCTTTATCTCATGTAATATCAAATTTTATTAATAGATTTGTATTCTTGGCTACTCCTTTCATTCAGCCATCCTAATTAGCCCTAAAGAGACTTAAGCTATTTTAATGAAAACCTTAATAGGCAGATTATCCAAGCCACCTATGCCATGTGCTTTTCATTTTTCTAACAATATATATTTCAATTTAACACTGTCCACAAATGTAGTCTGCTTTTATAAAGCTCTATTTTTCTGCTGCATCCTACAGCTGAAGACGAACTGCTATATTGTATATTAAATACATCAGTATATATAAATAGATTGATTCACCCTCAGCACTTTTGCACATACAATATTTTTACCTTGGGTTCCCTACTTGCTGTATGCACTTTTAGATTTCATTTCTATCAAGGGTTGGAGAGAAGTAATTACCTATTAGAAGGAAGTAATACTTGAAAAAGCAAAGAAACACATCTAGATAGCATACCTGTGCAGACAGCTTTTTAATAACCCCACAGAGCCACTGGAAAAGTATGGCACTCTTATTTTATCCCTTCAGAGATGGCAAGTTTCTTATAGTGAATTTATTTATCAAATAATGCATACCTTCCTTTCCTCTTTGGTATTAGAAAGTTTCTGTCCACAGCTGGCTAGGGTTGTAGCTGTCATTGTAGTCCTGCGCGCCTGCCTGAAGGCTTAGGGGAGAAAAGGGAGAAAGCCCTATAGCAACTGGCTTCCCCTGTTGTCTTCTGGAGCATTCTCTGTCATGAGAGCTGCACTCTGCTAGCATTTATAGCTGGATATTAGCATGTGAATGAGGAAATTGCTTAGTTGGTCTCCTTTTCCCACAGAAGGGGTTGAGGCCAGAGGCTTGTGACATCAATCAAGGCTGACAGGTCACTACTTGTCAATGGCCAGATCACACACACAGTGTCTAAAGAGCGACAGATGTCCAGCTTCATGAAAGCTTTGCTTGGTAGAGATCTTTTGTTTAAGGAGGCAGAAAACAAGTGCCAGAGATTATTTTGCTCCCTTCTCAATCAGCATTGATTCCCAGGGGAAAAAATACTAATAACCTAAACCATAACCCAACTGAGAAATACTTGGGCTATTGAGGTTAATGGATATACTAGCTTTGTATATGGATCTTTCTTGGTTCACTTATTTTCTGCCCTCTGGAAGGTTGAGGAAGCTACGTGATGTCAGGCACTGGATCGGGGCAAAGTTCCTTTGTCTACTCATTAACTACAAATAGATTTTCGGATTCATTATAAAACTATGATGGAAAAGTTATTGTTGCCACAGAAAAGGTTGGGGAACACAACCTGGAATTTTTCTGTAATAATAATAATTTATAAATAGAATGCCCACTCCAAAATCTAACAACAGACTTAATAATTAGTGTCATCTATCAGTAGCCCTAAAGGTGACTTCAGGATTATCAGTCCTAGGAATGTTTATTTTAGATAAGTTTCATTGTGGACATCAGTTTCTTCTTACGAGTATCATCATCCTCATCATCAGAGTTTGAAGGGACCTTGGAGGTCTTCTCGTCCAATCCCCTGCTCAATATGTACTAGCCCTAGGTATCTAAAATATATATCGTTGTTTTAAATTGTATCTAATCTTTAAAGTTGAATGCACCATAAAATAATCTTAAAAACAAAACTTACTTTGAAGAAATTATGGTAAAGCAAGAAAGAAATAGTTAACTCTTTTCCAATTCATTACAAGATAGCTTAATTAATAGAACGGATTTCAGGACAGTGGCAATCCTGTATATAATTGTTTGATGTCTTGTATCAAGGAAGGTTACATAATGTGAGTTTCTACCTGCTAACACCATGGTTTCATATTGTATAAAAATATCTTGATTTTCTTGGATAAATATATTCTGCAAATCACTTCTCTAATCTATAAGTTTAACATTAACAAGTATAATTCTAACTTTAGAAGATTGAATTTGAAAATGCCCGTTGGAAAAAGAATTTTAAAAAAGTAATAAGAAAGAATGAGAAGCGTGACACTGATTTTCTATCTTAGGGAAGTTTTGATTTATATGACAAAATATCACTAAGGGCAATTTTTATACATAGAGTTTTTAATTCCTACACTCTTGATACAATCAATCAATCCAGAAGTTCAGGAAAACTTTTGTTTTTTTCATTTCTTTGCATCATGCAAACATGTAATACCTCTTCCATCCTGAAGAAGGATGGTGGGGCCTTTACATTTTTCTGGCTCACTTGACGTCACTAGATATAATCAATATTTCTTCAACCTCAGAAAATAGCAGAGAGGAAATTACTGTAACTCTTGGTGATCTAGGACCTCATCTGAAGTTAACCATATTACCTACAATTTATAGAAGAAGAAAGGCCTGAGAAATTTCAGCATGTTGTTTTGTTTTTGACTTGCTGAAAAATAGATTATGACTACAGTGCTAGAAGATACATCTTTTATATTGTCTTTCGGAGTAATATTTCTTCAGAATCAGGAACAATGAAAACTATCTTAGATAGAATTACTCCTGCTGAGAAACATATAATGGTTCAGTGACTTTCCAATGTAAATAAGCTTGGCACTAATTCAAAATCAAGAAGTCTATGGTGGAAAGATCATCGTGAAAACTATTTTTTTTGGCCATATGAAATTTGCTGAATGACTATTGTTAAGTCAATGATTATTATGGTCAGAGACCAGAGCAAGTTAAAAACACTCAAAGAATATCCAGTTAAAAATTAGAATAAAATAATAAATAACAGATAAAATCTATATTAAAATGACAATTTGGCATCCAATCTGTCAGTTACACAGGAGCAAATCACAGCATGGCCTAACTCAGGGGTAGGCAACCTCGGCTCTTTTATGACTCATTGAAGTCCATGAGTCATAAAAGAGCCGAGGTTGCCTACCCCTGGCCTAACTATACTATAATATCAATCCTTAAACTGTGAGGCCTGTAGGAATGACTATTGAAAGGTACATGCTCTTCTTCTTATCGTTATTCCTGTGCTATGATGGAGTCCACTTTTTGGCAAAGCTGTCTCCATTTGGGTTGATCCAGGGTGTTTTCAGGGGCAATGCCCACGTAAATGTACATTCTGAAAAATATTAAAATAACAGCAATTCAAACTTAGTTTAACTTGCACAATTTCAACAAACCACTGTTTTCTTTGGCTATTGTAATCTACAACTTCATTTATATTGTATGTAGTGTTGTGTCAATATATTGGAATTACAACTGGAATAATTTTAAACTTTTTATGGACATGTATTTTTAATGTTATCAGGGTATGGGACTTTTATTTAGAAACACATTTTTGTCTGTTATTTATCTTAGTTCCAATAAAGATCTAATCTAGTATTTATTTATTTGTTTTTTTTTAAATTACAGAAATAAAAAAGGACCCATTATTTCTGCATTCAGGATAGAAACTTTGGGCTACTGACTATTAATGACGTCATAGTGCTATGTGGCTGAGCTGCCACATAATAGTATGTGGTACATTTTTACCCAATTCATTGACTTAGCAGAATTGCTTGGATTCACAAATAGGCATGAATCATGACTCACAACCTATACTAATTGGGCTCCCTAATCATACTAAATCAAAACCAAACAAACTATTAAAAAAAACTTTCAACTTTGCAAGTTCAATCCAAACTATAAAATTCCAATATATCTCTTAAATTAAAAAAAAAGATATATCCAGTTAAAAATCTCCCATGCATCTACTATGTCCCTTATTGCTGAATAGGCTGTATGATTCCAAATATGTTACTTTTGTAGGTCAAGATATGTTAACCCATGTGATTACTATGTTTCCATAAGAATTTATTCATATATTGAAGGAACTATAGAATGATACTGAATATCTTTAGCTGGGGATTATTTTTTATTTTGCATTTATGGATAGCATTGAAATTTGGAAAACTGTGTAATTATTCCCATTCAGGCAAAGCATGACATTTGTCTGTGTAACTGAGTGGGAAATAGGAGTGCAAATGCAAATGTGTCAGCATGTTATTCAAGGGTCTACTCTGTGATTTTCTTTCTTCTCCTTTTTATGTTGCTCAATGCTGGGTTTTTAAAAAAGAAAAAGCAAAAGCCTTGAACTGCAAAGCTGTCCTTTTTTTCTGAATTTCCTAAAGCAGTGGAGGATTCATCTTAACTCTCCTTCCTGTTTTTCAGTATGTGCGAATATTTCACATTATTTTAAAAGAAAACAGCATTAACATCTGTTCCTACACTTTTTTAAGATGACAAGAAAAGGAGGCTTGAAACTAGAAGACAAAAAAAATGGCAGATGTTTGTGAATCCCCTCCAAGGCAGATGTCTATTTTTTTTTCTAAGAAAAAACGCTTTAAAAATCAGGTTTAAGAATTCATAGTTCCAGCTCCTTTCTGACTTAGGACACGCGACTGCTCAGCTTGTGGAGGGATGTGGGAAAACTCTAATTCACAAAGAACTTATTCAAACCAACCTAATAGCCATGAAGGCTCTAATCATCAGCAGGAAAATGGACAGCAAGTCCACCAAAGAGGCCAGTAGGGAAAATTAACCCTTTCTGATTTGGTATGAAAAATAAAGATAGAATTCCCACCTAGCTTTATTTGACATAGTTGGCCATTCTCACATTACATAGCTGCCTTGCCAAGGAATTCTGTTTACCATATTAATCTGTGCAATGCTCAAACTTCTGGGTTAACAATTATGATTTACAGGGGGTTCAAATCCATCAGATTTTTTTAAAAAAATATTGTACAAAATGAGTATATGTCAGGACTCAAAGGAGTAGTTGTTCTTTACCTCACATGTAAAGAACATTGTATAGGAAATCAACCTATGAATCACCTCGTCCAACTTAGGGAGCTTACTAGAGACCACAGTTCTTTAAATCAAGGGTTCTTCATTTTTTCCTTATATTAGGATAGAGACCCAAAGATATGGGATGTTGGGATCCCATAAGAGCTTTCATGTCAAGCATGCTTGAGCAATTCAAGCAGCTAAGAAGTTTATTCCTGTTGACTATGAGCTGCCTTTAATCTTAGTTCCATAAAAGTCAGGACTTGTGCAGTACTACATTAGTGGGGGAGGAGGGGATGCGAATTGGCAGAAGACAATGAGAATGTCAATACTTATTGAAAAGAATGCAGTCAAGCAAGCTTTGAGATGAGCAACTTAAGAAAAATATGAATAGATGGTGTGGAGAAATTGTGCTGTTCCAGAAGATGGTACTGAATGCAACTCCCTTCCTTATTATTGACAAGCTACCTAAATCTGCTTGGTGTCAAGGATCAGTAATCTCTTAAGAATGATAAGTCTCTCTCCCTCTCTCTCTCTCTTTCTCCCTCTCCCCCCCTCTCTCTGTGGAGAGAGAGAGGGAGGGAAGGAGGAAGAGGGAAAGAGAAAATGTGTTTACAAGAAATAACAATAATTCTGTTCAGTTTCAGAATTCCTTAGGAGACATTACTTTAAGTGGGATTGAAAAATGAGTACATGTGAGAAAAGTCTGTCAGCGCTTAATAACTTTTCAAGCATAGATAAGGTTGACTTTTTGAAAATGATGCATCCATAGTTTCCTGTTCATATTACTCATTAATTGCAAATAGGATGATTGTTTTTAAAAAAGAATCCACCTATATAAATATATTTAATGATAAATTTTATATTTTCCAGGCTCAAAGACCCAGAGTGGTTTGGTCACCAGAATTTTTTCCTCATAACAGTCCATGAAGTAGACTGAAATAAAACATCTGTGATTTCATGACATGCTTACTCTTGTTTAATTAAACTATATTTTATATCATAAAACTAATTCTGAGAATACAACAAACTTGCCACAAAAGCTAGATTCATACAACACACTTAGACATGTGTCATTAATATGCGACTTAGTATGATGTGTGCAACCCAGTGGGGTAGTCAACATCTCTCCCTCCCCATTTTTAATTAAAATCTATATTTTTTATTGTTATTATTAGAGTTGTTTATTTTTACAGTTTTATTACTTTCAATGTTGTAAGCGGCCCAGAATTCATTTTATTATTTATTAAATTTATTTGACACCTGTCTTGCCACAGATGGCAAATAAATTTAATATATAATAAACTAAATAAATATTCAATTTTACATATTGAATCTGCAAATTTTTCCTTTGGCCGCATTAAATAAATGATACTAACCTGTAAGTTAGCTTTAGCTTCGTAAGTGTTTTCAGTGAAATCATTATAGCTATTAATTTAGCATTCTGTATTAATTTTATCATTGTGTCTTATTCAATACATCATAGTTAAACCAAACATGGTTTCATGTGATTTGTGAATCCAGTCATTATGTTTTATAACTCAAGAGATAATAATAATTAAAGTAAGGCATGAACCAGCAACTTTTCTTAATAGTCCTGTATAAGTGACCTGTACATAGGGGTTAGCAACATAGGTGCATAAGAGTTTCCACAACTATTCCTATAAGAGATCATTAAAGCAAAACAATGCTCTAAAGCAGCATGCCAAACTGCCAGCCTGTGGGCCAGATGCGTTATCTCGAAACTGCGCTCATCCCATTGCTGGCAATGGGGAAAAAGTTGCGATACGTCACGCAATGTTACGTGACGTTGCGAGTTTGACATGCCTGCTCTAAGCCTTGCGTAGTCCTATTTGTATTTAGTCACTGAGGTATAGTACCCCTAGTTTATATGAAGTTTCTATTTAAGCTGCAGTTTTAATGTTTGGAATGGAACTAAATTAAATTTGTGAAACATACCACAAGAAGTAATAGTGTTGCAGTATAATAAACAATACTGCAATAAACAATAAGCAAAACTTTCCAAATGCAAGGTTGGTACTGGTACTATTACAGGAACATTTGGACAGGTTTTGAAATAACTAAGGGAACTACTATCTGCTTCTATGAGCTAACAGAAGATACAATAGTTTAGCATAACCACTTCTTAAAATCTGGGCAATCCTCAGATGTATAAGATCCAAAGCTCAACAATAAGCATGTTAGCTGGAAATTATGTGGATTGGTGATGACTTACATGGAGTGTCCGCAAGTTGTAAAATGGTAGCTTTAAGTGTATCCTGTTACTGCTATGTACTTTGACTTTAATTTTTCCCAGTGCTAACTTTTTGGAACAGTTTTTTTAACTAGTGTTTCAGACTGTTGTAGATCAGCGAATAAACATCCTGTATCAAGATGTTCCTTTTACTGCACTAAAATAATATTTTAAAAATTGAAGTTATACAAAACCAGAAAAATGTCATGCCATTAATAGAGATGTATTCATAAACAGAACATGTTTCTGTTATGTGAAAGAAGAATAGTTAGGCATGCTAAAATAAAATTAAAGTGTAAGGTTAAAAAAACATACTAGTTTGGAAAAATAAGATAATATTATAATATCTGAGATCTTATACTAGTATTTATTTTTTACACAGAATAGATGCAGCCATATGCTTAATTATATGTCAATCTACTGATTTGAAAATTCTAAATTATACTTTGTAAAAATCTTCCAGTACATCACATAGGATACAAGACAATGTATTTTATGTAGTCTAGTCAGACAAACCAAACTGGCAGTGAACCACTTTCTGTAGTTTCATCACAGATCACCGATCACAGCCACTGGATCAAATGGTTAGGCTTTGGTGCCAGGAAATGATAGGGTTAAGTAGGGAAGGCCAACTGCTGGCTGAAGGCAGGTGGTAGGCCTGTATCTGCACAGTACAAGGCTCATTGTATCTGAATGCATAAAATCTTTTAGAGTAGTAAATGCAACCATAAATCAGGATTTTAAAAAGAGCCAAACTCACATCCCATCCTTCAGGCAATGTGTTTACACAAAGAGCAAAGGCTTTTTCACAGCATTAGGAAAACAAGGCAGATGCAGATGCAGTCTTTGAACCAGAGAGATTTGGGATGAACAGTCAAATTACATCTGGTCAAAGTTAAACACAAAATCATGACAGATTTCAATGGGAAAAAAGGAATATACTATAGGATGATAAGGAACCATCCTACAACTCTGCTTTGTTTGATCTTTTTAAATATTGATAAGAAACTGCATGGAGTTCAACTGACGGACTAGATTATTTGGTCCAGTGCTCCCTGCTGATAGTAGGTATCTAGAAGCCTTAGAGAAGGGTCTTACTCTGCCTATGGACCTGAAGATAAATCTAAAATATTCTGCTTGTATGACAGGACTTTGCTAATAGGTCATTTCTCTCTGGCTTATAGTTTGGTTTGGGGATGATTAATAGCCATGGCATTTCTTTACATAACTTCACAATAGGCTATGTTCTTTGCTCTTTGCACATATTTTCTTTTAAAAAGTTAACTAAACTCACTTCACTCTACTTACAATTCCTGATAAATTTACTGGCAATCTTAATTTTTTTTAAAAAAATAAAAAGAACAAAGTAATAAAAGAGTCAAATAAGGCACGATTCTTGTATAATAATCCTATGATCCCTAAGAACATGGATATGGATTTCTGACACAATAGATATCGTGTTCTGAAGTTGGAATCTGACTTAGAGGGTGAACACTAATACTAGATTCCTGCTCCTTATTCTGAGGTTGGTTCCTTCCAATATTGGTAGAATCTAACAATGTAGTGAAAAATCACTGAAGTGGGTGGGGTTGAGTTGGATAGGGGCTGGAGATGCTTTGAATCCAGATTTTACACCACCCCCTCCATTTTTACATCTTTTTTGGGTAGGTGTGGAGTGAGAGAACTAAACCAGCCTTTAAAGTTATATCAAGGTTTTCTCTCATATTTGTTTGTGGTTATATAAATTCTGGTGTGTGGATGAATTAGTTAACAAAGCATGATATATGAACAGTGTGCTGAATATACTAAATGATATGCAGTATTACATTGCATGCACTATATTGGGGTTTCTTAATTTGGTTTTATTTCTGAATCAAATAACTTTTGCAAAATTCTTAAGCTGCTAGATTTAGCCTACTTATTAGGACCTTTGTCAAACAAACAAAAGTCCCACTAGTCTTATCTCACTTGACCAGCTTTTTCAGTCTGCTGCTCTCGCAAAACTAACCATACTGTGAAAAGGCCATGGTATCGAAGAATTAAGGAAACAGTGCCATTTGGAGAGTGGCAAGTAAGAAAAGCTAAAGGTCAGAGAAAGCCACAATAGTAGATTCAAAATATATGAAAAAGGACATCACTTAATAAATAACCATAGCCTAAGTTCTTAGGATGCTAAAATCCAAAAGCAGCCTTATGAAATGAACGCAGTAATATATAGGTAGTCCTTGACTTACAACAGTACATTTAGTGACCATTCAACATTACAACAGCATTGAAAAGTGACATATGACCATTTTTTACACTTATAACTGTTGCAGCATCCCCATGGTCATGTGATCAAAATTTGGATGCTTGGCAACTGACTCATATTTATGAGGGTTGCAGAGTCCTGGGCTCATATGATTACCTTTTGAGAGCTTCTGACAAGCAAAGTCAACAGGGGAGCCAAATTTACCGGTACTTAACAACCGTATTACTAACTTAACGACTGCAGTGATTCACTTAACAACTGTGGCAAGAAAAGTCATAAAATAAGGCAAAATCCACTTAACATATGTTTTGCTTAGCAAGAAATTTTTGGCTCAGTTATGGTCGTGAAGTCAAGGACTACCTCTATAGAAAGCCTCTCCTAATAACAAAGAATTAGTACGATAAGATCATATGTTAATTCCCTGATCATGAATTTATAACTCTTCTTTAGAGTAGTTCTATAGTAGTTCCAGTTATCAAGGTATACAAGAGCAATGTGGTATATTTCAGCTATCAGCCAGCACTTTGTGACCAAATTCCTAGGCCAAGTTATTTATGAAATGAAATGAGAAGTATGGTGGAAGACATCTTCCCCTTGGCCCAGGTTCTTAATAATAGTCATCCAATGTTTTTTTATCACTTGCAAGTAGTCTTACCTAACATGAGAACTAGGGCTTAGCTAAATAGATGTAATTTCTGGCTGAAGCTGAACTTTCTCCCATAAGGCTTGGCTCTGACATTATCAAATTCTTTTCTGGAAACAAGAGATAGAACAGATACTGCTACAAGTGTACGTTTTCTCCCCAGCTACTATTGAGAATAGGCAACGGAGATGAGAGGCAGGAAGACAAAGGCAGGATTTCTGTAAATGAGGTACTGTAGATAAAAGCTGGTTGCATAACCCTCAATCAGCCTGATACTTCAAGCAAATTTTCCCCCCAAATGTAAGCAGTAGCATTTTAGCCTGTTTTAATATTCTACGTTCAGCAATCCTTAAGGAAGATATAAGAATACATTATGTTTGCAACTTTAAATGTTCTACTTTAATAATAATGACTAGTATTCTTTATGGACCACCTATACAAAATAGCTGACAATAGATGTACTCTAAGCCCTTTCTATTAGAATTCAACCTACGGTGTGTCCAATTGGGTTTATCTGGAGTCACTAAGCTGTTTCTCCAAAGACTCTAACTAGATAGGAGATTAAGCATTTATTCGAAATCCCCCACCACCATCAATCTACAGGCTGATATTAGAGCACAAAATTTGTGAGCCATGAAATCTGGTCTCATCTTATAATAATGTATAACATTTATTGAAGCCTGTAATGAGCTCTGTATACCTATCAAGGGTTGTAATCCAAAAGTGCACAGAAGTGTCCCTTAAAAATCTCGTCCATAAAAAATGTCCCTCCCCTTTCCCCTCCCCCAAAAAAAAGAAAGAAAAAGAAAAGAAAACTAAGCCTACCGCTCTATTTCTTCTTCTTTGGTCTGCTAGAAATTGGAGTTCAGGAATAACTGGGTCTTCTTGTTCTTCATAGTGATTAAAGGCAAGAAAGCTCTTTATCCATAACAATTCTTTGTCTGTGCTTTAATTCTTTTTGATTATCTTTAGTTATTAAACAAGCAAACATAAGAGTGGTATTAATAGTAGAATGTTCTATAGCAGGGGTGTCAAACTCAATTTCATTGAGGGCCACATCAGCATTGCGGTTGCCCTCAAGGGGCCGGGTGGGTGTGGCCAGGGTGGGCGTGGCCTACTGGGTGGGCATGGCTAGAGTGAATATGGCCTACTGGGTGGGCGTGGCCAGCTCTACATGGTTCGCATCAAGGGTGCCTATGGGGGCCTGGGCAGGAGTGGAACAGATCTGAGGGTCTCTGGCAGAAGGAGGGTCTCTGGGCCAGGGCCAAGGCAGTGGTGGCCGTTCCCTCACTGTTTCCAGGATGGCTTCGCGGGCCACATGAAACCACTTTGCGGGCCGGATCCGGTTCCCGGGCCTTGTATTTGACATGTCTGTTCTATAGTTTATGACTCACTTTTAGGTCTTAAGAGCAAGAACATGACAATCATCCTGATAAAGAAGAATAATGGAAGATCTCACCCAATGTAGATGCAAAAGTTTACAGAAAGCTATTTCAGATTATGATAACATTACACCACAGCCTTTTCCCCCCCTGAACCAAGACTACACTTTTCATAGGACATAAGTCTGTGAATCATTTGCATGCCACATAATAAACATGCAGTGGCTAATACTACTCAGTGACAACTGTGCTACAAATTACCTAACAAGAAGATACCCCATCCACATCTTTATTAGGAGGAGCATAGTTGCAACATTAGGGCCTTTAATTTAGGGCAAGTAATTGAAAACAATGTAAGAAAGATTCTGGAACATTCTTAGATGAAGAATTTGACATTAATGAGCAATGTTTTCTTGGGACGTTAGACAAACACTGTTATGCCAGGAAAGAGGGTGTAAGACGAAACAAGAGAACCAGCCACTACTACATTACTAAAATATTTAACCAAAATCTAGCAATAGACTGCAAGCATATGTGGTGTAGAGAGAAATCGCACCCAGAATTAGCCATAGCCTTCAAGATATTACAATCTCATTAGCCTCAAGTTGTCTAATAGTGAGAAAAGCTGGAATTGTAATTATTCAGTGTATAAGTTGTATTAGCCTAAATTTATCCAAAGACAGAATTCCATCCCCTTAATATCCTTGTTAGATATTCATCCAGGCTAACAGCTTCAAGAAAGACAACTGAATAAGTTTCATATGGGCCTGAGAGACATATTTTATTTTTTTATTTTAATTCCATTTATATCCCGCCCTTCTCCGAAGACTCAGGGCGGCCTACAAGCTTAGCAGTAGCCTTCATTCTATGTATATGCCTGCTTATTAGGGCTTTCACACCCCCCCCCAAGCGGCATTATTACAAAGTCAGCTTAATTGCCCCCAACAATCTGGGTCCATATATGAGTATATGGCAGCAACCAGGAATAGTTAATGAACTGTAATACAAGAAAAGAAATGGTAGTAAATAATACTTGGTACTACCTAATTTCAGATAGATCACTTTTGTCACCATGACTTCTTTCCTCAAATTCTCATACTAAAGATTAGCAATGATATTGAGAATTCTCTAATAATAAAAATAATTTGTGGAGGAGGGATTAGCAAATGCTTTTCATTTATCCATCTGTAGGTGGAGACAAGTTTATTATTGGGAAAAAAGTTACAGAATATTCTTTATTTGTTTTGAATGAAAAATCAGTATGTATTTTTCCAAAACCTTTTCTTTTGCTTTTCTTGTTGATTTTCCCACTCCACTTTTCTTTAATTGTGGGAAGTAGATCAATGAAAGCCATGGTTATGTTTAATTTAAAACATGATGGTTAATTGTGTTTAGAGGTAGAGATCAAAACAGAAAACAGAATATTAGATTTTAAAGACCTTTCTTAAAATGGTAATAAGGGAAGAAATTACCTCTTGGTCTCTTGTATTTGCTTTCCTCAGTTTTCAGTCATCCCATGCCCAAGAAGGCCAAACTGTATCCCATTTCATTTACTTTTATATCTCTTTTCAAACTTGCTTCCCTCATACAGTAATACCAATGCATATGGATTTCCCCTTATATTAATCTCGGAATAAGCTTGTGAAGATCATTGGAATGAGAGACAATCAACGAGATCCAAGAGTTTAATGCTTAAATGGGAATTTAAAGCAAGTGGTCCTTATGACTGACGTTAAAATGGAAGAAACATACTTAGAGTCACAGCCTTCCCAGATTTCCATTTACCTACTTTCTGAAAGCCATTTATTTAAAATGAATCATACTAATTATAACTTATTCCAAAGAATAGGTTTGGTGCTTAGAACTGTGGCAATGGCTTTGACCTGATGCTTACCCAGTATTATATTTATGGTCATAAAGCTTCCCTCCCTATATATTTAAAAAACCACAACAACCCAGTATAAATGTTGTGCTTATGAAGATCTGGGATTCAGCCTTACCTGGAGGGTTGAAATCTTTCATATGTATGTATCTAAGACCTTCTGCATGCAAACTAAAGGAGCCAACACTTGTCCATCTCCAAACTGTGCAGTCTTATAATCTTTATTCCTACTACTGGGTCTGGGAAAGATTAGTATGTACTATACGTGAGGCATGAATTGCTTCCCAGTTTGCCGTCTCCAGAAATACTTCTCTTGTTCCTAGTAAGCAGAAAGTGCCTGCCTCAAGAACTGCCATATAGATAGTCTTGATTTTATCCTACTGGTATTTCCAAGGGCACATACTTTCCATTAGATTTCACAAGTTCCTGGAAAACTGGTTTTGATAACAAAGTAGGAACTGTCTATTAGCTGAGTAAGTCAGTATGTACATTCTACCCTGCCTGAGATAAATATACCTTTTCTGTGCTCATGACACAACTTCCTTAAACTTCTTGGCTTGAACGTGGGCCAGTAAATGTGTGTGCCAATACCACATCCTGATTTCTAAAGCTGAATGACATCTCTCACTTAGCTAGCTCTCTTCAGTAGCCCATTGGATATTTTTAGCAGTGCAAAGAACAGAATATACTTTGAATTCTCTACGTGTGAATTCACATGTAACATTTTTTTAAAATGGCATCAATAAAGCAATCTATTTATTAATGAGCTTTTTAAGGGGGTTATTTTCCTGTTAGGATTGTAAGTAGGACAACATTTATTAATAAAGGAAATGTCTTTAAATTTCTCAGAAGTCATATTGCTTCTCGGTATGATGCAGTTTCAACAGTAGTACATCAGGATATAGCACATCATTTCCTTTATTAATAAATGTTGTTCTGTACTTACAATCCTAACAAGAAAACCTCTTAAAAATGCATTGGATTCCATACTCTTCTTGAAAACCAACAGAACTGTACTATTTTTATGGGATATTTTTTGCTAGCTTAAAAATGGAGTACAAGTATGAAATATAGACATCACTAGCTGTTTTTATATATTTTAATATCTTTTAAAGAAAGAGAAAAAAATTCAAGAACTTTTATAAGCAATCATATTCCTCTCCTCCTCTTGGGTTTTAGTTTCAAAATGTAGTCTTCCCAGGATGATACTGCGGGACTAAAACACTCAGGTGAATAGGTGTCTCAGGAGAAAAAAAACCCAATTTCCACATCAGAGAAGACCATTAGATTGCCTTAGAGGATTATGGATTCTCTGGCTGGGAATGCACTGGAGTCAAGACTCTACTAGAAAACCAATAAAATGTAATTTTATTGGATTAGTATAAAATGAAGGCTTCTTTTATGTATTGTACAGCAGCAATGAAATATGCACATTAGGGATACTTAGCAGTAGCTTTTCTGTTCCAAAAGGGTCAGATTAAATGATCTTTGCATTCTCTATCAACTCTATTGTTGTGAACTTGTTTTTCAGATAACATGACCTTCTTCATGTATTGAATGTATTGCTTTTTCAGGTTTAGAATCAAACCCAGCAACAATTTCTTTCTGCCTCATGTACAGCTCCATTGTTTCCAATTCTAGCAGACTCAGTTCACTGAAAGACCCATTTGAGACTCTAAAAGGAAATTGCTAACTGTTGCTGGGTGTGGGTGGATTATATCTTGTGTGCACAAGTTTCTCTGGAAGAAATGATGCAGCTTGTGCGAGTGGTACAAACACAACTGGGTTAAAACAACAGAACAGCATGTGAGATATAAGAAAGCCTGGATTCTCGTTAGTCCCACAGAAGCAAAAGAAGTGGCAAAATAGTGAATGTGACTTGACTTTTGATAAGCTTCACAATGCAGTTTTGTGTTATGGCTTTCCCCTCAATGAATCTTTTGTTGCCATTATTTTCACTCTTTTTTTCCTTTAAAATATTACATACACATGTTTATAAACTGAAGTCAAACCTTTTGCAGGAATTTTAAAAAACCAAAAGTCAACTGTTCAGTAATATAATTCAGCTTCATACTTGGAACTTTCTCTTTTGCTGCTCTGCATCTCTTCATTACCTCTTTTATATGCCTTCTCCTCCATGTTTTATCTCCCTTTGGACTAACCACAAAAGCGCCCTCCCTTTTTTTCCCTTTGAAACCTCAGAGGAATTAGCATACATTTGCAATGCATTATACCCGTTGGTTTGCTTTTTGCATGTTTGCATATAGTTTGAGGTGGGATTTCTTGTTTTCCTATTTTCTTGGAGTGGTGAGTATAATAGTAGTACTCTAAGACTTCAGCTGGTTGCTAAGCGTTACTGAAATAAACTTGTCCATCAACAACAGGAGGAAGAATGAATCTGAGGACTGTGGCAAATCATGCACTAGAGATGCCTATAAGGTTAAATGGCACATCAGACATGCATTTTCTCTTAGAGCTTTAATGAACACAGCACATCATTGCTTAGGAGACAATGCTCTGAGTTGTTACAATTATTCCATGATGCTATGCATAAATTTATTACAACTTTGCTATAGCTACTTACTAAAAATCCACATGTAGATCTACTAGTTCTGTGGCAAAGCAAAGCTATTGCCTTTGCTAAAGCCACCAACATGACATCCCACTTGTTTACATTAAACACAACCTATATCTGGGTGATAGACAAACCTAGTGGACTGTTTTCAATCAGATCACAGAGTCAGAAATGACTGATAGAAAAAAAGTTTATCTACTAACTATGGAATCAATATGGTTAGAATGCCACTTAGGACCTTTGCAAGGGGCAAAGGAAAAATCATGCTTGAGATGTGGATACACTTGCATTTGGAAAGTCAAAACTGCTAGTGAATAATCCCACTGTCCCAATCAGTGAATATGGAGAAACTAAATTGGATGCAATCAGGAGCAAATAAGTTACACTTTTTGATTTATTATGCATCTATAATCTCTACTTGAGAATTCTTAAAAAATAGATTGCATTTCTAGTATCCTGCCTTTCCTGTAGGAATACAATGCAGTACTCATTAAGAAGTGGGATAATTTCATGCTATTTCTACAAGTTTAGAAAAATAAATTGGAACAAGATAGTGTGTTACCAATATTTACCCATGGGCTCCAGCAATTAAGCGGGAACTTAAACCTTAGTAACCTTCATCCAATGGCAACATTACTAACATTACTAATGTATGCCGTAATATACTTATGTATTGTCTGTAAATTTACTAGATACCATGACTATGGAATCAGAAGTAGATGCAGCAGGAGCAGAGTTCACGGTTTGTTATTCCTCTTTAGTTTTTTATAATAAGCTGATATACACTCTCTTCTGATATCTTTCATATATTCATTTGCAAAGATAACTTGGAACTACAATTTAAATGTTTTCAAAGTACATCCTTTTATTGCTTGGAACATGGTTAATAGTAGTTTAATTTAAATGGAAGCTTAAAGATCCAGCTTCCAATGTGAAGATTCTCAACTGAAACTATGTTTAAGTCTGTCTATATGTTGTGAACTGCTAGGTTGGCAGAAGCTGGGACGAGTAACAGGCGCTCACTCTGCTACGCGGCACTCGGGATTCGACCTGCCAAACTGCCGACCTTCTGATCGACAAGCTCAGCGTCCTAGCCCACTGAGCCGGGAAGGTAACAGCGTTCCGTGCGCCTTTAGCATCTAGTCATGCTGGCCACATGACCACGGAGACGTCCTCGGACAAGCGCTGGCTCTTCGGCTTTGAAACGGAGATGAGCACCGGCCCCTAGAGTCGGAAACGACTAGCACGTATGTGCGGGGGAACCTTTACCTTTACCTTATATGTTGTGAAATAAGAAGTTTTCATTGCATGTTCTGATTGGTGTTCATGCATACAGTTTGCTAGTCTTCTGCCCGTCTGTCCTATGTAGTGGTTGTTACTGTCTTTTTTCTTCTTGGGCTATTGGGTCTTCTGTTTTATTTAAGATGTTTTGGGGGGCTTTAGTTGGTTTGTATACTACAGTGGTGCCATATGGTTGTAATAGTTGTTTTTGACACGTTTATGATGTATGGTTGGATGGTCAGGCACTTTTTGATAAAGTGGCACGAGTATTCATTTTGTTGGAAAATGCGGTCTAGCGTCTGTTTTCTTTTGCTGGCATTCTGGGTTGCTGCAGTATCTTTGTGCCTGTCTGAATAATGTTCCTACACAGTTCCTCTTGTGGAAGTTTGGGTTGTTACTTTGCTAGTGGAACACTTGGTAAAAGTGGGTGGTTTTCATAAAAAATTTACTGGCCAGTTGGGAGCAGAATATTGGACTATACACAACTTTAGACTGATTCAGTACAACTGTTCTAATGGTTTATCTTCCAGAGCAAAGCATTGGTGGTTTATGACAAGAAATATATCAAGAAAGTTTCCAAATTTCTGCAGAAAATCTAAATGCTGGACCATAACTAAATCATGGAAGAAATAAAATATAGTATATTTCTGTCTGAGTGAATTTTTTGATCTTATAATTTCAAGATCAATATAGGATCAAGAGTCTGAACTTTAAAAAAAACTAGTACACATCTAGAGATTATGTTTGAACATTATGATTGAATATTCACATTATGCCTACAAATTCTTTCTTAATCTAATATGCCCTTCTTCAACTTAATGTTTTCCAGATAGGCTACCATTACAATTCCCAGTATCTCTATCTTAAAATCCAATCATATCTAGAGAGTATGAAGTTGGCAAAGAAAGCACAGTAAATACCTTTTTCCATTTAGTTCCAGGTACAACCATTTGTTGAAACTTGAAAGCTTTAACATAATTACAACCTACTATTATTTGAAATGAGGCATACACAGCATTAATATATTGGCTCTGAAAATTTGCTAGTCTCTCACAAATACAGTGAAGAAAATATTAGATTAGAAACCACTGCCTTGGTCCCAAGAGGCTAAAATAAGTCTGCTTAGAAAAGCTTTCCTTAGACAAAACCACAAGTTTCACTGTATTTTGAAGCCACAGAATGAATGCTCCAGTTGTCTTTCTTCTAGCAAAGGTATCCATAAAAACTATAGCTATGAGACTGAGACAAAGGAAACAGTGCAATCCTATACTTGGATCATCAAAGTAAGCCCCAGTGAGGTCACTGGCACTTGGTCTTTAGTTAAATATGCTCAGTAGCCTTATATCTTTCTATTGAGTTTGTAAGCTACATGTATGTAGCTCAAGGCGCTTTTTGCAGGGTTGCCACCCAAGCGAAAAGGAAAGAACCTCACCTAGTTCTTCAGAAGCAAAGAAAATTTCAAAAGTGCACCTTTGAAACCCCACCTTGTACTGCTGAGTCAATCAGAAAAAAACAGCAATCATACAAAAGGGATTCGATTAAAGTTTAACTTTTCTTCTCCTGAAGTCCCAGTGACCCACTTCCCCAAATATTTATTAAATATTGACCTGCACCACACTAAATTGCAAACTAGCCAAATACAGTGTGCTGATCACGTTATGTGATTGCTGCGTCTATGGCTCAGTACTGTATAAACGCACACGGTTGCATTAATTCTGCAAACCGCAGTTAAATTAAGCTGGGCCAAAGGTATTGCACGGGCACAACCTAATTATATGTGAGATGGGAGAAAGCTTACATTTCTTCTTTCTGCAATCTTGGTGTGTTAAGAGTACGGTTATGTACTCACGATATACCGAGGAACTAACTAGCCCATCCTATTTTGAACCTAGCTGGCTGTAAAAGCTCGGACTATACCAGGGGTCTTCAAACCTGACCCTTTTATGACTTGTGGACTTCAACTCCCAGAATTCCTCAGCCAGGCACGCTGGCTGAGGAATCCTGGGAGTTGAAGTCCACAAGTCATAAAAGGGCCAAGTTTGAAGACCCCTGGACTATACAGTAATTTACGGTGCAGGACGTCGTGCACATCCAGAAAACGAAGCAGGGTTAAATAGTGCTCGGTTGCAAAATATCTCGATATTATTGAGAAACATTTTAATGACAGGTCAGACTGTGACCGGCAATATCGAAGAAAGGCCACCGCGGACTTTGCCCAGGTCCAGCGGCATTCCCTACCGGCTTGCCATTGTATTCTCCAGAACGCCGGCGGGCAGCGAAGAGCGCCTGGGCGGCACTAGCCGCTCTGATTCCTCCGCGCCGCAGAGGGAAGCAGCGAGCTGGCGTTCCAACCGGGGCTCGAGCTTCCTTTCCCTTCCCGCCACTGCTCGTCAGTCGTTAGTATCCGCCGCCGGGCTGGGAAGGGAAGAGAAGGGAAAAGAAGAGCGGAGAGGGGGTCGGGTCGCTGCACAGCCAGGACCGCGGGGCGAGGGAGGGGCCAGCGAGGCCGACAACTAGTCGGCTGGGGCCTCGTCTGAAAGCGAGCCGACCCTCCAACGACAGCAGGCCGAGGCCGCCCGTCGCCTCAAGAAGAAGGTAGGTCGCGTTGGGTCTGCTCGGGCCTTGCGGGCCGCAGCTGACCAAGCCCAGCGCGGAGCGAAGCCTGTGTGTGTGGGGGGGAGAGGCCTGTCTTAGGGAACATCCTTCGCTCCTTTTTGCTTTTCGAGGCCTGGCCTGGCCGGGCCTGGCCGGGCGGGGCAAGGGCTCTGCCTTCCAAGCCGCCTAGTCGTGGAGTGGGCGAGGGAAAGCGTGTCTTGGACGGCGGGGGTGTGCTGTGCGGACGGCCTGGCACAGCTTGAACCTCGTTGGGTGAAGAGAAGAGAAGCAGGTTTCTCGTTCTCGTCGTTTCACACAACTGGGGCTTCTAATCCACCTCCGTGATCCTCACCGTGGAACTGCGAGGTGGGGATCAGTTCCGGCTTCACTGTTAAGGGGGTGGTGGGGGTGGTGGTCCAAAAGAGCCGCGCTCCTGGGCGACCCCGGACCGCTCCTTGCCTTTTAGTGCTGGGAAGGCCGAGCATCGTCATCTGTGTAAGCCAGATCCAGGGAAACTTGCCTTGCCTGGAACGGCTTACCCATTAGTCCTGTCTCTCCGTGTTTAGGGAAGAAGAAGAAGAAGACGACCTTGTTCAATCCGGAAATGTTAGGTTTAAAAAAAAAATGCGGCCTTTAAAACTGAAAGGCAAAGAGATTCTCGTTAGGTTTGTTCAGCCAGTTTAGTGGTGCTGCAGAAATGAAAAGTTATTTGCTTTTCTCTTGCAAAACCATTACGCACCCGGAGGCCCAGTTTAGGCAAACATATCTACATCGATAAAAGTAGCACATCTTCGTTGCTAGATTCGTGTGATATATGAATAGGCCTGGCGACTGTGTTTAAATATTTAAGTATAGTGCTAGTTATTGCTGATGTTACGAGAGATTTACTGTATGTTATTCTCGGTGGTGTGTTATCTTGAGTTAATTGGTTTGACCTACTCTGGGTACTCATCGCACTACAAAGCTAGATGATTTTGGCTTCTTAATGTTTATAAAAATGCATGCTTCTGTACTGATTTTCATAGAGCTGAAATTTATTTTTTCAGTTCTTGGTAATGTATGAAGAATAGCAGAAGGCAACAAAATGGCAGTGTAAATTTTTGTTTGGAAATTGTAGATCAAGGTCTTCAGAAAATGTTGCTTAATGAAGTTGCTTCTTTAAATAAAGTTTAATGAATATGTTTCAAATCATACAGAAGTTACAAATGTGGACTATAGACAAGCAGATCTAAAAGCTGAGAAATGAAACATAGTTAGATGGATAGAGGGGAAGGGAGAGAGAGAGATCTGAATAAGCTCTTGATCAAATGAGTTCCTCTTTTTCAGTGGAAAAGCTGATAACAAAACTTTCCATGCTGATTAGTGAATGCAAAATAGAAATTTAAAGATGTAAACAATTTCCTTTTTGTTTCTAAACATAGAATAGTTATAAAGTATAAAGAAAAGTATCTTGACCATTTTGAATTATGTTTCCTGATGAAATGTCCTTTTAAACACATTCCAAGAAATGTTAAAAGAATGTTTGTTTTTGATAAGGCTTTATATGACATATGCTGTAAATGAGGCTAATAAATTACTACAGATATATATGAAACTCTTAAAATTCTAAATTTATTTGTGGATACTAAGGAAAATGGGTATAAAATAGAATAGGATTTTTTTATATATTTAGCATTCAAGTTATAATTCATTTATTTTCCCATTGTGATATTTTTAAGAACTTAACAATGCTACATTGCATAGAAAATATAATTGGGTACACTAAATTGCTTAAGTTTTTATCTTTATCTTCAAAAGATATCATTTTTACAAAAATAGCTTATAGCAAAGCAGATGAAGTATTATTTGATGCATGATAATCATTTATTATTTAAGACAAAGATAATGTAACTTCCAAAATTGTTGTCATTTAATAGCATCATTTCTTTTCAGAAAACAAAGATATGTAAATAGTATAGTCCAACTGTAAGAAATTAGTTGATGTAGTTTTTCTTCACTGAATCCTAATAACTTCCAACAAAGCAGTGTTGTTGCTTAATAACGTAAATCAGATACTTTGGTAACAGTTTTAAATATGTAAATTTAACTATCATAGAGTTTCTTAAATTAAGCTCATTTTCTCTCAGTATCAGTACTTCTTCTCTCTCTCTCTCTCTCTCTCTCTCTCTCTCTCTCTCTCTCTCTCTCTCTCTCTCCATCTCCATCCATCCCTGTCTGGTGACATTTGGGACGGCTTTTTATGGGGCTTGAAGGTTGCACTTAGAATGGAGTATTTGAGAAAGCCTCCCTGGCTTTTTGGATAATGGCTATTGTTTCCACTAGCCCTGTAAATATTCATTGCAATTACATGCATTTTGGAAATCACATAACAGCTTACTGTACACCCATGCCTACTGACTGTTTCAGTGTTAAAAGACTCTTAAGAGATTATATCATGTATTACTGTTAGTCACAGGCCAATGACTGGTTCTGTGAAGTTATGTCAAGAATGCTCTACCTCCCTGAAATGTCTAGATTCCTAAGATAAAATGTTTGTTCAGGAGGGAAGAATATTTCTGATTCTGATATGATTGACACTGTTTAATATTTGTTTTTAAAATCATATTTTTACTATACTTTTATTTTAATAAAGCTACTTAGTATCTGTCTAGTTCTGTACTTCTTTAGAAATACTAGTATTTTAAGTAATGTCATGAATTCATGAGTGTAAGACTAATATCTGCAAAGTTAAAAGTCCAATGAAAATAACATCACTAATTAAAACATAGCTCCTAAGATATATTTCCATATGGCCTGTTCCTTTGAGAACAATTTCAAGGCAATTTCTTTAAGTTGGAAATCATCTTACTAATCACACATGTATTTAAATTTTACTAGATTTTTCTTGATATTTAATCAGACTTAGTGTGTATATTACATTAATATGGTAATAATTGTTTGCAGTATATTTGATGGCAAATTAGATTTTCCGCTATTGAAGCCTAAAAGTGAATTTTCAGTATCTTTGTCACATAATCAACTGATTAAGAAAAGAAACTGTGATTGCTCCCTTAATAGAAAAATCCTAGATGCTCATGATGATTTTATGAAAGCTGCTTACTTGCAAATCAAGACTCTAAAATCATGTTGGAAGTAGCGGAATTTTGTTTGGCATCTTGCCAGAAATGTAGGAAATAGAAAAAAGTAGAGAGTATTGGTTTCCCTTTTCATTATTTCAATTTACATTGATTTCTGTAGACTTTAGTCTTTTGCAGCCTGTATATCTCTGATTTTATTTTAAAATGAAACAGTGTAATACTTCTTTGCTACTTGTTTGAGATGATAGTAAGTTTGACTGGTTGGTTTAGAAACCATGACAATGTTGTATGTATATATTTCAGGATCAATTTCTACTTCATATTTCATGGAAAAAAATCTTTTCTGAAGTGTTAATGGTATGTGTGCTGGTCTTTTCATTAGATGGATACCTGTTTTTTAAATTAATAATTGAAGCCCAGCCAGAAATAGCCTAATTCTTTAATTTATATTCTAAGAGGAAATCCAGCAGTTAAAAGATGTATAGTAAGATTTACAATTTGCTTTCAAAATAAAGCATCTTTATTTCAGGAAATGTTTACAGAATAAATATTAAATTAATGAAACTGATTAATTCAGTCATAGTTATTTTTCATAGCAATTTAGGTACTGTAAAATCAGGCAATATTGTGCTACTTATAAATAAATGCTTTAAATGCTGTATATAACAGTTGAACCAGTATAGATTTTTAGGATCAAGTTGACAATTTTGTTATTATATTTTATATTTAATTATTTGGCAGAGTTCCAATTACAGGTGGGATATCTAGAGGCCCTTTCACCCTCTTGTGCAAATAAATGTTCTCTTGTTGAGTATTTAAACAATACCTGATGACTTACTGTACTGAATTTTGGCAACTCTTTCCTGATTGTGCTGTAAGAAACAAAATTCCAGTCATATTAGGGCTGCTTCACGGGACTGTACTGAATCACAGTAGTGTACATTTGTGAATATCTTTTACGCAACATTTTTTTGAATGTTACAGAAAGGATGGAACTTATGCTATTATTTTTGTTTGTTGACAAAACTTAATTTGTAACACGTATTAGCCTAATGCTGATATAATCTTTCAAAATGTGATAGTTTTATATTAAACTTGTATATTATCCTTGCAAACAATCCCAATCTCATTTACAGATTCTTAAAGCATTTCAAAGTAAAGTAAATTGTTGATGTTTGGATTATTTTTATAGTAGGTAGTACTTTGGATGGGGAAGGGAACAAAGTATTTTAGTGTGGGTTGAGCATGGGCATACATGTAATACCTGTCACCTTAAACCAAATGTCTTTATGAGATCATATTGAAGTTCTGGACATTTATCCAATCCCATGAAAAGTAATAGCTTTATATTGAGAGGTGCTTTATAAACACACATTTCTAATGCACACTTACATATTTGTATTATGTATAAAAAGACAACTTTACAGTTAGTCCTTGTTTAATAACCTAATTTTGGTGGCTAAGTGATATCATTAGGTGAAACATCACATGACTGCATTGCTGCATCACATGACTGCATTGCTTAGCAACTCAGTAGTCCTAGTTGTTATTAGGCCAGAACCTCACACTTCTACTGCCCTGCCTCCCTAGTCTCCAATTCCCCTCATTTTCCTATCTCCCCCCCCATCTTTACCCTTTTGGATACTCTACCCTCCACTGCCCCATCACCCTATACTCTATCCTGCACCTTGGCCCTTTGTACTCTTCTCATACCTTGGCCATACCTGCCACCTCCTTTATCTTTGTTGTCTTCTTCCTCTCACTGCTGACAAGGCACAGCTGTCCATTCACAAAGCAGCTACTAGAGAGCCAGAATGTTAGGGATAGCAGGAACATTGGAGTGCAGGACAGAAAAGGCAACAGAACCAAGGGCGACCAGAAGAGTAGTGATGGGGGGAGATAGGCAAGTGAGGAGGGGGGGAAAGCAGAAGTGTACCTTGCAGTACTAAATGCAGGTGGACTGCCAAGCACCTGAATTTTGATCATGTGACCACGGGAGTTGCAACAGTCAAAACTTTGCAGACCAATTGTAAGTAGCATTTATATCTATCATAACTTTAAATAGTTGCTGAACAAACACTAATGACCACCATTTTGACTAATGCCTGCATTTATGACCTCAGTGTCCCTCAGTGTCAGATGATCACCATTATAGTCAATATGAATTGTCCTGTGTCTCAGCTGTTTTTATTCCTTCCCTGCAGAGAGTAAGGGGTTACAAGAGGGTAAGCAGGTATGCAATGGGAAATACACATTGAAATTAATGTGGCTTTTCTCCCCCCACAAAGAGTGGAGAGATTGTCTAAATAAGGAAAAGGGGGTAAAAAGGAAAAACCCAAGTTAAATAAATAGATACATAGTTTGCCTAACTGTAGGCAGTCTCCTGTGTGTGGCTTTGTTTTTTTGGTGGTCTCCTCCCTACTGGCAGAGTGGAGATATTGGAGAAGAAGGGATTTCAAGAGAGAAGGCAGGCACACAATGGGAAATACACCGGGCTGTTTACAAGTGAGCTTGTGGCTGCCAGCCTTGGGCATGCTTGAGCTGCTAGTCTACTGCATTCCTTTCAGTATGTATTCCTTATTGTGTGCCTGCTTACCTCTTAGTAATCCTTTCCTCTCCAATGAATATAAATGCAAACAATTCTTTGCTTGCTTATTATCCCAGAATTTGAATGAGCATTCTAAAGGGTGGGAAGTAGGGAAAAGGAAAGCACAGTTTTGTGATTTCCCATTTATTGATGATTTCACTTAATGATACAGCTGCCAGTCCCAATAGTAGTTGCTAAATGAGAACTACCTATATGCTGCATGTTGTTGATTTAGCTGAAATATTTCTGGACAATGAACAGTTTAAAAAAATACATAAAAATGAAGTAGGATAAATCACAGAATCAAATGTAATGTAACAGAGTTCACCAACATTCCTGGATTTGTGTGTGGGGAGGAAGAAGATGGTTATGCGTGAGCAGCCAGCAAGCGCATGCATGAGCACACAGCTCCATTTGCATGAGTGGCGTGCACATGCGCCTGCCACTCATGGAAATGGAGGATGTTTGTTCGCTGCTCACACAAGTGAGATATGCGTCCGCTCACCAGCCCTTTCCGCAACCTGGTTGCAATCCCCTTATGGCCCACTAGTGGGGCACAGTCCACAGGTATACAACACAGGTATAAAACATCAACACAATCATTTATTTTCTGATGCTAAGATGAATGTCAGTCTAAACTGTAACATGGTGGTGTTTGCTTTAAGAGAAGATTGTCCATGGTAATAAATGTTAGAATAGAGAAGGCCATCTTTTGGCTGATGCCAAATGAATGTCTGCATAATATACCTGTAGGGCCTCTGTAGCAGAGAATGTTCTGTCAGTTGCCATAATCCCACATTGTTGTGCTTCATTGATTGCTAAAAAAACCCCACCCTTTAAATCTGGCCTAGGAACAAGTTCTGTTTGAGAGAATCTGTACTGCGTCATAGTTTTTGTATGTGAACTTTTTATTAGAGATGGGGAGAGTTTATGCAGGTTTATTGACAATAGTTATTTGAGCCAGTCTACAGGTAAAAAAGATCAGAATAGTGCAAGCAGTGAAAGCAGTGGTATTCCCTGTGACACTCTAGGGCAGAGGTTCCCAACCTTTTGGGCACCAGGGACTGGTGCGTGGTTTTGTGTGCTGCCTTTGCTTGTTTGTGCGGACCGGTTGCTGCATGCGGACCGGGGATTGGGGACCCCTGCTCTAGGGAAGCAAAAGCTGGAATTTGAAGTAGGACAGAAAGAATATTGACTCTTTGGAATTTTAGTATTGATGAAGTCTCCCGAAATTGTCATGGACAGCCAAAGAAACAAACCAATGGATCATCAAGCAGAGCAATCACAGAGGTCTTACTCAAGGCACAAATGACCAAAAATTATCTTACTTTGACAGATTATGGAAAACCTAGCTCTCTGGAGAAGGGAATGCTGGAAAAGGTGTAAGGAAAAAGAAGAGGATGACGAACAGCAGGGGGGATAGACTCAGTTATTATGATGATAGGTACATCATTGGAAGACCTGAAGGACAAGGTTAGGCACAGATTCTAATGAAGAACATCTCATAGTTGACAAAGAGTTGATGGCATATAATCAGTGAATTAAAAATTGGCTTGATGGTCATGACTATTTTCACAGATGCTTTATAATCCCAAATGCAATACATTTTCAGATCTTTGAATAGAAATAACTCCTGCACCTGAGTTATAATACTGAGTTATAATATCGCCAGTATTATAAATGTAGCAATTATGAGACTGATAACTTTTTTCATTTTTGTCTACACTATAAATCAGGCAGTTACATGTGGGCCTTTGTGTTCTTCTCTAAATGTCTTAAACCTGTACACATATGGCTCTTTAGGTTGCTATCAGTACTTATGCATTTGAATGTAGCTTATATAATTGCTATTACAAAGTGTTAGACATCAGTTGCAGATAGCTTATTGATTAGAACCATTCCTTAGGCGAATAAAATGAGGATAATTTACATCTTATAAAATTGTTCAGAATTTCTAAAAGATCTAATTATCCATAAATTACATTAATTATAATGGCCATTATACCACAATCAGTTTCAAAAGCTGCATTATTGTTGTACGTGCATTGGAAATACAAAGTTATTTCAGTAACTGTATTCTTTTAATATTTATTTGAAAGTGTTAATGAAGACATAGGAGTGTCAATTTATGTATCCATTTCTCTTGGTTAAATAATAATTGACTTAAGTGTAGAGCAGATATGGGCATTTTATGGCCTGTGGGCCACATCCGGCTCTTTGTCCCTATCCAGACACAGGTGGGGGTGGGGGCAGTGGTGGCAGCCCTCCACAATGTTCCAGTTTCTCTCTTTTTTTTTATTTAAAAAGTTTTACAATACATTTTGACTTTAATCCCCCCCTCCCCCACCCCCACCCAACCCTCCCTATCCCTCTCCCCCATTCCCTCCTCCCCCCCCCCCGACTTCCCAGAGCTAAATACAGGGTATAAAATCAAAAAACAAACATAAGCACCCCTATGTTATCAGCAATAAACTATTAATTCTATCTCCCTCTAGCTCATATAAAATGAATACAAACAATATTAATATTACAAATAAAGTAAAAAAGAAAAAGAGGAAAACAGAAAAAGAGCTTTACTCAGAATAGATTTTCTTAATCCCAGTCCTTATTCATATTAATTTCAAAAAAAAAGAAAAAAAACTTTCACCTACTATTTACATTCTCCAACCTTTCTCTAATTTCTAAACAAATTCTCAGTTACGCGCCAAAAGCGCCTATCTCTATTAACCTTAATAATCTCCAACCAAACTAAACTATGATCAAAAATAATTCTTGCATGTATCACGCCAAATGTCTCGCAGTTCCAAATCATCCTTGAGTTCAAATAAAAAGAGTAAAAAAAAAGGTTTAAGCAGTCTGTAAGACAACTTGTTGTTAATTAGGAGCTTGCATACCCATTCTTAGTTCAACACATACTTTTAGTCCATAACCCTAATATACTTTTCTAACAAGCAAATAACATCAATCTTAAATTGTGTTAAATATTAAAAAAAACTTTCTTTCTCCTCTATGATAAATTTAATCCATTGACATTCTAATTTAAAAATTTAATCACCAATCTTAACACTCCAAAGCTTTTGGAGCACGTCTGTCATGACCCCCAAAACTTCTTTGGACCGCGCCCCTCCCACAGCTTCACTGTAAGTACACTTTGGAGATTCCATAACTTTCTGCTGGTCTTGCTCTTGCTCTCGTCTCGCTCTTCTTAGGGCGGCACGCGTCATCCTCTGGCCTCCTGCAACATCCGATGAAACTGTATCTTGATCGCCTCCAACACCATTGTCCTCTATCTGTCTATCTGCAACATCTTGAAGCTTTCCCTCGCCGTATCCCTTTACAGCTTCCAAAAATGATAGGGGGGTTGCTTTTAACACATTGCTATAAAAATCACGTACCTGGGCCACAGTAACCAGACGATGTCTTTTACCTTCATGCGTCACCACCAGTCCAACTGGAATCTCCCATCTAAACTTAATATCACATTTCTTAAGTTCCTGTACAAGAAATGCAAAATCTTTCCTTCTCCTTAAAATCTTCGGAGGAATCTCTTTTAAAACCAAGACTTCTTGCTCAGCCACTACCAATTTAGTATCATAAGCAGCTTGAATGACTTCATCTCTAATTACTCTCTTTGTAAAATAGACCACCACATCTCTGGGTAACTTCCTCTGTCTTGCAATCCATGAATTTACACGAAAAATTTTGTCCATATTTCCCTCAATTTCAGATGCTGGCTGGCCCAATACCCCTTCCAGAGCCTCAGAAATCAGCTGCTTTAAATCTTCTTTACAATTCTCCTTTAAACCCCTGATTCTAATAGCATACTGCATCTGATGATACTGAACAAGGCTCAATTCTCCGTCCATTTTATCCCTTATATTTTCATTTTCTAATACCTTTGCTTCTAATATAGAGTTCTTTTGACTGAGATCCTTCACTTTTACATCCAGCTGTTGCACACATTCAGCTACAGATTCAATCATAGACAACATGTCCACCCTCATTGCTCTAAACTTCTCTTCCATCTTCTTCTCCAATTTCTCCATTTTCTCCTCCATTTTCTCCTCCAGCTTTTTCAACTTTTCATCCATCATGTCAGACATCAATTGTGAATGCTTTCCAAGAGCATCTTGTAAATCCTTAAGCGTCAATGCCGGAGGAGGTGCAGGAGGAAGCAAAGCTTGCAATGAGGTCTGTTGCACCAGGGAAGACCCCGCACTCCGAAGAGCTTTAGAAGTTTTAGCCGCCATCTTCCCCCACTTTCACTTATTGCACACTTTCACTTTAAAGCTATAAAATCCATTGAGCTAGAGAGTAAAGATAAGAGTCCACATCACCTTGACCTCCTGTACCGCTCTGCCTGCATCTTGACAATCAAAAGTATTTCCTTTTGGCAGGGGTGGTTGCTAACGCCTGGCTCTGCTCCATAAATCCCGGAGCAGGGGCGCTGCGCAGCTCGGAGCAACCCAGGCTTCGGGGGGGGCTCAATCCTTCAGCCGCCCAAACTCTCAGCTCAGGCGGCCCCGGAGAGCTCAACCCCTACCTGGGGCCTCACCCCCTCCTCTTCTCCCGAGGAGGGGGCTTCAAATCCATCTAAACAGCTGATCGGCGCTGTTTACGATGGAAAAACACAGCTGCGGAGCGGGCAGCCCGAAAACGGCTGTCTTCGGCGTTGCGTCGCCACGGGAAGTCAATGTTCCAGTTTCTCATGTGGCCCCCTGGGAATATTAATTGCCCACCCCTGCTGTAGAGAATAAGGCAGATTACCTTGACAGAGATTTGCAATTTCCTTTGCTAAGGTGATACACTATAAAACACTTTTTAAGTCCAGAACATCCAGGTAACATTCAAAACAAGCTCAGACAGACACCTCCCTAATTCAGTAACTTACCAGAAGTTGGAAGACGTACAACATAATCAAACTTACAAGATTTTGTTATTATAAAAATAAAAAATAAATAATCATTTTTGTGTTCCTGTACAGTTGATTTATTGGTCTGGTGTACCTAGTGAGGCTGACAGGGACTTTTGCCATATCAATCAAATATTTAATGATCCTGGTCACTTAAGTAATTTGAAAAAATCAGCTTTATTCTGTTGCCTTTGCTAGATATTGCTTGAATAATATAATAGTTTAATAAAAAATTGTGCCTACATACATGTTTCCCAAAACATATCTTTATCCCTTTTCTCCTTGTATGAGGCTGTTCAAAATGTTACCCAGTTTGGTTTGCTAATACAGTAAGGTTATCTAGAGATAGATTTGTCAATGTAGCAATGTACTTTTGTCGTTTGCACAGCAGCAGTTCCATTTATGGTTCCAACAGTTGTGATATGATATTAGTAGGATGTAGCTATTAGCTAGGGGCAATTGTTTGCCATAGGCAACCAAAACATTTTGAATAATTAGATTTCATGATTGAAATGAAGTTTTGTCATGCATAATTTCTTTTGAAACTAGTGCTTTTTGCAACTTACATGTCTGGCTCCACAGTGTCTAGGGAAGCTAAACGATGTGCTTTGTAAATCAGTTACAATGGGTGTGTTTGAAGCAATCTAATTTAGGGACATAACACTTTAAAATAACAAAATATTGAAACTGTGGAATTTATGGCATCCTCTTTGTCATGAAAGACTCAAGTAGCCTTTTTGTGTGCTAAAATAGTATGCAAATTCCTTCTGCACTTAATATGGAACTGTTGCATTATTTTCTCCTTCTCACCCACACTAAATATGAATTAAATAATTCTATAATTATTTCTTCTAGAATAGTCTTTTATATAATTATACTTCTAGAATTGTCTTTTGCATTGCACTATGAGTATTGGAATAATGTTCAGTTACAGAAACACTTGTATTTTATTTCCACAGTCTCTCTGATACTAAACATGCAAATTAGAAACATTCCTTTATCATCTTCAGGATTGAAATATGCAGAAAATATTTATATTGCTAGTTGAAATTAAATTTTCCAGCTGGGAAGCAATACAATTTATAAATACAGTCCTTGATTGACGACCCTCAATTGGGACCGGAATTTCCATTGCTAAGACAAGGCAGTTGTTAAATGAGTCATGCATGATTTTGTGACATATTTTTGCCATGGTTGTTAAGTGAATCACTGCAGCTGTTAAAGTGAATTGCATGCTCGTTAAGCAAATCTGTTTCCCCCCCCCCTTCTGTGCTTATTGGAAGCCAGCTGGGAAGGTCGCAGATGATGATCACATTAGGCTAGGATGTTGTAACCACGTGACTTTGGTGATGCTGCGATGGTCATATGTGCAAGGACCAATTGTAAGTCATTTCTTTCCATGCTGTTGTAACTTTACTAAAGATTTGGTTGTAATTCAAAGACTACCTGTATTTATGTAGTTTTGCTTCAAGTTTTTAAAAGGGTTTTCTGACACTATGGAATACTTTTATAATCTTCAATTAGCTTGCAATGTGTAGATAAAGTTTTAATTAGCAAAAGTATTTACTTCTATTATAAATGAGATTTCATTCAATTATGTGAAGTGAACACATCATTTAGTGTTAGGTTATATTAATTTGGGCAATATGAAAAATAATATATTTGCTTTTAACGTCACCAAGACCTGTATTATAAAATGCTATAGTTCTTTTATTTTTAAAATGAGTTAAAATGAAGATGGGGAATACAACATATTGAAGTTGTGCTTATATTATGGTAGATAATTAATAGGTTTTTTCCATGTCAATCAAGATTTGAATGAAATTGTGAAAGAGACTTGACAAGTACATTGATTATGCAGAAAAGTATTTTACTTTGTTGAATTGTTAAAATGATTTGAAAGAACTTGATACAATGTTATATATTTAATTATGTTGATTGAAGTTGAAGGAATAATTCAATCAAATTGTCATTGAATTAAAGCTTCCCAGAGTCATATTAATAACTTTTTGGGTTCTCTAGGTATTATCCTTCAAAGCAGAATAACATGATAATTAAAACTGTTACTGTTTGATTAATAAATATAATGAAAAAAATGTCAGCATCCTTGTAATATAAATACTTAAACAGTTGGTATTTACATAGATTATGCAAAGGATGACAAATACCAAACGTGCACTGAGTACATTGCCATTAATCTATGTAATTATGGTGTATAAATTATAATTTCAATCTATGTCCTTATTTGGTGTAGGCACCAAGCTTGAAACTGGGAGATTGTGAATTTTAGTCCTGCCTTAGACACAAAGCCAGCTGGATGACCTTCACCCAGACAGTTTATCAGCCCTAGAAAGCAGGCAATGGCAAACCACTTCCAAAATCTTGCCAAGGAAATTGCAGAGATTAATCCAGGCAGTCTCCAGGAGTCAAATCTGATTTGAAAGCTTAAAAAAAAATCCACACTCCCCAAAGTCCTAATTAGTTTAGTTATTGTGCAAAGGGTATCATAACAATAGCCACCATTTTCATGCATGCACATAGTATATGATTAAGGATATATGAAAACCAATATATGCAAGGGTTCATGGAACAGATGAGAACAGATTGTAGTGACCAGGTAATTGAATTTTATTATTTAAATGGACCCTTATAGTTCTGATTCTATAAATTGGCTTCTTTTAATCTGTCGTCATTACATGCATTATACATAACAAACCAAAGACATTTCTTTTGGTGGTGTAGCGGCATTTGATGATGTGCATTTATTGAATAAAGTGACTTAAAAGTTACAGCTTGTGCCTTTCTATAAGGGCTAAAATGCTTTATTCTTGTCTTGTTGAATATTATTGGTATTCTTATATTAGCAATTAGAGAATATATGAAAAAGCGTCTATTCTTCTTTGTTGTGCATTATACTGGTAGCCCAGCATGTTTGTTTCAAGATCAAAGTTACTTGCTTTGGGTTTACATGTGTTACTGAATGAAAAACAATGCAAGGAACTGTATCTTTGCCAGTATTATCACGTGATCACCATGAATACTATCATTGTGTTAGCATTGTCATCTGCCAGTTAACATTTAAAGCTAGATTAGTAGCTGCTATTACTGTAGCTATTTAGTGGTATAACGTGTACATTTCTGCCCATCAGTGTCAGAACATTTCAGCTTTAGGCTTGTTTATAGTTTAATTATATCATGTGTCTTGGATGCATCATAATTTGGAAATTTTATAATAGAAATAATTAGCTGTGAATTCATAGATTGAAAGTAAGGTCCTTCATGATTTTAAAACACAACAAAGCATATCCAATTCAATGTTATATTGATTATACATTCATTTTAGGCATAAATTATCAATTGTATTGTGTTTAAAAATCAGTTAAAAAGGGTGGTATAGTCTCAAGCTCTTAGAATGATGACATTGGGCTTTGACAGAATTTATGAAATCTCCCCACCCACCTGGGCTGGACGCAGGCCCAAGATCTGTGGGTACCTAGCCTGGCCCAAAGGACCCGTTGGAGCGGGAAGGATAGGTGGGCGGGAGCAGTTGCCATCTCCCTGTGGTTGTAAGGACTGGCTAAGTGCCTGAATTTTCATCACATGACCATAGGGCACTACAGTAGCCATAACTCCTAGTGCAGATCATACAGGTATTCTTTGACTTACAACCATAATTGGGGGCAGAATTTCTGTTGTTAAGCAAGACGTTTGTTGACTTGCATCCTATTTTACAACTTTTTTGCCCTGATTGTTAAGTGAGTCACTATAGCTGTTAAGTGAATCATGTCGCTGTTAAGCTGATCCAGCTTCCCTGGTTGACTGCTTGTTGGAAGCCAATTGGGAAGGTGATGAATGGTGATTACGTGTCCCTGAGGACACAACCATCATAAATATATGCGGTTGCCAAGCACCCAAATTTTGATCACCTGATCATGTGGATTGTCAAGCCCCATGGGCTTGCCAGTTCAGGGAAGGGAAAGGGAGACAGCCGAGGGAGCCCGCGGTTGGACGGCAAGCTGCTGATGTCATTGCCTGACGACCAGGGAATCCCCCTTTGCCCGGGAATCCCTCTGCCTGACCGCCGAGCAGCTGAGGCTCCTGGCTGCATGCTGGGCTGCTGGAGATGATGCTGGAGAGGGGAGGCGGAGGCCAGCAATGCTGGTTTTAGGGACGGGCGCCAGATGCTGACTGGTTGAATGGGGGGTGGAGCTAAGGGAATTGCCGGTATATAAGGCACTGGGAGCAAGTCACTCCCAGTGCTGACTTTATTTGCTGTTATTCGCCGTCAATAAACACTGGTCAGGACGTTCCTGACTAGCCAGCTACCTTGTTGACCATCATTTATCATTTGTGGAACCAGGGCTGGTAAGGACTCTGACATGGATGCTGCAGTTGTTGTAAGTGCGAGGATCTGTTGTAAGTCAGTTTTTTTTCAGTGCTGTTCTAATTTTGAACTGGTTGAATGTCAAGAACTATATTTTCCTTTGTTCAGTATCATAGTAATTTTGAATGGTTGCTAAATGAATGATCCAGGACTACCTGTACATTTAATTTTCATTTTTCCAGCATTTTATTTTTCTGTTTCCCTCTTTTGACATTGTACAAAAGTTGCTGTCTAAATGGGGATCATATAACTAAACATAGAACCCCATTATCGCTATAATAGCTCTAAAGTAATTAACACTTAGTTGTTTCATTATTACCCTTTAAATAGTTCTGTTTGTTAATTAATTCTGAACTACTAACTGTTCCTAATTCTAGTTTTATGAATCAAGCATATACAGGTAGTCTTCCACTTACAACAGTTCAAAATTAAGTGGCACTGGAAAAAGTGACTTAATGATGTTTTTTACATGACCATTGCAGCATCCCCAGGTCATGTGATCAAAATTGAGATACTTGACAACTGGCTCATATTTATTATGTTTGCAGTACCAAGGTCATGTAATCAGCTTTTGTAACCTGACGAGCAAAGTCAATGGGAAAGACAAATTCACTGAACAACTGTGTTACTAGAAAGGTCGTAAAATGGGGCAAACGTACTTAACAAATGTCTCACAAAGCAACAGAAATTTTAGGCTCAATTCTGGTTGAAAGTAGAGTACAAGCTGTATGTGAGTCTCAAAAATATATACTGTATAATATTATTGGTAGGAATAACAGACAATCTATAATGGACTGCTGAAGGAAAGTCAGAATGAGAATATACAGTACATAGAACTTCTTTTTCACAATACTGTAAACTTAGATTTATATCAGTAGTTCAACTTTAAACAAATTTCCAGAACTCCTTAGTTTTGCTAACTTGGAAACTGAATCAGTATGAATCATAAACAAGCAGTATGTTGTTCCTTTCTACTACTGTATAATGATCTTACTTTAAAAGGCCATAAATGCATGTAAAATATTTGAAGGAATTATTGAAATGTGTAAATAGGTCTGGGGCAGTTTTGGGACTCCTTGGCATGCTGCAACTTAGGGGTTTCTTGGCATGCCACAGCTCTGGGGCTGTAAACCCCCCCTGAGCCATGGCATGTAGCCGCAGGTGCCCCTGGAAGCCCCAGCTGTCCCAGCCCAGTCCCAGTCATTCTTGCCACCTTGCGCTTCAAAGTCCTTGCATCTGCTGCCTAACTGACCTTCATATGTTCTTGCTCCTGATGATGGTGAGATATGCCTGGCTGCAGCTTTGTAAGCCAACTTCCACATATTTTTCAAGGAAACTGCAATCTTAGGAAGAAAGTCTTGTGCAGCCAATACCTACCTTGAAAAGGACTTGGTCAGCAGTGGGACAAGATGATGGAAGTCAACTAAGCTAGCAGGAGCCATTGTGCACAGGTGGCCAAAGGGAATAAGTGGGGAAGATGGGGAGGGGGGGAGTAGAAGCACCTTGGTGGTCCTAAGTGCGGGTGTGGGCTAAGGGCCTGAATTTTGAGCACATTATTGCAAGAGCACTGCAGTGGCCTTTAACTTTGTGCATGGGTGGAAAGTCCTTTTGTTCAGCCCTGCCGTAACTTCAAATGGTTACTGGACAAATAGTTTTAACTCGAGAACTATATGTAATTTTGAAAGCCAAATGGAGCCATTGTTTAGGAAAAATACACTTTAATCTTTTTTCTTTGATTGAAAGGCACATCTGGCGGTCTGCATCACGCACCTCCCGCCCTCCTCACCTCCCCTACTCCGCCTGCTGCTGGAGGGCTGGCCTGGTATTCACAGAGTGCGCCGGTCGAGGGGCTGGCAGGCTCTGGCTGCTGACGGACACCATCAGCCCCCATGCACTCGCTGGCCTCTGTGTGCGAGGGCCGATGGTGTCAGGCAGCAGCCGCCCTGGCCCATGCCTCGCCTTGCCCCGTGCCAATGGCACCCTTGGCCTGCCCCTTGTTTTGCCTCAACTCACCCCACAGGAGAAGCTTCCTGCCCACCGCCTTACCTGCCAGAGTCCCCCTGGATGTCCCCCAACCCTGTCCAGCCCCCCCCATAGGCGTCCTCCCCATTGAACAATGGCAGGGTGGCCACACCCACCCACTCAGCTGTGACCACTGGAGCCATGCCCACCCAGTGGACCATGCCCACCCAGCACCCCTGAGGGCACCACAATGCTTATGTGGCCCTCAGTGAAATTGAGTTTGACACCCCTGGAATAGAGGCAGCCAACCAAACCTAATTCCTGTGGAAATGCTTGAATTCCACCTCCAGAAGCTCCCAGCCAGCCTTAACCATGTTAGTTCAGATTTTTAAGGACTAACTAGGCAATTACATTTTGCTTCCTGAGTACATTTCATGGGGCAGCTATGTTCCCTTAGCCTTCACCAAGCTTTTTTTTTGTAAATAGCCTTTCAGCTTTTTGTAAAAAAACTGTTTTTGCTCCCAGTCATAAAATAACAAGGGATTAATTATTAAATAGCACTTTCACCTACTTGGATGCTGAAAAACTAATTAAATAAATTCAGGTTGAACTTGATTCCTGTGCCGATATCCTTACAGATAATATATCTTTTCAGCAACAGTGTGGAAGTGATTTTCCATTGCCTTCTCCCAGGATGCCTCCAGACATGGAATTCTCTGGAACTGTCTTGCTCAGTTACTAATGAAGCCTGATCCTACTTAGTTTCTAAAACAGATAAATTTTGAGTAGGAGCTACCACCTGTATATTTTATAAAATTGAAAAAACAAACTGCAAAAATTGTGTGGAACTGTTCTATACCAGCTCCCCCCCCAACCTTTTGTGTTCCATGGAGGGCTTTTTTTTCTGTGGGCCATGGAGACGTGGTTTTGCTTACTGCCTGTATCCTGTGCGTGCATGGATGGGGCTTCGCTTGCTGGCACGGCCCGGTTCCTGGTGGGCCTCTGACTGGTGCCGGTTCACAGTTGGTTGGTTGGGGACCCCTCTTCTATAGGGATAATATTTTGCATATTTAAGATGGCTCTAATCTGTAGTTTAAAGCATTTGGTCTGCAGGTGGTTTTTGGAAAGTTTATTGCCCAAAACGTTAAAAAAGTCAGAACTGTTTTGTATCTGTAAAATATTAATTTGAAAATTAATTAATTTGGACAGGCTAAATTCTAATTTTTATAGAGGTTCCTAACTTCTGTGGAATTAAACTTATACACTCCATGCATTTACTTCAGTGTTCTGCGGCAATTTGAAGCTGAAAATCTCAGGCTCAATTCAGCTTTTTTGTATCCAGGTGTTACATGCTTTCTTTACTACTCTTAACTCTCTCCCTTCTTAATTTTTAGGTAAAAGACTTCTAGAAGAAAAGACACTTGTCGTTTGCAAGCATGCCATTTCCCTTTGGCAAATCACACAAGTCTCCTGCAGACATAGTGAAGAATTTGAAAGAAAGTATGGCAGTTCTAGAAAAACAAGATATTTCTGACAAGAAGGTAGAAAAGGTAAAGTTTACATTTTCTTTTTATGGAACTGTCCTGGAGGGATTGTTTAGTGGTACAAATTTTCCCAAGCACTTTTGTTAATCCTCAGCAGCAGTATCTGTTGTTTTGTTTTTGGCAAATAATGATTATAACCTTTGTAGCAGGACATTACATGGGAAATGTACTTCTGCTGAAGCTTTTACAACTCTTACTAATTTGTTATCAGCATTATTTTAATAACATTTATATTTTTTCTTTGAAACTTTTCTCTGTTCCCAGATTAACAAACAAAAACTATTTCAACAAAAACTTTCTTTACTTTCCCATCTGCATTTTCACTGTCGCCTGATTTTCTTAGTTTATACCCCACTGTTCATTAATCTATCATTAGTTTATTAATCTACCAGAATTATTATTTGCCTAATCTACTTCTCAGTTTAAATGGTAACTTTATGTTCACTAAACATTTCCCTGGACTAAATGCCTAGAAGTAGTAATGATGAAGGAAGATTTTGTTGTCATAATGCAGTATTTAAATTGCAATACTTTTGAGTTAGACCTTGAATCCTTCACATGTGGTTCTTGCTTAAAATATTTTTCTACAACAATAGTAGTTTATGAATGGTCATTTAATGACCATTTGAAGTTATAACAGCCTAGAAACAGTGCTTTACTGCCCATAAAGCACTGCCTAACTTTTCTGCCCCTCCCTGCAATCACATGACTTTTGGGACAATGGATTTACATAATGACCATATGATTCAAACTTATGATTGCATGATTTACTTAATAACCATGTAAAAACAGTAAATTGTTTCTAGTCATGTGGGTGCCTCAACTTATGACCACAACAATTTATGACCAAAAATTGGTCCCGATTGTGGTCATGTCAAAGACTATCTGTATTCTCTTTCACTTTTCAGAAAGAGGAGTGGTTGATTAACTGTTTCTTAGTTTAAGAACTTCACTTCCATCTGAGTGCAGAGGTTTCCTTCATATCCTGCTTCAATTTTGGGAAGCAAGAGAAAATCTATATACTCATTTTTTTATTACAAGAAAAATATGTATTCTGGCATGACCACTTAAGTACATAAAGACAAATGGATTTTTTTAAAAGAATTATTTCAGGAGATAGCTAACATTACTTATATATTTTTAGTTTTTCTCCAGTAGCTAGTGAAGATAGAGTTATAGTGAAATAATTGTTTTCAGAATTAAGAATTCAAATTCTATAATTATATGTTATTTAAATATTTTTGTTGAATTGTTTTAATTTTATATGCATTTTATTATATTTGTTTTATATGTACGCTGCCAAAAGTCACATGATTGAAGCAGTATAAAATCTAATAAATAAACTTCATTGAAATTTAAATTTATCATACTTTATAAAGCATGGATTGCCCATAGAACTTGGGCTAACAAAACAATTTAAATGATTAAGCTTATTTTCCTGCATATATGAAGCAGGGGAAATAACCAGAGGTCATTTTACTCTTTTGAATTTATAACTCAGAATGCAGTCATATAACCATATTGCACTCCCCTGACTTTCTCATGGTAATTCAATTACAAATCTATACAACTGATGCATTTGTATAATTTTTATGCAGTGCAATTTCTTATGCAGTTTTCCTCAACATTTATTGAAAGAAGCCAAGAATAAACTGTAGTTTGAGTCTGGTTTAGTAAGAGACAAGCTAATATCCTGACTTGAACATAATAAGCAAAGGACAAGGTCTTTTTGTTTTTGGTTTAAATTATACACCTTGAAGGAGCCTTTTCTTGGGATTTTGGGTGCAGAATCCTAAATAGTTGCATTTAATGGCTGGTATATTAGGGTGACTATTTGTCTACTTCTGAATATATGTTGATCTAATTCTATCTTTTTGGTTAACCTCAGCATTTATTTTAAATGGGCAATGTCCTTGTGGTGTATATAATTACTCTTAATGCTATAAATAGTCAACTGTATGAACTTAATTAACAGTCTGTCTCCTCTTTCTGCCTGACATTTTTAACCTTCCAAGAGATTATGATAACTGGTTTTTTAATATCCTTCAGACATCCAATATCTCATCACTAAGCCACCCTAATGTCCCTAAAATAATGCCTATTGGTCCTACCAGTCTGGTTTCCTTTCCCTTTCATAGAATCTTAGGGCTGGAAGACACCTTTGAAGGTCTTCTAGTCTAATCCCCTATTCAAAGCAGGTGTTCTGACAAATGTTTGTCAATCTTTTCTTGAAAACCTTTAGTGATGGAGCACCCACAACTCCGGGAGGCAAGCTGTTCCAGTGATTAATCATTCTCAATGTCAGGAAATGCTTTCTTATTTCCAGGTTGCCTCTCCCTCTGATGAGCTTCCATCTATTGCTTCTTGTCCTACCCTAAGTACTATGGAGAATAAATTGTCATCACTTCAAGTAATGGAAGACTCTTGTGTCTTCCCTGAGCTTTCTCTTCATTAGCCTAAACATAACTAGTTCTCACAACCATTGATTGTATAATTTAGATTCCAGAATCCTTATCATCGTGGTTGCTCTCTTCTGCATTCTTTCTAGGACCTCATTATGTTTTGTGTCATGATGATGAGAACTGGACACAGTATTCCAAATGTGGCCTCACTAGTGTAGTATAGAGCAGTACTATAATTTTCCATGATCTTGATGCTATTCCTCTGTTGATGCAGCCTAGAACCAGCTTTTTTGGCAACAGCAGCACCCTGCTGACTCATACATAAGCTATGATCCACCTAGATCCCTCTCACAATTACTACGGTTGAGCCAAATACCTATTCTATACTTATGTATTTGGTTTTTCCTGCCTAAGTGCAAGATGTTATTTTCTCACCACTGAACTGCATCTTGTTGGATAGGACCAATGATCAATCTGTCAAGGTCCTTCTGAACCTTGAGCCTATCTTCTAAAAGTATTAGCACTTCCTCCCAGCTTGGCGTAGCCTATAAATTTGATGAGTTCCCTTTCTGTTCCCTCATCTACATCATTTATGCAGATATTGAAGAGCACCGGGCCCAAAGAGAACTTTGAGGTGCCCACTTCATGCTTCTTTCCATGTAGATGTAGTTCCATTGAGGATTGCCTAGTCTACATTGTTCTGTATTGCCAAGAAGTAGGCTGTGGTTTACTACGTCAAATGTCTTACTGAAGTCAAGGATACTATATACATAGCATTTCCCTGATTCACTAATTTAGTCACTTATTTAAAGAAGCCAATAAAGCTTCTGTTTTTAGCAAACCCATGCTGGCTTTCAGTAATTGCCTTCTTCATTTCTAAATGCTCACATTTCTCTCTTTCTTTTCTGGAGAATTGAGCTTTGTGACAGGATATACCCAGCAAAACAGCTGGGAATATGCAAGCTTTTCCAAGGTGACCATTTTGTGACATGTATGATAAAACTAAATGTATTTAAGTGTGTAATACTTAAATACTGACTTTGTAATAATGCCGCTTGCGGGTGGGTGTGAAAGCCCTAACAAGCAGGCATATACATAGAATGAAGGCTACTGCTAAGCTTGTAAGCCGCCGTGAGTCTTCGGAGAAGGGCGGGATATAAATGTAATAAAAAATAAATAAATAAATAACTTGGTCACCTGGTTTTTTACAGGCTATGACAGTCAAAAAAAATATTTAGCAAGCATGTTGTAAAGATATGTAAAATGGGTATTCTAGTAGTCAAGGGAATCTTTTACAGGTTCCTAAATAAGAAACTTCATAATAAAAAAGGTGTGATTCGGAAGTATTTTATGGGTTTTCAGAAAAGGAGCGTGGCCTAAATGAGATATCTTCAATTCCAGAATTTGTTCAGCTTAATATCTGGGAGATCAGAGGTGCTTTTCCAAAAAGTAACTGGAATTTCTTGTTTTATTTTTCCTTGAAAACATTTCACTTCTCATCTAAGAAGCTTCTTCAGTTCTGATGTTTGAGAATGTCCATAGACATGTGGGAGATGTTTTTACAGTGATAAGGATGCTACTGTTACGATAAATTACACCCCATAACTTTGGAATCTGATTATTTTTGCAGTGATATGGTCATATTGAATTTTGGGGGTTGCTAAATGAATTATTTTTGAAAAATTGTAAAGGTAGTAAGGATTTAATTCAAGAGGTATGTAACAGTTGCTTTTGGAAATACAGTCTTATCTATTAATCATACTATTTAATGACTAAATATGTTATTTCACATTGATTTTATGATATTTTGTAATGTTAGTGAATCTTTATATATGTGTATGTGTATATGTATATATGTATATGTATATAAAATATTATATTTCCCTTTCTGATGTTTTTTTGTCAATTTATTTGCTTTTTTTATTTTGATCACATCTTTTTTCTTTGTATCTTCAGTAAAGGTTTGTTAAGATAAATTTCAAAACAAATGAAAAAAGTAGTAAAATTAGTAAGCAAATGATTTTCAGTTTTAAAAGTAACTAGCCTTTTTCCTTGTGCAGGCTACCGAAGAAGTTTCAAAAAACCTAGTTGCCATGAAAGAAATCTTATATGGCACCAATGAAAAGGAACCTCAGACAGAAGCTGTAGCTCAGCTTGCTCAAGAACTATACAACAGCGGTCTTCTTAGCACCCTAATAGCTGATCTACAACTCATTGATTTTGAGGTAGGAAAATATGTACTAATGATAATTTCAAATTTGAATTTCATCAAAAATAATTACCAGAATAGATTATTTTTTTCTAATCTCCATGCGTGGAATGTGGGGAGAAATTGGTTTCCTGCTAGATTTATGGATTATTCCTTGCAGCTATTTGAAGGTTTTTTTTTTTGAAAACTAAACTAATTCATGACTGTAACAGCTGAAAGAAACCACATTGATGTCTTTTTGGATATAAAAGGATTTCTTCGTACATATAGTTGTATAAGATTATGAAACATACACTGTTTGTCAACAAAAACTGACAGCCCTAGAACATTCCAGAGCTGACAAGTAATTTGCATAGTTGGGAACCCACTGAGGCCCATGGAAAGTTGAAGGATTCATACAAAAAAAGAAGAAAAACTCCAGTAATAAGTTGAATGAATCTCTTTCCCAGAACCTGAATAGGCCTATTAATTCCATATGGCTATTCTATAAATAAGGGACGCGGTGGCTCAGTGGGTTAGGACGCTGAGCTTGTCGATCAGAAGGTCGGCAGTTTGGCGGGTCAAATCCCCAGTGCCGCGTAACAGAGTGAGCGCCTGTTATTCGTCCCAGCTTCTGCCAACCTAGCAGTTCGAAAGCACGTAAAAATGCAAGTAGAAAAATAGGGACCACTAAGGTGGGAAGGTAACAGCGTTCCGTGCGCCTTTGGCGTCTAGTCATGCCGGCCACATGACCACGGAGATGTCCTTGGACAAGCGCTGGCTCTTCGGCTTTGAAACGGAGATGAGCACCGGCCCCTAGAGTCGGAAACGACTAGCACGCATGTGCGGGGGAACCTTTACCTTTACCTTTTATTCTATAAATGGGAAAATAAAAACTGCTGGATAGGCTGCCAGTGTGGGAATGTGGTTTCTCTGTGATTACCTACATTATTAGTTATTTGTAATTTTATATAACAAACTATGAACTCTGCCTTTAGGGCAGGATGAAAAACATTGAGGGCAATTAGAGTTTTTTGAGAAGCAAACCATCTTCCCCTCTCTGTATCACAAGTGCCTTGTGTCTGAAGGCTCCCTGTGTTTCAGAAGCAGTAAGAACTGGAACATGTGAGAGAGGTCCAACCTAGAAATGAGGAGGAATTTCATGACACTGAGAACAATTAATCAGTGGAACAGCTTGCCTCCTGGAGTTGTGGGTGCTCTATCGCTGGAGTTTTTTTAAAAAAATATTGGACAATTATTTCTCCAGGATGGTATAAGGACTCCTGCCTTGGGCAAGGGGTTGGACTAGCTCTTAAGGTCCTTTCCAGCCCTATGATTCTATGAGGAACACGTGTTCAAAAACACACGTTAAATGGGAAGTGCAGAACTTGTTGACTAATCTTTGAAGCCTGGCCTTTATCTTACTATTTTTATAGAATGAATTGCATTTGTATTTTTTATTTATTTATTTATTTATTTTATTTTATTTTAATTCCATTTATATCCCGCCCTTCTCCGAAGACTCAGGGCGGCTTTACAGTAGCCTTCATTCTATGTATATGCCTGCTTATTAGGGCTTTCACACACACTCCAAGCGGCATTATTACAAAGTCAGCTTAATTGCCCCCAACAATCTGGCTCCTCATTTTACCTACCTCGGAAGGATGGAAGGCTGAGTCAACCTTGAGCCTGGTGGGATGCGAACCTGCACTAATTGCAGGCAGCTGGTGTTACTTAAGGAGGCATTAGCCCACTGCTCCACCAAGGCTCTATAACCTAGTAATGGAATATATTTTTAGAGATGTGCATATATATTTTTTAAAATAGTGTTTTCTATCAAAAGGATGTTTGCTATTTTATACTAAAATTTAACAATACATTTGATCTTCAGTAACTTCTTGACACATACAGAATATGATTATAAGCTATCTTTCACACAAGACAATTATTTTTTCTGTTTGCATCAAAAACATGGAACTTTTCTTTTTCAACACTGCCAGCATAATATGTGTGATTATCATCATGACAAAGTTATATCATTTAGAAATAGAAAATAGTTCAAACAAAGCGTTACTGTTGTTCATAATCACGTTTTTATGACAAATGCTGGCATTGATGATAAATCTAGAAAAAATAATAATAGGACTTGAGGCAGAGTTGGCCGGGCTATTGAATATTTTTTTATTATTGTGATATGCACTTTGAGGGAAGTAGTTTCTAGAAACATTAGTCAAACGTTACTGCTGTTTTGGGTCACTTTGCAGTGGAATTACAAATATTTGTATTTGGACTGTAGTCAGTTAGTGCCTTCTGTCTTCCTATAGAAGTATATTTTGCAGCATTTATTCCTGTAGTCTCATCTCTTTCCCCTTAGTAATAGAACTAACAAGTTATATAACCAACAACCAAAAAAATTAATAAAATATTTGCATTCTTTCCTCCTATGAATAAATACAATGAAATACTAAGAAACCTAAATAATGTGTGTAAAAGGAGGAGAATCACAGAAAATGATTCATTATAATTAGCTTATGTATTGTCTATGTGTATAGACTAGAGCCATGGTGGCGAACCTATGGCACACGTGCCACAGGTGGCACGCAGAGCCTTCTTTGTGGGCACGCGTGCCATCACCCCAGTCCTAGGCCTTCAGCTGGATTTTATAAAGTCTTTTCGCTTTAGGCCTCCGCCACTGTGTGCAAAAAAAAAAAAGGTTCAATCAATCAATTTCATCTTCTCATGGGGAAAAAAAAGATCTTGCAAAGTTGGAATTGATTGATTGAACTTTTTAGTCCCACCCAGTCTGCCGTTACCACCGCAGCCACGCCCACCCAATGGGCCACGCCCACCTGGGACCGGATGATACATAAGTGGGTTTTGGGTTGCAGTTTGGGCACTCGGTCTCTAAAAGGTTCGCCATCACTGGACTAGAGAGTTGTGGTACATACAAACATTTGTGATTAGCTGATTCTTTCAAAGGGATTAGAAACATTCTATTTTGACATGCTAATAATAAATTCATAGCTAGTCAAGATGAACAAGGTATAAACTATGATGGCTGGAGAAGTTGAGTTCTTGGTGGCAAAGAGAATCTGTAACTTTAGGATGTAAATATCATACAGTCATAGGTGCAGTTGAAAGCAGTAGCTAAAAACTTTTTTTGTAGGAGAAAATAAAATCCTGCTCAGGGAAATTAGTTTTGGTAAAATTAGGCAATTAAAAGTTGATATATCTTTGTAACTGCTATTCAATAGAGAATAAAAATATATATTTATATTTATAAAATATATATTTTATAAAAATAGTGATAAAACACAAGTCCTTCGACTGAATCAAATCAGTTTGTAAAACATAACCAACATAACATCTTAGTTTGTATTTTTGATAGGGCAAAAAGGACGTGGCTCAAATATTTAACAATATTCTGAGAAGACAAATTGGTACTAGAACACCCACAGTTGAATACATCTGCACTCAGCAAAATATATTGTTCATGCTGTTAAAAGGGTATGTATTATATTGTAAATATAAAATGATTGTTGTTTTTCTCATGTAAAACTAGTTTACATTTAATTATTTTCTATTTGGGTAGGGCTGTAGTATCACCTTAGTAATTATCTGTATAAACTTTATATGCAATTACTTTATAATTGTAATTATAAAGTGTCAACTAGTTTGTAGACCTAAAGAACTGCTGGTATTCCTGTAATTATCTGCAGTGGCAGGAAAATTCTGAACTTCAATTACTTGTTAAAGGACCTCCTATCCCACCCCCTGCCCCCAAGAAGCCCATTTCTGCCAAGTTTCATGCATGGGCTCTCCCAATAGCCTTGTTAGCACAGAGGTCCCCAATCTTTTGGGCATCAGGGACCAATTCCATGGAGAGAGGTTTTTGCACGGACCGGAGGGGGTGTGGTTTTGTGTGCTGCCTGCATCCCATGGATGAGGCTTTGCTTGTTTGTGCAGACCGGCTGCTGGCATCCATGGCCCGGTATTGGTCCACAGATCAGGAGTTGGAGATCCCTGTGTTAGCATAACAATGAGAAGTTTGAAACTTTTGCATCTGTTGGTCCTTAACCACAATTTATTATGTCATCTTAACTCTGGGCAAACTACTATTAAGTTTAATTAGTGGAAATGAGGCTTGTTTCAATAAACCATAATGAAAGGATGGGATATTATACTACATTAAAATTAATGAGAAATGCAAATATACCAGCGATGTGTTTTCAACGTAACTTCCCGTTTCCTGCAAGACAGAATTAAAACTTGTACTTCTACGAAATTCTTACCACATTAACTGTAGCCTAGCATTATTATTTTTTAATACAGACAATGTTTTAGAAATAAATCTTCCATACCGTATTTTAATGAAGGACGAGGGGGGACATGATAGCAGTGTTCCAATATCTCAGGGATTGCCACAAAGAAGAGGGAGTCAAGCTATTTTCCAAAGCAACTGAAGGCAAGACAAGACACAACGGATGGAAACTAATCAAGGAGAGAAGCAACCTAGAACTAAGGAGAAACTTCCTGACAGTTAGAACAATTAATCAGTCGAACAACCTGCCTCCAGAAGTGGTGAATGGTCCAACACTGGAAGTCTTTAAGAAGAGATTGGACAGCCATTTTTCTGAAATGCTATAGGGTTTTCTGCCCGAGCAGGGCCTTGGAATAGATAACCTCCAAGGTCCCTTCCAACTTTATTATTATTATTTTATGGAAGGTAGATTTAAGATTTCTCTGAAAGGCTTGAGTCAAATATCCCTGCAGAAGAATACTAATAAGTGTCTTATTTTAAAGATAAGCTTCCTGTTCTTTTAATGTGTCTTCATAAGTAGCCTTTAAGTGTGCAATTGTTCTCATTATTTTGTTTATGGGTTTTAATTTTGTAATTGTTTGCATAGTTTGTCACCTTGCTATGGAAATTGGCCCTTAAACATTGAATATTTGCTCATGAAATAGACTGAAGTCTTCCTGCACAATGCGCTCTGTGTCTCTTGATATACAATTGATAGCCTTGTAGCAATGATGAATTATTGGTTCAGTTTTCTGAAATAAAGAACAACTCTTTGTGTATGGTCCCCCTCCAGATTGCTATTTCCTCTGCTTGTATCGTGCATTATTATATTGAAGCATCATGCTTCATTTGTGTTCACAATCACAAACAAACGTGAAACCTTTCAACAAATTAATGAATAGTGAAGTATTGTTGCTGTTTAGCACAGAAGAATATTTATAATTGTTTTTCCCCACGTCTGGGGGAAATGAAATCTCTTCCTGTCATTTAAAAAACAGTTAAGTAACGCGAGAAATAACAAAATAGAAGTTTGTAAACAGAAAAGTACTTATTTCTTTTGACCATTGTTTGCTTCTTATTGAACACATGAACAACAAACACAGTGCATTCAAAACTTGCAAAATATTGCTTATTCGTTCAAACTCAGCAAATAAATAATACACTAAAATTCCACCAAATTTTAAGGTCATATAGTTAAACTGTAAATTACTTAGGACTTTGCCAGTAAAACCAACACTTGTTTAATGAAACTCTGGATATTATTCGGCGTATGATGGTAATATTCCTGGAATTCCATTCATGAAAGCATTTTGTAATCTCACTCTACTTTATAGGGACTTCTGATATGAATGTAAAAATACCAAGTCTTTGGATGCCATTGGCGGCGCCTCTTGGTTCTTCTTTAAATTCCCTGAAGCCCCTAGCAGTTGGAAAAAAGAAAAAGGCGAGATAGCTTGGTAGCATTAAGTCAGCAAAAGGTGAAAGAGAGAGAAGGGGGGGAAGGACACATACCTATATAGAAAAGGGGGATACATGGAACATTTTTTGCCCAGAATGTTTTTTTCTCCTTCAAAGCCTAACTGAACATAGAGACATTCATGCAGTAGAAGTGTTGTACCAATAAATACGAACTTAAATTTTTAGTAGGCAATTTAGAACATTTATAATCTGCTCTGACTGTATGCCTTTTTTGTTGATATTATATTTCTTACCTAAACAGGTATGAATCTCCAGAAATTGCTCTGAATTGTGGAATCATGTTAAGAGAATGCATCAGACATGAACCACTAGCGAAAATAATCTTGTGGTCAGAACAGTTTTACGACTTCTTCAGATATGTGGAAATGTCAACATTTGACATTGCTTCAGATGCATTTGCCACTTTCAAGGTTGTATTTTTTATATTCGACAATACTTAAAAATTTATATCATGACTGCTCAAATTCATTTTGGAAAATATATCAGTCAATTAGAGACCCACAAAATAACATTATTAAAATTACCGAAATAATACCAATATTAAACTGTACATCAATCTTTTAAAAAAGAGATAAACAACAATGTATAGCTTTTCAACTGTTGAATTCTAGAAACATATAATGGTGAGGGTTAATAGGAATTACAAACTGAATAATATTGGGGTGGGGCTGCAGGTTCTCCATCCCTGCTGAAATAAAAATTGCACAAAAATTATGATTGCACTAGTTTTCTTGAAATTAGACGTAAGCTTAACTGAGTTATGTGGCACATAAATGGAAAAGAATACAGGTAGTCCTCGACTTTCAACAATTCGTTTAGTAACCATTCAAAGTTACAACAACACTGGAAAAAATGACTTAGGACCATTTTTCACAAACTTGCAGCGTCCCTATGGTCACATGATCAAAACTGAGATGCTTGCCAACTTTCATATTTATGACAGTTACAGTGTCCTTGGGTCTTGTGATCACCTTTTGCAATCTTCTGACAAGTAAAGTCAATGGGGAAGCCAGATTCACTTAACAAATTGTTAAATGGAGCAAAACTCACTTAACTAATATCTCACTTAGCAACAGAAATGTTAGGCTCAGCTGTGATCGTGAGGAACAGCTGTATTGTTAAAAATTGTTTCAGACATCCTGAAATTATAGAAAAGGAGAGGGGTTATCTTTTAAATAACAATGTATTTTCTTATTTCAAGGATTTACTTACAAGGCACAAATTGCTGAGTGCAGAATTTTTGGAACAGCATTATGATAGGGTATGTATTTTTATTTCTTTGTTATAATTTCTTTCAACTATCAGAATAATCATCACATTATGAGAGTAAAAAACAATAAAACATTTCTTGCCCAGCTAAATATTTTTATTTTCAGCATTTTCTGATTCATTGAATCAATGCAAGTTGTACCTGGGATGTGAGCGGTTTTTTTGGACAGGAATTTCTTGCAGTTGTCTTAAAAAAATCTATGAATAAAATTATTTTTGTAAGAAGCAAACAACACACTCTCACTGTGTTGCCATTCCTGATAGTGATGCTAATCAGAGAAGTACATATGACAGCCTTGCTCCATCTACTGGCCATAGCTAATGATAAAAATATAGAGTTGACTGTTTATAATCTCAAGTACATGTTTGCCTAAAGAATTAACTGAAAACTCCATTCAGTAAGCTGCAGAATACTTATTTAGTTGTTTTATGTATGTAGTACAAGAATAATGCTAAAAAAAATTAGAACAGTCTCTAAATGCATTGAAATTTGGTTTCTATGACTCACATCCAGTTCTGTTGTTGTTTTTATTATTTCTAATTAAATGAGTCAAATAACTTGGGATCATTCTGTTGATTGGAAAGGCTATAATTATTTTTTCTCCCATCCAGTTCTTCAGTGAATATGAAAAATTACTCCACTCAGAAAATTATGTAACAAAACGACAGTCACTTAAGGTAAAAAAAAGAATCACTGTGCAATGGTATAAGAAGACTTAGTTATTCTGTTTTTGTATATTAAATTAAAATGTGTCAGGAGGATTCTGAATCTTAGGAAATTTGTATGTTATTTATGTAACTTGTTAATACCAATTCTATAAGTATGCGTTGCCAGTCAATAATAACTAAAGCTTAAGCTTGTAATATAAATTTCTCCTTTTTACTATAAAACTACTCATTTTTTTAATTGGAAGCAGCAGTAGTAAAAAGATCATTTTGCCATTTTCCTTCACCTTCCTTGCATCTGTGGTCTAGTCTGGAAGAAGGCATCCATATTTGTTCTTTGTGCTTCCATTTGACAATTATTGGTCCATAAGGCAACGACGACATCCATTTTTATGATTTTTGGAATGAATCCAGATAATTTTAATAGTTTGACATGGCAGAGAATGACATGGCAGAGAATAGGGCATAATAGTAAATTAGCCTAATATCACTATTTATCTTTTGAAAATAACAATTGTGCAAAAGGAAATGCAACCATTGGCTCTGTTAACTATTGCTACTTGTGTGCTTTATAGTTCTTATGAAAAAACAATCCTGTTTGTTTATTGCTGTAGCTACTTGGTGAATTGCTACTGGATAGACACAACTTCACAATTATGACAAAATACATCAGTAAACCTGAAAATCTCAAGCTAATGATGAATCTTTTAAGGGACAAAAGTCGCAACATTCAGTTTGAGGCTTTCCATGTCTTTAAGGTAATGCTGATTTACAATTACAGTGTAATAAAGTTGCCTAGTAAGGTTTGAATAAATGGGAAAAGGATGGAGCCAGCAATTTTTTGTATAAGTTTCAGAATCATAGTATGTAAATCCATGTAATTATTCTTATTTTTTAAATTCAGCATCAGAGATCTAAACTATGGTATGAATAAATTTATTGCTTGCGAAAATAAATATCTGAATGCTGATTTTAGTTTCTTAATTAAGTTCCGCCTATTTATAGAACTTTTAAATGGGTTTTCTTTGTATTTTGCTAGGCTTTTTATGGATATTTGACCTACTTCCCAATCTGGAAACAGCATTGGAAACACTGCCTAAAGAGAAGCATGGTGGCCTAGAGGTGGAGCTCTTGCCTCACAATAAGGAGGCTATTAATTTAATCCTAAGTAGTGGCAGATGTTTCTCTCTGGGCACAAAGAGAAAATATCTGCTGCAAACTCCCTATAGCAGGGCTTTTCAACCTTTTCACCCATTGTACCACTTTTAGGATATGGCAACATCCGAGTACCACCAGTCGCCTAGCAAGGTTTAAAAAACTTGATGACCAAAAAAAAGGAAAAAAATTGATGAAGTTCAGGTAGTCCTTGACTTACAGCAGTTTGCTTAGTGACTGTTCAAAGTTATAATGGTACTGAAAAAAGTGCCCTCCAAGCCACAGCCGAACAAGACACCTGCTCTACCCAGCAGTGCTCTTTCTCCTGCCCATGGTTTTCATTGTTGTGAGCATTTCTGTTGAGGATTGGCAGTGGGGGTGGGGTGGGGGTGTTTGGTTTTTATTACCCCCCTCTGCTGGGTGGTTGCAGCAGGTTTTGGTCACTTTACATGATTCTGGGACACTGTGACCATCGTAAATATGAATCAGTTGCCAAGCATCTGAATGTAAATTGCAAGACACTGGAGATGCTGCAACATTCCAGCTGATCGGTGCTTCTTCTGGGCTCAGAGGTGCTAGGCAGCGCCCAGCTGGAGCCTGGCGCTGATCCTGGCGCTTCCACTGAGCCCTGACAGCCCCAAAGAAGCGCTGATCCTGGCGCTTTTGCTGAGCCCTGACAGCCCTGCATCTCCAGCCATCTCTTGCTCAGGCTTGTGCAGTGCTGCTACCGGTTCAGCTCATTCCCCTCCCCTGCTACCACTTTTCTAGGATGGTCGTGTACCACCTGCCATGTGCCAATGTACCACAGGTGGTACCTGTACCACTGGTTGAAAAGCCCTTCCCTATAGAATCAGAAAGGACGTTCGGCTAGTAAACACTCAGCTCCCTTGAGTTACCTCAACTCCACCCTAATGCAAGAGATTACAGGGTCATTAAAAGAAAAAAATGGAAACACTGCCTACATTGTGAAATTGTGATTCTGACAAATTTTTATGCATGGATTGCATATGGTACATTGTACTTCAGTCATTGTAAATGTCATGCATTGTATAGAGAAAATCTTCTGTTGATATTTGCCAGTGCATTCTGATTTTAATTTTTCTGAAAATTGTATTGCAGGTGTTTGTAGCCAATCCTAACAAGACGCAACCTATATTAGATATTCTCTTAAAGAACCAGACCAAACTTATTGAGTTTCTCAGCAAGTTTCAGAACGACAGGACCGAGGATGAACAATTTAACGATGAGAAGACCTATTTAGTTAAACAGATCAGGGATTTGAAAAGACCAGCACAACAAGAAGCCTAATCTTCTATAAAACCCTAAAATATTAAATCCAAATTCAGCATTTGCTGTTAGATATTCAGCATCAGGCACTCTTATCACTTCATGAGGAACATTACTGCTAATCTGCTGTTCAGTGAACAGTTTATTTGTTTTTTTCTTCTCTTTATTTTTTAGTCCAAGTTGACAAACCTAGCTGCTGCTTTCTTGCACAATGTGGACTTTCTTGATATTTGTGTCTGAATTCAAGCACACTGCTTGTTTTTAGAAGTCCAGGGTGGGGGTGGGATGGGAAAGATTATTGGTTCATGAAACAAACATATAAGACAGTTTGAGATAGGAGAGAAGGTATTAGACTAATTTATGACAGGGTGCATGCTAGCAAATCTGATTCAATCCATATGTTTGCACTTAACCTTGTATGAGATGCGAGCACAATGTGATCTGTGCATATTTGGCACCATAGTATAAGATTATATGCCTTGATTTTTTTAAAAAAATGTGCAGTGCTTTAATTGTAATCAAAGGGGAAATGTATCTAAGATGTGCTTTCTGGGATGAACAGTTGTCTTGCAAATAAAATTGATACTGAAACATAGCACCGTCTAAGAATGACATCTCAGAGTTCATGAGGAAAATGTATATATGCCTTTCATTGCTTTATAGTTTGTTTTTGACAGTGATTTTCTGAGAATTGAGATGTAGACTTGGAAATACATAAGAATTTTTGTTAATTTTACTTCAAATTGTGTTTCAGACAATAGAGCTTAGCAGTGACACTTTGTGTTTCATTTCAACAATGCTTGTTTTATTCTGTATATAACTCCTACGCTGCTCATTTCTTTAAAAATGATTTAATTTGTACAGCAGAGGAATGTTAATGTATTAGTCTGTAACTTTTACCCGATACTGATACTGAATTTTGCAAAATGAAAGCTCATGTAAAATGTTACCTTGGATCACATGAAAATACTGATTTCACATTTCTTAAATACTGCAGCATTAAAAAGAATCCATTTTTTTCCTGTATTTGCAAGTATAATGCAGTGCCATCAGTTAAAGTAGACTAAAATATAGCTCTGGAACCCACTAAACCTGTATTTCTCCATGTTGGCCTTCTCCATTTATATTAGTGCTGTGTTTGGCCAATTGTAAATTATAAAGATTATGCTAAATTAATTCAGATTTGTTTTTCATGTGGGTATAAAGAGAATCTCTTTTCATATCGTTAGTAAAATAGTTGTGTTGTATTTAACTTATGTTTTCCCATCAACAACCATAATTTTCGTAAGTGTCCTAGTGTCAATATCCTGTTCCTTAATGCTGCAAACTATCAGTATTTATTTTTTTAAAGACTGATTTTGCATCACTTTTTGTTACTGTGATCATAACAAAATGCTAGATATATCTAAAGTATGTTATCAAAATCTTATCTATTCACTATAATAGTAGAACTGAGATGACAACCAGCCAATTTTTTGAATTAGTATGAAAGTTCAAATTCCGCATGATTGAATCTGACTGAAAATGCTATACAATTATTTATTGCTTTCTAGCATCTATATGATTAAATTATTTTACAAATAATTTGCTGATTGACATTTTAGCTAATTTTTAAAGCCTTCATGATGGAAGTTGGAATAAAATCCAGCAAATAGGATTCTGATAATGTTGGATATACATTTCTTTCAGCAGTCATAAGCCATTTGCAAAATGGTCTGTAATATCTACTGAAAAAGATCATTATCCTCTATTGAATCATTTATATAGACAGGCAAAAACAACCGTGGAGGTGGTAATATTATAGATAAGTAGAGTACTTTGTCTTTTTTTATATTTTGGTTTAGTATAGCTAAGGCAAGGAAATATTAGGTGGCAAGTTATTCTCCATTATGCATAAGGCTTCCACTTTTAGAAAAAAAAATATAGACATGCTAAAAGTTGTATATCTCTCTGTGTGTATATATATCTATGTGTGTGTGTGTGTGTGTGTGTGTGTACACACACATCTATCAAAATAGATATATGAAAGTTAAAAGATGGATCTGGATATTGATTTTGCTTCTCTTTATTTGGCATGGGACAAAAGGCTATACTTTAAAAAAACATTAATCCTTGGAGTGTTGGCTTTCAAAAAAGTTGTATTTAAGACCATTTGATGTGCTATTCATATTAAAAACTATTGTACTGGAAATGGTTTCTTATCTGTGTGAAGGCTTAAAGATATTACTAAAAGTTATTTAATGTGAGCTTTGGTTTTTTTTTCTAAATGTGTACAATTGTAAATTTGCTTCCATGAAAGCATCTCATTTCTTCAAATGAATGCATTTCTTATTAGAAGATCTGGCTGGCCCCTTAATTTAAATTGAAATAAAATTTTGAAGAAACACGAATTGTGTGCTATAATATGTATCAAGAAGAAGGTTCACCCAAAATTGAGTATTTCTCCTAAGAAGTATTCCGCTTCTTGTAAAACATTGGCCATGCATTTAAAATTTTCATATAAGTAAATAATATCCAACCAGACATATTTACCAGCTGTTCTATTCATGGTTTATGTGGTTGTCAGAGTTCTTAAAAACTATTTTAGGTTAAATTTTGATCCTTCTAATAGAAATGGTCAAATATATTTGGAAGTTTAAAAAAAGACTAATTTTTTAAGACCGATTTGCTTTGCAAAAGTATTTGAGGTTACACTGCCATTGTCTTCTCCAAAGTATCCAAACTATTTATGGGTGAATATTTTGAGAATAGTAAGGCACCTGAGCAGTCTTCCTGCTACCAAATTTCCTTGAAGAGATCACTAAGTAACTTCACATTTCAATCTTTAGAGTAGAATTGCCATTGAATATTATATATAAATCTATGCCATACCATAGATTTATCATGGGTTTTGGAGTTCTTGAATGATTACCTAGGCAGCCTCCATATATCAGTTTTATGTAAGAGTAGTACTTTCTGCCTCCTAAAGGTATACTCTTTAAAAGTTTTATGCAATTTTTTTAAAAAAGTACTCAGATCCGCAGCACCAATAAAAAGTCCTTCCCTCCTCACCCCCAAAAATTCTGCTGGATCTTATATAAAAGTGTATTAAAATTATTTATGATATTATGCTTGTTCATCACACTTAAATTTTTGTCTTAGAAACTTAACTGAAATGTTAGAATACAGACTTTCATACATCTTGGAATAGCATATTTGTAGAAATAAAATTCCCTAATTTTTGCAAGATTCTTGATCTAGTCTTGAATCTTCTTTTGTCACTGTTCCCGGTAGAATCAGAAGAAAATACATTATAACAAGCTGGCAGAGGAGCTGGTAACCTATAAAGTTAAACCAGAATGAAGTGGGCTAAACCAAACTTGTTTGTACCAAGAAGAAAGTATGTTTAAATATTAAGTGTATACACAACTGGGCTACTTCGGGTGGGAAGCGTATAATTAAAACATGCCTAAAATCAGCACACTGCATGTCCTGTGTCTTTCTTATCCTCTTCTTAACCTTTGGGGATGGAGTGGGTATTCCTAGGTAAGACGTGCAATGGATATATGATTGTATCAGTTTTACCATTGAAACCAAATCCCTAAAATTACCACTATCGTTATTAAATTACAGGTAGTCCTTGACTTACAACAGTTCGTTGAGTGACTGTTTGAAGTTGTGACACAGAAAAGTGACGTATGACCATTTTTCACACTTAACCACCATTGCAGCATCCCCATGGTCACATGATCAAAATTCAGGTGCTTGGCAATTGGTTTATATTATGAGATTTGTAGTTTCCCAGGGTCATGTGATCAGCTTTTCTGACCTGGCAAGCAAAGTCAATGGGAAAGCCATTTTCATTTAACAATCTTGTTAGTAACTTAGCAACTATGGTGATTCACTTAACTGGCAAAAAAGGTCGTAAAATGGAGCAAAATTTACTTAACAAATATCTCGCTTAACAACAGAAATTTTGGGCTCAGTTATGATTGTAAATCAGGGGTCTTCAAACTCGGCCCTTTTATGACTCATGGACTTCAACTCCCAGAATTCCTCAGCCAGCATGCCTGGCTGAGGAATTCTGGGAGTTGAAGTCCATGAGTCATAAAAGGGCCGAGTTTGAAGACCCCTGTTGTAAATCAACAACCACCTGTATTTTAGAACCCCAATCTTCCATTTTAGGAGGAAGGGATCTAGTTTTGTACCATTAGTCCTGAATCCTACAGTTTCTATCCTATCCCTCACAGTCACCGGTAGAAGGATATTGGCATTCTTCTGTAGAGTAGCTTAGCTGAGAAGATCAGATTAATGATATTAGGCATTTATTCAGATCAGGCCATGTGAGGTTTGTTTTTTTTTAAAAAAAACTAGAATAGAACACTAGAAATATGTTATAATATATACCTTTTAATTTGACTATTATATGGCCAGAAGAAGCTATATAGTAAGGATATAGAAGAAGGCAGTGCTTCAAATAAGAAATACAAAGGGGAATAAACTTCCTCTGCTATCTAATGAGAATTGAGTATATTCAGAAGGCAATTCATTTATTTCAATATATAACTAGAGCATCCTTTGAGTGGCTTTTAATAAAATCACAAAAAATCATTAAAATAGCAATAGCACTTAGACTTGCATACCATTTTGTTGTGTTTTACAGCCCTCTAGCGATTTAGATAGCAAATTGCTCCACAATCTGGGTCCTCATTTTACTGACCTCAGAAGGATTGAAGGCTGAGTCAACCTTGAGCCTCATAAAGTATCAGCATCTGTAATGGAGCCCTGCATTTTACTGGCATCTAATGCACTCCTCTCAGAAAAGAAGTAATATATGCCCAAATACTATCCTTACTTTAGCATTCTGTACCAGCTGCAGTCTCCAGACTATTTTAAGAGTAGATCCACAGAAGATGTTAAAATCCAATCAGAGCTGATCAACTATGTGGCCAGGCTGTCTCCAGAAACAGATGATTATCCAACTAAGTTGTGCATAGATACACCTAATAGAAGCCTTACAATTAAGAGATAAGTAGAAAATTTAAGGAAGGAATGGCGAAATGGAATAGAACAGAAAATGCAGGATGGAGATCATAGCTAGTGATTAGCTAGGATGTTTAACCATGCTAATATTTTGTTTCAGAACCTATTTGTTTCTAGGATTTCTAAACTTGTCCTTGGTAAGTGACATAGTTTTCTTACATGCTAAGGAGAAAGTATAGACAGAAATTAAATATCTTGCTGTATTTGTCAGAAGAGCAGAATGCACTTTTAGGCATCTAACCCAATGCAATGAATGGATGGCTAGAATAGTTCACATGTAGTCCATTTCAGTTTTGCATGTATTTACTCAAAACTTTTGGAATGTCACTTTCTCAGATGTACAGTTTTCCTGGAAAAATGTAAACATTTTCTAGCATCCCAAATTTGGTGCAGACAACCAGCACAAGATCTGGTTTTTTATTTAAGGAGCTTGCTGTGAAACTGATATAACAGGCTGCATATACTGTCTGCGTCTGCTTCCATGTTATTAAAGAATCTTTATCCAGCTTGCTGTGATTTTGAGAATTCCTGGGGTTTGATTCTTAATTTCTCAAGCAGAAATGTTTGTAAATTTACCCTTAGTAAAATTTAAGAATGGTATATGTTCTCCCATAAAACTTGTGGAATGGTTTTTCCTCTTTATTTCCTCTCTTCTTTGTTCCACGCAGCTTCCTAGATACTTGCCAGTTATTCACAAACCTCATCTAAGCTTGCCCTGCCCACCAGACATGGAGTTTACAGTATCCATAATTTCAGTCAATGAGTTGGCTGCTGTGGGCATTGCAGTCTGTCCACTGGAATGGATCTGGTTGGGAGGACGTGTGCATATTACTTTTTTTCTTTTTCTTTTTTAGCAAAGAAGGTTTAGTTTTACCGTTAACTAGCCAGTTTTTCACCACAATACTTGTGTTAGATGAAGTGAGGAAAGCTAAGGCTCAAAATGAACTAAGGCTTGCGACCAAAGTCAAAAATAACAAAAAAAGCTTCTTTCAGCATATAAAAAACAAGAAAAAAGTTAAGGAAATGATTGGTCCATTAGTGGGGGAAAGTGGCAAGAAGGTGACAAGCAATAGGGAGAAAGCAGAACTATTTAATTCGTTTTTTGCATCTGTCTTTACACAAAGGGAAAAAACAGTCCAACCTACCCAAACCAGTGCCATAAAAAACAGAATAGAAACGCAAGTTAAGATAGGCAAGAAAATGGTAAGTGAGCACCTGTCAAGCCTAGATGAGTTCAAATCACCAGGACCAGATGGATTACCGTATATACGTGAGTATAAGCCGAATTTTTCAGCCCACTTTTTGGGCTGAAAAATTCCACTTCGGCTTATACTCCAGTCAACAAAAAAACTTACCGAGGACTTGTGCGCGGCCGAGGCTTTGGTGCTTCCGGGATCGCGCGCACCTCCCCAAACCTCCCCAAACTTCGGCAGGTCTCCGGACGGCGGCGGCTTGGGAGAGGTGCGCGCGATCCTGGAAGCACCGAAGCCTCGGCCGCGCGCAAGTCCTCGGTAAGCTCCGGGCGGTCACTTGCTTCGCGTCTCCTGAGGGAAGGGGGGGCGACTGGAGCGGGCGTGTTTCCTCGCCTGCTGGGCGCCGCGATTTGCCCGGGGAATGCACGGGCCCCGAATGGCAGCGTGGAGCGAGGAAGCGGACAGCCAGGGCTTCCCCGAGAGCCGCGGCCACACAGGGTATTCCTGTGAATTCAGGCTTGCAAAATGGCGGATCGAGCCTCTGCTGGCGGCAGAGGCTTGCAGAGCGCGGATCCAGCCTCCGCCGCCGGCGGAGGCTTGCAGAACGGCGGATCGGCTTATACTCGAGTCAATAACTTTTTCCAGTTTTGGGGGGTGAAATTGGGGGTCTCGGCTTATACTCGAGTCGGCTTATACTCAAGTATATACGGTACACCCCAAGGTTCTCAAGGAACTGGCAGACGTGATCTCAGAACCACTGAACTATATTTTTCAAAGATCCTGGAGCACTGGGGAACTACCAGAGGACTGGAAGAGAGCTGATGTAGTTCCCATCTTCAAATAAGGGAAAAAAATAGATCCAGGAAACTACAGACCTATCAGCCTGACCTCAATACCTGGGAAGATTCTGGAAAAGATGATCAAACAACAAATCAGCGAACACCTTGATGCAAACAAAGTCATCACTAAAAGTCAACATGGGTTTGTCAAAAACAGATCATGCCAGACAAATCTTATTACATTCTTTGACCAAGTGACAAAATTAGTGGACCAGAGGAACGCTGTAGATATAATTTACTTGGACTTCAGTAAGGCATTTGATAAAGTAGATCACAACCTACTACTTGATAAGATAGAAAAATGTGGGTTAGATAGCATTACCACCAGATGGATTCGTAGCTGGCTGACAGGCTGTACTCAGCGTGTGGTCCTCAATGGAACCGCATCTACATGGAAGGAAGTGTGTAGTGGGGTGCCCCAGGGCTCTGTTCTGGGCCCAGTGCTCTTCAATATCTTCATTAATGATTTGGATGAGGGGATAGATGGGGAACTCATCAAATTTGCAGACGACACCAAGCTGGCAGGAATAGCCAATACTCCAGAAGATAGGCTTAAGATACAGAAGGATCTGGACAGACTCGAACACTGGGCACTATCTAACAAAATGAAATTCAATGGTGAAAAAAGTAAGGTTCTACATTTAGGCAGGAAAAATCAAATGCACAGGTATAGTATAGGTGGTACCTTGCTCAATAGTAGTAACTGTGAGAGGGATCTCGGAGTCTTAGTAGACAATCACTTCAATATGAGCCAGCAGTGTGCTGCAGCTGCCAAAAAAGCCAACACAGTGCTAGGCTGCATTAACAGAGGGATAGAATCAAGATCAAGTGAAGTACTAATATCACTTTACAATGCTTTGGTAAGGCCACACCTGGAATACTGCATCCAGTTTTGGTCACCACGATGTAAAAAAGATGTCGAGACTCTAGAAAGGGTACAGAGAAGAGCAACCAAGATGATTAGGGGGCTGGAGGCTAAAACATATAGGGAACGGTTGCTGGAATTGAGTATGTGTAGTTTAATGAAGAGAAGGGTGAGGGGTGACATGATAGCAGTGTTCCAATATCTTAGGGGCTGCCACAAAGAAGAGGGAGTCAAGCTATTCTCCAAAGCACCTGAAAGCAGGACAAGAAGCAACGGATGGAAACTAGTCAAGGAGAGAAGCAACCTAGAACTAAGGAGAAACTTCCTGACAGTTAGAACAATTAACCAGTGGAACAACCTGCCTCCAGAGGTGGTGAATGCTCCAACACTGGAGGTTTTTAAGAAGAGACTGGACAGCCATTTGCCTGAAATGGTATAGGGTTTCCTGCCTGAGCAGGGGGTTGGACTAGATGACCTCAAAGGTCCCTTCCAACTTTATATATTATTATTATTATTATTATTATTATTATTATTATTATTATTATTATTATTATTATTATTATTATTATTATTATTATTATTATTATTATTATTATTATTATTATTATTATGTAGACCAGGTTAGGAAATAAGACACCAATTAAAAAAAAGATTACTTTTTTGGGCTGAAATAATAATATAGAAAACTTGACAGCATTTTTCCTTTTCTTCCTCTTGCACCAAGAGGAATCAAAGTGGGGCAAACATTCTTTCTTGTGCCTTTCTGTTTTTGAGCATTAAGTTCCTGAACTAGTGGCTGCTGAATAGCAAGGCTCTTCTACAACTTGGGAGTTAACTATATATGTCAACGTTGCTAACATTGGATGTTCTTGCTTTGACAAAAGATGAAGAAGCTATTTCATATTTCTACTTGTGCATCATTTTTAGAGTTAAAGTTAGTTGAAGAAGGGAGGGGGGAAGGAAGAATGTATGAGAAATTAGACATAAACAACAGTAGCGAATAGTCTCAAGATTGAATGTAACAAGAGATAAGTAAGAACTGGGGGGTTTACGCTAAGGATGGAGAACTAACCCTTCAAACTAATGGAGAAGGAAAGGAGGAGAATTGTGTTTAATATTGTGCTAAGGGCAGAGGAATTCAGATTCCAGCTTCTCACAAGGATTGCTGATGTTATAGGGCTCTAATAAAAGACTTTTAAGGTAAACAATGCCTCAGAGTTCTTTGAAGAGCTCATCCGTTGGAAACTTGACAATATATTTGGATAGCGACTCCCTTTAAGATCTTGGGAATAAAGTAAAAATGTACAGGTCAGTGCCCCATAACATACGGCCTGTTAAATTTTCAGATTGCCCGGCTTCATGCCTAAAACAAAAGTAACTAAGAAAATGTTTATTACCAATAATTATCCTCTGCATTATATGCATTTTGAAGGCATTCTGAAAAAAAAAATGAAGGAGTCTATAGTGCAATGGTTTTTTTGTTTTTAATATGTCTCGCTCACCAGGAAAAAAATAATTCTAGTAAAGAAACATCTGGAAGACTAAATGAAGTGGTAACGAGGCAGTCATTTTATCAGAACGGCCGTGTGTTTTCAGCTTAGAAAGGTTTGGAATCCTGGTCCAGCTGCTGTAGGTCTATCGGAAACAATGATAACCATAATTTATGCTAGCCCTATCATAAGGCCCCTGCCTTATGGACTATTCTCCCCTCTGAAATTAGAATGGCCCCAACCTTTCGGCTTTTTGCAAAGTTTTAAACATTTGGCTATGTTCCAGGGCCTGGAGCTTGGAATGTGTTAAGGACCCTGTTGCCTGGCTTTACTATTAGTTGATTAATCGTCAGTGCTGCTTTTTGTACATATTTACTTTATGGAGGTTTTTATTGTTTTACTGTTTTTTAAATTGTTTAAATTGTTTTATAATTTTAGAATTGTAAGTCGCCGAGAGTCACTTGGTTGAGTTGGGTAGCTATAGAAATTGAATGAATGAATAAAGGAATGAATGAATAAATGGAATGAACTAATGAATAAATAAATAATAAATACTAGCCTTTTGTTATGCATATGTATCAAAGGCTCTAAGTTAGCTGAGGACATTTGAGAACAGATAAAGGCAATAATGTGAAGTTTTCCACAGGGGTTATTCCAAACTTACCAGAAATATTTGCTTCTACTGCTAGTATTTTACATATTAAGTCCTGAAATAAACTTTGTATTTTAAGACATTTTGGAAGACTTTATTGAATTTATTGCCTGGTAGTTCAGTTGCCTTGACATAAGTGATCTGTCACCTAGGCCCGTGGTGGCGAACCTATGGCACGAGTGCCACAGGCAGCACGTGGAGCCATCCCTGTGGGCACGCGCGCCATCGCCCCAGAGGGAGGCAGGCCAGGCTGTTCCCCACTCTCTCTCCGCGTGCTCCTGCACTCTTGCTCTCTTTCTCTCTGCAGTGAGAGTCAGGGAGCAGCTGCAAGAGTTGGACGGATCCAGGCTGGATGGTGGAGGCAGCTGCAGCACAAGTCCATGTAAGCCTCTGGAGCAATTTTGCACCCCCCCATGGCCGATCCAGGTGGCAGAGGCCTTTTTGAAGCCTCTGGAGCTTGCATCCATGGCCATGGGGTGATTGTGCGGTGTGCCAGTGGCCCGATCCTGGCTCCAGGGGCCTGCAAAAGGCCTCTGCCCCATGGATCTAGGGCTGCACAGCGATTTAGCGCCCTCCCCACTGCTGATCCAGGCCACTGATGTGCTGCAAAATCACCCCATGGTCATGGATGCGAGCTCCAGAGGCTTTGAAAAGGTCTCTGCTGCCTGGATCAGGTGTAGGGGGGCGCAAAATTGCTGTGCAGTCCTAGATCCGAGGGAAAAGGCCTTTTCCAAGCAGTGGCAAGGTGATCCGTGGGGGGGGGGAATGGCTGCCTGGCGCGTCATGGCAGAGGGCCGGTTTCGGCTCCTCTCTTCCCCCACCCCCTTCAATATCTCTTCCCCCACCCCCTTTAATATCTCTTTCCCCACCCCCTTTAATATCATGTCTTCCCCCACCCCCTTTAATATCATGTCTTCTCCTACCCCCTTTAATATCATCTCCTTCCCCACCCCCTTTAATATCATGTCTTCCCCCACCCCCTTTAATATCTCTTTCCCCACCCCCTTTAATATCATCTCTTCCCCCACCCGCTTTAATATCAGTGAGGCTCCTCCAGTGGACCATGACCCAGCACTCGCCCCAGTCCCATCACCCCTCAGATCCGCCCCAGTCCTGCCCAGCTCTGCACAAGTGCCCCTGGCACAAGTGACATCGAGCTGGCCATGCCCACCCAGTAGACCATGTCCATGCCAGCCACGCCCACCCAGTGGGCCACGCCCATCCGGCACCCGATGATAAATAAGTGGGGTTTGGGTTGCAGTTTGGGCACTCGGTCTCTAAAAGGTTCGCCATCACTGACCTAGGCAATGAAACTGGCTACCATAGAAACTGGAAGGCACCATTCTTCAGCACCTAGATTTTATCTCAGCTGGAAAAACAGCTGCAGCTTTAGAGAAGTAGTTGAGCCATCCTGTTTCAGGAAGTGTTAAACTGTTTTCTCCCAAAATTAATTTTTTTCATGCTCTTTTCTAGAACTCGCAGAGTAGACTACACTGTTAGTGATTTAGTCTGCTTCTTATTTACTCTGAAGTAAAACCCACTGTATTCAGTGAGAATTATTCTGGTATATGTGTGCACAGAATTGCAATCCTACAAGAATAAAAATATAGATTCTAGTGCAAGTATCTCATCACATTAGAGAAGCATTTGCTTTGTAAATTGAGCAACTAGCAATAAATTAAAATTTGTTAGTTGATTGATCAACTGAAGAATATCTTGAACCCTTACATTTTAAAAAAATGACAAAAAATTAAATACATAGTGTTTACTACATAATGTACAATCAAAATTTATCCCTCACAACACATACATACAAAGAAAAGGGGATAAGAGTCTGGAAAAAAATTTCATAAGGAAACACTCCAAACAATGTGAGCAGATTGCTTGATTGTTCTTTACTGCCCTTTGTTTAAAAAAAGAACCACAAATCCAATTCTAATGTTGACAAACTACATATATTAGCATTCTATTGATAAAGTCAGATTTGTTCTTCCAGTGTTGCATAACTCAGTGCATTTGTCCAACTTCTGTACATATTTAGTCTACCAGATATCCTAAATGCTGCAGATACAGTCAAGCAATACATGTGTGTTCTTAATCAGCAACGATTATTTAGAATTCATTTTAATCTATAGCTTTAGTCATCCCAAAGATGCTTTTTCACAAGGCAACTGGACTTTCTTGGTTTTTTTTTTGAAGATGTTTCACTTCTCATCCAAGAAGCTTCTTCAGCTCTGACCGGTTGGTGGCAAATAGAAAGATTTATACTTCAGCAGACAGCTGTTCATTTGCATTCTTTAGCAAGTCATTAAAGCTATCTGGAGGCTTATCTGTATCTCCAGGGTCACCTGAATAGTGCAAATGAGTGTAGAGCCCTCTTGGAATTGTTGAAAGACTGTACTGTAGACTGTAGATAGATGATGTTGGATTCCTCCCCCTCTGTTGAGAGAGGCTGTTCAATTTTGACCTAGATGGCCTCTTTGACCCCTCTTTCAAACCAGCAGTCCTCTCTGTCCAAAATGTGGACTTTGCTGTCTTCGAAAGAGTGGCCTTTGTCTTTTAAATGCAGATGGACTGCTGACTCTTATCGTGATGGGTTTGTTTCCCTGTGTTGTGCCATATGTTTATGAAGTTGTTGTTTCGTTTCCCCAATGTACAGATCCGCACATGGCTTACTCCATTGTACTGAATATACCACGTGGCTCAGTTTGTGTCTGGGTGTTTTGTCCTTGGTGTGGATAAGCTTCTGCCTTAGTGTATTCTTAGGTTTGAAGTGTGCACAAATGTTGTGTTGGCTGAAGATCCTTCTGATCTTTTCCAATATTCCTGCAATGTATGGAATACATTGCTTCGTTTATTGTTTTGTTCATCTGTTATGGAGGAGCTCTTGCTAGGTCTCTTTTGAGATTTTATGAAGGCCCAGTTGGGATAGCCACACATTCTGAGGGCTTCATTGATGTGTTTTATTTCTTTTTCTTCTTTGCTGGTAGGCAGGCCTTCATCTCTGTGGTGTAGGGTTCTGATAACTCCCATTTTGTGGGTGGTGTGAATCAAAATGTAAATATTGATCCATATGAATTTCAGTGTTAAGACTTTTGTCTTCCTTAATGTATACAGCACAGTCCAGGAAGGCTACAATTATTAACATCTTCATGTGTGAATTTGATTTATCTATCTACTGAGTTGATATGTTTGGTGAATACTTCCAATTCCTGTTTTGATCTTGACCCAAGTATCGTCCACATATCTATACCAATGAGTGGGTGGAATTCCTGTGAAGGAGTTTAGGGCTTTGGTTTCTACCTCTTCCATGTAGAGATTGGCCACAATGGAGAACACAGGCGAGCCCATGGCACAGCCGTGTTTTTGTCTGTAGAAACCTTCACTGTATTGAAAATAGGTAGTGGTCAGGCAGAGGTCCAGCATGGCACATATGTGGTCTGGGCTGAGGTTGTTTCAGTCACCTAGGGTGCTGTTTTGTATAGAAATTTTTTCACTACTGTGACAGCTTCAATTTTTGGGATGCAAGTGAAGAGTGAAGCCACATCATAGGAAACCATGGTCTCATCCACGTCCACCATCCAGTCAGAACTGAAGAAGCTTCTTGGATGAGAAGTGAAACATCTTCCAAGAAAAGCAAGAAAGTCCAGTTGTCATCGTTCTGACAGATGAACTCTTTAAAGAACTTTGAGGCATTGTTTACCTTAAAGAATCTTTATTCAAGTTGCATAGCATTGGCACAGACATGGTCAAAGCTGAAATCTGAATTCCCCTCCCCTAAACACATAGTATCAAAGCACAATTCCCTCCTCTAATTAACAGTCATAAATCACATTCTCCAATTAGTTTGAAATGCAAGCTTTCCCTCCCTTCTCCAAACCTCCCATTTCTTATCATCTCTTATTTCAAAATCCTCTGAATTGTTATGTCTAACTAACTCCCATTACATTCCTCCTCCTCCCCCAGTGTCATCTAATTCTTAGACTAAAACATAGGAAAGAAAAAGGCTGCACCTCCCTATGTTGTCAAAGCAAGAATATCCAATGTTAGCAGCACTGACACCAGTTGCCTTGTGAAAAAGGATCTTTGGGATAACAATGACTTGGATGACTGAAAATTTCCATAGACATATAGCTTTACTCCAAAATGTGGTAATAACTGGACAAATCCAGGTTATGTTCAACTGCTGACCTGCATCTCTAACAGCAAGGTGTAGCACACAATCTTTATTAAAAATTCTCTGAGGTTTTCCAATAGAAATAATTGTCTGTTGTATTATGTTTTTGTAAGATGTAAATAGGGTAATTGCAGATTTTGTTAAGGTGAACTTCTCTTGGTTTCAAAAGCACCCATTCCTGCATGTTGTTCCAAAGTTCTCATAAATACTTTATTTTCATTTTATTGTCTTTTGACTTTTTATATAAAAATAGGCTGTTGGCTCAAGGGTCTTGAATTTTTGAATTCAGACTTTGAAAAAGAGTTATAAAACACCTAGTAATAATTTGTTAAAAGGCCTAATTTACATAGAAAGTAGATTTACCTAGTATATAGTGAACATTTTTCATGAGCAGAAGAGCTGAGATTATATCTACAATCAATGTCTCAAAGGTGCTTTTTCAAAAGGCAACTGGATTTCCTTTGTTTTTCCTTGAAAACGTTTCGCTTCTTATCCAAGACGCATCTAGGTGCCTTTTCAAAAGCACCTTTGGGACAATCATGACCTGAATGACTAAGAATCTCCATAGACATCTACAATCAGTATCTTCCATATATGACTTACAGCTTAAAATGCAGGTGTAGGAACTGATTTTCACACAAACTGGAAACTCAGTAGTTGCCAATATTGCACAGATCCTGAGGAGGCAACAAACTGGATAGTTGTTCAAAACTGAAAAATTATTTCAGATTTTAAAAAATGGATTAAAGATTTGTATTTGCTTCCCACTTATGAGAAGGGGCTACATATTCCTGAGAAAATGTATAATTGCAATGATTTATTTGTGTTCCAGTTCATTTTGAAGCACCTTATTGTCATAGAAGCTGAAGCATTGCCCTATTAAATACTCTAAATTCAATTTGCATGTAATCCTACAAAACAAATCTGTAAATATTAAGATTTGCAAGCAAAAAAAGGAATCTATTCAGATTGTCTCCAGCAAGTCATAATCATAGAAAAAGGACTCTTTTGCAATAATGTCACAATACCAACTATATGTACTTATATCCCATATTTCATATGCATATTTCCTCAATCTCCCCATTGAGTCCTGATTATTGATGCCCATGGCTATTAAATGAACTGCTTTCTTGTTATACAAACATTGAAAATAATTATGTACAAATTATGGGAAATCTGAATTTAATAGTGCTGAAATGAATTAATACTATTAAAAATGGGTTTCATCTGACACCTCTTCCTTAGCCATCAGTATGGAAATATCCTCTCATCCAAGATTAGAATGGCTCCAACCTTATTAACCTTTTGTACAGCCCTAAAAACCTGACTATGTTCCTGAGCCTGGGATGAATGATTGCCAGATTTCACACACCTTTCATCCGCAGATTCGGTCTTGCGTGCAAACCTCCCGAGCAAAATTAAGGCGGGCTTTTGGGACGCACGTGCAGAAAGTCCGGAGTTTGAGCACGTGCGACTGAGCCTCCACAAACAGCCCCCCGCGATTAAAGGGCTCTACAAAGAGAGCAGGAGCCCTCGCCAGTCAAAACCCGAGGAGAAACGGAGCTGCTTGGGTAGATCGTCGCTTCTCTTTGAGGAGGCGGGATCTCAAAAAGCCTCGATCTTCGCGGCGCGTTGTGAGAGACGCTTTTGAGCGGTTTGCGCAGCCGGTGGACTCGCCTGGGGAGTTGCGATCGAGCCATGGTGAAAATCGGCTTCCAGACGGTTACGTCTGCGCTGAAGCCGGAGAAAGAGGCGGCGGTTGCAACGCGCCGTGGGGCCCCAGCAAAAGGCCTCGTCCTTTCTCAGGATGCGGTAAGTACGTAGGAGACCACAGGCGCGCTGGCATTGTCAGATCAGGTTTGCATTTCAGTTAATGGTGAGGATCAAATGAACGCTCTCAGAAGCCGACGCTATTATGGCATTGCGGCGTTAAACGCAGTTAGTGAAGTCGCGCTAAGCATAGACGTGATTTTGGACGATTACTTTTGCCGAGGGTGGGGCTGTTGCATCGCGCAATACGGCCTTAACGGTATTTTGAGTAAAACAGGTAAGACTGAAGTAGGTCTCGCGGGCGATCGAACTGAAGAAAAGAGCTTTCATCGCAAGGGATTCGAGCCCGGAGGCAGAACAGAAATTCCGTTCATAGAGGGAAGGAAATGCTACTGCTGTACGACTTGTTTCTGGCTAGGACAGGGGTAGGCAACCTCGGCTCTTTTATGACTCATGGACTTCAACTCCCAGAATTCCTGAGTCAGCTGTTGCCTACCCCTGGGCTAGGACGACTGGAGAATAATTCTCTTTCCCCAGCAAGCATAGTATAGTAAGCATTTCCTTTCCTTTCCACACGGATGCCAGAAAACCAGAAGTATCTGCTGTTCGTTTCAGCTAATAATGAAGCAAACCAAAACTAAAATCCCCTACTTTCAACTCTGGCATTCAGGTTAGACAAGGTTCCACACCACATCCTCTACAAGTTACATCTGCAGTGTAACAATTGGCAACCAGGGCATATACAGTCCGCTGCACCTCTCTGGATTTAGACAAACTGTTTCCCAGTCTTTTAACTTTGATAGCACAAGCAACATTTGCTCGATAGGGATTTATTAAATCTCGTATCTTCCAAATAGGGACGCGGTGGCTCAGTGGGTTAGGACACTGAGCTTGTCAATCAGAAGGTTTGGCGGGTCGAATCCCGAGTGCCGCGTAGCAGAGTGAGCGCCTGTTACTCGTCCCAGCTTCTGCCAACCTAGCAGTTCGAAAGCACGTAAAAATGCAAGTAGAAAAATAGGGACCACTCCGGTGGGAAGGTAACAGCGTTCCGTGCGCCTTTGGCGTCTAGTCATGCCGGCCACATGACCACGGAGACGTCCTCGGACAAGCGCTGGCTCTTCGGCTTTGAAACGGAGATGAGCACCGGCCCCTAGAGTCGGAAATGACTAGCACGCATGTGCGGGGGAACCTTTACCTTTACCTTTATCTTCCAAATATTTACCCCTTGTTGTACTTCTGAACGTATACATGTAAAAGTATTTTAAAGGATCATGATCAGAGCCTGGTATCTCAGTGACAAGATGGTAGGATGTGGGTTGTTTGGTACTTAAAAGCTGTTTTACCTTTTACCTACCAAAGAGCCTTGGTGGAGCAGTGGGCTAATGCCTCCTTAAGTAACACTAGCTGCCTGTAATTAGTGCAGGTTCGAGTCCCACCAGGCTCAAGGTTGACTCAGCCTTCCATCCTTCCGAGGTAGGTAAAATGAGGACCCAGATTGTTGGGGGCAATAAGCTGACTTTGTAATAATGCCGCTTGGGGTGTGTGTGAAAGCCCTAACAAGCAGGCATATACATAGAATGAAGGCTATTGCTAAGCACATTGATTTGTGCTTCTTAGATTGTAAGCCGCCCTGAGTCTTCGGAGAAGGGCGGGAAATAAATGGGATTTAAAAAAAAAATAAATAAGTCAGATGAAGCTCCAGCAGAAGTCTGGACCTTCTCCTCTCCTCTGTTCTTGTCTTCCCCAAACACTCTTTTATTCTGTGTGTTTGTGACTCCAATTCCTGCACAGTATCATGTTGCCTGAGTTCACGTGAGTTGCAATCCATAGCATTGCAGAAGGCACCAGCTTAGAGAAAGCGGGGTTCTTAATTATTTCACCTGGTGAAAGCCATATCCTGACCTTGAACTATACCAGGGGTCGGCAACCTAAAAAAGGAAAAGAGCCACCGGGAACCGGTTCCATCACAAATTAAAAAAACTGGGAGCCGCGTGCGTGTGTCCATGCACGCGCATGCGCAAAAAAAAGTTTTGCGCATGCGCAAAACGTTTTTTGCGCATGCGCGGACGCACGTGGTTGCCAATTTTTTTAAAAGTGAGATGGAACCGGTTCCCGGTTGCCCGACGGCGACGGCCCGTCTGCAAAGCTGCCGCTTTCGGCAGCTTTGCAGACGGGCCGCGGCAGCGTCCTCAAAGAGCGACGCTGCGGCCCGTTCGCGCGGAGGTACGCGCGCACCTCTCCAAAGGTTTGGGGAGGTGCGCGCGCAGCTCCGCCCATTCGGGGAGGTGCACGCGCACCTCTCGGAACGGGCCGCGGCGTCGCTCTTTCAGAAAGCTGCCGTGGCCTATCTGCAAAGCTGCCGCTTTCGGCAGCTTTGCAGACGGGCCGCGGCAGCGTCCTCAAAGAACGACGCCGCGGCCCGTTCGCGCGGAGGTACGCGCGCACCTCTCCAAAGGTTTGGGGAGGTGCGCGCGCAGCTCCGCCCATTCGGGGAGGTGCGCGCGCACCTCTCGGAACGGGCCGCGGCGTCGCTCTTTCAGGAAGCTGCCGTGGCCCATCTGCAAAGCTGCCGCTTTCGGCAGCTTTGCAGACGGGCCGCGGCAGCGTCCTCAAAGAACGACGCCGCGGCCCGTTCGCGCGGAGGTACGCGCGCACTTCTCCAAAGGTTTGGGGAGGTGCGCGCGCAGCTCCGCCCATTCGGGGAGGTGCGCGCGCACCTCTCGGAACGGGCCGCGGCGTCGCTCTTTCAGGAAGCTGCCGTGGCCCATCTGCAAAGCTGCCGCTTTCGGCAGCTTTGCAGACGGGCCGCGGCAGCGTCCTCAAAGAACGACGCCGCGGCCCGTTCGCGCGGAGGTACGCGCGCACCTCTCCAAAGGTTTGGGGAGGTGCGCGCGCACCTCCGCCCATTCGGGGAGGTGCGCGCGCACCTCTCCAAACGGGCGGTGCCACTCTCCATTTGGAGAGGTGCGCGCGCACCACTGCCCGTTCGAAGAGGTGCGCGCGCACCGGGCGGCTGGGAGCCGCAGGAGACGGCTCAAAGAGCCGCATGCGGCTCCCGAGCCGCGGGTTGCCGACCCGTGAACTATACTGTGAACTTCTGGCTAGATTCTCTATTCCCACTTTAGGATTGGTTTGGCAAATTTGAATGATACATGTTTCAGATTATTCCTGATTCTTTGACATGGATGAATGGCTACCGTTCTTCTTAGAGACTTGAATATCTCCAGTTCTAAAATCAAGGGAAAAAAGCCAAAGATTTCTGGGCAAGCAAGTCTGTTTGTTACCATGGGGACTTTCTCTATCAGCCCTTCTGAGGGGATTGTTCTGCTGCTCTGTGTTCTTTTCTAAAAATAATTTAAGCTTGACTTCATTCTTTGTTGTTTGTGTTGTTATATAATATCTCTACTGTTATCATGTTGGGGACCTATTTTTGTGTTCCACAAATTTCAATAATTGCAGAGCATTTCTCTATTTAAGCTGAAATCAAGTTAAGAATATTTCTAATTCTTGTGATCTGTAATCTAAAACAGCAGAGGTAATTTTTCCATCTTCTGTAGTTTGTATGTGACCGTGCCAATGGCTTTTTTTCCAAGTCTTGTGGTTGCCTTGTGCTGTGAATTGTGCTTGCATTAGTAGGTGAGATTAAAAGATATAACCAGCTCTACTAATTTTATTTTAGGAGGCCTGTTCTGGTTAGACCACATGTGGGTGAAATTTTGGTAGCCAAAAATTACATGTGTGGTGTTTTGAGTAATTTCACAATGAGGCAAAGGCTGTGGCACCACAACACACACATGGAGAAGGTCAGGTTTTCTGGTATTTCTTCCCCTGTATTTGAGAGAAAAGTTTAAGCTTATAGATTGTAGGCCTACACTGCTTACACAGGTTCTCTTCTGTAGAGTTAAAAGAGGTTGAAGGAGGTTGTCACTGTAGACTAAAAAAGAAGTATGAAATTCAGTTTAAAAGATTTATTTTTATATTTATTAAGCTTTGTGTTTGTTCCCTAAGACTTTTTTTTTGTTTTCATGCAAGGACCTCTCGCTAAATTTCTCACACATACTCTTGCACATAAATCTCTCAGTCCAGGCAACATAATTTTCAAATCCGAACCGGTAACACATTTTATTACAAAGAGTTTCATATTACTGTTTTAGTACAATATTTCCTGGAAATTATTCCTTACAGAAATGAGAAGATAACTTAGGAAAGTCTTTAAATCTAAATTTGCTAGAAATTCAAAGTCTTTAGAGAGAAATTTATAACTATTCTCTTTGTGTTTTAATTGATGTCAGATGTCAGCCCTTGATAAAAATAAACGTTTTGCATTCATTCAAAAATTCCTTCACAGAGCTACCTAATGGAAACAACTTTAAGTAGAATATTGACACATTAACTAGACTAGCCCCACACCTGAACCAAAATTCATATTTTGTGTTGCAGTCTAATAATTGGATTGACACTGGATGCTTATATCACATTAGCAACAAAGATGGGGTTTTCTTCCTGAACTATAGGAACTACCATCTTTTTAAAGAGATGGGATGAGGTAGAGAAGAGATTTTTTTAAAAATAGGCTGTCTATTAATTTATTTTAATATGGCCTAGATGTTTTTCATAATTACAAAAAACTAGTGTATGTGTCAACGCTGCAAACATTGACATGTTTTTGCACTGACAATATAAGAGGCAGCTTTTGCTTTAACTGTTGGCTTTTGAATCACTAAAACGCAGGAGAAATGCAACCAGGATGTTTTTACAAGATAAGGGAGCCACTTCAGAAGGGAAGTGAAACTTTTTGTGTTAAATTTATTGGTAAGTGTGATTTATGACGTGTAAATAAGGGAGGGAGATTCTGTATGATGTGGGGTGTCAGGTGGAGGAGAATTCAGATTCTGGCATCGATCCATGAGTGCCGATGCTTCGTTTCATTATTATAGACTTTTTAGATAAAACAATACCTGAATGTTGTTTGAACTGTCTCATTAATCGGAACCATGACAGTATGATGCTCTGAGGAAATTTAGGCTCCTTGATATCATTGTATATATTTATTTTATCACTCTCCTAATTTCTTTTCTGGAAAGACTGCACATCGGAGTTATGGAACTCAAGGGTCTGCCTACAGACAGTTTCTCTGGTGCTCAGCAAGTTCTATTTTTAATTTATTTTTATGTATTTAAAAGTACCATCCTGCAAAGCAAGTTGTTGTGTCCAAAAATGCTCTAGAAGCAAACAATTTATGTTTGAAATGTGCGTAGAAGAAAAAAAGTGGCAGGCAGTATTGAAAAATTCTGAAAAAAATGTAGTCAAGCAAAAAATAATTTCATCTGTTGAAATTTATGATTTTTTCCTTCTTTCCTTATATTGCAATATGCTCATTTGTAATGATTATACACACACACACACACACACACACACACACACACACACACACACGTCTTAAGTGTTTTTTTGACCACCCTGTGTCGACCCAAATATGGGTCTTTTTTCTTCTTTTGTCTGTATCAGCCCGCAAACTAGGGCCGTCCACAAACATATGAGGCATAAGCTGTGCCTACTTTAATTATTGTTGATGGGAGATAAGCTGTCTACAGACATCCTTCTTTGTATTACTTGACTGTAGCTTGCTGTTACAATGTTGAATTGGTTTTATTATTGGGTAGGCTGATCTCATGGACAATGGAACATACAGTGATATCATTTGTTTGTTTGAAATTTATGTTCTTCACACCCTCGCACAAATGTGTCTGAGGCAATGTGCAGAGTTAAATTAGAAGAGATGAGTTAAGGAACCAGAATGTGAAATGGCAGTTCATTCTTGTTTGTTTAGGCTACTTAGGAAGGTTTCATGTACATTTGTAAACATGCTACATCAATAGAATAAAAGAATCAGATAGTGCTAGTTAAGCCATTCACTCCAACTCATCCAGAAACCCAAATGAAATACCACCATAAGACTGCTTAGCCTTTGCTTTAATGCCTCTGTTAAAGATCCCTCTAGTAATTAGTTCTGCATCAGTCTTCACACAAAAAGAAACCATAGCCCCACATACCAAAAAAACCACTGCAAAAGACATACTAGAAACAAAAATTAAAATAAGCAAGAAAATGGTAAGAGAACATCTATCTGACCTTAATCATAATCATAATAGTAAAGTAAATAGAAAGGGACCTTGGAGGTCATCTAGTCCAACCCCCTGCTCAGGCAGGAAACCCTCTACCATTTCAGACAGATGGCTGTCCAGGCTCTTCTTAAAAACATCCAGTGTTGGAGCATTCACAGCTTTTGGAAGTAGATTGTTCCACTGGTTAATTGTTCTAACTGTCAGGAAGTTCCTTCTTGATGAATATAAATCACCAGGACCCGACAGATTACATCCCAGAGTTCTGAAGGAACTGGCAGATATTACCTCAGAACCATTGCACCACAAATATCATAAATCCTGGAGCACTGGGGAATTACCTGAGGATTGGAAAAGAGCTGATGTAGTTCCCATCTTCAAGAAAGGGGGGAAAAACAGACCCAGGAAACTACAGACCAATCAGTTTAACATCAATACCTGGGAAGATCCTAGAAAAATAATCAAAAAACATCTGCAAACAACTAGAAGCAAACAAAGTCATAACCAGTAGCCAGCATAGGTTTGTTAAAAACAGATCGTGCCAAACCAATCTTATTCTATTCTTCGATAAAGTGACTAAACTAGTAAACAGCGAAATGCTGTGGACGTAGTATACTTGGATTTCAGTAAGGCATTTGATAAAGTAGACCACAACCTACTCCTTGGCAAACTAGAAAAAGGTGGAATAGACAGTATCACCATCTGATGGATCTGTAGTTGGCTGACAAACCGTACTCAATGACTAGTCCTCGATGGCACTACATCCATATGGAGAGAAGTAAGCAATGGGGTACCACAAGCCTCTGTCTTAGGCCCAGTACTCTTCAATATGACTTAGATGAGGGAATTGAAGGGGAACTCATCAAATTTGCAGATGACACCAAACTGACAGGAGTAGCCAACACCCCAGAAGACAAACTCAGGATCCAAAAAGATCTAGACAAACTTGAACAATGGGCCCTATCCAACGAAATGAATTTCAATGTGGAGAAAAGCAAAGTTTTACATTTAGGCAGGAAAAATCAAAGGTAGAAGTACAGATTGGGAGACATGGCTCAAAAACTGTGAGAGGAACCTTGGAGTCTAGTGGACCATCACTTGACTATGAGCTAGCAGTGTGCTGCAGCAACCAAAAAAGCTAATATAATCCTGGGTTATATAGGAATAGAATAAAGATCACACAAAATATTAGTACTGCTTTATAAAACCCTATTGAGACCACACCTGGAATGCTGCAGCCAATTTTGGTCACCATATCACAAAAAAGATGTTGAGAGTTTGGAAAAAATTCAGGGAAGAGCAACTAAGATGATCAAAGGCCTGGAGACTAAGACATACGAAGAACGGCTGCAGGACTTGGGTTTGGCTAGTCTAAAGGAAAGAAGAAATAGGGGAGATATGATAGCAGTATTCCAGTATCTGAGGGGCTGCCACAAGGAAGAGGGGGTCACCACAGGGAAGGATGAGAAACAATGGTTGGAAACTGATCAAAGAGAGAAGCAACCTGGAATTAAGAAGAAACTTCCTGACAGTGAGGACCATCAACCAGTGGAACAGCTTGCCTCCAGAAATCGTGGGTGCTCCCGTCACTGGAGATTTTTAAGAAGAGATTAGACAATCACCTGTCTGAGATGGTATAGGTTTTCCTGCTTGAGCAGGGGGCTGGACTAGAAGATCTCCAAGGTCTCTTCCAGTTCTTGTCTAGTCTAGTATTAGTATTAGTATTGAGAAGTTTTCCTTAATATTTAGTCAATATTTTCCTGCAATTTAAGTCATCTAGAAATGGAGCTCCTTTTTCTTATTACAGTGTGTTGTTTGTTGTTGTTAGCTGCGAAGTCATGTCCGACCCATCGCGACCCTATGAACAACGTTCCTCCAGGCCTTCCTGTCCTCTACCAGTAGCTTCTCCCTACATATCAATGCTATGAGTTTATTAAAAACTTATTTTTTAGTTCAAGATTCATGTCTGACTGCACATACCTTAGTTTCCCTTTAAATCAAGAATTCCAAGTATTATGACTTTCCCCAATATTTGTTACTTTCGGTTCCTTGACTTAACTATTTCTTAGTATCAGAATAAATTAGCTGATCCTATTGTGTTTCTTCCACTTTCCAAGGAGATCATCAAGTCATGTCAAGTCAAGCATATTTTTATCTTTTATAACCTTTTAAAATATTCTTTTTCCTTCTTAGGAAGCCTGTTATAAAAGAAAATAGATGTACACAACATGGAAAAGAAGCTTGGCATAGAACCATCCTGCACAGGATATTCCATTAATTATCGATCTTGTCCCTTTTCTTTAAACAGGAGAAGCAGCTCTTATCTTTGCCGCAGCAGACTTGGAGATCTCTTACTTGCATCTTCTTTTTGGCCCTGGGATTTTTGTTGTTACTGCTCGGCTTGATTTTAACATCAACATACATCTACAAATATTTATCTCTTACTCACTCAGTTGCTCACATGGGCATGGATATGGTATGTATGATTTGGTTCAAATCCTCCACACGACGGAGGATTAACATTTCCACCTTAAAGCTTGTAAAGTAGTTGCTCCTTTGGTATGCTTGACCTATATGGCAATCTGAGACAACTGAGTTTCCCATTTCAGATAGCCAAAGTAGTTTTAGCATAAGCTCTCCCTTTATATATTTTCTATATTTGATAGATCATGTCTCATATATGACAAATATTTACAAACATATAATTCTCAGTATAGCCAGAAGAGAAACATTGCCAAAATGGTGTTTGATAATAGATAATATAATATGTGACTATTAAACTATAATTTATATTCATTACTGATAACTGGTCATGAAGTTTAAACAGAGACTTGTTCCCCATTACCTTTCCTGGAGACTCATCCTTGCTTGAGGATTTTCTCTAAAGTATTATTACGAATTTAAACTTTGCATGGTAACTGCTCTTTGCCTGTAATTCCTGTCCATGTCAACTTGCTTTTCACCTTCCATTTACTGTCTTTTCTGACATACATGAAGGTGCAATACTGCTTCTGTACTTCACCCCACTCAGTCGCCTAATTTCATTCAATAAGACAGCAGCAACATATGCCTTCCCTGCCTTGTGTATTTCCTGCTCATCTTCCTCATTGGGAAGAAATATGCTTTGGTCTAGCAGTAAAAACAGGAATTTCAGTGTTACTATATTTGGATCCAAAATAACCCCTTCATTTAAAAAATATAATTGGCAAGGATAAGACGAATATGCTTCATTTGAGTAAATACGGTATACAGAATATCAGATGAGGCATTTATAATATGCATGATATGTACAAATGTGATGAATCCCCTTTTGGAAAAACTGCAGAAAAGCTGCTTTAGGAGGCTTAGAGAAGGGAGTATGGATCTATTTAGACAAAATTACAATCCATTTTGGAAATTGTTCTTTGCTATCATGTTTACAAGAATTATATGTGGGAATATTTATTTTTATTCTGCCTTTATTATTTTTATAAATAATGAAGGTGGCACACATTTCCAACACACCTTCCTTCTCTATTTTCCCCACAACAACCATTTTGTGAGGTGAGTTGGCCTGAGAGTGACTGGCCCAAGCTTACCCAGCTGGTTTCCATGCCTAAGGCATGACTAGAACTCACCATCTCCTGGTTTCTGCCTTAATTAAAAGACTAAACTGGCTCTTGGATACTGAATAAAATATTGAAAAAAACTGCTGTCAGTAAGCAGCAAAAAAAAAGGTAGGGAAAGAATTAGGACTGCTTTTTTGTGACCAAAATGGCACTCACATGTATTAGAGTTACCAGACTTGGACTGCAAATATATGTACATCCAGCAGTGAGTTAAAGTTTTTTGTATCTCATTGTGCCATCTTCTGGGGCTTTTTTAAGCTTAGAAATGATGGATTCTCTTCTGAGAGTTTTGTAACCTGCTTCAGTAAAGGGAGATTTATTTGGAGGAAATACATTATAGAACTAGGCAAAAGCTAGCTAACTGCATCCTACCAGGTGGTATATTCAGAAGTAAGAACCTGGATAAAGAGGCAGAAGGAAGCGATCTCAGATTAGCAATTTGATAGACAGGATGATAGATTAAAAACAGGATAGAGGGCATGTATAAGATCAACACTTGGTTACACATTTCTTATACTGAATTGTTGTCAGTGGGAATGAAATATCAGTTTTTAAGTCTCTGACATATTCTGCAATCCTAACTGAATTTGTATGTTTAGAAAGTTTAAAAATGAGACCATAACACAGCCAATTATGCTTGAGAACTTTTTATTAAACGATTGTAGCAAAGAACGGAGTATTACAATTATGAGGAAGGAGGTTTGGAGTGTGACTACTTTGAATTCGATGATTCGTCTGAAATCAGGACAGCGTATGAGGATGTGAAGATTTACCTTGGAGAGAATTATGAGGAGATCAGCATCCCCAGGCCCAATGTTGGGCATCCTGCAGACATTATCCATGATTTTCAGCAGGTAAGAAATTGGGCTGCATATGCTTTCATAGAAATGTCTAAGATAGAAATAAAGAAAAGCATAGAAAATACTTTTTAGAAAGTTATTTCCTTGAGCTCATATCATAAATAATATTCTCCTTTCAATATTCATGACGAATTTCAGATACAAATTGGGCTGAAAGATAGGGGACTGGGAAAAATCAACCAGAGATTTTATTGTTGAGTGGGAACTTGAATGTGTCTCGCCGTATGACATCCAACATTCTAAACCAGGTATATCCGGCCCTTTGTCCAACCCATGGCCCAAGGGCCACATGCAGCTCTGGACAGCTAGTAATGCAACCTCGCAAGATCATAAACTTTTAATATGTGATTATACATATTAATTACATATTTTAGATGTGGCCCAAGACAATTCCTCTTTGCTCAGTGCAGCTTAAGCAAGCCAAAAGGTTGGTTATTCGTGGTCTAAACCATATAGTACATGCCCCTTTTGTGATTTGACAGTCTGGTGATTCACATTGCCTTTCTGGGGTAGCGAACACTGTTACAGGTCCCCTTTAATATCCGAAATTATCAAACAGTGGCCTAACTGCCATTTTAATAAAACCTTTTTGTCTCAGCACTTCAGTAATAACACAAAATATTCATATGGGAGAGCCTCCTACCAGTTCCAAGCATTTTAAGGAGCCTGATAGGCTAGGCATATAATGGTTTGGAATGCCATGATATCAAACTTATTTTCCTTTGACAAATCTTACAGTTCTATAAGACATGCAGAAACAAACAAAAGAGATCCAGATCTTGCTTCTTTCATTGGGAGGTAGTGTGGTTTCAATCTGGGCATATATTTACTGATAATAATCATGGCATCACTCATCAGTGGAATATTTCAATCTTCAGTCTGTGGAATTTTCAACTGGCTGGTTAAGCTAAATTTGTGGCCTCAGAACAAAGCATACTGTATAATGGGATGATACTGTAAAGAGAACAGTGTACCTTAATAACCTTTTTTATTTAATTTATTGGCCTCAATTGGATATGTGCTGCTAGAATTTCTAATCAAATTTATTATTTATAGCCTCTGTGTGTGTGTGGGGGGGGTTGTATTTCTATTTTGTTCTGGCTCTTGACAGGCCACAGCTGGAACTAGAAAGCAGCTTCCTATGAGAAGGGTATAAAAGGTTAAATCATATGATTCTAGTAGCCTTTTCTCTGAGTGTCAAAGTGACTGTCATTGGTTTGTCTGCTAATACAATCTTTGCAACAACAAACTTGTGAAGCTGGGCTGTTGGGCTGTTAGCATTGACTTGGTAACTTCCTGGACTAGTCCCTACAGTTTTCTTAGCAGAACCTTTTTGGAAGTGGTTTGCCAAAGCTTCCTAGTAACTAACAGACTAACTGGACCAAGATCACCCAGTTAGCTTTGTGCCTAAGGCAGGACTAGAACTGATGGTCTCTGGGTTTCTACTCCTGATGGCTGAAGTTGGTCTGAGACACTACATCACCCAGTGAGCATGGAGATTGAGTGGGGACGTGAAACAAAATATTTCTAGTCCAATTCAGAAACTGTCACCTTTATCATATACAGGGTTTAAGCGTCCCAGATTGTTCTGTAAGAATTCTTGAATCTGTTTAGAGCACATTCAACTTGTTTTTAGCCTGTTTATTTGTTGTGATTTCAGGGATTGACCGCGTATTATGATTGGGTAGTAAATAAATGTTTCATTGGAGAGCTAAATACTACTATTGTCATGCCACTTAAGCATTTCTGGGAACTGACACTTAATATAAAGGTCAGTAAACAATCCTTTTTATTCTATATTTGATTACAGCTATATTCTATAACCATTGCACCCACCCTTGGAACTGATAATGCTTTCCCTTATAGTTCCCTTATAGAAAAGCTGTAGTAGGTTGATGGAACCCTGATATTTGACTAAAAAGAAAGTAGGATTCCCAGTCTCTGTAGCATTTTGTGAGCATGCGGACCTGGCCTGCATCACGGAAACCTGGCTGGGCCCAGAGGGGGGCGTTCCTCTGGTTGACCTCTGCCCGCCAGGTTTCCAGGTACTGCACCAGCCCCGGGCTCATGGGAGGGGCGGGGGAGTGGCAGTTATCATCAGGGAATCCCTTAGCCCGCGAGAGACCACCGTCCCTCAGATGGTCGGGTGTGAGTCTCTCCTACTGAGATTCGGCCCAGGGGCGCAGCTGGGTCTGCTGCTGGCGTACCTACCACCTAATCGTGCAGCGGCGGCCCTACCCGAGCTACTCGATGTCCTCTCAGAGTTGGTGGTTGAATTCCCAAGACTCATGGTCTTGGGCGACTTTAATCTACCGTCCCTGGGAGGATCGTCCGAACTGGCTCGGGAGTTCATGGCTTCCATGACGGCCATGGACCTGTTGCAAATAATTTCTGGGCCGACTCATGAGAGAGGCCACAACCCAGACTTGGTGTTCTTGTCTGGACGGTGGCGTGATGATGTCGGTGGGGGTGCCACAACTGTTACGCCCCTGTCATGGACCGATCACCACCTCCTGCGGCTAGACTTCCCCCTTGCCACCCCCCACCGTGGGTGCACGGTGCCAGTCAGATGGTACCGCCCTAGGCGCCTAATGGACCCTGATAAGTTCCAGGCAGCGCTTAGGGACTCGCATGCACCCCCTGCTCACAGCTCGGCGGAAGCCTTAGTGGAAGCCTGGGAAAAGGCAGCCACGGAGGCTCTGGACCGAGTTGTACCCTTGCGGCCTCTGACCCGGCGCAGATCCCAGCGAGCCCCATGGTTCACCGAGGAGCTCCGGGAGATGAAGCGTCGGAGACGGGGCCTAGAGAGCCGTTGGAGGTCCAGTCGATCCGAATCCGACCGATTGCGACTAAGAATCCTCACCAGGTCTTATCTCGCTGCGATAAGGGTGGCAAAATCCAACTACTTTTCCACCCTCATCGCGTCCGCAGATAATCGCCCAGCTGCCTTGTTCAGGGTGACTCGCTCCCTATTAAACCAAGAGGTGAGGGAGGAACCCTTGCAGGGTCGAGCCGAGGAATTTGGTCAATATCTGCTGGATAAAATCGCTCGGATTCGAACTGGTCTGGACTCCAACTGGGCTGAGATGGAAGAACAAGACATGGACAGTCTTGTCGACGTCATCTGGGAAGAATTTGATCCTGTAACTCCTAAGGAAGTGGACAGGATTATGAGAAGGTTAAGCTCCTCCACATGCTTACTGGACCCGTGCCCTTCCTGGCTGGCCTATGCAGCTCGAGAGGCGACACGAGGCTGGTTCCTAGCGGTCATCTCTGCTTCTCTGAGTGAGGGTCACTTCCCCACCGCCTTGAAGGAGGCGGTGGTGAGACCTCTCCTCAAGAAGCCCACCTTGGACCCATCCTCTTTGAATAACTTTCGTCCAGTCTCCAATCTTCGCTTCCTTGCGAAGGTTGTTGAGAGCGTGGTGGCGCACCAACTTCCTCAGATCCTGGATGAAGCGGTTTATCTAGACCCGTACCAATCGGGTTTCAGGCCGGGCTACAGCACGGAGACGGCATTGGTCGCTCTGATGAATGATCTCTGGAGAGCCCGGGACAGGGGCCATTCCTCTGTCCTAGTCTTATTAGACCTCTCGGCGGCTTTCGATACCATCGACCATGGTATCTTGCTGCGACGCCTCAGGGGACTGGGAGTGGGAGGCACGGTTCTGCGTTGGTTCTCCTCCTTTCTCCAGGGTCGCTCGCAGTCGGTGCTGACAGGGGGACAGAGGTCGACCCCGAGGCCTCTCGCTTGCGGAGTCCCTCAGGGGTCGGTCCTCTCGCCTCTCCTGTTCAACATCTACATGAAACCGCTGGGTGAGATCATTCGCAGTTTTGGAGTAGGGTACCATCAGTATGCTGATGACACCCAGCTTTTTATCTCAACTCCAAACAATATCAGTGATGCCCTAGACGTGATGTCCCGCTGCCTGAAAGCGGTCCGGGAATGGATGGGGAGAAACAGGCTTCAACTGAACCCGGACAAGACTGAATGGCTGTACGTACCGGGAAACCAGGAGATTCAGAACGTCCCACTGCTTAACATTGGGGACAAGTTACTTCCCCCTGTTGATAGGGCCCGCAACCTGGGTGTCCTCCTAGACTCGCAGCTCTCCCTGGAAGACCACATTGGAGCTGTGACCAAGGGGGCCTTCTCCCGGGTTCGACTAATTCGCCAACTACGGCCTTATCTGGACCTGGATTCCTTACGTACAGTCACCCATGCCCTTGTGACATCTCGCCTAGACTATTGTAACGCTCTCTACATGGGGCTGCCCTTGAGATCCACTCGGAAGCTTCAACTGGTGCAAAGTGCGGCGGCACGGACACTCTTGGGAGCCTCCCGATACTCCCATATCACACCTCTCCTCCGTGCGCTGCACTGGCTTCCGGCTGCCTTCCGTGTGAAGTTCAAGGTGCTAACGATGACTTACAAAGCCCTACATGGCATGGTTCCGGACTACCTTCGGGAGCACCTTCTGCCGATGTCAGCACCCCACCGTCCTGTGCGCTCCCACAGAGAGGGCCTCCTCAGGGTGCCACCGCTCAAGGAATGTCGGCTGGTGGCCCCCAGGGGGAGGGCATTCTCAGTGGGTGCGCCAGCCCTCTGGAACACCTTACCAACAGAAATCCGGATGGCCCCTGACCTCCGTACCTTCCGTCGCGACTTAAAAACTTTCCTGTTTCAGCAGGCTGGCCTGGCATGATAGCGTTAATTGGGGTCCCAGTTTGTGTTCATTAGTGTTTCTTATTATTTTTATTGTTCGATCTGTATACCTTCCTTCCTCTGTACACCGCCCCGAGTCCCTCGGGAGAAGGGCGGTTTATAAAAACTAATAAATAAATAAATAAATAAAATAAATTTTGACTTTTGAATGAATGTTATGAATTGAGAAATTCTTACTCAGCATTGATAAATTATCATCAGAAAAATGCAAAATAGCCATCATTTTGTAGTTCTAATCCCATTGTTATTCAGTGTATAGGTTGCATTATCCTCAGGTGATAGAAATGACTTACTGTTGCTTGAAGTAATATACTGAAGCTTGGATCAAAAATTCTTGAAAAGTGAAAATAAGTTTTAGGCTTGTTGAAGAGTTGTTTCTTTCCAGAGGTTAAAACAAATTCTCAGTAAATTGGATTCTTTGATTACAGAAAGGGGAGTATTTTCCACAAACCAACATGATCCAGGAAGAGAAGATGGTGACAGAACATGCCACTGACCTAGATCTGTTTGGCTCCTATATTCGTAAACTCTGCCAAGGCAAAGAAACCTTCAGATTGGGCCATAGGATAGCAAGAGGATGTAAGGAGACCATCATTTTATATCTTTTGCTGACGTTTATAGTTTTTCTTAAATCAGAGATCCCCAAACTTTTGGGCACCGGGGACCGGTTCTGTGGAGAAAGGTTTTTTCCGTGGACCGGAGGGGGCATGGTTTTGTGTGCTGCCTGCATCCCACAAATGGGGTTTTGCTTGTTTGTGCGGACCAGTTGCTGGCGTGCTGCGGCCCAATATTGGTCCATGGACCAGGGGTTGGGGACCCGTCTTAAATGGTCTGTAAATTTAGGCAGTTATTATTTTTCAGTTCAACACGTGATATTGGCAGAAGAAATATACTAATAAGAGTAAAACAATTTTTAAAAAGGTACCTAAATCTAGAGGTTGTTGCATGATATTAATCTCATTAATGAATTGATACACACACACATACACGGCTTGACCTTATTTAAATAAACTTGCTGAGTATCTACCCATATAGTTGAACCTCTATCTCAGACGTCAAACACAAGGCCCGGGGGCCAGATACGGCCCGCGAAGTGGTTTCATGCAGCCTGCGAAGCCATCCTGGAAACAGTGAGGGAACGGCCCCCACTGCCTTGGCCCTGGCCCAGAGACCTTCCTTCTGCCAGAGACCCTCAGATCTGTCCCACTCCTGCCCAGGCCCCCATAGGCACCCTTGATGCGAGCGATGTAGAGCTGGCCATGCCCACCCAGTAGGCCATATGCACTCTAGCCATGCCCACCCAGTAGGCCATGCCCACCCGGCCCCGAGGGCAACCGCAATGCTGATGCGGCCCTCAATGAAATTGAGTTTGACACCCCTGCTCTATCTAATAATCATCTGAGTTGAACAAGGTTGAAACCAGTCCAAGGTGTTCCATCTTGAAAGTGTTTCTTCTTGGAAATTAGAAGAAAATCTCCCATGCAGGCATTCTAGGGCAGTGACCTGATGAGCTCATTTCTCCACTATAAGACCATGCCATCCAAACAAGCTTCTAACTGTACTGATTGGTTATTCAGTGATTTCTCCCCACCCCCAATTCCAGGCACTTGGTAAATTAGTTTGTATTTTGTTATATGTACCACCTAGTTACCTCAGTGAGATGGGCAGCTGTCTAAATTGTTTAAACAAATAGCCAGCTACAAATTGGAAATGTTCAGAGATTAAGGAAAGATAAATTTATGTTCTTCATTGAGTTTAAAATTCAATGTTAAAAAATGTATTTTCATTTCTTTTTAAAGTTTGTCTAGATGCTGTTTCTGTAACAAATTATTGTTATATTTTGACTGGATTAGAACATTTTTATTCTATGTAAATCATGTGAGAAAATAGCTTGAGAACTGGGTTTATTAATACATGACAATATTAGTAGTTTGTGACCCTATGATTCGCATTGTTTTTGTTCTTATTTCTACATACTTAATTTAGAAGTTAAATGGTTGCATTTCTTTTCTTTTGTCTCTAAGAAACACCTACTTAATTTGACTTTCTTTTCTGGTTTCTTTTTCCAGATATCCATCGAGCTACTGAGAAGTGTCATCACATCCGCCATTTTGCAAATACTTTTGTGGTTGATACAGCAATTTGCCAGCCACTGTGAGAACTGCCACCTACATGTTTTTGTATCTTGGGCTTTGCTTCTTTCTTTTTGTAAGAAAATTTCTAAGAAAAAAAACTATCAGTCTTGCTAAATTATTTCACTGGTGTTTAATACTGGGCCAGTGCTTTATATATTAATCTTCATTAATTTTTTATAGTGAAGAGTGATAATAAAAAAAACATAATATAGTATAGCCTTTTCAGAATACATGATGTCCTTTAAGTCTAGAGTTGGAAACAGGAAAATAAAGGAAAAAAACACAAGAAAAACTGGAATAGAAAACTTTTGACATATTGTTTTGTGTCTTTTGGCCTTTTTCAGACAATATTGTGAACTACTTCTTTGTAAGAACATCTGCTGAGTATATAAAATGTATACAAAAGTGCAGTATTAATAAAATATTTTTCCAACTTAATATTTAAACCTTGCTTTGATAATATTTTCCACTAATTTTATCTCAACCAATAATTTTCTTTGATCATTAATCATGTTAAATTGAGGAAAACCCAAACCATGATGATAATGCTGTATTTTTTTAAAGAAAAAGTAGATTTTAAGAGTGAGAACATCATCACTATGGAATAGCCATCTCCAACATACTTGGGTGTCTTTCAGGTGTCATACATTTGAAGGATGGACATTTGCTTTGGAAAAGCTGCTCTGGGGTGAAAATAAACATTTAATGCTTTGTATATTTTATCTAGGAAAACATAATAAAATATTGTACTAAATTGCTGTTTTCCTGGAGGACTTTTTTGTTTTGAGGGTTTTATAGAAACATATGTTTGAATATGTTGTTTTTCAGTTTTTCCCAGCGATGTGTGCTTGTTATCAGTCAGAAATTATATTTTGGATGTACTATTTAAAGACCTAGTTCTCTTGAAAAGTTTATAACCCTAAAAAAGGAGAAAGAAGAAAAGAATGACTAGTAGCAAAGTGGGATGGATTCAATCGTAGCAGTAATGGATGCTTAATTAGAAAATCTAAATGGTCAGATTGGCTCAGATCAACTTGGAGATTTATTTGGTGGATATTTGGCTGACAGTTAGAACAATTAGCCAGTGGAACAATCTGCCTCCAGAAGCTGTGAATTCTCCAACACTGGAAGTTTTTAAGAGACTGGACAGCCATTTGTCTGTAATGGTATAGGGTTTCCTGCTTGAGCAAGGGGTTGGACTAGATGACCTCCAAGGTACCTTCCAACATTATAATAGATGACAGAATTGAGGGCACCCAATTGTGGTAATTGAGTTTTTTCATTATTTAGTTCTTTACTAGCCTCTTATATTTTTAATTTGAATTTTCAGCTATTGCCATGTAAAGCACTGAACATGAGGTCATGAAAGTTAAACTGAGTTAAATGAAACACAAGAAAAAACTGCTGTAGCCTTAAAGCAGTAGAAAAAGCACTATATCAACTATTTACATAGTTTCATTTTCCGAATAACAATATAGCTATGCTATTGAAATGCAAAGGGATGCGGTGGCTCAGTGGGTTAGGATGCTGAGCTTGTCAATCAGAAGGTCGGCAGTTTGGCGGGTTGAATCCTGAGTTGCTGCGTAACAGAGTGAGCGCCTGTTACTCGTCCCAGCTTCTGCCAACCTAGCGGTTCGAAAGCATGTAAAAATGCAAGTAGAAAAATAGGGACCACTATGGTGGGAAGGTAACAGCGTTCCGTGCGCCTTTGGCGTCTAGTCATGCCGGCCACATAACCACGGAGACGTCCTCGGACAAGCGCTGGCTCTTGGCTTTGAAACGGAGATGAGCACCGGCCCCTAGAGTCGGAAACGACTAGCACGCATGTGCGGGGGAACCTTTACCTTTACCTTTATTGAAATGCAACTGACTTCTCATGACAATCCATCCATGCAGACCAATATTGTGGAATGAGCAGTCATGTATTAACTAGAAAAAAATTGTGAGGATTAAGGGTTTCAAAAATCATCTCATCAGGAATATATAAACGATAGGATTCTGAGACTAAAGGGGGAAAAGGTTCACTCAAATATAGCCTATTTTCAGCCACTGAAGTTTTGCCTGTTAATCAGGCATTCCTGGCAATTAGAAAAATTCCAGCCTAAAATTTGAAAACCCTACCCTATTAAACCCAATTTAATTTCATCTGCAGATTTCATAAGCATCTCTGCCTCTTCATACTTCTTACTGGAGTAAGGACAGGATTCAACCTTAATAGTATTCTATTTAGGTTTCCAATTTAATGAGGAACCAATGCCACCAATGTGTTGAGTACAATATTGTAATTAAACTATCATATAACTATTTAATTGTTCAGGCCATCCAGCTTGTAATACTTTGAAGCTAGTATACCAACCCCTAAATATAAAAAGGATGTATTGATTAAAAAAAATGAATGCTATCACTGGTAACTATTTATGTGGCAATATTCCAGACATATATTTGCTTGACAAAGCCCTTGGTGTAGAGCCAGGGAAATGGCCTTGAAGCAAATATTAAAAAGAAAATTAAGCAAAAAGGTCAGAAACATCACTTTAATCCTGGGAAGGTGATGGTATTAAGAACTCAACTGACCCTTCCTGGCTCACTTGGGTGGTGGTAGGGAAGGCTGACACTTTCAATTCCAAACCATCACCCCAAATGAAAACCAGTTGTGAGATCTGTACAGCTGAACCTGGCCTTATAAGAAATAATGCAATCAAGATTGTTTTTGCATATCTGTGAGGAAATAGGACAGAAATAGTACAATTCCTTGATTTGAAAATACAGGGCAATGAACTGAATAGAGCTTCTCAATAAATATATGTAGGTCTAGTTATATTTATTTATTTATTTTAATTCCATTTATATCCCGCCCTTCTCCGAAGACTCAGGGCGGCTTACAAACTTAGCAGTAGCCTTCATTCTATGTATATGCCTGCTTATTAAGTTAAGATAGTTAATGCATGCACATAAATTAATTTTACCATGGAACTGATGAAGCATCACTTCAGGCTGTCATGTTATTCTATTTTCAGGCCTTTACTATTGATAGAAAAGTTTGAAATCTGATATAGCTGAGAGTTTATTACAAATTTTGTTACTGCTGGACTTAAACTTTTAAGATTTAATGAGCTAGCAGAATATAAGTACCAAAATATTTCTTTCAATGTAAATCAAGTTAGTGTCTTAGATCAATATGGTTAAAGTTGATTAATTATAAACAACTTTAATTTTCACACACTAAAGACCAGTAAAGCTGCAATACTGTATTATTTTATAAATTGCCTATTCTGAAAATGCATTGGATAAAGTGAAGATGAAACCAGGTTAGACCAAATCCATTGATAAGTTTGCAACAAGATTTTCTTACATTAACATAAAATTCCACCTACAAAATGACATTCCAATATCGTTTTCATTATATACATACATGCATGCTAAGATGCAGTAACACTTTAATGACTATTTCAGAATACTTACTTCGTAAGTTCTCAAAAGGTCCTGTAAGAATGAAAGGGAGAAATAAAGAACGGATGGATGTTTCTGAGAGGCGTAGTTTTACAAAAAACATTTATTTTATGCTTTGCTCAAAGTTTATAGAAACGTTTTCAAGGAATGATTTTAAAGCTATTTTAAATAATAGCTATTAAACTTGTTTGAACACTTAAAAGCTTATTGTAACCGAACAAATGAACATGAAGTACAAAATACTGAAATGTATATCATCTGACATAGCTTAATATTCTTCTCCTTCTTCAGCTTCAGCTTCCACAGAATCAACACCAACTTCTTCATAATCTTTTTCAAGTGCAGCCAGATCCTCTCGGGCTTCAGAAAATTCTCCTTCTTCCATTCCTTCCCCTACATACCAATGCACAAAGGCTCTCTTAGCATACATCAAATCAAATTTATGATCAAGGCGAGCCCAAGCTTCTGCAATTGCAGTAGTGTTACTCAGCATACATACAGCACGTTGCACCTTGGCCAAATCTCCTCCTGGTACCACAGTGGGTGGCTGATAATTAATGCCCACCTAAAGGAAGGCAAAAGCATTCATTAAATTTCTCTCAATAGTGCAAGGAATTTTCAAATCTCAACTTACTTCTTCTCTCCCTCCCAAGCATTTTGTGGATAAAAGCATAAAGGGAAACAAAAAATTGGACATGAAACTATCTTCGAATCAGAAAGGGAGCTGGAGCCACAAAGAGAATGTATTCACATATACCTCATAAATAAACTACAACCCCTAATCTATGCAAATAGCCTCACTTTTATCATGACAGAGATACATTAATGAATGGAATTAAAAATCTTAATTCCCTTAAATATACTTAAACTCTAATAAGCACAATAGCTTTTAGAATAGATTATTTATCCTAAGTATAATTGTACCACAGTTTAATAACCGAAAATGCAATTTGGTGTGCAACATTTATTTATTGAATTTATTTGCCATCCATCTTGTATTTACTTCACTGAAAACCAGCTGGGTGACTTTGGGTTAGTCCTACTCTCACAGCCTAATCCACCGCAAAGGGTTGTTGTACAGCAAATACAGGGAAGACTATTTGGTGTGTTTGCTCTCTCCAGTTATTTATAAAAATCATAAAATAATTTAAAACACCTACTCAAGTTTCATATACTTGAGTATACTTCATATACTCTATATTTAGCACCACAAACATTAGTTAACCAATAAATAAATGCTGATCAACATTTCTAGAACTGGAAACTAAATGCAATCTTATTTATGTATTATTATATTCCTATCTTGCTTTTATTATTTTTTATATTAAGTTCCACCCAAATCATTGGAGTTCACCAAGATACCACCTCATGTTTGTTTATATTAGACAATATATTACCTTGAACCCAGTTGGACACCAATCCACAAACTGAATAGTACGTTTTGTCTTGATTGTTGCAATAGCTGCGTTGACATCTTTTGGCACAACATCACCTCTGTACAGCATGCAACACGCCATATATTTACCATGGCGCGGATCACATTTTACCATCTGATTAGCTGGCTCAAAACAAGCATTAGTAATTTCAGCCACTGACAACTGCTCATGGTACGCCTTTTCAGCTGAAATGACAGGAGCATACGTTGCCAAGGGGAAATGGATTCGTGGGTAAGGAACAAGATTTGTTTGAAATTCTGTCAAATCTACATTCAGAGCACCATCAAAACGTAGTGAAGCTGTGATAGAAGATACAATTTGACCAATGAGACGATTAAGGTTGGTGTAAGTTGGACGTTCAATGTCAAGATTGCGTCGACATATATCATAAATAGCTTCATTATCCACCATGAATGCACAGTCAGAATGTTCCAATGTGGTATGTGTAGTAAGGATAGAATTGTAAGGCTCCACCACAGCAGTAGATACTTGTGGAGCTGGGTATATTGCAAATTCCAGTTTGGATTTTTTCCCATAGTCAACTGACAGTCTTTCCATTAGCAAAGATGCAAATCCAGAGCCAGTACCTCCACCAAAACTATGGAAAATAAGGAAACCCTGTAGCCCAGTACACAGGTCAGCCTACAAAAAGACAACCCCCCCAAAACCCAACAAAAAGTGAGCCATTGAACAGAATAATTTCAACAATATAAATTTAACATGTAGATTTTACCACTGTATTCATTTAAAAATATTTGCATTATCAATACCCTTCAGAGTCAATTAAAAATTAATTAAATTAAAATTTAATATAGTACTTAAAATTCTAAATAGGCATTCTTTACTTAAACAGACCAAGTATTTTTTAAACATAGTAGTTTTGAAAATAAGACACTAGAATTTCTATGCTCTTGACTTTAAAACGGTAAATTTTCTCATTTCATTTTTATTTGCACATATTTTCTAATTTACATCTTATAATGACTCACCAATTTTCGAATGCGATCCAGCACTAGATCAACAATCTCTTTTCCTATAGTATAATGGCCTCTAGCATAATTGTTAGCAGCATCTTCTTTTCCAGTAATGAGTTGCTCAGGATGAAATAACTGTCTGTAAGTCCCTGTGCGCACCTCATCTTTGAAGATTAAAAAAAATTGAAACTTTGATTAATTCAAATTCAAAATCCAGTGATTTATTATTATTCCAAATGTATATAACAGAATAACCAAGTTAGAAGTGATTCAACTGTTCTTATTCCTTGTTAAGCATATATACGATTATATTTTTACATTATTTATTTATTATTGGGACTTATATGCCGCCCTATCTCCCGAAGGACTCAGGGCGGCTAACAACAATAACATACAATAAATACAGAAGTTAAGATAAAATTAAAATAAATTAAAAATTAGAGTTAAAAAATTAAAAACATAATTAAAATCCCTGTCAGTCCAGGTCAACCAGGTGGAAAAGGAGTGTTTTGAGGCCGCGGCGAAAGGACTGGAGATCTTGGGCCATCCGAAGCTCATGGGGGAGCTGGTTCCACAGGGCTGGCGCTCCCAGAGAAGGCCCTCCTCCAAAACCGCTACATACTTGAGAACACTTTAGATACTTATGAGATCATTACTGGCTAATATTTCTGAACAAAATATAGTTTCTTTTTGCAGGAATTAAAATTAATCATACACAGACAGACAGACTCTCAGCATGAAAAAATGTGCTAGTTCAAGATAATGCCTGTTGCAATTTTGGATGGCTACATCAATGTTTTTTTCTTGGTAAGAAAAAAACTTATAAAAAAATGAACAGTGAACTATCTTGTTATTTTCAATACATATTCATATGAAAGCTACATTCCAAACCATCCTATTGTACTTCCACTAGCAAAATGGAACTTTCTCCTCATGCACCCTCAAAATGTGATTTAGTGTTGAGAATAAATTTTGAATCATAACTTAAGCGAAGAGAAGGTAAATGAAATCACTCCCTGCTAAGCTTGTAAGCCGCCCTGAGTCTTCGGAGAAGGGCGGGATATAAATGTAATAAAAATAAAAAAAATAAATTTTTTGTTTACAGAATATACAATTGGATTTCATTTCATAAAGTCAATGTGTGAAAGTCAAACTTCACTTAGTGAGGGATGATTGTACAATTGCTTTCATCAAATTTCAGGTTTATTTAGGAAAAACCCTTTTTCTTATTTCTAAATAATGAAAATATTTTATAAATGTAAATTGTTTCTGATCATCCACATGTTGATCCCACATTTGAAACGTATTTCCAAGCCCTTATACATACCAACAACAGTTGGCTCAAGGTCCACAAAAACAGCTCTGGGTACATGCTTGCCAGCACCGGTTTCACTAAAAAATGTATTAAAGGAATCATCTCCACCTCCTATGGTTTTGTCACTGGGCATCTGGCCATCTGGCTGAATTCCATGCTCAAGGCAATATAATTCCCAGCAAGCATTACCAATCTGAACTCCAGCTTGTCCAACGTGGATAGAGATACATTCGCGCTATTCAAAAATGTAATTTTTTTAAAACAGGCATGATTAATGCTTATTTCAGAAAATATTAATAATGAAACACCACAAAAATGACTATTGGCTTAGCTCTATATTTTGATAATGTACCCATTTGATTTCTAAAGTATATTGTAAAATATGCACTATTTTAATGATCAATTGTTCTTAGAACACCCAAGCTAAAGAAAATGGGTCTTTGAAAACGGTTTAATAATGCTAAGGAGTATGTTTTCTCTAGAGCCCCACTAAACACATTATACTTTTGTACCTACTATGTGATTATATAAAATCTCTCCTCTCAACTTGAATTATGCAGTACCTCATACTTCAGTCCCGTAATACGTTTGCGCCATTACTTCACACTAGTCTTTACTTTATTATAAAGCTCTTTCATCGGCCTCTTGTAATGCCAAATAAGTGGGACTCTGAATCTATACAACAGATCTCTTTCGCTTCTTGTTGGTTCACTGTTCTCAGCACTAAGACTATAGTCTCTTCCCCCCCTCCGCTCCACACCATGGCAAATCCGAAACTGAGGGCCTTTCAGCCCTCGTGCTTTGCCAAATGCAAGAGAATACAGCGCCAAGCAACCCAAGTCCTCGACCATATCGCGCCTTTCGGAGGTAAGAAGCCTCGACTGAGGCGAAGCTCCCGCGGTAAAGTTCTCATGAGGCAACATTCCTCCACGAGCATATCATTCTGCTACCCGACGCTCGCGATTCCCTCATAGCATTACTATGCCAAGAGGCTTAAAAGACCCCGATCCCAGCCACCCAAGTTCCACTTCGCACCATGGTGCCTCACGAAGATGACGAAGTTCACTACTTTCCCTCGGGGGTTCGCCGTTCAACTCCCGCCTGAGGGTGGCCTCAGCTGTCGACCGTTAGAGCAACGGTTCCTGAACGCCAACCCCTAACTGCAGTCTGCTATCTCCATTGGTGGAGGCTGTTTAACTCCCGGAAGCTGATTGGTTAAACAAGTTCTTTTTTAAAAAAAAAATCTGGGATGATCCTCAAGTGATGAAGAATCAGAAATCGGTGGAATTTTGAGCGGGAAATGGCTTCTTCGCTGAGGGGTAAACTGGGCGTCTGTTAGGATCCAAATATAGATTCTCCTGCCGCAAGCCTAAATTAAAAAAAAGAAAAGTGGAACCTCTTGCTGTGTGATTCTTGATACTTTCTGAGATATTATTTCATTCTATATTTTTCACACTTTCCTGAGTCTCAGAGAGAATATTGTAGATAGATAACTATCTATATTCAAGAATGATAGACAGACAATGGTATCATAAAAGAGAAACAGAAGTATTGCTGCATATTTTTTTTCCTGAATAGCATTCCATAAAATACCACAATATATCTGTTATCCTCTAAAGTTATTGTTAATATATGTATTTTTGTATGTAACGATATGCATTATATATTCCAGTCAGAATCAGGTCTTAGTATTTAAAGAATTTTAATTTTAAATGCCATTGCTTTTCAAACTTGGAAGATTGAACCAGTAACAGCTATAATGAAAATAGTTAACTCCACTTGTTTTCTGTTGTAAGACGCTGTTGGGAAACTTCATTTTCTCATTCTTAGCCAATCAATATTTCACAATTATCTTATAAATTACTTTTTATTTAGACTGCTTAGAAGAGTGGCCCAACTGACAAAATGGGCTGGATTCATTTATCATATTTTTAGAACCCATAAATTAGGCAATGCTGTTAAGAGGGAATTGTACACTATAAAGTGAAAAATGAATGATTTTAATTGAAAATTAAATATTGCTAGATTGTAAACTATTAAGAAAAAACTTCATTGTTTTAGAAACTGAGTAATGATTTAAGCAAAATCCTCATTCCTTTACTAGGCTTTTGTTCTGGGAAGATATGAATAACATTGCTCTTACCTGTCATTTTAACATTGAAGATAAGAAAAATGAAATATTTTAAACAATAATGCAAAAAAATAAAATAATTTGGTAATAATATGTGTAATTTTAAAGAAAAATATACTTTTAAATATACATATTCAATTTTTTTGCCCAGAAAAATATTTTATGGAGTAACATAATCCCCTAGGAATCAGTTTGTTCATATAATTAAAAAAGGTTGATCACTTAACTGAATATTGCTGGAGTGGATGGACTCAGTGGTATCTTCTAACTCTCTTTCTATGAAATGTGAATAAAAACATTCATTCATTGAAATGCTTTTTGAGGCTTATTATTTTGATGAATTATTTTAGAAGCTCCACAATACCTTCCTTTTGTACATATTGTTGCGAATTTTTGATTTTTATTGGTATATCCTTATGCTTAATCTGAAGACAAAGACTGCTTTAAATGTTGCATTAGGTACTGAGTCTACTGAGCAGTAGGTAATATTACAAATGTGTTCTTTCCTATACCTTTAAGTGTGAATCTGATTGTTACAAAAAAAAGAATTAAAGAGAAGAATGAATTACAATGAAATGAGGAATCTTTGGTGCTCTCTGAACTTGGTTGTTTTCTTGCAGATGTTTCATTACTCAAACTAGATAACACTACATTATCAGTGCTAGTATGGAAAGCTGCCAGGACATAAAGAAGAGCAAGGATGGAAGCACCACCATCCTGCTCCTGCCAAAAGTCATCTATGAATGTGACCAATCCTGTTTCTGTCCAATATGCAGGCCTGAAAACTCACTGAAAATGGTCCAGATAATATGTTTCCACCAGAATCCTTTTTAGTTGTAACTCCACTGCATTCTGAACTACCTACCCTTTTTAGAACAGTGTGTGTGTGGGGTATCCAGTGATGGCTTCTTGAGGAGGTGGTCACCAAAGTCTCTGGGAATCTGAGAATCTGGGAATACCTCCTCCAACAAAGATGAATTCACTATCGCTTGGATTCACCCACATAACACTTCCCAGGCAGCCTTAACCAGCCAGGAGGAACATTGATCTAACACGTAGGTGGTGGTGTTTACATTCTGGAGGATCCTGTTCACTTCTTCAGGTCTGACAGAATCAAGCTGTTCCCAGATTACTGGATAACTGCACTCCCCAGGCATCTCTTCAGGACTTTCACATTTGGTATCAAATGGATGATTTTTTGTTCCAGATACATGGAAAATTTCTCTGCATGGTCCTGCAGATGAGACCCCAAACTCCCCTTTCTGAGGAGTTGTAAAAGGGTGCTGGGTGGCATTCGGTGAATGTAATAAGAGTGGAGAAGTATTGGCACTTTGCTGTTTTTCGCCTATGAGGTAGGTTTTGATAGCAGCTCTAGCTCTTGTTTGGTCAAGTTCATTCTTCATTTTCTTCCAATAGCATTCTAAGTGTTTCCTTTTCAGTTTCCTCAAGTCCTCTGGGAACTATGGGGAAGTAATGGAGTGATGGACCAAGAAAGGCACAGCTCCAGCCATCTCACTATTTTAGGCAACTACCAGGGCCTCCACAGAATCATTAGTTGCCAAGGGTGGACCAGTCAAATGGGTCCAGCTGCCCTATGGAGGGGGTGAGCATAAGGGAACCTCTAAGTCACCAGGGTGTGATCTGACTATGACAGAGGAGCCAAGAAAAGCTCCTCTCTCAGATCACATTGTCAGACAAGAAAACCACATCCAGAATGTGGCCACTGTCCCACGTTGGTCCAAAAATGATCTGGGAGAGGTCAATGGCCATGACGGTGGTCTTGAACTCCAATGTCCCTTTTGAGATCCACTCCAGGGACCACAAGTTGAAGTCTCCCAGAAGCCTGGGAACTCCACAGCCAGCCCTGAGATTGTCTCCAGCAGCTCAGGCAGGGAAATTGCTATGCAACAGGGAGGCTGGTACAGAAGCAACAATCTCAACTGCTCCCATGAATCTAACTTCAGGAAGAGAGTCTCACAACTGGGAACTTGTGAAACAACAGCCCTGAGAGCTACCAGAGATTCCTGGATGACAACCGCAAGCCATCCTCCCCTGCCCTGGGGTCTTAGCTGGGGCAAAACCTAAACCCGACTGAGTATATTTCTGAGAGGACAGCCCCCCCCCAATCTGCCCAGCCAGGTTTTGGTAAAACATGTCATGTCATCCTGCTGCTTATGACATCACAAATAAGAGGAGTCTTGTTATTGACTTACCTTGCATTAAGCAGGAGTAGTTGAAAATATTTGTCATGTGGAAGTATTTGAAATTAAAATACATGCTTAAAAAATCCAAATTCTAGCTAATGAAAAGTGATGTATACTATTGCCATATGAATAAAAATTGACATTTTAAATGTTATCTTTATTGTCTAGAACAATTTTTGATATTCCACTAAAAGGAAGCCAAATACACAGAAATTTTGCGTGCCTACTGTTCCTTTAAAGCTCAGGCACGCAGGTTTGGCATGGAGTTGACAGAATTTGATCCCTGAATTTAACAGACAGATTAACTTTGCAAAGTGGCTTTTTCACTCCTTCCAACAGCATGAATCACAAGTTCCTCAGGCAAAGCAAAAAGTGTTTGTTGAGGGTCAAGCAGGGTACAAAAACACTTGCTATATACATTTGGGGTATGTGATACATCAGAAAGCAACAAATTGTATTTGCCTAGTGTGGGAAAACAGATATCACAAGAAGAAGAGAGGAAACATTAGATGGTGTAATATTGGATCTAGACTGAAGAAGTTAATATAAACCACTGAATTACTAATGGACCCAGACAATACGTTGTTTATTAAGTATTTGATTGTAAAACTAGAAAATTAATAACATATTTATATATAAAAAAGAAAGCAACAAATCAAATAATAAGAGATATAAAGTAGATGAGATAATGAAACAGCAACATTTCCAGGAAGGAAATGAAATTTGTAATGTATATTGCCATATACATGGGAATATATTGTCTTCATATGAATGCCTTAATGGAGAAGGCAGAGCTGTACTTAATCAAGAGCACGAAGAAAATTCTAATAAAAACTTTTAGGAGGAAGATGATTCCAGACAGGTCTGAAAGTATCAGAATTATTTATGGAGGTGTGCCTTTCCTAAATAATTTTAGTATCTTGATTCTCAGGCGCCTGATTCTGCGTCTTTAGTACTAGAGAAGCCTCCTGAAATTCCTGGCTTACAAAGTAATAACAAAATGCATCCAAACAGCAGTTGGTGCTAGCAAGTATAATAGCAACATTTAGAAACAGTTTTTGTTTAAGATTAGCATCACTAGCATTAATCGAATATATGTATATTACGAAATATGCAACATGAAGTGGTAAAAAGCAGATGATGAATGTGGTCAAATTTGCCAGAATTATGTTGATTGCTTTCTGAATGAGTTTTTTTTCATGAAGATGGATCTTTTTCTTCCTTGTGAGTTTTTTAATTATTTGAACAGAACAGAAACTCAAGATAATTAAAGGTATAAGAAATCCCCATATTATTGCAGCAAAAAAAGGCACTGATGATATTCCGTACCTTGTTTGAAAGCAGATTGCTTTTTTTTCTTCTTTATCCACATATGTGGATACAAGTATAATACTTATAATTATGATCCAGAAAAGTCCACAGACAAGAGCTGACTTTACAGGAGACCTGATATTCTTTGCTTGGAGAGGATACCTTATGGCGATGTATCTATCAAGTGCAATAATGGTAATAAGAAAGATGCTCATGTATCGGTTGATAAAATATGCAAACTCCAAAACCACGCACAATTTGTTTATGTATGTAGGTATAGGTATTTCATATATATATAAAATGTTAGAAACTAGCTTGAAAGGCAAAGTGAAGAGAAATAAACAGTCTGTTATGGCTAAATTGGTCATATATACTCTGGTTTCAGTCCATTTGATCAGTTTGCAACAGAATACCCTTAAAGCAAACACATTGAGGATAACTCCAATAAAGAACACTGGTACATAAATGATTGCTTGAGCAAGAAGAATGTTTTTTTCACTAGTATGATTGCTGAAGTTCATTTTTGGGGAATCCTTACGGTACAGTATGTGCTGTAAAATAAATGTTAAAAATGATTATTTTTGTAACATTTCTATTTATTTATTACATAAGTAATAAATATATAATAATTCATATTAAGCATTAGGTTTTATATTTATGTACAACTTTGGATTTTGTAAAGTACAGTTATATTAATCCTTACAATAATCTTATAAGAGAAAGTTAGTACAGAAAGTTATTTATGTAGTACTGAATTGTTGCCTACTGTATAGTCTGCAAGTAATTATTTTTGCAAGCCACAGTACAAGGCTGCATAAATGTAATATTTTCTTGTTATTGCTAAAACAAGTAGAATCATATAACTGAACATTTTTCAATCTAATTAGTGATCAGCTAAAAGTGCGGTGCTTCTGGATAGACGGTTTCTATCACTGCAGCTTTTCCATTTTTTAAAATAAAAAATATGGAGAGAGTACTAAAAACTTAGAGGGAATAATATATTTGTCAGACTGTACTATAAGATTTTATGACCGAAGCATGACAATTATAACAGCAAAAGACTTATTTGGAAATATCTAGACATATTTACCCAAAAGAACTTATGCTTCAGAATTTTAAGGATTTCACTGATATTCTTCTGTTTGCTTCTAGTTTTTTCCCCTCTAGGATGATGAGTCCTTTTGCTCAGCTTGCTTTTTGTCCATCTCTCTTTCTTCTGTTAATCAGCTCTGTGGTATTCCTGTGTTAAAACAGTTTCATATACTAACACTGAGGTCAAGAATGGCCTTATCAGCATTCAAAATCAAGGCAGGCTTGCAGAAATTTTAAAAAGTTGATCTTGATAATTTTTGGAGTTTCCCCAAAATGACTTTAGTGAAGACTTAGCCTAATGAATTTTTGTAATATGCTGACTGAAATGAAAATCCACTTAAAACTTTTGCTTGCACATTCCACAGCTAGCATTTTAGTTTAAAATATCCTCTTTTACTGAGTACCTCTACAATTCTGAAGTGTTTCTTCTGAGGGGAGGAACTTAAGGGTGCTGGAAATGCCACTGTCCTTTTATGAAGAAAGATAGTTATTTAGTATAGAACAAAACAGTGACTAATACATCTGTTGCTCAATATTAAGGAAATAATATCGTGTCTTGTGGTTTATCACAGAGTAAAACAGCATCCTTCAGTGGCCCAAACTAGGCAGGAAGAGAGTATTGCATTTTACTATAGTTTAAAATCTAGCGGCTTCAGCCAGGCTCCAATCACCTTACCATAAAGAACAAAAACTAGATTAACATATATAAGGCTTTTTATGGAATGTTATATATTTTAATTTATCCATTTTCAAGCCTTGTGAACTGTCTTGGAACCATTTTAAAACATTTTTAAGGAGAACAAGAATTATTTGAAGACTGAATTGCCAACCTGAATCTTTTTCTAGGTTTCTAGAGTGCAGTACTTGTACAGATAAACTTATCTTAAACTTTCGCTTCTTTCTACAATTCTCTTTTTCTTTCTTTAATTTTCTCAATGTTTGTTTCTATTTGTATTTTATCTTATAATGAACTTGAATAAAAAGTGGGGGAAAAGAAAACTGAAGCTTTGTGTGTGTATAGTAATAATATTCCTTCAAAAAACAAAGGGGGGAAAGTAACCTTTGAGGAAAATACTTAAACAGAAAACATATCTGTGTGGTGATTAAAACCTGTACATACGAATTATTAGCACAGTGTATACGGTCCGATAATTACTTGGTAATTTTTGTAAAAGAAATGGAAAGCTAGCCCAATTTGATTTATAATAAATGGCAAAATATCCACTGCTTCTTTAATTTTGCAAAATGTAAATACTGATCTACTGATCAATTTATTTAAATAAGTTTTAGGGGTTGCATGTGGATTACTGATTTAACTGTCTCAGTAGAGCAGCTTTCAGGTTGCTGAATGCTTAAGTACAGTACAGGTGCTATTAAGGGAAGTTACTGTGCTTTGTTGGTGGTGGTGTGTGTGTCTCTGTGTGTGCCTGTTGTAGTTGAATGGATTGCATGGTCTGGAAGTGTGGGGGTGGGGTGAAAGTAGGGGGAGAAGTGGGCAAATTGGAACCAATACAATCTTGATCATGACAGACAGAGGAATAATGGCACAAGTCTGTAGGCGGGCCAATCACAAGGATGGAAGGACCCATGGCTGAGATCATTCCCACTTTCACCCCTCATTATTTTCTTCTGATGCCAGGCCCTTGCATCCCCAACTCTAGCTGCTGTTATTGAATGCCAGAACAATGTTTAATAGAACTGCCCTCATCCATAGTTCTATTTTGGATTGGGCAGCTGACCTGGCATGTTTAATGAAGCCAGAGAGATACTGAAGGGAAATTGGACAGCAATATGTTGCACTCCAAAAAAAAGCAGAACCATTTTTATGATTTTATGATGCATTTGCCATATGTTTCAAGTGGATCCAGGATGTAAGAAAACCAGGAAACCACAATGAGCGTGAAGTGAAGTCTGCTGAAGATCCCAGTAACGACATGGTAATCACAGAAGAATGAAAGGAAAAAGTGACTAATTTCTGCCATATCTAAGGTCAGAGCTTTTTTTGTAAAAAAGGTGCCAGAACTCACACACGTCATACAACCCGCCTTGTCTATCCTACAAGTAGATAAACGTATTTTCAGCTGCCTTACTTGAAGGCATAGCAAGGAGACTGTTATGAGTATTACATCTTCAGAATTAAACATTTTAGTCACAATTTTAATCCATTATTAATTTTCAGTTAATAATGGATTCCTTCAAATAATGTAATACTTTTTTATCTATAGATCTTTCATTTCTAATTTTGCCTTAATCAGATTAATGCTGATGGAAGAATATCTCTTTATCAATTTCACATTCAATTTATATATAATTTGTACTCTATAAATTCTGAGGAACATACTCAGTGGAGTCAGCATGGTACAGTAATTGTGAATTGCCCATGTTTGCTATGTTTTCAATCTTTTTTCAAGGTAAAATTTCACCTGTTTAGACTCAGCAGCTAAGAAAAGTGACGTCTGGTTAACACTATGATTAGAGACTACTAGGAAATATACCAAAGCTGTAAGACAGACTGGGAAGTTTAAAACAAAACAAGACAAAACAAGACAAAAAACAAAACAAAACACATGTTGGAAGAAGCCAAGAAAATAACACCAACTATATTGCCATCAGAAGTCATGTTCAACTTGGAGAGTTTATTTCTACTTGTTGAAACAAAGCAATAATGATTGATAACAAATATAATTTATTTACAGTATATATGGCATGAATTATCTGTACACTATTAAAATTCTCATCATGACCTTTAACTGGGCACAACTATGTATCTTAGGACAACAGTTTTTGAACCAAGATGGACTAACTTACAGAATTTATCCAAAATATGGGAGCCATGTCTTCTGATGGAATGAAATTTGGGGATGTTGTGACTGATTCAGTATTACTGGCTGTGGCAGCAGTCACATGATCTTCATTTTCAACTTTCTGTGACAGTTTCCTAATCTTTCTTTCCCCCCACCCAGTAGCAGCCACTTTCTTGCCTGCTAGAAAGGAAAGGGAAAGGAAGAAGGAAGGAACTTCATGTACCCTTCCTGGCCCAAGCTATCCCACTGTGAACTCTCCTGACCTGTGCTGCCCCTTGCATACGTTCCTTGGCTTGTACAGCACCTTTTATTTATTATTTATTTATTTATTTGATTTGTATACCGCCCTTCTCCCTAAGGACTCAGGGCGGTGAACAGTGACATAAATGTCAAAATGTACAAATACAGAAAATTGAAAATAAATTAAGCCCTACTGCCCAAATGTAGAAGATAAGTTAAAACCACAATTAAAATTAAACCCGTCAGACCAGACCGGATTGCTTAAATAGATATGTTTTTAGATCGCGTCGGAAGGAGCGAAGGTCGGGAGCCATCCGGAGCTCAACCGGTAAATGGTTCCATAGGTCAGGGGCGCCTACAGAGAACGCTCTCCCCCTGGGAGCCACCAAGCGGCATTCTCCGAACGGTGGCACCCTTAGGAGGCCCTCTCTGTGGGAGCGTACCGGGCGGAGGGGAGTTGATGCCGGCAGCAGGTGATTCCCAAGGTACTCCGGACCCATGCCATGTAGGGCTTTGAAAACCATTACAAGCACCTTGAATCTCACACGGAGGATAACTGGGAGCCAATGCAGCTCACGGAGTAGAGGTGTAACATGGGAGTATCGGGAGGCTCCCAATACAACTCTCGCAGCTGCATTCTGTACCAGTTGGAGCCTCCGAGTGGTCCTCAAGGGCAGCCCCATGTATAGAGCATTGCAGTAATCTAAACGAGAGGTCACGAGCGCATGAGTGACTGTACGCAGGGCATCCCGGTCCAGATAGGGCCGTAATTGGCGCACCAGGCGAACCTGGGCAAAGGCTCCCCTAGTCACAGCTATTATGTGGTCTTCCAAAGAAAGCTGTGAGTCTAGGAGGACTCCCAAGTTACGGGCCCTATCTACGGGGGGTAATAACTTACCCCCTATAGAAAGAGATGGAATGTTCTGAATATGCCGAGATGCCGGTACGTAAAGCCACTCAGTCTTGTCAGGGTTGAGTTGAAGCCTGTTCTTCCCCATCCAGACCCGAACTGCTTCCAGGCAACGGGACATCACATCGAGGGCATCACTGAGGTGGTTTGGGGTCGAAATAAAAAGCTGGGTATCATCAGCGTATTGATGATACCCAACTCCAAAACCATGCTGGCTGAGGAATGCTGGGAGTTGAAGTCCACGAGTCATAAAAGGGCCGAGTTTGAAGACCCCTGCTCTAGACCCTCACTACCCCACCCAGCAACAGGCACTTAATTGTTTCTGGGTTACAGGCTTGGAACTTCCTGCTGGTTTCCCCAATGGCTTTCTCTATGCAAGCTTCCCACAAGCTAAATAAATGGGGAAGTCAGTGGAATTCTAAGGAGGGAGGGGGAGGAAGGAAAAAAGGAAAGAAGGAAGAGGAAGGGACAGTGAAGAAGAGAGGAAGGGTGTGATGGAAGGAAGGATGGAAGGGAGGGAAGAAGGCAGGAAGTAAATAAATAAATAAATAAATAAATGTGGAGAGAACAAGGAGAGGAAGGAAGAATGGGAGGGAGAGAGGGAAGGAACAGAAAGGGAGGAAGTAAAGGAAATTTCTGATGCTCTCTGCCAAATTTTTACAAGGGAATTCGATGGGAAACACAGAAGGAAGTAAAAAGTGACTCCCTTTCCCACTGCTTTTTGTCCATTCATAATCATGAGCATGCCCACTGTGCCAGATCTGGTGGGATGGACAGAAATCATTAGTGAGAGGTAGTACTGCAAGTAACGTGCATGTAACCATGCCATGTAGGACTTTAAAGGTAACATCAAGCTCACTGAATGGCATCCAGAAACCTACTAAGCCCCTTTGCAATCCATGTAGCAATGTTATATGGACATACTCTGGGGTGCCCAATACCATACATTTTGCTGAATTCTGCACTAGCTGAAGCTTCCAAATGCTTTTTAAGAGTAATACCATATATAATACATTGCAATATTCCAATAGGGAGCTACCAAAGGGACTGTGAGCGGTGTCTCCTGATCCAGAAATAGACACAAGATGCATTTGTGCAGACTGTCCTCTCAGTTGGTCTAGAAGGATTCCATAATCAATAATATTAAAAGCTGCCAAGAGATAAAGAATGGCCGGAATTGTTTCGATACTCATATACCAAATCTGACATCTACAAGCATACTCAATGCTGTTGTGGTCTAAACCCAGATTGCAGCATGCCAGATGATTTGCTTCCTTCAGGGCCCTTTGATGCTGTAAGTCTACAACATTTTTCTCCAAAAAAGCATTTTATAGATTGAACAAAATTTATCCAGTACAGATGGTTCCAGAATTGACTTTTTGGTTGAACTGCTGCTTTCTTCAAGGCAGGTGGAAGCATTTGCCACTGCTTGAACCCAGCCACATGTCTCTTCCTAAGAGAAACTAATCAGGCAAGAGTGGCATGGATCTAACACACACTTGGCTGGGCTCAGCATCCCAAAGATCTGGTCAACTTCCTCAGGTGAAGGCAGATCAAACTGGGGAACTACAAGAGGGCTGGAAAAGAGCTGATGTAGTTCCCATCTTCAAAAAAGGAAAAAAAATGGATCCAGGAAACTACAGACCTATCACCCTGATCTCAATACCTGGGAAGATCTTGGAAATGATAATCAAGCAACAAATCAACAAACACCTAGAGGCAAACAAAGTCATTAACAAAAGCCAACACGGGTTTGTCAAAAACAGGTTATACCAGACAAATCTTATTGCATTTTTTGACCAGGTGACAAAATTAGTGGACCAGAGGAATGTTGTGGATATAATTTACTTGGACTTCAGTAAGGCATTTGATAAAGTAGACCACAACTTACTACTTGATAAGATAAAAAAATGTGGGCTAGACAGCATCACCACCAGATGGATTCATAGCTGGTTGACCAGCTGTTCTCAGCAGGTGGTCCTCAATGGAACTACATCTACATGGAGGGAAGTGGGGTGTTCCAGGGCTCTGTTCTGGGCCCAGTGCTCTTCAATATCTTCATCAATGATTTGGATGAGGGGATAGATGGGGAACCCATCAAATTTGCAGACGACACCAAGCTGGCAGGAATAGCTAACACTCCAGAAGATAGGTTTAAGATACAGAAGGATCTTGACAGACTTGAACATCGGGCGCTATTTAACAAAATGAAATTCAATGGTGAAAAAAGTAAGGTTCTACATTTAGGCAAGAAAAACCAAATGCACAGGTATAGTTTAGGTAGTACCTTGCTCAATAATAGCAACTGTGAGAGAGATCTTGCAGTCCTAGTGGACAATCACTTCAATATGATCCAGCAGTGTGCTGCAGCTGCCAAAAAAGCCAACACAGTGCTAGGCAGCATTAACAGAGGGATAGAATCAAGATCATGTGAAGTGTTAATACCACTTTACAATGCCTTGGTAAGGCCACACTTGGAATACTGAGTCCAGTTTTGGTCACCACAATGTAAAAAAGATGTTGAGACTTTAGAAAGAGTACAGAGAAGAAAAACAAAGATGATTAGGGGACTGGATGCTAAAATAGATAAGGAACGGTTGCTGGAATTGGGTATGTCTAGTTTAATGAAAAGAAGAACTAGGGGTGACATGATAGCAGTGTTCCAATATATCAGGGGTTGCCACAAAGAAGAGGGAGTCAAAGCACCTGAAGGCAGGACAAGAAGCAATGGATGGAAACCTGTCAAGGAAAGAAGCAACCTAGAACTAAAGAGAAACTTCCTGACAGTTAGAACAATTAATCAGTGGAACAACCTTCCTCCAGAAGTTGTGAATGCTCCATCACTGGAAGTCTTTAAGAACAGACTGTACAGCCATTTGTTTGAAATGGTATAGGGTTTCCTGCCTGAGCAGGGGGTTGGACTAGATGACCTCCAAGATCCCTTCCAACTTTATTACTATTATTATTATTATTATTAAACTCAGATAACTGAACCAGACTGTGTCTCAGTCATCTCCAAAGGACCTGCACAGCTAGAGTCTAACCCCCCTCTAAAACAGAGTGACTTTATCCATCAGATGAGAAGCATAATCATCACAATGAGTTTGCAGGGGTCCTCTAACCTCTCCTTATCCAGGAGAAACTGGGTCACCCAAAACAAGGTCACTGGGCAGCTATCTGCAGACACAATACAGATGGAGAAATTAACCTGTTCTCTCATCTTTATTACCACAAAGTAGTCCTTAATGTAGTTTTCAGTATTCGATTCAATGTTTCAGAAGGTTGACAATATAACAATGAATTTCTATGAAATAGAGGTTTGCCAGACTATTTTAACTAAATACTTACAGTACAGCACAGTTAAAATAATTTTCAGATAGTAATCTCTAGCTTGCTTGCTTATTTATTTGTTAAATTTATAGCTGCCCATCCCTCTTCCTTGACACTTAGTTGTGATTTTTGTAAGTTCACTTAACCAATCTAAACATATTTAGTATAGATAAACTCCTGAGTCTTGTTAACTTGCCTTAAATCTAAGATGATACCTATACTTAATCATGTTATTTTTCCATATTGCGTATGCAGATAACTGTACTGAATCACTGAATCATACTATATGCCATATTAAAGGAAGTCTACAAAGCAATTCTCCTGTTGTGTTTGTACAAATATTTCATTTGTATCTATTAGCCATGGGGAAATAGAAAATTGCCAACTGAAGGTTTTAGAGAACTTTTGCTTGTCAGTATAGAAAATATTCAGGAAGATGAAGTTTGGAAAAAAAAACTCTCCCAGACACACCACCTACAGTTTCCAAAATGACATTTAAAAATTGTTAACAAGAATATCATGTTTCCATCTGACTACTGAATCTATCTGGTATATCAGACCTTAAATCCATTGCAACAGCAAGAGTATACATGAAAAACTGTCAATTATTTAGATATTAAAAGCAACTGAAATAAGAAGACAAACAGAATGCATGTGAATAACTAATACATTAATTTGAGGGGTTTCTATCTTTCGTTTGGGCTACTGTTCTACATATTTCCTATGTACTGTATACTTTACATCCATCAATTGCAGTGAGGTCACAAAACCATATAAATCATTCCAGGTTGCAGATAGCCACCAAATTCTAGGGATATTATCAATTGAAAAAAGCTCTCATACATTTCAACTATACAGATCTGCTAATATGCTTGTCTTCCATCCTTGGAAAGGGAGGAAAGTAGGCTATTAGAAAGATCACTGCCCCATAGCCTGGACATCTTTTACGAGGCTGAGGCAGAGTAAATTACTGGCTTAGCAATGAGCCAGTAATGCTGCCTTCACAAAAAGTAATGTGGGTTGGCTCTCCTCTTCCTTTGACTTGTGTACAAGGGGGTGAAGGGAGTTGCCACTGGAGCATTGGATATTGTTATACATAACACTGAGATGAGATATAAAAGAAAACTCAATTAATCAACACAACATTTATTTTAAAATATCTATTCAGGCAATAAATTCATTAAGATTAAATACTACACTGCGGTGAGTTTTTGGACAGGAAGACAAAATAACTGAACTGCTATGCTTCTCTCCACCCCCAATCAAATAAAATCTATATGCTACAAAATTTCTTGTTGTCATGACTTTAAACTGGGTGAAATTGGGCATCAGAGGGCAACCATTTTTGAATTCAAATGGGCTAAGTTACAGATTGAAAATACAAGGCCCATAACTGCCAAGGGAATGAAATTTGGGAAATATGTGATTTCCCCCCCCCCAGGGCTACTGACTGCTGCTGCAGCCATGCAACCTTCATTTTCAATGTTTTGTGACAGTTCCCCAGCTAGTTCCCGCCCCCCACCACCACCCTGAAGCATCATTTATTTATCTGTCTGCTGAAAAGAGAAGGAAAGGAAAGGAGAAAGAGGGGAATATTTCTGAAGAAGTTTTTTTGATTCACACCAGAAAATTCAGTGAAGAAGAAACTGATCCCATTATTATTAATTTTTTTTGGCCTGCCCTTGGTCATTCTGTTTCACTGTTTAGGTAAGGAAATATATCTGAAATGATAACCCAATGGGCAATGGGTTTAGTAAACAATTAAAGGCAAGAGCAGATATTGATATTGGCCAGAGTTGGTGTAAAATCTATAGTTTTTATTCATCACTCGGAGGACGAGCCAGAAGTGACAACTAAATCACAAAATACCCTGGCAGCAGGCTAACAATGAGATAGAGGCTACATTGTCAGGACCTGTCAGAAGGTCTCAAAAAGTGATCACATGACCCTGGGACACAGCCAGGGCTTTTTTCTCATAGAACGCTCAGAATGGTGTTCTGGCACCTTTTTTTTTGTTTTGCAAAAAAAAAAAGCTCCCTCTAAAAGCCTATTGCAGGGCTAGGCAATCTTGGCCCTTTTTTATGACTCATGGACTTCAACTCCCAGAAATCCTGAGCCAGCCATGCTGAGGGGAAAGGGAGAGGTTTCCAAGCTGAGCCATGCTGGCTCAGGAATTCTGGGAGTTGAAGTCCTTGAGTCATAAAAAAGCCTGCACTAGAGGAGGACATTAAAATTATTTACAGGGTTACTTCTTTAGAAACTAAAATTTTAGAATGTAAAGCAGCTAATTCAAAAAAGCCAACAGGAAAGAACCTCACATTTTTCATCTGCTTCTGTCTTTTGGAAGGTAAAATTAGATAACAAAATAATCTATTTCCTATGTTAACATCTCTGCAATGAAATCAATAAAGAAATGAAAAGAAATGAGAAATGTTTTTCTCAATTTATGTCTAATTTAGCTGATGCTAGAAAAAAAAAAAGGGACGCGGTGGCTCAGTGGGTTAGGACGCTGAGCTTGTCGATCAGAAGGTCGGCAGTTTGGCGGGTCGAATCCCGAGTGCTGCGTAACAGAGTGAGCGCCTGTTACTCGTCCCAGCTTCTGCCCACCTAGCAGTTCGAAAGCACGTAAAAATGCAAGTAGAAAAATAGGGACCACTCCGGTGGGAAGGTAACAGCGTTCCGTGCGCCTTTGGCGTCTAGTCATGCCGGCCACATGACCACGGAGACGTCCTCGGACAAGCGCTGGCTCTTCGGCTTTGAAACGGAGATGAGCACCGGCCCCTAGAGTCGGAAACGACTAGCACGCGTGTGCGGGGGAACCTTTACCTTTACCTTAGAAAAAAAATAGTATCTTTTGTACATACTGTTGAAAACTATTTTGAATCTAACCATCCATTACAACTAAACTACTTTAAATTAAACAATTCTTAAGAATGAAATATTGTTAATTTGGACTTTACTTTTACTGTTTGGACTGTTGTGTGTTTTGAAAAATAGATTATTTAGAATCTAGTTATGTTGCACTTCAGTCTTTAAATAATTAACCTAGTATATACATAACAATATATGAAGTTTTCCATGGTGAGCGTAACATCAATAACATTTATTAAAAAGGCTAAAATAATTTCTGGTGGTATTATCATTCTGTAACAGGATATATTATTTTTCATTTCCAATGTTTATGAGATTCTCAGTCATCCATGTCATGGTTGTCCCAAAAGTGCTTTTCCAACAGGCAACTGGACTTTCCTTTTTCTTGAAGATGTTTCATTTCTTATCCAAGAAGCATCCTCAGTTCTGACTGAATGCTGGGCAATGGAAGGATTTATATTCTTTGCAGTCATCTGGTCGTTAGCACTTTGAAGGTAGGTCATTAGTTCTCTGAGAGTCATTGAGGCCTTTTGGGGGTTTCTGTTCCCTGAGGCTCACCTGCAAATGGGTGTGGAATCTTCCGGGAACTGCTGAAAGGACTGTGTTGTAAATAGGAGATAGGTGGCGTCCTATCCCTCCCCTCTCTATTGAGAGAAGGCTGTTCAGTTTTAACATAGATGGTCTCTTTTACTCTTTTTCAAACAGTAGACTTCTCTGTCCAGAATGAATAGATAGATAGATATTGGCTTCTGAACAGTCCAGAACAGACACATCTGACAACAAGGCACAGAAATGTAGAAGCCTCATGTAGAAGCTTTCAGTGTTGGTTCTGAAGCAGCAACTGCCAAAATGGTGTATTTTTAAAAATTTCAGTCACAAAAATTAGACAGAAACCAATTATGTCTAATTTTTGAGAATCAGATTTTTAATTGTATTTCTGTAATAACTGCTGGGTTATTACGTTCTTGCCACTCATTAAAAATGCATTCTGCAGAATGCTAAGTATATCTCTGGCACATGTTGCAATCCTGAATTAAGGCAAATTGAATGGAAGAAATGCACCTTGGTTTCTTGACAGGACCCTTAAAACTCTTACTTTTAAAAATTAAAGTGCCTTGTGATTCAAGACAGGCTTCCAAGCCCAGAATATCGGCTTCACACTCCTAACATTGTGCTTTCCTTAAGCCTGGTAAAGTCACTTTTCCATAATTGTAAATATCTTCATCTGTACCTTGATTAAGGTGCTTCACCATATTCTTTTCAAAGAGCTGTGGGTGGTAGGCACCCAATGTGCATGCTTGATCAAAGGTATCCTGATAATAATAGCAAAGATTTGTTTGCCTCTTAGAGGGGAGAAACTCATAAACAGTCACTTCATCACAGAAGTGCATCATAAGAACAATGCCTAGAGAAAAGAAAAAGAGAGATAATTTTAGGCATGTTAAAGAAACAATTTAACAGTAAAGATATTAATAGTAACACAAAACAAAACAAAGAAAAAACCACTTCTTTTGCCCAGAAAGCTCCAACAATAGAAAACTTGAAGGACTCCATACCAATCTTTTCCTAACTTGGTGTCCACTAGATATGTAAAACTGTAAGTAATGATAAATCATTTAAAAGTATTAATCTAGTCTAACATTATCCAATTTAATCTATTAGAGAGTGCATAATCACAGGGACAATTTCAGACCTGCTAAGTGCAGAAATCATTCTCTCTTGATCTTTACATGAGCCGGATTGTAAATCTGAGTTTTTCCCCCAGAATACACTTAACAGCAGGCTGTAACCCCCAAAAAGAAAAGTACTTAAATTGTACTCTCCTGTTGGGTCTGGAAATAAAGTAGGCTGGGACATAAACTAATTTATAAGATAGCACACTCCTGTGCTAGTAACTGGTGTGATGTTTAAAGTTGGTTCTATTTTGTTACTAAAAATGTGCACAAAGATTAAACAGCATTTGCTACATAGTTTAGGACAGAACACTTATTTTCCATATGTGTTTGGTGTATATATATATATATATACTGCTTAAAAAATAAAGGGAACACTTAAACAACACAATGTACTGTATTTAATAGTAAGATGTCTTATTTTATGTTCCCTTTATTTTTTTGAGCAATATATATATATATTCAAAATTGCAAAACTACTGAAAAAAGTGACTTATGGCTGTTTTTCACACTAATGACCATTGTATCATCCCCATGGTTGCATGATCAAAATTCAGACACTTGGCAACTGGTTCATATTTATGATGGTTGCAGTGTCCCGGTGATCACGTTATTCCCTTTTGTGACCTTCTGAGAAGCAAGTTCAATGGGAAGCCAGATTCACTTAACAACCGTGTTAGTAACTTAACAATTGCAGTGATTTACTCAACAACTGTGGTAAGAAAGATCATAAATTAGGGCAAAACTCACTTAACAAATGTCTCACTTAGCAACAGAAATTTTGGGCCCAATTGTGGTCATAAGTTGAGGACTACCTGAATATAATAGTAGTTACTCATGATCATCTTTGCACTTTATTTCTGTAAAATAGAGATACAAATCAAAAGGAGAAACCAAAGACTTACCAAGCATGCCAGAAGAGGGTGGATTTGGCTGAATATCCTCTGGTGAATTCTCCTGGAGGATATCCCAAAGTTGCCATTGCATGTAGGGATTCAGGATATAAAAAGGCTGCTTGGGACGTCTCTTCCTATAATGCTTGTAGTTTTCAAAGAAATGGTAGTCTGGTTTCTGAAACCACTGAATCCAGAAATGAAAATGAGTTGCAACTCTGCAAATATTTATTTTTTTTATTTTTTATTTTAATTCCATTTATATCCCGCCCTTCTCCGAAGACTCAGGGCGGCTTACAAGCTTAGCAGTAGCCTTCATTCTATGTATATGCCTGCTTATTAGGGCTTTCACACACACCCCAAGCGGCATTATTACAAAGTCAGCTTAATTGCCCCCAACAATCTGGGTCCTCATTTTACCTACCTCAGAAGGATGGAAGCCTGAGTCAACCTTGAGCCTGGTGGGATGCGAACCTGCACTAATTGCAGGCAGCTGGTGTTACTTAAGGAGGCATTTTAAGAGCAATATACAAACTGTGTTACCCACAGCTGCAGGAACTGCTGAGGATGTGCCAGAAGAAATGCTGATTGACCTATTCAGTGCATTGCCGGAACCTGAGCAAGTTAATATCATTCAAAGATTGGATGACCTAAAAAAGGCACTGACAACAACTCAATCTACACCAAAGCCTCTATTTAATTTGGCTCCACTAATTGCACAAGCTTGTGACAATAATCAACAATCTGCCTTTACCTCAATAGTAAAAAAAGGTAGTGTCACACAGGCTGACAGTGGGGTAACTGCACTGACTGACCCAGCCTCCGAGAAACAACTGAAAGACAAAGGGCTTCATCACACAGTGCTCCTAAGATGACAAACATTAAGGATATAATCCAGCTTCCATCCTCATTTGATTTAGAAGTTCCCAAAGCATCTTTTCACAAGATGAATCCTCAGCTACCCCCCTCCAAAAATGGACATAAATCTACATTTATAGACTTAAGCCGGATTACCTGCCCATTGGAAAAAAAATCATTCAAGAGCAGAGGCACACTGGCCACCAAGATATAGAGGAGCAACAACAAGTTCTGCAACCCACGAGGAGAAATATCAAACCTCACAACAACTGTGTTTATATGGGAAGCATAGATGATATTGACCCGGCTCCAATATCAAGTTGACATCTGGCATTTTTACCATCTAGCCAACAACCAAGCCAGACCACCTTGCCTCTGAGAACCCCATACAGATGATGACCTGGAATGTAGCTGGCTGGAAAGGGATGGTTGATAGTGGACTAATGAGCTTTCTGTCTAGATTTGATGTAAAAGCCCTTCAAGAAACCTGGTTAGCTGAAGTGGACATACCAGTACAACTGCCAGGCTTTCAAGGATGGGCCTCCCCAGCCCAAAACACAAAGAACAAAGGGAGACCCTCTGGTGGGCTATGCATTCTTATAAAGCAAGAGTTGCAATGGCAGAGGGAGAAACTATATAACGAAGATAAGTATCCGTACTTCCTAGCTGTCAAATTTGAATATGACCAGTTTGAGTTAATATTGGTAAATGTGTATATTCCTCCAAGCACATCCCGGCACTTTAATTCCGAATACTGGATGGGCTTGGAAGTTATCCTAGAAGATATATCTGTACTGTACCCTCAGTCCACAGTAGTGTTACTAGGAGATCTGAACACTAGGCTGGGTCCCTCTTTGTATAAGCTTGCCCAGAAGAAGGGAATCCCAGGGGAGTTCTTTGATAACTATCCTCAGTGGCTCTCGAGAGACTGCAAAAGTAATGCTGCTGACCTGCTCCTAGTCTCCTTAATTTTTAAGGATAATCTCCAAATTTTGGGAGGTAAGGATAAGAATTACACATACCTTTATACATACCACTCAGCCAATTCAAGCAGCGTACTGGATCTCTTTTGTGTGTCTAGAGATAAAGCTGACCTCTTTTCGGAGGTCACAGTACACCTTAGCGACAATAGCGACCATCAGCCTGTAAGCGTGACATTGCGAGGCTGCTCAGATTTAAGACCATATAACATAGCTGACAGATGGTTCACCAAAAAGGTAGAGGTGACCCAAAATAAAAGGTTAATTTGGGCCAAAGTTGATACTAAGGCAATATTAGAATGCCTTAAAACAGAGAATGCTACTAAGTGGGCTAGAACAATCCAGTCATCTACTATTGACTGTATGTCATCCTTCAATGCATTCTCCAATCTTTGTAACATACTGAAGAAATACCTAACAGCTAAACCTGCTACAAAAAGAGCCTGAGTGGGTAGACCTCGCTGGTTTGATCCTGATTGCCAGCGACTGAAAAAGAAATTGAAAGCAGCCATGAGGCTTGCCCAGAGGAATCCTACTGCTCATATACAAGCTAAGATGCTGCACACAAGAAGGGAATATAAAAAAAACCTATAACATTAAAGAAAAAAAGTTTTGCCATTTAAATTTGGTCAGAACTCGAGTTGGCTGCCAGAAGTCATAACTCAGTATTATTCTGGCACTCTGTAGCAGGTATCCTGAAGGAACAGAGATTTGCATTTGACATACCAATCTCTGCTGAGGACTGGGAGAATTATTATCAGTGCTTGTTTGCTCCCAAGAAACTGTCTTTAAACAGTGATTTAGTAAACCCTAGAACTCCCCCCCTTGGCCACCAGACTCAGAAAAAGAAGATACAGTCTATCATTAAATGCTTAAAGAGCAATAAAGCCCCAGGTGAGGATTTTTTAAAGCCTTGGTGGAGCAGTGGGCTAATGCCTCCTTAAGTAACATCAGCTGCCTGCAATTATTGCAGGTTCGCATCCTCAAGGCTCAAGGTTGACTCAGCCTTCTATCCTTCTGAGGTAGGTAAAATGAGGACCCAGATTGTTGGGGGCAATAAGCTGACTTTGTAATAATGCCGCTTTGGGGGGGGTGGGGGCGAAAGCCCTAATAAGCAGGCATATACATAGAATGAAGGCTATTGCTAAGCACATTTGATTTGTGCTTAGATTTGTAAGCCGTCCTGAGTCTTCGGAGAAGGGCGGGATATAAATGGGATTAAAATAAAAAAATAAATAAATAAATTTACCAGCAGAATTATTCAAGAAATTTCCCAATTGGTGGGGCCCTGTATTAGACTGTATCTCTTTTTACGCACATAAATAACACCTGCCATATACCAGATGGGTGGAAGATGGCAATAGTTGATCCCATATATATAAAAGGGAATAAAAAGGATCCTAGTAATTATAGGCCCATCAGCCTGATTGACATTGTAGAAAAAAATATATGTTAGATATCTTTTGAACAGAATTGAAATCTGGGTAATCAACATCCTCACAGAAGAACAAGCAGGTTTTAGACAAAACAGATCTACTATTGATAACTGCTTTGTCTTGAACCATCTAATTGCCAAATATGCCTATAAGAGGAGACCCCTGTTTGCTGCTTTCATAGACTTTACAGCAGCATTTGATATGGTAAATAGAGAAGTACTATGGAGTAAATTGACATCTCTTAAAATAGAGCACAGACTCCTGGCTTTGATTAAAGCCCTTTACATAAGTACCTGTTTGAGGGTGCGGTATGGGGTTAATGGGGTTAAGACTAACAGGATTCACACAAAGGGATAAGGCAAGGGTGTATCCTGGCCCCATTATTATTTAGTTTATACATCAATGACTTGCCAGAGATAATGAAGGATCCCATGGTACACATGCTGATGATCCTAAATACTTACTGTAACAGCTTGCTTTATGCTGATAATATTATTTTATTATCATACTCACAAGTAGGATTACATAGGCTATTAAGAAGATTCAGCTCTTATTGCCAGGATAACTCCCTAATCATTAGCAAATCTAAATAAAAAATAATGGTGTTTGGAAGACACCATCAGAGACATAAGTGGCAATTAGATGGTAAACCAATTGAACAGGTTAACACCTTTGCATATTTGGGCGTAATTTTTTCCAAGACTGGATCTTGGGTCTGCCATCATCAATGGGGTACATTTAGAGCAAAAGCCTGTTTGAATTTACTGCTCAAACTAAAGAACCATAGTTACCCAGGGTGCCTAGCCCCATTAATTAAAGTTTATAAGGCTAAGGTTTCCACAATGCTCTTGTATGGAGCAGAAATTTGGGGTCTTTACTCAACCACAGTCCTAGAACAAACACAGTCCCAGCATTTGAGATGTATTTTGGGTGTAGATCCAAGAACATCTGCTGTAGCAGTTAGAGCTGAATTGGGAATCGGGAGAAGGGCGGTATAGAAATATTAATAAACTAAACTAAACTAAATTCATACAATTCATGCATTATCTAAAATTAGAGCTTATAACTACTGGTGCAAAGTTAATGAAATGGAGAATGATAGACTCCCCAAGTTATGCCTACTAGAGCAAATAAAAGTACAATCACAGATCTCCTGGATCACCAAGCTAACAAATTTTGTAAGAAGCTGTGGCCTTCCTGTCTCTTGCATAACAGGAGAACAACCCCAAAAAAGACTTGCCCAAAGAATTAAGGATAGAGAAGCACAAAATGATATAGTTATCCTTGGTAAGGTGGCTAACTTGAAATACTTTTCAGGTAGACAGTTATTTGAAGTTACAACTGCCAAAACATCTTAGGGAGATATTTATGCAAGCGAGATTCGAACAGCTTGACACAATGGTCAGATATGGGAGATTTCATGCTATACCCTACAATGAGCATCTCTGCATTTGCCGAGCGGCAGAGGTAGGAGATCTGGCTCACATCCTATTTGACTGTTGTCTGTGAGAGACAGGGTGAGAGACAGGTATCTTGGTCTATATACCAAATGAATGACCTATTGGGATCCCCATATCAAAACAACTTAGCTTATGTCCGGCCAGAACTTGAAAATAACATTTAACGTAGCACAGTACTTAAATAAAATAGTTCGGTTGAGATCTGCATATGTGGGACTGATTGGGGTAGATTGCAAGGGCGACTCCAAAATATAATTTTATCATATTTTATCTCTATCTTAAATTATTGTACACTATTACAATTTCATTTTAGATTGTATTTTATTCCCATTTCATTTTAAATCGTATTTTATTCTAATTCCATTTTAAACTGTATTTTATCAAATTCCATTTTAAATTGCTTTTATCAAATTTTAGTAACAATTTGTTGCTGGAACTTTGCACCTTGATATGGCCCAAGGGCTAATCAATAAAGACTTATTATGATCCTTTTAAAAATATCTTTAATGAAAGTTTTAATAACAGAAAAAAATAAAATACAAACTAAACTGAAAAACAAAGGAAAGCTAAAAAGAGAATAGACACAGAAAAAAGTAATTAAAAATATAAAGAAGTAGCTTCCAAACACACACAGATACACACATATACACACACACACACACACACATACACACACAAACGATGAACCAATTTCCGATTGGATTTCTCCCACTCTTGATGAATTTTTATCCTTATACTGCTTTGTCTTACTCATTTCTAGCAAGTAAATGGCAGATTTGACCTTAACATGTGTTTTCATGAAAAATATTTAAAAATGAATATTAAACTGTTAAAGGTAAATATAAAATAACAATCATTTATAAATTTCTTCAACATTATGTAAATATTTATATGATGTAGTATAAAAAGTAGGAATAACGAAAGCTCTTATAACAATTGTTGCTGAAATGACAATCTCAAATAATTCTGTGGGTGTGGGTGTGTTTACAGGAGCTCCTTCTGCTATCCCTACAGCAATGATACACAATAAAATATAAAATAGCATATCATTAAATAAATACAAAATGTAATAGAATTTAAATGTACTTTTACTAGTCTAAATGTCCCTGGATCTCTTTCCCAGATATAGTTCAAGAATAGATAACTTAGTCTAGAAAGAATACAGATGTCTTAAGCAATGATTCCTTGTACAAGAACTCTCTCTTGTGGTTATAGATATGTTAAATTCAAAAACTTTGTTTTTATAAAGCACAAGGTGAAACAATCAAAATTAACAGTGAAAAGAGTTCAGATGAAAGAAATTTTGTATTTTTACTTCCAAGTCATACAATTATGCTTTTGGGAAGGATAGGAAGGCAGTAACTATATTTATACTGTGTTTTGTTACTGCGTGTCTGTGGCACCAGCAATACAATACTCAGACTTTTGAGAACAGCTTTATTTGAAAACCTATAAATTATGTTAAGTGGCTGTTGCCAATCTCCCAAGCAGGAATATTTTGTGTGATGCTGATAGTAATGCTATATTAAAAGAAAATTCCATAAAAGCAGTTCATTTAAATTGGAGACCAGAAAACATCTCACTGAAATACTAAAAGGAAGTACATATGAAATATGGCACTATCCATGCAACTACACATGGCCGTCCACCAACTTTTCTAGACATCCTGTATACTGTACAGCAATGAAACTTACCTCATAAATACTTGCATGATATGGTGCTGGATCCCATACAATGATGATTCCAAAGTTGAACTGTACATCTGAAACAAACATCTTTTTTTCAACTGTAATAAACTATGAATAAAAAAAGAGATAGAGATCATTGCATTCTTTCCTGTTTGAAAATCCTGGGGCATCCCATTCCCAATCTGAATGTCCTCCATGTATATACAGTCCAGTTCCTAAAATACTCAGTTCATTAGAATTCCGAAAGTTGAAGTGCATATATCTGAGATTGTTGAAGGCTAACTTGAGTTAGACGACATGGCTTTATTGGGACTATTATTTTAGATTAGTCTTCTCCAACCTGATGCTTTCCAGATGCATCACACAACTTCTCTGTGTAGGACTTGAGATAACATGAAAGATCTTGTATATACAGCACAAGCAAAACCAAACATACTTATTTTCATGACCACCAGCCCTTAATTTATGTGACAGTAGAGTTAACAGGAATACATTATTGCTGCATGAGTTTTACATTTTCTTTTCTTGCCTAAGTGAGGTTTCAGCCATAGTAAATTACATACTTTTAGGAAAAAGTATTTAAGGACATGAATACAGGCTTAATATGTGAGTCATATAGTAGCCACACATACGTACAGACTGAGTGCAATTCTAATTTTGAATGTTTAAGCAAAGATATGAAATGCATTTCCAACATCCCCATGATCTCGAACCTTTGCTTTCATACACATTTTCCCTATTTTATTTGCTGAAACAGTAAAAGAAGAATAATAGAAATACCTCAAATACCTTCACAGAGATGCACCCTCACGCCCACAGGCACTCGCCCAGATGAATTTTTTATCATTTAAAATTTTGCTATAGCACTGAACAACCCTAACCTCTAGCCCTAACCCTGACCCCATGGAATATCAAACCTCCCGAGTTGAGATCTACACTGACTCTCCTGAGCTTGGGTAAGGGCCCTGAAGATCTGGTTTTACCAGAGGGCCTGGGGTCCCAACAGGGAGGTATCACTCTGGAGGCAGTTAGTAGATTGATAGAAGACCTTATTCTCCCCCTTGGTCTTCATGGTCCTTTCTCCAGACATCTTTTAATGATAAATATTTAGTATAACTAAACATTATTGTTACTGTTTTATCTGGTTTTAATGTTTGTATGCTGCCTAGAATCCCCTCCAGATGAGATAGGCAGCACATACATCAAATATATAAATAAATAAAGTTTTGCAGGCAGTATACAATATACTGTAAACACCTATTCTACTGCGTGCAAAGCTGGTTGACTATGGCTTACAAACTTATCTTACAATAAATGGATGCCACATTCACAGCTAAAAGAACCCAAACAGGACATCCATGAGCCAATTTGATTATTCCAGAGAAACAACAAATGTAGGCCCTACAAATACTTTTTGCAATTTGAATCTATTCTAACCCAAGTAAACACAATATCATTGCCTAGATATATAGATATGAAAATAGATAAATAAAGTACAGGATGAAGAAAGATACAAGATATTTACAAGTGATCACCAGTTGGAGAGTGCATGCATTAATTTTTATTCAGATAATGCCAAAGATCCAACTCTGATAGGCAGCAGAAATTGGTCAGAGTTCCCTCTTTCAATTTTCCATACAATTTCTATTGTGTAATTTTGTAATAAAAATCTAGCAAAGCCTTTAATTCTCAAATGCCTGCAACTTTTTCCAAATGTAAACATTCATTAATTTTTGATAAAAATGCTGCTTCTAGATTATAGAAAAAAATAGAGGGTTTACCATAACCATACAGTAACCATACAGTAAGAGTTAATTTTGTTTTGTTCTCATAATTGTTGTTTAACTATGTGCTCAGTTAAACTTGTATTTCTACGGAAGGAATGATTTTCAGTGGCTCCGTTTTCATCACCACACTTGCATTCATCATATGCTTCATGCATTCCAGTATTGTTTGATGGGGTCAGCTGCAATGAATATGGAATCTCTTGTATACTCCTTTACAACCTGGTACCCTCCAAACATGTTAGACTACAACTTTCTGAAGTCTTTAGAATTCCAATGCAGTTTGAGGCATTGCAATTCTGAAGAAGGCTACTATTGAAATATTCTGGAACTGTGGATCAAATAAAGTGTAAAAATATAAAAAATAGATTGTTATGAACTGCAGAGAATATGAATTCTTTTCTGACTAAATTAGATTTTTAATTTTAACTTTGTTGAAGACTGAGTCATAAAAAAATGGACCCAGTTAAAAACATGCAGTCTTAGAATTTGAAATAGAATACAGGCTCAATCCATCATTCATGATATTTGTTTTCATTCTTTCCTTTGATCACTTTACAACAATTTTAAAATATAAAATGAGGAATGCACTAAAGTAGCCTTCCTCTCTTCCAGGGTGGTAGACTACAAATTCTGCCATCACCAGTCAGACTGAGAAAATTTACAAGTGGCATTCAAGGTAGTGTACAAACACAACTTCCATAACAACTTTATTTTTTTTCTTTTTCACTAGTTACCTCAGAAATCTACATCAAACCCAATTATTCTATGTCAACTCCAGATATTATTATTGTACCACTGACTGATAGGACAATTAATGCTTAATTCTAAGTAAATATATGCAGAATTATACTGAACTGTCCTGAAATCCATCATAGGGATTATTCCCATTAAAACTTTTAGGTAGAGAATTGTCATTGTTATTAGCAATTATTTTCTTTTCTTTTTCTTTTTACTAGACAAAGGGAGAATAATTTTCATGGTGATTGTACAATTCCAGTGAAGCTTTTTTTTCATCATTGACATTAGTTTATAGGCACTAAAGATATTTTTTTCCGGCAAAGACTAATAATAGCATGCACGTTGTGCGTCAGAACTGTAATTGCGAAGGCTTAACACCTCCCTCCCCCCACTACCCATTGGGTGCAGAAAGTTTCCTGTGTCATTTCCTCAAAATCCAAATCATATACAAATCACTTTCCGGTTATACATTTATTTTGAGTCAAAGCTGTACTTTGGAATCAAAGCTGCATCTCTTGACAGTTTTATTGTTTGGATTCCTGCAACATAAATAAGAAGCCGAATTGTTTTTTTTATTTTTATTACAGAATATGTTAAGAAGTATCTAAAAGTTTCCATCTAAAAGGATTGATTGCATAGCTAAAAATAGTGCATTGCCTTTAATTACACCTGCGTTTATTTTGGTTATTCTTTCACTCAAGTTGGAAAAATTGCTTTCAATGTTTTTTAAGAAAATAGAAACAGAAAATTTCAGTGAAATTCTCATGAGGCTTGGCAGTCTTTGCATAGACGACAGGTGTCCATGCAGCCCCTCCCTTTTATCACAGAATGCAATTTCCAGGTTCCGCAGGTTCTGCAGCCCTTTTGCATCCCAAGCTTCAATTAAATTCCAAGAAAAAACAGAGAAAGGAATTCTCTTATGGGGCATTTTTTAATAAATGCGTAATTCAATGAAGCTATTAACTATGCCGTGCAGGGCCACGCAAGACGGACAGGACATAGCAGAGAGTTCTGACAAAACGTGATCCACTGGAAAAGGAAATGGCAACCCACTCCAGTATCTTTGCCATGAAAACCCCATGGACAGTACCAAAAGGCAAAACGATATGACGCTGGAAGATGAGCCCCTCAGGTCGAAAGGCGTCCAATATGCTACTGGGGAAGAGCAGAGGGCTAGTATTAGTAGCACCAGAAAGAATGAAGCAACTGGGCCAAAGCCAAAAGGACGCTCAGCTGTGGATATATCTGGTGGTGAAAGGAAAGTCCAATGCTGTAAAGATTTTTTCTCCATAGGAACCTGGAATGTAAGATCCATGAATCAAGGAAAGCTGGATGTGGTCAAACAAGAGATGACAAGACTGAACATCGACATCTTAGGAATCAGCGAACTAAAATGGACAGGAATGGGTGAATTTAATTCAGATGCCCATCAGGTATACTACTGCGGGCAAGAATCCCTCAGAAGAAATGGAGTAGCCTTCATAGTCAATAAAAGAGTAGGAAAAGCAATACTGGGATACAATCCCCAAAATGACAGAATGATCTCAGTTCAAATCCAAGGCAAACCATTCAATATCACAATAGTCCATGTCTATGCCCCAACCACCTGTGCTGAAGAGGATGAAATTGACCGGTTCTATGAAGCCTTACAGCACCTTATAGAATTAACACCAAAAAAATGATGTCCTTATCATCATGGGGGATTGGAATGTTAAAGTAGGAAGCCAAAAGATAACCGGAATAACAGGAAAGTTTGGCCTTGGAGTACAAAATGAAGCAGGGCACAGGCTGATAGAATTTGTCAAGAGAATACGATGGTCATAGCAAACACTCTTTTCCAACAACTCAAGAGACGGTTCTACACATGGACATCACCAGTCGGTAAACACAGAAATCAGATTGACTATGTGCTCTGCAGCCAAAGATGGAGAAGCTCTATACGGTCAGTAAAAACAAGACCAGGAGCTGACTGTGGCTCAGACCATGAGCATCTCATTGCAAAATTTAGGCTTAAATTGAAGAAAGCAGGGAAAAGCATTAGGCCACACAGGTATGAACTAAATCATATCCCTGACGAATATACAGTAGAGATGACAAATAGATTTAAGGAATTAGATCTGATAGACAGAGTGCCTGAAGAAGTATGGATGGAGGTTTGCAACATTGTACAAGAAGTAGCAACTAAAACCATCCCAAAGAAAAAGAAATGCAAGAAAGCAAAATGGCTGTCTGAGGAAGCTTTGCAAATAGCTGAGGACAGGAGGGAAGCGAAAGGCAAAGGAGAAAAAGAAAGATACGCCCAATTGAATGCAGAATACCAGAGAATAGCTAGAAGAAATAAGAATGCCTTCTTAAATGAACAGTGCAAAGAAATAGAAGAAAACAATAGAATAGGGAGGGCCAGAGATCTCTTCAAGAAAATTGGAGAGATGAAGGGAACGTTTCATGCAAAAATGGGCATGATAAAGGACCAAAATGGCAGGGACCTAAGAGAGGCAGAAGAGATTAAGAAGAGGTGGCAAAATTACACAGAAGAACTATACAAGAATGAGCTTAACGTCCCTGACAATCACAATGAGGTGGTCACTGACCTTGAGCCAGACATCCTAGAATGTGAAGTGAAATGGGCCTTAGGAAATCTGATCAACAACAAAGTTAGTGGAGGTGACAGTATTCCAGCTGAGCTATTCAAAATCTTAAAAGACAATGCAGTAAAAGTGCTACACTCAATTTGCCAGCAAATTTGGAAAACTCAACAGTGGCCACAGGATTGGAAAAGATCAGTTTACATTCCAATTCCAAAGAAAGGCAGTGCCAAAGAATGTTCAAACTATCGCACCATTGCACTCATTTCACATGCTAGTAAAGTTATGCTTAAAATCCTGCAAGCTAGACTCCAGCAGTATGTGGATCGAGAACTACCAGAAGTACAGGCAGGATTTTGAAGAGGCAGAGGAACTAGAGATCAAATTGCCAACTTACGGTGGATCATGGAGAAAGCTAGGGAATTCCAGAAAAACATCTGCTTCTGCTTCATTGGCTATGCTAAAACATTTGATTGTGTGGATCACAACAAACTGTGGCAAGTTCTTAAAGAGATAGGAGTACCAGACCATCTTATTTGTCTCTTGAGAAACCTATATGCGGGTCAAGAAGCAACAGTCAGAAATGGATACGGAATCACTGATTGGTTCAAAATTGGGAAAGGAGTCTGGCAAGGCTGTATACTGTCACCCTGCCTGTTTAACTTATATGCAGAGCACATCATGAGAAAGGCAGGGCTAGATGAATCAAAAGTTGGAATTAAAATTGCGAGGAGAAATATCAACAACCTAAGATATGCAGATGATACCACTCTAATGGCAGAAAGTGAAGAGGAACTAAAGAGCCTCTTGTTACAAGTGAAGAAGGAGAGTGCAAAAGTTGGTTGAAACTAAACATTAAGAAAACCAAAATCATGGCATCCGGCTCTCTTAATTCCTGGCAAATAGATGGGGAAGAAATGGAGGTAGTGACAGATTTTATTTTCCTGGGCTCCAAGATCACCATAGATGGGGACTGCAGCCAAGAAATTAAAAGACGCTTGCTTCTGGGGAGGAAATCCATGGCAAATCTAGACAGCACATTAAAAAGCAGAGACACCACCTTGCCAACAAAAGTGCATATATTCAAGGCTATGGTCTTTCCAGTTGCAATGTATGGCTGTGAAAGTTGGACCATAGGAAAGGCTGAGCGCCAAAGAAATGAAGCCTTTGAACTATGGTGCTGGAGAAGACTCCTGCGAGTCCCTTGGATTGCAAGGTGATCAAACTAGTCAGTCCTAGGAGATCAACCCTGACTGCTCTTTAGAAGGCCAGATCCTGAAGTTGAAACTCAAATACTTTGGCCACCTAATGATAAGGAAGGACTCACTGGAGAAGAGCCTAATGCTGGGAAAGATTGAGGGCAATAGAAGAAGGGGATGACAGAGAATGAGGAGGTTGGATGGAGTCACTGAAGCAGTAGGCGTGAGCCTAAATGGACTCCAGAAGATAGTAGAGGACAGGAAGGCTTGGAGGAACATTGTCCATGGGGTTGCGATGGGTCGAACATGACTTCGCAACTAACAACAACAGCAACAAGAACAACAAACACCCAATTAACATTTAACTAAACTAATATAAGTAGTCTTTGATTATGATCCTAACAGACTGGAATTTCCATCACTAAGCAAAACATCACGGTACTGTGCTGCTTTACAATGGCAGTCCTAGTTATGGTTATTAAGCAAGGACTGCACAGTTATTAGGCAAGGACTTCATGCTACTCTTCTGTGCGCTTCCTCCATTCCAACTCCTTCCACCAGATCTCTATCCATTTCTGTCCTTTTGGCCACACAGCACAACATGACCAAGACACAGAGGCTGCTGTATTCTGCTGCCACCCTCCCCCCACACCCCAGCAGCCTAGAAATCCTTTTAGCAGAAGGAACAGAAAGTATCCAGTGTCCAGTTCACAGGGCTGTCTGTGGAGTAACCAATAGGCACAGGCTGGGAAAAGAGCTATTTCTTGGCTGCTCCCTCCCTCCCTCCTCAGCCAGCCATGGTGGGAAGGGCCCAATGTTGGACTGGATGCAGAAATGGTACCAGCATTTGAACCCAACAACCCTCCCTCACCTGGCCTTTATCCTCTTCATGGCTCTGCAGGCAAGGAGCCTGGAGGATGGCGTGGTCAGGAGAGTTCCCTATTCAGGGACAAGCTACCCTTGTAGATCTAGCACTTGTGAAAATGACCCAACTTCTCCCACTTCTCTTGTTACTTAGCTGACTTACCTGAGAATTAACAAGACGTATTGTAGTTTTCTCACCAACATCTACCTGAAACCCTTTGGTAGGGGCCCCATTAAACCTCAGGACTGCATCATGGCTGTCTGAAAGAAACAGAAAATATGAACTGAGTGCATCTCAGATCAAAGTCTTCAACATTTCAGTAGTTCAGCTATGAAATTCTCCTATGTTGTACAGAAAAAAACTAGGTACAATTTTCAATGTCATGTCAATGTTTTTGTCATGTATTTGAAAAAAAGTCTTATATTAAGCTGTGGAGTTGGGCACATATGGCTTTGTCCAATGCCTGCAGCTGCCTCTCTTACAATAAAGGAATACATAACATGATTCTGATTGATTGCAATTAACTGGAATGTACGAGGAACAACCATATGAACCTTAATCTGGACAAGTTGATAGCAGGGGAAAATGGCTGGGGCTTCCAGCCAGGGTTTTCAGCTTTGTCCAAGTTCATGCCTTCCAGATATTTGTATTCAGAACAACAGAATAATAGACTTGGAAGGGACCTTGGAGGTCTTCTAATCCAACCCTCTGCTCAGGGAGGAAACCCTATACCATTTCAGACAAATGGCTGCCCAATCGCTTATTATTAAAAACCTTCAGAGTTGGGGCACCCACAATTTCTGGAGGCAAGTCGTTCCATTGATTCTACCAGTTACTTCAGGATAAACTAGTTTTTCCCTGCCCCATTACATGGAAAACTGAACAACAAAACATTTAATCATATTTACTTGCATTTATTGTAACAGAAAAATATACAAATACAAACCTATTTCTGCTCCCAAATGTGACTTCTTAATAGATCCTGCAGAGGATACAACTGCACATCGGCCTAGCTTGCCCAGTTCCATGCTGATATTTTTCTTAGGCAGGTATGTCTCCCATTCAGGTGTATTAAAAGGGCCATCAGATGCAATTATCATCCTAAAGTCTACTTTTTTCTGAAGCTGACACAACACTTGCTGTGGGCTGAGTTTAGCAGCATTCTTTGGTCCAGTGTATTTCACATGATGTTTGTTCATTTTTAAGTAATACTTTCTTGCCATTTGGAGTCTAGGGCTAAGAAGTTGGGAAGAACTATTCTTGTTCCAGACTATGATTTCTTTCGGGTTATGTTCAATATGGTTAAATTTAACCTGCGATACTTTGTTAGACAAAGTGACTTTGCCTGTGCTATTGACAGTTTTATTCTGGCCCATTCCTGATTTCATTGTAATCCATTTCCACAGCTGCAGATGATCAGTTTGGCTTTCTGTTTTTATGGAGACGTAAATTCCTTTCCGTATTTCCTTCCACAGACAAACAGTCATGACCAAAATGAAAATGAGAATTATGAACACCCATTTTCTAAACAAGTTGACATGAACCATAATGTACAATTCATTAGGTTGGAAAGTTCAGTGTTGGATGTATGGACCTGAAAAATGAAACAATGTAAATATATTAATAGGGAGGGACAGAAAGATAGCATCTATAGATAGATTAGTGTTTTTTAGAATGTTGCTCTCCAAAAACTGATTGCATAAGATTGCCACTGTCTTTAAATAGTTCCTATAGCTCAGATCTTGAGAGACTGGACTAGATCAATTTTCTATTAATATAAGTTTTTTATTGTCCTGTGTTATATTTAATAAAGTAAACAGACACCTCTCTTTCTCTTTTCCTGAGAGATAAATGAGATAAAAATACAGCCAATACATTTAAGAAGAGATCATTGTTTTAGAGAAATGCCTATACTGGATGCATTTACATGATGGAGGACCACTGAACTGGGTAGAGATGTGGGCATAAAATCAGGGGATTCCTTTTCATTAACTATTTCATTTCTACTAATGACACATGCTCACAAACATACAGACTCACAAATATAGAAAGGAAAGGATGTCTATGTGTTTCCTTTCTGGTGCCTGCAAAAAGACTGTGTTTCAACTGTTAATTAGCCATCCTTTTTTTAGCATAGAATCATAGCACATGCGGGTTATATGGGACCTTAGATATCACCTAGTGCAACTGCTAACCAGTTCAGGAACCAACTCCACAGCATCCACCTCAGATGTATCCTTAATGGTTCCATAAGTAGGGATCACCCAGCAGAATACACCTATACACAGACTAGAACTAACAGGGCAACAACATAATGATTACAAATGGTTTGTGGTTGCAAGCCTTAGTTCATTTTGAGCTTTAGCTTTCCTCATTTCATCCTTGCAGGCATGGACTATTTGCTGATATTCTGTCTTAGTTATGTGTCCCTCTTTCCACTTATTATACTTGTCTTTTTTATCTTTTAATTTATCAGAGAGTTCTTTATGCAGCCATGCTGGTTTCTTTTGAGAGCTGTTATTTTTCTTCTTTGTTGGTATTGTGCTAGACTGGGCCTTTATTATCTCACTTTTCAAAATTTCCCAAGCTTCTTGAGTTGTTTTCCCCTTTAGGATTCTCATCCATGGAATTCTTCCCAAGGTCTCTCTAAGTTTATTGAAATTAGCTCTTTTAAAGTCCAAGACTCTAGTTTGGCTGTGTTCTATTGCTTGTGCTTCCAGAATTTTGAATTCCAATATTGCATGATCACTTCCCCCCAAGGTTCCTGTGGCTTCGACACTTTCTATCATTTCATCTCTGTTAGTGAGAATTAAATCCAATATGGCTAATTTTCCCCTAGTTCCCTTCTTTACTTTTTGGGAGAGAAAGTTGTCTGCTAGGTTTGTCAGGAATCTGTTTGATCTTCCACTTGGTGCAGAGTTTGTCTCCTAGTTGATATCAGGGTAATTAAAGTCCCCCATTACTATTGTGATGTGCTTCCTACATACCTTAGTTAGCTGACTAGCAAAAAGTTCATCTATTTCCTCTGCTTGGTTGGGCGGCCTATAGTATACACCTATGGCAATGTCATTTTTTTCACCTTTTATATTGACCCAAATGCATTCAAGTTTACAGTTTTCATCATTGTGCTCTATTTCAATGCTTTTCAACCTTTTCACGCATTGTACCACTTTTAGGATATGGCAACATCCGAGTACCACCAGTTGCCTAGCAAGGTGTCAAAAACGTGATGACCCAAAAAAAAGAAAAGAAAAAAAGTGATGAAGTACAGGTAGTCCTCAACTTACAACAGTTTGCTTAGTGACTGTTCGAAGTAACAATGGCACTGAAAAAAGTGCCCCCCAAGCCACAGCTGAGCAAGACACCAGCTTGCCTGCCAGGCAGCACTCTTCTTCCTGTCTGAGGTTTTCATTGTTGTGAACATTTCTGTTGAGGATTGGCAGCGGGGTGGGGTGGGGTGGGGTGGGTGTTTGGTTTTTATTACCTCTGTCTGCTGGGTGGTTGCAGCAGGTTTTGGTCACTTCACACGACCCTGGGACACTGTGACCGTCATAAATATGAATCAGTTGCCAAGCATCTGAATGTAAATCACAAGACCCTGGAGATGCTGCATATTCCAGCAGATTGGTGCTTCTTCTGGGCTCAGCAGATGTGCCGGGATCAGTGCCGAGCTCCAGCTGGAGCCTAGTGCTGATCCTGGCGCTTCCGCTGGGCCCTGACAGCCCTGCAGCTCTAGCCATCTGCCACCAGTTCAGCTCATTCCCCTCCCCCGCTATCACATTTTTAGGATGGTCGCATACCACCTGCCAGGTGCCAATGTACCACAGGTGGTACCTATGCCACTGGTTGAAAAGCCCTGCTCTATTTCTGTGGAGATAAAGTTATTTCTTATATAGAGAGCAACTCCACCTCCTCTTTTGTTTAGCCTGTTTCTTTTAAATAATTTAAATCCCTGTAGCTGTGTGTTCCATTTGTGGGTTTCATCCCACCATGTTTCCGTAATGGCAACAATATCATATCCACCCTCATTTACTTGAATTTCTAGTTCACCCAGCTTACTGTTCATACTCTGAGCATTGGTGTATAGACATTTGAGTCCTTTATGATTGACCCTGTGTTTACTTGCTACATAACTTTTGTGGTGCCTGACTTCCCCTATTTTCTTAGATTGCCGGGGACAGTGATGTTCTGTATCAATTAACTTACTGTCCCCATTGTTTAGTTTAAATGTTCCTCCAGAAAAGCTGTGAATTTATTGCCAAGTAACTCAGTCCCTTTCTTGGATGGATGCAGACCATCTCTTTTGTACATTTTTTCATTGGACCAGCTACAGACATCGTGACTAATATAACCAAAGCCTTCTCCTTTACACCACTCCTTTAGCCACATATTAAATTCTGCTATATGCTGGCCTTTTCCATTTTGCTCCTTATAGACTGGTAAGACCTCTGAAAAAGTGAGCCTACAGCCTATCCTGCTGAGTTCCTGCCCCAAGCTCTGGAAATCATTCTGCACACAGATTACATCCTTTTGGGACAGATCATTAGTGCCAAGATGTACAATAGCATCCACATCACAGTCATTGCTGGCATTGTTGACTATTTTGAAAATACGCTTTTTGTCCCTACTGGCAGTAGCACCTGGAAGACACCTGACCTCTTTTGAAACCTCTGTATCCTTTCCTAAATTTACATCCCTTATAACTGAATCACCAACCAGAAGGTGGCTTCTCTTTTTGGATACCTTTCTTTTCTTGCATGACTGATGTGTAATACCTGTAATGTTAAAAGATGTTTGATTATTCTATTTAAGAATTAGCTAAAATTTAAAATAGAATTTGGTCGAGTATAAGTAATTGTAGATTGATAAACATAGGCTGTGGCCCTGTCAGTAACGTGTGATGTATTAGGATGTGAAACAGACAATGTTTATTAGGTAGAACATACAGTAGCTACTCAGCCACTGTGTACATGTTAGACGCTATAATTTTTGCTGTAATGAAATAAGGGAAATTTGGGTTGTGAATATTATTTGGGATGTTAAAGACTAAATTTGAATAATATAATTAAAATTAAAATTAGGTAAACTTTAATAATAGGTCATAGATATATCTCAATGAAATTGAATTGACAATTTTTTTAACTGACCATGCTATTTCTAGAAATTCATTAGTTTAAACTGGTTGTATGAAATGTTAAGGGAAATAGAGAAGGATGTTTTGATAATGTAATCTGAATTATGTACTGAAAACTTTGTTACTGAATCTCTGATTACCCAGTCACCATGATGCTTTCTAAATATGAAGATTTTAACTGGAAAACCAATAAAACTTGTTTTTTTTTTAAAAAAAGAATAATCTAGTCACATACAATAATCCATCGGCAATATTTGTGAACTAGCAGCAGTTACGAATCATACCTCAGTAATAGCGATCATTCAATTTTCTTTCTTATCCTCCTCTCTCTTCTACCTCCTCAGGAGAATTTCCCAGCCAAACTCCTGTTTGCTTGTGCGAGAAGGCAAGCTTCAATAGCTGTTGCAGGAAGTCTTTAGATCAAGGGCAGATGGGCTTTAGTAACTCTGAATTCTATGCAGCTGTTACTACTCTAACGACTGTGTGAACTCATGCATACAGAATAGTATCAAAGCTAAAGCAAGTAAGATATTTTGCAATCACAGATAAAGAATTATATAATCATGTGTTCTGGCTCTTCATTTAAGGAATAGATGTATGCCTTATACTTTCCACTGGGACAAGTGACATCAGTAATAAAGAGAACTGATAATGATAAGCAGGGCTTTTTTCTCATAGAACGCTCAGAACGGAGTTCCGGCACCTTTTTTGGATGGAACCTTGTAGGGTAGGCAAGGTGGGTTGTATGACATGTGTGAGTTCCGGCAACTTTTTCTTTTACAAAAAAAGCACTGATGATAAGTGATTTCCTATGCCTATCTTGGTATATAAATGGTATATAAATCTCATTTATGGGGAACTGAGACTTCATACCAACAAGCTGAAGGAAGCTTTTGAGTAATTCAGGAGAAACTCTCCACTAACTTGCAGTTAAGATTAATAAATCACTACAGCGGTCGTTTCTTGGGGCTGGTGTTAAATATATTTTGCATTTATCACAAGAAAAAGAATATCTAGGATTCAGCATATTTTACTGAAACAGCAAAACAGTGTCCCTCTTTAGCATTGCTTAAAGTACCAACTGCACTTTTTCATGTGGTAAACCTATTTTATTTCCAAAATTTACATGTTAGTACTGAATCAAAATCAAGTTTTTCCTTAAAAAAAAGCCTAATAATTTTATTGTTGATTAGTGTTGCATAAGCTTTCACAATAAAAAACAATCATCTGCAATCACAGACTTCATTAAATTGCAATTCCCATTACACTAACCATTATCACTTAGTGTTTGCTTACATGAACTTTCATCTGAGTTTCAAAAGAAAGTCACTTTTCTTCAAATCATTTTTATGTAAATGTTAATATAATTCCATGTATCTATATTATGTAGAATCTACATTTTGTACAATCATGAAAAGCCATCATGAGCAGACATTAGGCTATTTTATAAAAATGATCCTTCCAATTCTATGATTCCATCATTGTGTTCAGAGGTTAAACTATGATTAAAACAACTTTTGAAGGAAGGCAATTTTTATTCTGGTCAGACTTTTATATACTTAGCTCTGAATGTATTCAGAATATTCTGCTCAACCAATGTACATACTCTCCACTGGAACTTTTTGTCATGAATGAAATTAGTGTATCAACATAGAAATAAAGGAAGTAGGAGAGCTAATATTGCTCTGGATTGTCTCAGATGTGGAAGCATGGGGAGTGGGTCCTAGGAGTGAGTATCAGGAGAGACAGCTGATTCTGACTACTTATGCACTGATTGGGATACATCTATTTCTGTGTGAGAAGAAAAAGCCACCATGCCACCCTGGCCGTCCATACCATCCACTAGCCCTAGTCATCCTTGAGCTATCAGTGAGCATCAGACCACAAAACTAAAGATTGCCTAAGCCTTTCAGCTAATTTTGACACCTTGGCTAAAACTAAGCACATCTCTTAGCAGGAAATGGGCAAACACTGGCAACCCAATTAAAACAGAAAAAAATCACCTCAAGGTATGAAAATCTGTCTCACACACACAATAGGATGCCCCCCAATTGTAAAGCTATCACCCAACGTCAACATGTGCACCCACAAAAGGATGATTACAAGACCTTGCAGGGTGACAAACCACATTTTCTCCCACCTGACTTGTCTCACCCACCCAAGCGAACTATTTTCACAGTGCTTTCTAAAACAAGAAACAAACCCTTCTATAAATAATACAACTGACTTTTATCATGTGCTTGTGGCCACCTTTGATCGTTGGCTGTTGGTTTCACTGTTTGATTGTCAAATAAACGTTACCTTTTCTTCAAGCAACTGTCCTGAGTCCTTCATTGAGATATCTGGCTCTGAATCAGACTGAAAATTCTTCTGACAACTGTATAATATCTATTTTTCTTTGTTACTAAATAAATGTTAGCATGCAAAAATTATGATAAAGAAGAAGCAGTTGGAGAAAACAGAACTACAGTATCAAAACTGCTTGCTTTAGTAATTTACACAAGTTTAAAACAGAAACTTTTATGGTATAACTTTTGATCATCCCAAAGTAGTCTGCTGCCAGTAAAAATGTGTGTAATTAACAATTGCAATCCTGTGCACATTATATTCATGTAATGAAGAAAGAAACCATTTTATGTAAATAGTTTCTGTAAATGTCATGCAGGTTGCTTGTGTATTGTAGTATCAATTCATCCATAAATCTACGACTTACTTTTCTGAAGTAATAGGCAGCTAAAACGCTGTATTCATTTTGCTGAAGAAAATTCCAAAGATAGAAATTTGGGGAAGTCTGTAATAAATAAACAATACATTTTAAAGAGGCAGGAACAATAATTTAAAACAGTCATAAAAGAATAAGATAGATAAGAATAAGACAGAACAAATTTGAGAAGAATGTTCCCTGTGCTAACATGTAAAATAAAGGCAAAGTCCTAGAAATTTACTATCATAAAATTTAGTTTCATTTGTAACAAATATTTATCTTGTTACATGTCACTATCACTTTACTTTTAATGTGCATACATTGATATATACTATATCAATAACATTATTGCTTGGCAATAAGTGGCGCTATGGTAGGATTTTAAACCCCATTCTGGACTAAGACCATCATGATGGAAATTCTAAGAATGTTTAAAAAAAGGCATGAGTAAATTACATACACTTTCAACATTTAAATGAGTTTAACAATAATGCTCAAAAATAGCACCAGAGCAATAATGTCACTAATCATGTGCACTACATAACAGTTCCTAATTATGAACTAAAATATTATTTTAAATATATTGTCAAAATATCTTTGCTAGTCTGCTGACATATTTATTCCGTGCTGTTGATGAATAATGAAATTAAAATGGACAGGCATCTATAAAAAATTAACATTAGAAATGAGCTTGATTTCTCACTGTGTTCTCTTTAAAATGCTGTTTTCTAAAAATAGAAAGATTGGTGTCCAATAAAAGCTGCAAACCATACTTGGTGAAATAAAAGAATATATGTATTAATGAAAAATTCACGGCAGATGATTGTGCTTCAGATCAATGTATAAATATCTGATACCTCTGTCTGCCAGTTAAACATGAGTAACACACAGCCTGATAATATTTAAAACCCTCTCTAAGAGCTCTGAAGTCTTCAGGAACAAATTAATAAATGCAAATAACTGATTCTTGAATGCAAAAAAGCACATCCTTGATGTTTTTTGAATTATGTATAATTATGTACATATTATAATATTTCTCCCTCTAAAATAGCTTACTCTGCCAAATACTACATGTACTCCAGTTGGAGTAGATGAAAGGAGCATTTACAAGGAGAAGGAAATGATTAATAGCTTTGTGGGATATTGTCTAGGACTTAAGGGTTGCTGAAATTAATGTGACCTAATTTAATCATAACCATCTATACCAAGTCCTCAGAATAAAGCAACCTTTTTAAAGCCATGTTTTTATGAAATTGTGATAAAACATTACCATTATTATGTAAATTTGATTGATGGAGTATAATGAAGATTAGATGTGTGGTTGGCTGTATTTTTTGAAAAATGGGATAATTTTTTAATGAATAGAATACTTGAATTCAAATATACTATCCTTCATTTCTACTGTTTTGAATGTAACAACTGTTCTTGCTCTACATAGGTCACACTAAAATACTCAGTCTTGCTAATCATAGTTATAGCAATTGGAATTAAATGTTGAATCAGTTGAACAAAATGCAGTTTCCATATAATTTGAGATAATATTTCTTTCAGTTTGGAATGATTTGTGAAAGTCAATTTATTTGGCACAGGTTTAGAGTTCCAGGATATATTAAACACTTTTGTAAAAGTGTTCTTAAATGTTTGGCATCTGGGTTAGTCATATTGAATCTTCTGGAACTAAATGTTTTCCATCAACAGACAAGAAAAGTAAGTTGGCATTTTCCACTCATTGGCACCATTTACAACAACAGCACTTACTGCTGTTTTGATTGCCAGCTCATATTTTTCTCATATGAGTCTAAACCTTGATATGATAGTCTGTATCCAAGCTGAAAGGGCTCTCTTCCATGTGGTTATTGTCTGACAAAATAATTTACCAAGTGCTTTCCAATTACTCAAAGTGCAAAGGAAAATTTATGAAGATTCCACCGTAGAATATTTTATTTATTTATTTGTATCCCACTTTTATTATTTTTACAAGTAACTCAAGGCGGCAAATATAGCCAACACATCTTCCTCCTCCTATTTTTCCAGGTTGCCCAGTTTTATGCTTCTATTGTTCTACTTGCTTTATGTGTAGCTAAAAAATATTTTTATCTAGTAAAGAGGGAGGGGATGGTGTTTTATATGGCCAAATTTAAATTGCAAGCTTGTTTGATGATTTCTTAATCCAGAAATGTATCTATCTTAGTGCAAAACTAAATTGAACTTTGCATGAAAGAGGAAGGGAGAGAGGAAACAGGTGCCAGCAGAAGATACTGAATGTCACAACTAAATTACAGCTGCTCAAAAGACAACCTAAAGCAACAGCAACCTCTTTCAAAAGAACCTGCAGTTGAAGAGAAGATATTAGGCCTAATAGACTTTCCCTTTTGCATCTACTTAACTCGCTTTTTATACAATCATGCTTGTTGCTTTCCAGATAATTTTTTTTTAAAAAAGCAATTACTAAGCTGCATTAAAACAAATGGGCTACGTGCAACCCCCACCTATTTTACAATTTTCTTTGGTAGTATATTCTTGTTCAGGAACATCCCTAAGGGCAAACCCCTTAGCTATTTCAATGGCAGTCCCAATAAGAGATATTTTCTGAGCAGAGATAAAGCAACAGTCTTCCAAGATATTTTTATTTGGAAGTCATCTTCCTATTACTTGACTTTGTGACTTATAATTACAGTGCATATATTTCCTTAGAAAAATCAGGGACAAACCTGAAAAAGAGGAAAATCTAAAGAGGTTCATAAGAATAAAAAATTGTTTATGAACTTGTTTTACAAGGTTTTTGTTTGCAAAATTCTAGGGCAAAACAAAAAAAATGTAATTCAATTAAATTAATGTAAAGGACTGCTTTCTGAAATACTGTAAAGGACTGTCCTTTATAATAAAGGATGTATGGTCACTGTACTGATAGTACCTTCTAAATTTACTTTCAGAACAGATGGAAATACCATGGGATACAAATAGAAGGAATCTACAATACTCGTACACACCAAAAACTACCCTCCCAATTTGCGTATTAGGCAAAAGACAGGCAACAATGAAATGATGTAGAACAAGTACGCATACCATTTCCTTTCAGAGGACATTTCAAAAGGAATAAGCAGAGACAAACCAACAGTCATTTCTGTCCAAAGTCCACATTCTGGACCGAGAGGACCGCTGGCTTGAAAGAGGGGTCAAAGAGGCCATCTATGTCAAAATTGAACAGCCCTCTCTCAATAGAGAAGGAGGGATACAACATCATCTATCCCCAGTCTACAACACGGTCCTTTCAACAGTTCCAAGAAGGCTCAACATCCATTTGCACTACTCAGGTGACCCTAGCGACACAGAGAAGCTAAAAGAATGCAAATGACCAGCTGTCTGCAAAGAGTATGAATCCTGCCATTCCTCACCATCCAGTCAGAGCTGAAGAAGCTTCTTGGATGAGAAACTTCTTCAAAGAAAAATAAGAAAGTCCAGTTGCCTCATGGGATGGTCTACTATGGTTTACACAGAATAGTTTATGCAACCAATACTGGCATGTACTTGCCTGCACTCTCTTTTATGGACTGCCCATCTTCCATAATGGCCCCAACAAGAGGCAGGGTCAAGAATTAAGGGGGCTTAATGTATGGACAGGCACAGCTACCATGTTTACCCGAAAAATAACATCTATCCCAAAAATAACCCCTACCTTGATTTTTACATGTGTACCTAATATAAGCCCTACCTCCAAAATAAGCTCTAGTTTTGAGGCAAGGCACATGCATAAAAGCAAGCTAGGGCGGGGATGGGGGTGTGGAGCTGCCCCATGCACCCCATACCTGCTTACCTTAGGACTGCTGCAGCGAGGCCCCCACACCCTGAAATCTGTTGCACCGCTGCCCAAGTTCTTCTGTGGCCACTTACAGCTGCACACCATGTGGCACATCATGCCAGTGCTGCTGCTTAGGGCAGGATGCCATGTGGCTCATCAACCTGATCATGCTGGTGCTGCCACTTTCAGCAGGCTGCCTGACTCATCACAGCAATTGTGCCAATGTCATCGCTCATGGCAGGAAGCCGTGTGGCTCATTGTGCTGATCACACCTGTGCCACCAAATGTGCACACCATGGTGCAACACAACATGTGGCCTACTACCGCAAGCAGCAGCACTGGTGCCACAAGCCATGCAGCTTTCTGCAAGCGGTGGCACCAGTGTCATCAGTGCGATGAGCCATGAGTGGTGGCACTGGCTCAATATGCCTCGTGGTGTGCAGCTATAAGCAGCCACAGAACTCAGGCAGCAGCCTCCTGCCATGAATGACGGTACCGGAGCAATCAGCACAACACGCCATGCAACCTCCTGCCACAAGCAGTGGCACCGGCGCGATGTACCACATGGTATGTGGACACAAGTGGCCGCAGAAGATCTCAGGCAGTGGTGCAACAGGTGTCAGGGTGTGGGAGGCCTGACTGAGGCAGTCTTAAGGTAAGCGAGTATGACATCCCCTGAATATAAGACCTGGTGCGTCATTTGGAGGCAAAAAAAATTATAAGACCAAAATTATAAGACTTATTTTCAGGGAAAATAGATTTAGCTGAAAACTAGATTTAGCTTATTTCTTTAAGTTTTTCTTATCCCATGCCTTAATCAGTTTCACTTACTCTTTCTTACTTCTTTTCATTACTTACTTTAAAAAGAAATTGTGTCATCTTTTTACATTATGCACATAAAAAGAGAATATAGCAAACATACTAGAAATAGAGAAAATGTATACAAAAGCAGAAATAATAATAATAATAATAATAATAATGATGATGATGATGATGATGATGATGATGATGATGATGATGATGATGATGATGATGATGATGTTGGAAGGGACCTTGGAGGTCATCTAGTCCAACTCCCTGCTCAGGCAGGAAACCCTATACCATTTCGGGCAAATGGCTGTCCAGTCTCTTCTTAAAAACTTCCAGTGTTGGAGTATTCACAGCTTCTGGAGGCAGGTTGTTCCACTGATTAATTGTTCCAACTATCAGGAAGTTTCTCCTTAGTTCTAGGTTGCTTCTCTCTTTGGTTAGTTTCCATCTGTTGCTTCTTGTCCTGCCTTCAGGTGCTTTGGAGAATATCTTGACTCCTTTGTGGCAGCCCCTGAGATATTGGAACACTGCTATCATGTCACCCCTTGTCCTTCTCTTCATTAGACTAGACATTCCCAATTCCAGCAACCGTTCCTTATATGTTTTGGCCTCCAGTCCCCTGATCATCTTTGATGCTCTTCTCTGTACATCTTTTTTACATCATGGTGACCAAAACTGGATGCAGTATTCCAAGTGTGGCCTTACCAAGGCATTGTAATGTGGTATTAACATTTCATGTGGTCTTGATTCTATTTCTCTGTTAATGCAGTCTAGCACTGTGTTGGCTTTTTTGGCAGCTGCAGCACACTGCTGGCTCATATTTAAATGATTGTCCACTAGGACTCCGAGATCCCTCTCGCAGTTACTACTATTGAGCAAGGTACGCCCTATACTATACCTGTACATTTGGTTTTTCTTGCCTAAATGTAGAACCTTACCTTTTTCACCATTGAATTTCATTTTGTTAGATAGCGCCCAGCGTTCAAGTCTGAAAAGATCCTTCTGTATCTTAAGCCTGTCTTCTGGATGAAGATATCTTCTTGATGAAGATATTGAATAGCACTGGGCCCAGAACAGAGCCTTGGAGCACCCCTCTACACACTTTCCTCCATGTAGATGCAGTTCCATTGAGGACCACATGCTGAGTGTGGCCGGTCAGCCAGCTACAAATCCATCTGATGGTGATGCTGTCTAACCCACATTTTTCTATCTTATCAAGTAGTAGGCTGTGGTCTACTTTATCAAATGCCTTACTGAAGTTCAAGTAAATTATATCCACAGCATTCCTCTGGCCCACTAATTTCGTCACCTGGTCAACAAATGCAATAAGATTTGTCTGGCATGATCTGTTTTTGACAAACCCATGTTGGCTTTTGGTAATGACATTTTTTGCCTCTTTGGCGTCTGGTCATGCCGGCCACATGACCACAGAGACGTCCTCAGACAAGCGCTGGCTCTTCGGCTTTGAAATGGAGATGAGCACCGGCCCCTAGAGTTGGAAATGACTAGCACGCATGTGCGGGGGAACCTTTACCTTTATCTTTCAAAGTGTTTGCTGATTTGTTGCTTGGTTATCTTTTCCAAGATCTTCCCAGGTATTAAGGTCAGGCTGATAGGTCTGTAAGTCATTATGAAGATCCTGTTTCTCTTCCATCAGCACAAAGCTCCTTAAATCGCCTGTATATGGGTTGAGGGAATGGCAAGAGTAAAGGTTTGTGATGGACTATGTTTAATCACAATTTGGGACAAAGCCTATTAATATTGTATTTTGGAACTTGTTCTAGTCCAATGGAATGTTATTTGCTTGTGTGGAAACATGAAGGCTGAGAAATTAGAAAGTCCCAAGTCTTTACTGACACAAACCTACAATTTATTCTATAATGTACCAAAACAATCTTGAATAATTGAATTTTCAATCTACTTTTCACATTTCTGTAAAATGTAGGAAATGCCCACTTACCTCTTAAGTATACAACAGGTAATAAAAAAGATCAATATTTTGGCAGGATAAAGAGTTTTTCTTATCACTCTAGGAACAAGATATTCTAATTATTGCAGGGAATCTCACAAAGCATTATCAACATGGGCTTGTTCTAGCAGGAAGTTCTTACCCTGATAAGATTTGTTCCGGTTTGTGATCGCAGCGCTGGTGGATGTTCGGAGTAATCGCTCTCTTTGCAGTCTGGTTTTCTCCTGCTTGCTGTCCAGAAATTCTGGGAGTTGAAGTCCATTAGTCATAAAAGAGCCAAGTTTACCTGTCCCTGGGCTATACTAACTGGAGATGCTGGAAGCTGCAATTTCATGGATAGGGATCCATCTTGGGGATATATGTATAAAAGTATACAAACTTTGAACCACAACCTAAAACTGTGATTACACTGAAAAGATCTGCAAACCAGCATCATTATCATAAATTATGTTCTATATTGTTTATTTTTTTACAGTTCTAAGAGTAAATATTTGTTATGACAAACATTATTACATACAATACTGAACAAGATCACATATAAGTATAAAACATTGCAGGATTTTACAGGGATAGCTTAATCTCCATTTAAAGCCATCCTTTAAAGTTAAAGACTAATTTCTTTATTGCATTATTTCTATCATCAATTAAAAAGTGTCTTAAAGCCTTCTTATTCAGATTGGAATTCATTGATTTTCATTCCAGAAATATTCACAATTACTACAAATGATACAAACAGTTAAAAATTCCACTCTTTTTTGACATGTCTTTGAACCAGAGCAAAGATTAGGATTCTGATTGGTGCTGGTAGCCATTACTTACACAGTGTACAAGTATGTAGTTGTCTTTTAAGACAATTAGATGTGTTCAGTGAAGAAAATCTATTCAGGGCTTTAGCAAAAGCCATCAAGTTCAAAGAAGATTTCATTGTGAACGTGCAAATAGAAATGTTGGCGGAAACAATTGCCCATAATCCGCTGCAAGAAATGGAGGCTGGTTTTGCAATGAAATCATTTATGGAGAAACAGAATGATCACAAGTGGGAGAAAAGGCAGTGGAAGTGGGAGGGACTTCCAACTTCCTGCCAGCTTCCCTATTGACATTGCTGGTGGGAAACCGGCAGAAGCATTACCAATTGCTTCTCCTTCTTTTTGGCTGACTTATGGAACTGCCTGCCACTTGGCTGGCGAGAGGGGGAACAAAGAGAGAAAAACTGCACCCCCACTTCCCAAGCCTCTCCTTAACACAATTTAGATCATTCAGAAGAGAGTTGCTAGGTAGTTATCTGCCACTGCATTAAGGGTGGAAAAGTACTGGTGCTGTGCTACCCTACTGTCATGAAGCAAGTTATAAGACAGCAAGGTTTTAGGATGACTTTAGCTTGGGCTTGGGCATTTCACTCATGATTCCCCCTGACTACTGCCACGACCTTGATGACAACCTACATCAACCCCAGAATGCCCTGTCACTGCCTTGATGGTGAAGCATGGCCACCATTATTCAATGGATCACTGGTGATCTGGGTCATGTCCATGGCTTTCTTTCTTTCACAAAGTATATTATGAAATAAGAAATGGCTTGCTTTGTATCCAGACCTTCGATTACAATTTAGTATGCTCAAATAAGCAAACCAATAATATAAACTCTGGTTTAAAGTTTACTTACAGACCAGGCTTGCTTACCTTCTCAATCATAATTTCAACTTTTGGCATTTTATGAAGCTATTCCTCACTGGTTGCATGAAGAGCAAAATAAGATAGAAAGGAAAGAGTTTGGGGCACATCCATGATTCATTAGCATTATAGTGTATAAATCCAGGAATCCTGCTTAGTCATTGCAAGGTCAACATTTGGAGAAAGAAAATAGAATCTGCAGATATGAAACAGTTCTTAGAGAAGGCAAAAATGGCCCCTGAGGTTTATTTTAGTCCTCATAGCTATCCCTGACCATGACCACTAAAAACTGATGGCATGCATCCACCATGCTAGGAATCAGATGAAAAATATAGCCTAAAGCACATATAGTTCCTAGTTGAACAACAAAAACAAATAGTTTATCTTTCCTAAAATCTGTTTGTCTACAGAATTCACATCAAAAATGTTGAGCCTGCTTTGGCTATCAAAATTTCATCCAACCCTGAAGCACACCGCATTCTTGGCTTCTCAACTTGATTAACTTTGCAAACTGGTTGGGAGGAAATAGGAATAATCAGTGCTTTTTTTCTAAAAAAAAGGTGCTGGAACTCAGAGGTGCTGTCACTGGAAGCGAGGCCGGTGTCTTGCTACGGCGTCGCTGCCTGTCCTTTGCACACCCACCCCTGCGGCTCAGAGCCATATGCCATGGGGATTCCCCTTCCATAGCTGCCATGGGGATTCCCCTCCCCACAGTTGCCACGCCATGTCCTGTGCTGAGCCCCCACCTGGAGCTGCTCCGAACCCCGACCCAAAGCTGTGTTCCTTATGGCAGTGGTCTCTGGCGCCAAACAACTGATGGCTTCCAGCACCGGCACTCGTCCACTTACTGCCCCATTGCTTCCAAGTGCAGTAAGTGAGCGAGCGAGCAAGTAGCGTTTAAAAGCATTTGGAAGCGACGGGGCAGTAAGTGAGTGAGTGAATGAGCAAATGGCATTTGGAAGCGTCAGGGCAGTAAGTGAGTGTGTGAATGAGCAAATGGTGTTTGGAAGCGATGGGGCAGTAAGTGAGTGAGCGAGCAAGAGGCCTTTGAAAGAGACGGAGTGAGTGGGGGAGAGACTGAATGAGGTGCCTTTGAAAGAGACGGAGGAGTGAGTGAGAGCGACTGGAGGCTTTTGTGAGCAAAGTGTGAGTGAGTGAGGGGGGGCTTTTGCAAGCGAAGGGTGAGAGAAAAATGGAAAAGTGAGGGGAGAAGGGAAAAAGAAAAGGCACTGACTACTGACTTCCTCTGTTGCAGGAGTAGAAGGAAGCATTAACATTGAACCTCAATTTTTTGCTTTTCTATAATATTATAAACTAGCCATTTCTATAACAATAAATGAACCTAACCAATGAAACCCAAAATACCCCCCCTTTTTTTAGTAATCAAGTTTTTGACACCTTGTTAAGCACTGGTGATGCTTGAATATTGTCATGTCCTAAAAGTGGTACAATTTCTAAAAAGGTTGAAAAGCCCTGATGTAAATGCAGCCTAAATTGTTTATTGCCATCCTATTTGCAAATAATATCTTACTTACCTAGCTGAGATGGTGTAGTTGGGCAGCAGGGAGTGGTGCAAAGTTCTTGCCTTAGCTGCAGACAACTTGCCTGTGCAACGTTTGCCGGTCGGTCTTTTGGCGTGCTCAGCAGCAATTCCTATTGGCCTTGCAAAGCCAATAGGCCAGGCGTAGGCAACCTTGGCTCTTTTATGACTCATGGACTTCAACTCCCAGAAGATGTTACATAACATAACATCAACTGGAAGATGTTAAACTGTCCTTCTGTTTCTTTCCTTCCCAAAAATTGTGTTAATGAGTCCTCTCTAAGCTCTGCTGATCAGCTTGTCCTGGATTGTTTTGCCACAAAACGGAACAGTTTGCAAGTTGTAGTTGAGACAACCAGGGCTTTTTTTCTCATAGAACGCTCAGAACGGAGTTCCGGCACCTTTTTTGGATGGAACCTTGTAGGGTAGGCAAGGCAGGTTGTATGACATGTGTGAGTTCCGGCACCTTTTTCTTTTACAAAAAAAGCACTGGAGACAGCGCATCTCATTTTAGATATATCACATATAATTGAAGCTTGTAATTAGTTGCGTGTGCACGCTCAGCAAGTGTGATGTATTTGTGCTGGCATTTCTAGGCCTCTTTCCAACCACATCCAGAAAAATTTGTAACAAACATTGGAATTCTCAAGGCCATGTTTGGTATTTCCCAGCAATCTGTTACTGGAAGGAAAAGGCAATCCATGCTGCATTAGTGATCCCAGAGAAGCATTTGCATGTATACAAGCAAGTATTTTTTATTTTTCATGTCTTCCATTTTTGAATTACTCCTGCCTAGAAAAAAAAATAAGGAAAGAAGAAAAAAAGAAGAAACTTCTAGTGATGATTAATTCATAACTTACCTTGAACCTCTGTAGAATTTGATATGATATATAAGGAATTGTTGATTATATACCCTTTGACTTCTAGCTAATATATCATAGAAAGAAAGATAATTTCTTAACACTAAGGGTGTCATGCATGTTTTGTGCATGGGGAAAGTATAATTGTAATGCTATCTGAACAGTATGTTTTTAAGTCTTAGCTGCAGATTCTTGGTTTTGTTATCTAGCCCAGAAGTCCCCAACCTTTTGGGCACCACGGATGGGGCTTTGCTTGTTTGTGGGGACCGGTTGCTGGCATGCTGCGGCCCAGTACCGGTCAACAGACTGGCGGTTGGGGACCCCTGGTATAGCCCAAAGACTGCAGACTATGACTGATAAAAAGTGGGAGCATGACTTACAGTATGTTGAGACCTACTGAAGGCTTATCACTAAATACTGTGATGGGAAGATATTCAAAGGACTGCAATATATGCCACAGATGTTGAAGTAGCTAGAGTTTTAAAACAATTCAAATTTGACAAGGCTTCAACAATCCTCTTCCACCTGAAGCCTTCTAAATGTGTCGCATTACATTTTCAAATTCTTCTGGCAACAGAATGACTTGTAGTGTCAGGTTATAGAAGGATGGTCAAGACTGCATTTTCACAGTTAGGTGTAAAACATTTTCTATTTCAGTCACCTTACATACATGTATGAATATACTTAAAATGTTACAATATGAACAGCTGGCCTAGATTAGCCACAAAGGGACAGCAGGCACTTTTCATGTTTCACCCTCATTCCTCTGGAGAGCAAAGGGATGGATAATGCAACGGAATTACCATATTAGCTGTGCTTGTAGAACAGAACACTTAGATGTGGCTATGTGGTTAGTTGATGGTTCAAGGAGTTTACAACCCAGAAAGTTTGACTAAATAAATCATGTTTCACTTAACCATGCATAAACTTCTTTTATTATCTGAATGCAAACAAATGCAAACAATAAACAAGATTATGAAAACCAAAACCACATCACCACCACCATCAATAGATTATTACATACAGAGCATATACAGAGTTCTACATCGGCATCTCAACGAATGGTAGCCACTATCATTTCTAGCTAATGTACATAGTTTGTAATTTATTTGTAAACTATAATAACATCAACACTGCAGAACACTGAGTAGTTGGGGTCATAAATTTGTTTTCTCAGTGCTAGAGAATAAGTCTCAGCTATAAGAAAGGCATGGAAAACCTCTTATCTTTGTCCTGATGTGTTCCATATGATAGGAATGTAATTCAAAAGAATATGTTCATTTGAAAATATTAAATATTGTTTCAGGATTGAATCAGCACTTTGCTGCACTTCCTACATCCTCAGTTAGGCAACAGGAGGCAGATGGTTTCAGGTATGCAGTTTAGGCATTCTATTTATAAAATGGTCAACTGTTTAGTTAATCATTACATATTTAAATTAAAGGCAGGAGAGGGTGAGGCACAATTGCTTAAGTGATAATTCTTGGTACCCTCAATAAATTATAATTCGTAGGTTTCAGTGAAATAGATGCCTAAATTTAACTGATAATAACTGATACTGTAAATTTGCAATTTAAGTCTGCTATGATTTAAAAATACAGACACACAAATAATATTTGTCATTGTATAATTTAAGATATATGCTGTGTATATGTAATTTATATATGTTACAAATTATACTACCCACCCTGCACCCCAAAGTAGATATGGAAATCTATTACAAAGAAAAACATGAAGGCAAGCAAATGTATTATAAAGTATATTTAATAAAACAAGTTATTTTAATGGCTCCTAAAGCAGATAAGCTCTACAACTATCTATTTCACAATAAATCTGCTAGCTTTTAAGATATTACAGGACTCTTTCTGACCTTTATTACTAGCTCTGATTTAAATAGAATGGCTTTCATGCCATACCGTAGATTCCATTAAATTCATGGTTTTTCTCACCCATCCTTTAATTCAACCTATCAAGGTGATGCACAGTTTTAGCACACATGTTAACAGTAATAAGAATAATAAAGAAAGATGACAAAATTTTCTTTACAACTTGAAGACTGTCACTGGCTGATTGAATGAAAAGCATGAATGAATAATTTCTCTTAAGCGAAGACTCAAGATTTAATCCAGGTAAAAAGGGAAGTGAAAGGAAACACCAGGCCTATTGCAAGACACACCCACCCACCCCGTGAATCTTTTTCTTGTTTTGGGCTGCCTGAATTAGCAAACTTGCCTGAACTCAGTACAACCTGTGATTATAGCAAAGCAAAGTAACTAGATGTTTACATGGTTTCCATATGGACAAGAAAATTGTGGGAGAGAAAAATTTCTTGATCCAAATGAATCATTGTCCCCTATAAACTTTATGTCCCCTATAAAATTTCATTTACAATTGAAAACAAATATTATTTATGTATATATTAAATTTATATGCCACCTTTTTTCTTGTAGAATTCAGTGAATGTCACGAAATGTGTAATAATAAATTTAATTTCAAAATGCTGATAAAAAATACCCCTTCCTTGATTATTTCAGCTTGTTTAGTCTTTCTTTTCCTGGTATTTATGTGTGTGTGTCTGTGTTTGTGTGTGTAATAAATAAATAAATAGGCATTAACTATTTAATGATACTCTGAAAATGGTACTTCACTAAACAAGTTATTTTGTATATCAGTTTGCATTCCTAAATGCAAGATATATAACCTTTGAATACTTGTGAAATTGGACTTGACATTCCCTCACAATATTTCAACCAATCAATCTATCACCCAAACTGACCAATCATCCAACCAATCTCAATACACTGTAAAGATATGAAGCAAGTTGGAAAATGCTGTCTCATTTTCCAGGATTTTTCTTAACAATTTTTTGATGGAGTGATTTGTGTGTAAAATCTAGCAAAGGACTCAGTTGCTTACTCAAAGATCATTAAGAAGGAGAAAACATGTGGATCTGTCAATATGGATATGAAGAACTTCTAGTCTAGAAATCTAAAACTATCTAAAACTTCTTCAAATATCTTATTAAAGCATTTTCTCATCTGTGTATTATTCTACTAGTTTTCAGTGTCCATATTTCTCATATTTCTGATACTGTTAGTCTAATTAAATCATTGATTGAAATAAATAAAGATTACTATAATTATTCATATAAATAGGTAGCTAATCATGCTATGCATTTTTGTGGGGATCCTAATTCTCATTCAGACACAAATCTTAGTCTCTGAAAATTGGTACCTAATTTGCTTTCTAAACTGTATCTAAAACTGTTGCCATCTTATGTATTGCCTAATACTGTATGTATAAACCCTATTGAATGAAACTAACTTTATCTGTGCCCATGTAATTTAAAATGGGGTGAAAAGTACAATTAAAAAAAATACAAAAACCCAAATTTGTTTTATTCCAATTTCACTTCAACTTACAATCCTTACTGCCTGGCAATAGGAAATGCCAGTTCAATCCATTTGAAAGCAAAATGAAAGGTTAGAAAAGACTCATCATGGATTTTATAAATCAAGCAGGCAATCTAAACTCTAGATTATAATGTTTTTTTCCACTGGAAACATTTGTGATTTCCTCTAGATTTCTGAACAAATGTGGATGGTATTAAGATCAACTATATAACATATATTCAAATAAATATGTAAGGTACAAACATATTTGTAAAGAAAATAAGTTGTGATTAAACTGTGCAGGGCAGGCAGACTCAATGGTTTGTGCCCATTGCTAATATCATGTCAAGAAGCAACTTCCTGGTCTTCAATATCAAACATTGCACAAAACAAACTCATGCAGAGCACAAGATACCTCATTTGGTCATAACAGAAAACAGGAAACAAGGATCTCCCAGAGAAAACAGCAGTATACTTGTTCCTATTATTATGTCAGCAAGTTGCTCTTTTCTGTGGAAAAACCGCTCAATATTTCCAGTTCCAACTACATTCATTAAATAAAAAGTGCATAAATTATTGAGAAGACTAAACCTGGAACTTTTTCACCTTCAACTCATCCATCCACCAGGTTAATTCAGAGATACCTGTTTCTGGATTGGCTTAGTCAAGCATTTCACACACAAACAAGGTAGCACAA